>NW_015090794.1:6254567-6480613 GCF_001431845.1 Calidris pugnax
AATAGTGTCCCCCCCCCCCCCCCCCAGCATTTATGCTGTGAAAAGCCCTCATCATTTAGGAAAAAAAGCAAAAGATACAAATGGAATACGGTATTTTTCAGATTTACGCAGAGCCACAATAATTTCAGATAGAAATCAAAATTATCAAACCTCACAATACACATGCTACTGCAAACTTTGCTTCTTATCACACAAAACTTAATTTCCTTTTACAAAGAGATCAATTTTAACCAAGACACAGGTCTTCCAGCAAGCAGACCCCTCCATAAAAATACTCAGGTAAAAATCCTTACTTTAAGAAATGTACCAGGATCCTCAAAGTTCTCCCTTCAGACTGAGCCAGCCCACTCCTTCCCATGATGGCAGGAAGGCCATATGTGCCAAAGAGTTATTGGCATCATCTGTAACCAGGCATTCTGTTAATGATTTAGGAAATCTGTTAATGGGAAATTAATTGGAATCAAGATCAGCCAATTGCACAGATTTTCCCCTTGATTAACACACCCACTTATCGACAGGATGAATTACAAGTTCTGCCATTCACTGATGTAGCTGAGCCCTGGGGAACTTGCGGGTGCCTTTGAAGCGTGATGGCATTTAATGTGTCCAAGAACTGGCCCATGCTAGGAGAGCTCACAAAGCCAGAGGTACCAAAACGGTCACTGAGCAGGAGTGAGAAGGTCCTTCCCGTGCAGCCCTGCCCAAGGCCTGCACCAAGCCCAGGATGGAGCTGATGGCTCTCGGCTGCTTCGTTTCAGACTTCTCAGTTCTGAAGACTGGAATGACAGTATGGTGGCAAGCAGGGCATGAGACTGACTATGAGCTAGACAAACACAACACCTGGACTAGAATTAGGGAAGTAATAAGTGGAGAAAGGTTTGCTAAGCCAAGTCCAGCTCAGTACATGGTGTCTCCCTGTTATTGCCAGGGCTAAGGCCACCAGGGCTCAGCCTGATACAGTCTGATCGCTAATGAATCTTCATGCCTTGCTTTGCCAGGACTTGGGCTATTAGAGACAGCCTATAGACAGCATGTCTGCTCAGTCTTGCTCTTCCCCCTCTCCCCTTCTCCTTCTCTTCCCCCTGTAGAGCAGCAAGTGCTGGCATTTCTCCTGTGATCATGGCTAGGGTCAAATTTTCCTCTTTCTTAGACTTGTAATTGTCCAGGCCTCCTGGTGAAGTCATTGATCTCGGCTTAGTGCAAGGCAAGCAATCAAACCAGGTCAGCGAAGGCGCAGCAGAGCTGCTGGGCTGAGGGCACTCAGCGCCCCAGGAGCACTCAGCACCACGAGCTCTCTCCTTTCTCCCACTGTGTCTTTCAAAAGCCTCTACAGAGTGTGCCTGAAAATACCCCCAGCAAATGCCCACAGGTAAGCGGACATTCACTGCTTTAATCCCACAAGTATTACCAAATTATTTTGGAATCAAAGCCGGATGGGATTGCCACAGGTATTCAGGTTTGGTCTAACACTGCTCCCCCACCACAGGAAGAGTGGGCACTACTATGACAGCTTGCAGTTGGCCACGTAACTTAAGACAGGCTGTTTTCATCTGAGTTCAGTGTTTTACAATTCTGCATTAAATACAGTGAATGTTAATGAGAGGGCCTGTAGCTGCTTGGGCTGGTCTGTAACGTGGAATGACAGGTCCCGAAGGAGAGGATCAGACTCTCCTCTAACGCGACAAGTCTGGCCATGTGATACGCTGCTCTTCTGACACATCTCAGATGCTGCCTTGTGAAGAAGGACAGCCTTTTATCACAGGTAAGAGGCAGTGGGTTGGAAGAAGCTGGTGATCAGCTTTGCTTTTGCACGGAGGGGAATGAGTTGCAAATTACCTGCTGTCAGTAGAAGGCTGAAGCCACAGCAGAAGGCAGAGTCCCGTGGCTAGGCAGGGTGCTGGGCTGGAAACAAGATGTGCATTAAAAGGGGAATACAGTGCTTGAAGGGTACTGAGCCTTTTGAGGCAGAAAAGATTTTGCAGAAGAGATGTCTGCATAAGTAACGTCTTCATAAGCAGGGATATATGGAGATGGGAAATTGCTCCTAGAGCTCCAAGAAAATGAAGATTTACTGCTTTAAGTAAAAAAGGAAAAAGGGATGCCAAGCTGTCCCCCTACCTTGCAGGAAAAATATTACTTCTTTGAAGTTTTGATGAATAGCTGTAAGGAAGGCTGAATAGGCTTTGCACACTTTCAAAGACAGAGACTGAATCTGAGCCCACTTAACGACAGAGCGTGATTGGCCTCTGCTTGCTGTGAGAGAGCAGTCGGGTGATTTTGTCTGTCATGGTGCTCCTGTGATGCCCGGGGTGTCCTGCAGCACTGTGTGCCTTCCTGGCCCCCAGGCAGCCTGGCTGTATACGGGGCCCAGGAGTGTGCAGGACTTGAGCCCTGAGAAATCCCCCAGCACTTGGTTTCACGGGATGGGGAAACTGTTTTAGGCACTATCCAGGGAAGCACTCAAGTTCCTTGCTCTCAGGTGTAACAGGAATTCCTAAAGCACCGGAGTAAGATGGTGTGGAAAAGCTCTGACCTGCAGTCAGAGTCTGCAGCAGAGTCATTCCACCAGCATTTGCCCAAGAGGGATGAGCAGATATCAGACACAAAATCCATCTTGTGACCAGCACCAGTCCACAGGGCACCCGGCATTAAGGCACATGGCTCCGGCAATCACTGCCTGTCAAACACACACATAAATCACAAGCTTTACATCCAGTTAGTACTCAAAGGCATGAAGCTTTTCCTGCATTTAGCAATTGCTAAGAAATTAATCTCCAAACCACTTGCTTTCAATCTAATGCCTCCTGAGGCTTTGGAGGGGGGTTTATTTGTTTGGATTTTTTTGTTGATTGTTGTCAGGCTTACACTGAATGCCAAGCTCCTGTTGATTTTACCTGTGCGTAAGAGGATATTGCAAATATTGGAGGCTACAGTTTACCTTGCAGAGACTGGGCTCTCCAAGGCAGTAAGGGCAGACACCACACACCAGCATTTTGGAATGCCCACAACCTGTACAGGGAGCACTGTGGATACATTAGTGATCAAAACTATGTCAGCTGTGACAAAATAAAAGTCTTTGAAGATTAAGCAGAGAAAGGAAGTCCTTGAAATAGATATTGAAAAGTTACGTCGTCTTTTCACTTATCTCACTCTAAAGCTTCCAACACTGGTCTCTCAGAACAGAATTGACCAGGGGTTTCTTTATCATGCATGAAATGATTTTATTTCATCCTGGTGGAAGAAACGACATGAAAACCATCCAGAAAATAGTGAAGTTTTAAGTTTGACAGGAAAAAAAAAGCAAACAGAATGATTTATGCTAAGCGTAGAAATAGTATCCCTCCTCACCCACTGACCCTCCCAAACCATATCTGTGTGGAGCTATTAATTAAAAATACATCAAACTCGGTTCAACTTGCAGGCATCAGAGAGGTTTCAACTGGAAAAAGATTAACCCTTCCCTTCCTCTTGTGCCACTACAGAAACCACACAGCGGACAGAGAGTCCCAAATAAAAATGGGATCTTATTTTGCTGTGAGGTAAAGATGCACGGCTCTTCTTCAGCCAGTCAGGCTGTTAGTAATGACCAGATGAGTGGTAGCATTTTTCACATCTTAGAAAACTTCATGAATCATATTGCCCAAGAGCTCAGTTCCTAATATTAACAAAACTAACAACTCACATGAACAGGCTTTTTGGTTTTGGGATTTTTTTAAGACTGATGGTTAAGGCAGAACAGATTTTAAAGATGCTGCAAATGAAAACATTGTATGTGATCTCTTCCACTTGTGAGGAGGCAGGCTCTTCCACCTGTGATGAAGGGCACATTTATATTCTGAGCAGAGGTATGTATTTATAGCCACTCATAGCCTGCCTTTCAGAAAGACCACTGGCTACCTACATCTCTCAAGTATGCTGCTTCCTGTGATTTTTAGAAGTAATACAGGGAACAAAGGACTTCCCTTTTCCCTCCTGACAGTGGAGGTGCTGCTGTATTGAACAATTTACTGCTACAGTGTCCCTTGCGAGTGTCCCAGCCTCAGCAGAAAACACAGAGCTGCTGTCTGGCTGCTTGTCTCACCCACCACGGAGTGCCTTCACGTTGCATGTGGGCATTGAGACACCCTTTCTAAAGTTTAGGATGAGCTACTTATTTGGAAACCCGGAGCATGGAGTTCGTGTGAGCAAGCCCTGCCTGGGGGAGCCGTACCGACCGCAGCCAGCACAGGCTGTGTGTGCTGTAACCCACACCGTGACATCCTCGGAGCAGCAGAAAACCTTCCCTCAGCCAAAGGTGCATGAGAGATGTGGAGGGCTGGGACTCCCAGGCTCTGGGGCTTATTCCGAGCCTCTCTCAGTTTTGCCATCTATAAAACCCCAGTCTCCTCTGTCTCATAGTTAAGGCAAATAAACAAAACCAAACCAATAATGAAAGTACCACCATAACAAGTGACTTACTGCAGCTCCTCTGCTGCAGCAGCCGTGCTCTGGTGTGCTGGGATTTGCATTTACCACTGGCTGTGAGGACATCTCCCCTGAGTTACTGAAGCTTGGCTGATGAGTAGCCATAACTCAGTTAAACAAGAGGAACTATTGCTTTGTTTGTGTGCCTGTACTCTGAAACCATTTGCCTTGCTGTGCACTGGAATCCCTTGAAGAGAGCTGGCAGAGAAGCATAGATTAGCAGTTGAACCTTTGCTCAAGGTGCCAGTGCATGGAGCTCAAGTTCCTTCACACCCAGGACAGATATAGGGGAATGTGCACCTTTCTTGGAGACTGCTGCCCTTGCTATTGATTCTGTAAAATAAATTGGCATCTCTGAGCTGCTATCTCATCTACACCAGGTACCTGAAGTCTAGGAACCTTTTGGAGTCCAAGCAAGCTAAGAGCATTGTAGCACAGACAGGGAGATGGTGGCCTGATGTGCATACCTTGTGCTAAACATACAGGACTCAGCAGGTCTGGACTTCTCTAAACAGCCTCTGCTTATCTGTTTATTAATGCAGGAGGGTTCATCTTTTAGGCTTATATCATTTTTATCAGAAATATGCAAGAGTGATTAGAAACATAGCAGCAATTCCCTGTCTGACCCCACATATTCCCCCCACCTTTTTTTTTTTTATCTTTTCACCAGCAGCTTTTGAACCACAACAGGCACAGCCAAACAGTAATGCAGCAGCCCTCCCTCAGCTGCTAGAGGTGCCATTTTGTATTTTGAATAATGGCACTTTGCGTCTGTCTCAGTTATTACGAATTCACCAGCAGTATTTAATTAATTATCACAGACATCTGTTTGCACTAACATTTATGACTCCGGGTAGATCACACACTTAATCTGAACTCTGTCTGCATGTGAATCTCACGTCAATCTTGCTGTCTGAACTGAAGCTCCCCAGCTTTGCTGTAACACGTCTGACAGCAGCAAACCAGGGGCATGTCAACTCTGCCATGCCAGAGGGTGACAGCCAGGAGTGGCACTGACGTTAAACCAGCCAGATTCAGCACAGGCAGCAGGTTGGTCCTCCTGACAGACTCCCAGGCAGGATAGGGCTGCCACCACCAATACTTGTGTTGCCATGGCAAGGCTGTCTCCATTCTCTGAGCTGATATGTCACCCCGGAGAGCAGCTCTAGAGCAACCTCTCCCTGTGAGAAGGTGAGTCCATATACATATATGAGTCTCTCTCAAGACCTAAAGCGTGTGTGAGAAGCACATTCCCTTGACAGCAAGTTTATCTGCCTAACCACATGTTCACATCACACCTTTCCCACTCAAGGATTTCACATTACATTTAATCCGGTGCAACTGCTGGTTTCTGTCCAAATCAGAAGTTTGCACTCCCTCCAGCAGTTTGTCCCTGCTCCAGGTTCCTGTCCCCTTGCTTGTGTAAATTTGATGACTGGGCTGATCAGAGGGAAAAGGTAGGGTTTGGAATTTTGTGGGTTTTTTTTAATGAGTTAGTTTTCCATTAAGTTTGGCCAACCACCTCTGCAAGGTCTAATGCAAAAGGGACAGCAGGAATGCAAAGCCAAGAGTGGAGCTGGGAGCTCTTCTGACAGCAGCTGTCATTAAATAAGCTTAGGTGTAACAGGAGACTGTACCTTAAAGGGACTAAGGATGTTTTTACAATCTGAAAGCCAGAAACAATGCTGGGGAAGAGAGTGAAAACTGGAGATAAGCAGGAAAAGGCATGCAAAATAGCATAGAGATCCATTAATACACGCCGATTCCAGGCAATAGATCTGATTCTCCTTTTGTTCATACGGAGCAAAACTCATCTGCTTCACTCACGCTGCTTCAGACTAACTCTGAACTCATTTAGGATTTGTTCAAAATCCCACAGTCTACCTGAAAACTGGGCTGTCAGTCATGTCCCACTGCTAGGTTTCATTGATTTGTGTGCTTGGGTGATACCAAACAGGTATAACCTTGCAAAATTCAAGAGGCAAATCATATGCAAAGAAGTTACCAGATACGCTGCCTTTCCATGATGGGTATAGGTGAGTTTTTAAAATTATTCTGGATTCAGTTGTTTGCTCCTCTGAGGTCACCAGATCTTAGATAGCATTTCCCCTTTAGGCTTCCTTTAAGCCGTTGTGGATTTTTGTAACCAGAAGCTGAAATTTCTTGGATTCTTTTTGATAGCTGATTTCCATTGTCACCTAAAGAATAAACAGGCTCTAACTTCTAATCTTGCATCGTTCATCTTTTAAACTAAAAACTAGCAAAATCATCTGTTAATGGAGGCAGAAACATTTGTATGCTAATTTGCTTCTGAATGATTTTAAAAGATGTTACCAGCAGCTTGGAGAAATAACTATTTAAGAAGTCTACCCAATTTAATATTTTTATTATTGTTTTCTATTTATACAACAACACAGATGTCCCTGGTGTTTAACAAGGACACTTATCATTTACGTAGCACTTTACATTTTAAAGACCCACAGAAACATTAACTGTCTAATCCTAGCAAAATCCCTGTTTGGAAGACAAGTATTGTTATTTTTCCTTTACAGATGGGGACATTTCAGTGCCACATTTTTGCGTCTTGCCCAAGACCACAAAGCAAGAGGCAAGAGCAGGCTGGCAAGGGGATGCCTAGCGCTCGGGGCCAGCTCTGCCCATGCCAGGTGGCTTTCCTCAGCAAGAGGATAACCTTGCGTTTTAGAAGAGGGCTACCAGATTCCTGGTCTGCTGCCCATTTCCATGGGCCTTCCTGCCTCTCCATTAATTCATGAATACGAAGCAAGCCCCCCAAAAAATCAGAGTACACTTTGTATCTCTATATGGAATGTGCTCCTGTGCAGTATATGATGTGTCATCATGTAATGCAATTCCTCGAGATGTAAAGAACAACCCAATCTCTAACTGCAGTGTTGGAGATTCCAAGAATGGACAGGATGGAAACGCACCTGAGTGCTTCATACCTGGCTCGACTGCTAGAAAACAGTACTAACCTTCACCTATATAATTATCACCTACATGAACACGACATATCTTCCATGTGAACACAGCTTCAGAGGAAGATTCAGGGACAACCTTCAGCAGACACTCAGTGTCACCACTACCCTGCTCAACACCTAAAACCTGGAGACCGTTCCTTGCTCCAGCCTGGGCTCCCAGGGTTGATCCCCCTGCTGCCTGCACAGGAAGCCACTTCACAGCAGAACAAGAAATACTCGGCATTTTTATTTATTTTCAGGCCTTAAATTGGGGAAGACAAAACCATGGCGCCTCCCTCCTAGACTATTAAACCAAGAGAAAATGGTTTCTCATTTCATATAGACACTATGATCTTGAATTTCCCAGCTGTCATCTGACAGATATGAGCACTGGGAGAGAAAAATAAAATAAGCATAGTGTATAAACAACCCTAGGGACTAAATTTTGCAGACTTTGAACATCAATGATGTGCAATTCTTCGTTTGCTGAGGTGAGCAAGTACACAGGGAGAACTGTACACAACAATTATGTTAAAACACTGCACAACGCTTGAGCTTTAAATATCTCAGAGGGACAAAACATAAGTGTAAGTTGCTCTGAAATGAAAAGAGAGATTTTGAGCTGTTTCTTTAATAGGGAGAGGTGAAGGTTATAAACAAGGCAGCTGGATGGTGAGAACAACAGTAGGCAATCTGAGAGCACTTGTGTTGGAAGAACTGTAGACATCCCTGGGATGTCACTACAGACCTCAACTAGAGACCCTGCAGGGATGGAACAGAAGCATTGTTCCCAGAATTTCTGATTAAAAAGCTAAGAAAGAAGAAACTAATGAGTTTTATTCCACAGAGTATTACTATTAAAAACCAGTGGGATGATGTAACATAAACAGATGTATAAAAGACGATGGATATTCTCAATGGCTGCCGCTGCAGGTGCGCAAAGTTTGCTCAGGAAGAAGAGCTCTCATCTTGGGGATGTTTTTGGAGGAGCCACATGCTCTACAATGACAGTTCTTAAAAAAAATGCCTCCCCTGGCAAAATCTGTAAAGCCCACAGCAATATCAGGCCTCAGAGGTATGCCTCTCCTCTTTGAGACAGACAACACAACACTTTATAAAAACAGATCTCAACATCTGGTTATTTGTCTTTTTTTGAGAGAAATGTCTATCAACGACAGTAACTAATTTCTCACCAGCATCCTCTATTCTTTCAAAATTCTTCAAATTATTTGACAGATATCCTCCTTCCCCCCAAACTTTGTTCTCTTTTAAGGCTTATTTTGAATAATTGACTGACACAAAACTCCCCACTAATCCCAAAGATCTCAGTTCACTCTGCCACAGGCCCTTTGCCCAACCACCCAGCCCTAAGTGTGAGTTAAAGAGCTAAACTGCTTGGGTTTTTTTTCCCCTCCATGTTCAACACCTTCTCCCACAGAGAGAAGTTAAAACATTTAACAAAATGAGAAACTCGCTTCCTATTGACGTGCTGGTATTACAGCAGTAAATAATACATAAGGTAATGAAAAACAATAGCTGGGTCTCTTAAAGAGCTTGGGGAGGTGGACCGGCTCCAAGCACGGAGCTTTCCTTACATAAGAGGAGAGCCCTGCCCTTCAGCATCCCAATCAGATTTGGAAAACCTGCTGTAACTACAGCTTGCCTCCAGCCCTTCGTTTCCAGCAATTCTTGACCTCGGGTCTCACTGATCCCTGTTGCAGCTCTGCTAGATGGAACAAACTGCTCAAAATTAATGAACAAAATTAACAATCATAAGAAAGGCAGAAACCTGTTTATTTAAATAATACAAAGATTTACACTCCATTAAGCCTGTCCTAATCCCCACGTGGAAAATATGAAATATTCTGCACCAAACGAAATCCTTGGTGGCAGGCAGAAGGGGCATATGTTTAATGACTAGAAAGGATAGACCAATATTTTTAAGACAAATTGAGGCAGCAAGGACTACAGAGCAATCAGATCTATTTAAGGATCAGCTTGGGAGTTTTTACAACTGCAAACAGAAATAGAATTTTGCTGTAAGCATGCTATAAATGTAAAGCCACAGCAGACAGGGAGACATCTTTGCAGCATCTGAGTATGGAGAATAAGTCCAGAAATAAGCTTTAGTTCTAAAAGAAAATTTACAAGTTGTTGAAAAAACTCAACAAGTTTCACAAACATTCAAAAGGTTTTGGGTCTTCCCATCTGCTATTTAACAAAAACACTGCTTTACCTACATTAAGGTTAAAAAAGTATACTTCCTAAATAGGGTGGGAATTATGTTTCCTTGACAATCACCTGCAAAATACCACAGGTAGAACAACCTGTCTGAATTCTGTTCTTGTGACATCTACACACTGCCAGAAGCAGTGGCACTTAGCAGGAATAACAATGAGTGCAAAGTTTCATGGACTGCTCAGTTCTAAAAAAAACCAACAAACAAACTACCACCACCACCAAAATAGTTTTAAAGTTTTATACAGCAGCACCCAGCTTTCTTGCTGCCCTGCAGGTCTCCCCACAAAACCTGACTTCTGATGGCCAGTCCTGCAAACCCTCATCCCCTCCAGAGTGCCCTGCAGCATCACACTGCCAGTGCTAAAAGAAAACTAAATGTCCTTGCCAATAAGTTAAAAAAGAATTTAATTTAGAAAACCAGAAAACCCCACAAATACTTAAGTCTCCCAACAGTGACAACACGCTGTAGACAGAGGTCCAACACCAGGATCTGGTCTGCTGCCCATGCCAACCTTGCATCATGACAAGTTCTGCTCAAAAAGCCTAGAATCAGGCCCAGTGCCTGGGTTAGGTAATTCAATGGTCCAGTATCAAGTGATGCATAGCCTCAGAGCTGGCACACACAAAACCTGCTGACCAAGCAGTGCATTTCAGAAGGCACACCCTGAATAATGATGTGTTGCAGCACTCAGCCATTTCTCATTCACCAGCCTCCCTGCTCACTTGAAGGTTTCTCTCCTCCCCCTTATTGCAGACAACATCTGAACCAGATTAAAACACTTCCTTTAGCCACACGTCAGACTGTTAAGCAACAACAAAAAGCCATAAACTGGAACTCCAGACACACAAGATATAATTTTCTAAGTGCCATGCGTCCTGCCACTGGTTTTACTCACACTGTAAAAACTACAGTAAGAAAACATTAAGGTGATAATGAGAAACCATAAAGGCAAAGATATTCACAGAATAAGGCATATCTCCTCAAGCATCATGGCACAAACGGGTGCCAGGAAATCTGTCAAATAGCACCCCTCGGTGACTGGGTAATGAGGGACATGAGACAGCAAAATCTGCTTCAGCTTTCACCATGATTTTTCTTTCTTCCCCTCTCTGTTACTTGGCTTTAAGTGTTTTTAATGTGATTTTAATGCAATGTGTGTTGCATGAATAAAACAGTGCAATGGAGGCATGAGCTGCAATCTTTCCAAATTTTCAATGGATTCAGAAAGAATAGTTTCTCAGTGGTTTGTAACGTGCAGAGTTTACACACATCTGCTAGTGTCTGCAGGAGGACATTGTATTGATGCTAAGAGTTTGACAGACAGCTCCTCTTGTCATCGTAGAGATCTAACCTTGGTATCTGAGACTCCCCTGTATTCTTCATTTGAGGAAATAAACTGCTCCCTTCCACATTAGGAATTGATTCCTGCAACTGCCACGTACCCCAGCAAAGAGCAAAGCCCCTCCTCACTCCCACTACAGGCTCTGACAGCTGCAGAGCTCAGGCTCAGACAGGCACGGGTCCCAGCAAGCTGCGCCACGCACATCCCCACCCCAGCAAACAGCCAAGGACACCAGCAAACAGCCTTCAGCCAAGACGTCCAGCTGCAGCCCAGGATTTCTAGAACACAAGCAAAGGAAGGAGTACAGCGATGAAAGAGGTGAGGGGAGTCAGAAGGATGTTTCAGTCCTACAACCTCTAATTTTCAAAGATTTCATGCAAAGTAGGCCAGGGCAGGACAGCAGTGCTGTCAGATTAATACCCAGGAGCATGTACAGCTGGGGGTCAGGACCCCCACTGCAACCTCAACCCCGTGGCTCTCACAGCCACTGCACTGTGAGAAACATCACCCTCTGCCAGGCCATAAATGTGTTTATCAGGCATTTTCCTTGATGATGGGAGGGAGGGAGAAGTCAAGAAGGGTACGAGATGTGACCAGCTGGGAGAGATGGTAGATGCAGCGGTAGGTCAGGAATCTGTCCCCACGGAGGGACAGCTGAAGGCGTTGGTGACTGTAAACCGTAACGTGGTGCCACCCAGGGAAAGTCACTCTGGTGACAGACGAGGGAGCTTTGCTTTAGAAAGTAAAACAGCTACAGAACAGCTTGCTAAGAGCCATCCTTGCTATTTCTGATTCACACCCTACCGCGTTGCACAGAAATGCCTTCGCTAGCCACAGCCTCTTCCCTCCTCCGATTTCTTCTTCCCAGCCAAGAGCTGGGACAGGAGCCAGCAGGCTTTCAACTCTGTACACCTCCCAATTAGTCACTTCTCATGACCAAACCCCATCGTCGCTCGGTCTGTTTGTGCACGGCGTGCAGCATCACCCCCGCACACGGGTGCGAGTCCGTTAGCTGCTCGGCTTGCCCCATGCTAACTGCTGCAGCTCATTAGAGGTCATTAGCAAAACGCCTACACCATAGAAGCTTTCATAGAAGCTTTCACTCAAACGTAGATAAGCTTGTGTTAATAAGAAGCAAGGGTGTCATTATAACACCTACCAATCTGTGGTATGTTTTTGGAAGGAGAACCTACATTGAAGCCACCCTCTGCTGTGGGAGCGAAGCCGAGAGGTTTGCACACAGCATCATCTCCAGCACTCACTGCCCAGCCAAACGCTGCGTCCAACTGGCAAAAAATTCACAATGGAAATTCAGGATGATGTAATATCTCTAAGTGGAGGCACAGGAATACTATCGGTGTAACTTATTTAACATTTATGTTAAGTTGCACTCAGAAGCTTTGAAGAAAATAAGGGTCTTGTTATGCTAAAGGGCTGTGATAGAAAAGACAGTTTTATCCTCCAAAGATCTTCTGCACTAAAGGGCTGAATATGAGGTTTATACCATAAAAAGCAACCAGCAGAAATATGTAAAGTGTTCCTTACATTTGCATTTTTCTCAGTTCACCTTTCAGCCACGGTGAATTTCACAACCTGAGCTCTCTGCATGGAGGCTCTTCTAAAAACTCTGGGAATACCCTACATGTGCAATCAGTGCCCAGTCGCAGGGGCTTTAACAAATCTAAAAGTGGTGTCACGCAAGCAGGGACAAGAGAATGTGAGAAGACCAAAGCAATCCAGCCAATAACTTATAGTAGATTTCTGTCAAGAGCTACAGATAACTTCAAACCTGAAAATCAGGAGTGTAGGGGCATATTCAGATTTTTACAGGATTTAACTACCCTTTCCAAAATGCCTCAGATGTTTCAATTTCAATTCACTTTGAATTTTGGACCAGAGGTACAGGTTTTTTTACTATTTCCCCCAAAGATGTTTCCACAGACTTACTTATACTGTTCCTTAGGAGAAAAAGAGTTTGAGATGCGTTACTGAGCCTCCCTGCATATCATGTGTAAATCTTAAATGCTGTAGGCTATGTATAACGGCGGTACTGCATCTACATTTAAAACATTACTTAATTATCTGTACATCTCAACCTTTGCTATAACAATTCTTTGAAGAACTGAACTAAGAATCCAGGAGTCACTTAGGCATTTTTAGGAGCCTTTAATGATGAACAGCACATCTCAGGTTTGGCTCTTTACACTTGGCTGGGACAACAGGGACAGGCACCGATATCCAGAACTTTGCTGTGCCAGCACAACTAAGTCTTCCAAAGAGAAGTAACTTTACACAGCACATGAAAATACTTATTCCATAGCATCAGCAATCTTTACTACAATCTTTATCTTCTTCCAGGAGAAGAGCCTGGACCAAAACAAAAGTGCTGAAGAAGCGGTATGTCCCAAGAGATCTACTGCGCTGGTGGAGAAACGCTGTGCTCTGCAGCCACACCAGACAACCTGGCCACTTATAAAGGCCAAGGAACACATATCCTCACAGACAGCTGAATTTTGTAAATCACACAGATGTTAAAGGCCATCTTTATAGATCTGTTGTGCTTTAGCATACGAACAGAAATATCTCCTTGCCAGCACATCAGCTTATTTTTTCCATGGTGAACTACTGTTTCTTGCACATTACATCACTCTCTCAGACACTTGGCTGCTCTCAAAAGCTTCTGAAGTTATTCATTCTGGCTTTCATTTTTGCTTGGTGAAGTGCGATCTAGAAAGCCCTACTTAACTTCTCCCACTTGTGCATCTTAATGTGAAGAGACTGCCCAAGTAAAAGCAGAGGCTGGGGATGGAGATGGTTTCTAGAGCACAGCAAGACTCCGTGGTGTCACACCAGGGCAAACTATTATATGATTTAAATATAGATTTCCTATGCTTTCTTAGGAAAGTTGGTTCTTGCCAAGACACGAATGACAACAGTTCCCTTGGCTTTAGTAACACCCTGGCAGCAGCCAGGTTGTTAAAAACAGACCCATTAGCCACTCATTTGTCAGCCCCGCAGCGCCTGGCTTCAGTGGTGTTATCATCGTCCTCTTCCATTTGCTGCTATTTATTTTTTACAGCTGAGAACTTTGATAAACAGCAGCAGGCAGCAAAGGCCAGCCGATTTATATTTCTTCCAGTATATATTCCTAAGAATGGCAGTCACCATTATGGAAGCTATCAAAAAGCTAGCTTTGACCTTAAATAAGTGTGCTCCTATGTCAGGCAGCTCCAGGAAGGAGAATTTATGAGGCAGATGTTAAATTCAGGGAAGAAAAGTTGGGTTACTCTCGCTAGAGATGCAGTCTGAGTTCACAGCACAGGATGCAGCCACCGATATTCAGCCACTTGGTTTATTCTTTGTGCCCCTTTAGGACAAAAGCTTCACCACCCTTAATGTTTGGGTCAGACCAGCTTCTGTTCTATTCACACAGCACGCAAATTCACAGGGCTCCAGGCTGCTAGGAGGCAAGCTCTGTAATACGTATATGTATTAACTTTATGTAAAGAGCAGAGAGGAATAAAATTAAATCTGTGACATTATAGACAGGAAAAAGTGCTGGAGGAGCAGTTCTTACAGTGCAGGTTGGCTACCTTTTGCACATGCCTCCCTCACTAAAAATTTTGCATAATAACAGAAAATCTTTAATATCTCTCTTCATATTTCAGAAGATGAAGGCATTCACTAATAATTTACTTTGCCTAAGTACGCTATTCTTTTCCAAAAATGGAATCCCAGTCATAGCATAATGTGTTGGTCACCTTATTTACATCTCTTCCTGCCTTAATAGTGCTTTGCAGAAAATGTTTATTTATTTTTATGAAGCCAGCTGAAAATTATATTGCTCAAATTTCTTTTATATATTAATTTGGAAAAAAAATTGGATAAATTACTTGGCCCCTTTAGCTCTATCGCAATTTTTATCATTTATTAAATGGATTTATTTTAAGTTCATTTACAAGCAAATGGTGTTAACTTAAGACTCATTCATCATTTTCTTTTTAAGAAAATACCAATGAATGCAAACTAATTGCAAAAGTAAAAAAAAAAATCGACACTTTTTTCCTCCCATTAAAAAGATACTTAGAAAAAAAAAAAAAAAAAAAGATACTTTCCTATGCAGCCCAATCAACCTGGACTGTTGCGTTACCTAAACACACCACTCCAAAGACTTTTTAAATGGTGGGACAATTTGTCATACTCTCAGCTTACTATGCCACCTATTGCTTTGCCCAAAGAAATACTAGATTATTGCTATCTTTCTCAAATATAGTTCCTCTCACTGCCATTCAGCACCCTGCATTTGCATTGTGCTCCTCCTGCCTGGCCGTAGCCCCTCGGGGGCTGGCTGGGCTCCCAGCCACTGTGGGCTGCAGCCACGCTCCCCCAGGTGAGGCCAGGCTGTCTGTGTCCTCCCTAACATCTGGCTTGCCCAGAAAGAAGGAGCATTTTCCCTATGGACAGCTGTTTTAAGATTTTAATCCTAAGAAGGACTGCTTGGGGGCAAAAGCAATCAGGGAAAAAGTAATATTTTCCTTCATTTTGCATGGAGCCAGTAGAAACATCTGAATTTTGAAAAATGAGAAAACAGCAAAGAGAGAAGTAGCATCAGTTGCAGGAGGAAAGAATGAAAGGGAAAAAGGGGGAAGTTTTTCAAGCATTTCCTTCCTAGTTTGATTAACTTACAAGCAATTTAAAATACAAGTCATTCTAGACAGAGCACAGGCACAGCAGCACCTCCTTCGTGTTGCTTCCCCCATCAGCAAGGGAGAATCTGCTGCTGCTTCCCTGCCCCTTGCCAGCTACCACCTCACTGTTTCTTGTCTGCTCCCACCACTTCTGCTGCCTCCCCTCCTGTCTTTGTCTCTTCGTGAAGCATCCTGGAATCCAGCCCAGGTTGTTCAAGCTCCCAACACATCTTGAATTTTAATTCACTCTCATTTTAAGTCATCTATCTCTTTTTTAAACCAAGTCACAAGGAGAATGAGCCAATTTGTTATTAATATAAGCCCAAAAACACCTGCAGAGAAAGCCTGGTCTGTCTGCTCTCAGCCATCAAAGCATGTCCAGCTCAGGGGGAACTGAGGGGGTGCAGGTAAGTGAACTGGGAGCACGAAACTCACTGTACAGTAATAGCCCACTTTAGAAAGATGCTACAAATATTGCATACATCAATGGTCAAATAGATGACCCAGTGGATAGATCAATTCGGCCTGCAGGTCAATGAAATACTAAATAGTCTTCTGGCTGGCCACCATTGGTATGCCATGTCCCCTCGCACTCAATCAGCTGCAAAACAAATTAGTTACAGCTGATGAGGAGCAGGACTGAAGGGCAAAAACTCAAGTGGGAATGTTCCTTGTGTGCCACCATGGAGTGACCGAACATCTGCTGCAAACCCACCTACTCCTCTGGCTTGGGATGGCTCCCTCCACCCCAGGAGCAGCGTACATCATCAAGCTAAGTGGGACCTGGGTTCTGCAGGATCCACAGGGCAATGAACTGAATCTGGAGTTGGTGTGAAACTGGTGGGGCAGGGTCTGGTCTGCAGGGTTTGGTAGCCCAGCCAGATGGGAGATCTAGTCAATGAAGTCGCTCAAGCCAGCTTTTCCTCTCCCTCATGCAACTTTACTGCTGCTTCACTGCCTTATGCCACTTCAACCATCCTTAAAACTAAAGTTATTTTGATTTTGGTGGGCTTTGCTTCTGAGTTACCCTACCACGACATTGTCAGTGACTCCTTGGCCGCAGTATCAACACCAAGGGTACACAGCTAGTGCCTGGCCTCCAGCGGGACATCATGACCCTGATTGTAACCTCTTGTGACCACCAAAAATTTTCTAGGGCAGCTGTCAGAGTGCTCCAACTGGACTGAAAATGAACAGAGACTTTGCTGAACACTGTATAAACTGTATAAACTTTTTGCCAAGTAATAATTAAGTTACTTTTACCCTTTCATACAACTGCTTTCATCTCTTCCCTGAAACTCCTCTTTCACAGCCTGTGCACTTCGCAGTGCTGCTTGTATTCTATTTTCCAGCACTCCTATTAGGGGCTGCTCTCTATCCCGCTGACAACCTGCCAAGCTAATAAGAAGGAAGAAAGTGTGAAAGTGAGTAAGTGTAAAAGCGCATGACAGGTTTCTCCTTTGCTTTCCTCACACTCACCCAGCACAAATTCCTGAGATAAGAAGTAAGATATAGATCACATCTAATTAAACTGCCCTCAGGACTTGGTAATTAGCACCGGCTCCCACAGGCAGCACCCCTGAGCCCCTCAGCATTGCTGGGACCATAGAGGTGGACACCATGCTGGAGACATGTGGCAGCAGGGCCACAAAGGGGCCAGCACTTGGTGGTTCCTGTGCCTCACAGACACATGGCACGGACCTAGGCAGTGATCAGGCCCAGCAGTCTGCTGCCAAAGGACAGGGAACGCCTCAAACACCCTCCAAGTCTGGTGATGTCACCTAGAGCACCCAGAGCTGCTTTCTCGCAGAGACCCCACTGTCAGCAAACCCCTCCAGGAAGGCACCACATGTTCAGTAGGATTTCAAAGGCTGCTGGCTGGCAACCACCTATCTCCTGTCCTTGGAGGAGACCTCATTAGGCAAGAGGTGGAAATGGGAGCTTAGTTTACTCTGCTATTTCCCTGCTTCTGCTTTTTTGGGGGAAATAGGAGATGCATCTGCCCTGTGCTGGCAGCGTGCCCTGCACCAAGCACCCAGGGCAGTGTAAAAGCACAGCATTTAAGAGCAAAAGTGATAACAAAAGGTGTAATAGCAGCACAGCCTGTTCTCAGAGCACATTAATGTCCTATCTGGACTCTAACACTGGCCAGTGAGCTTTCCTGCCAGCCAACGTCACATTTCATTCTAATTGCCATTTAAGTTGGTTGCAATTAAACCTCTTTACTATACATTTCATAAAGAACAAGGCAATCAGAATTAATTTTTGTCAATATGGCGGCGTGCTCCCCCCACCCTGCTTTAAGCCGCAACCACCAGTGGGGTGGTGATGGCTGCACCCCACCTACGCTGGACTTTGGGGGACAGATGGCAATGTGGTAGCCAAAGGCTGTCTGGAATGGGGACCTAGATGTCTCACTGGTGTGCAAATATAACTACAGGTCAATCATCTTACTCTATAATTAGTGGACAGCCCAGGGCCCATTAGTGCTCCTGAATGTCAGCAGGCTGCACTCCAGGATCTCCCCTGGAGTAGGGACGCCTCTCAAGGTTACTCCTCAAGATTGAGAGATTCCTTGCCACAACAGATCCTCAGTAAGTGATTAACAGCATGCTAAACTTCGAAATCTTAGCTAAGGGATATAAAGGATTGATTGCGCATTTATAATCCTTTAGACATGAACCATTCATCAAGTCTGGGATCAGATCCAGCCACACCTTGACTCCTCTCCGAGGAGTTCAGAAAGCAAGGAGGTCCCCTCTGAACCTCAACTCAACAGGAGGATCTGTCTGACCTTGTCACAGAACCACAGAATGATGTAGAATTGGAAGGGACCTCTGGAGATCATTTAGTTCAACCCCCCTACCAGAGCTGGTCCACCTAAATCAGGTTGCACAGGAACATGTCCTCCATGCAGTAAATAAACAACTGTACCTTGCCATCAAATCTTGTTAAACCATTGATGCATTTACTACACAGCTTTGTTAAATTGTTGTTTTATATCAATAAATACATTGTTGCTTCTCTCCTAGGAGTGAAGTGCATCACTCCATCCATGACACTCAATGAATGGAAAATTTACAACAAAAACGGGACAGGGGAAAGTAGGAATCTTTGTTGAAGGTGATGATAGTTCACAAACAATTTCCATTAAAAGTAAACAAATATCTGAATACTCAAAAATGAGGAAACACTTCCAAATAAGCACACGTGGAAGTAGGAAAGGGCGCAATGAAGGCTTGCCAGTGCTGCTCTGTGACTGCCTGCATTAGCATGGATCTATCTGCTTTCTGCTTCCTGGCAGGTCTGTGTGCTGCCCATCACTTGTTATTTGTAAAGAATGTGCTGTGAACACAAAGTAGAAAGGAGATAATCCATAAAAGCAGTTTAAATCACCAGTATAAATATTATTTTAATGCATTAGGCTTTTTATTCTTGTCCTAATTTGTTGATTAATCATCTTAATTGGTGAGAAGACAATTGGTCAATCCTTTTCCATTTTACTGCAGCCCAGTAATCCTTCCTTGTTGTAACTCTGTTATCAATACAGAAAATGCAGCTGCTTCAAGTGCTGGTCGCAGAACCACATTTCTTATTTCCTTCCATGGGAATGCTTTTGTAGAGACACTAAAAAATAGTGGATTATTTGCTGTATTTCTTTGATCTATAAATAGGACTCCTATATAGGGGATATCTTTATTGTGTTTCGAGCAATTTGAATGCACTTAGTCTAAAGCACGTACAAGTAATTTTCATCTCATTTTAAAGTTCTGTGCCTGCAAGAAGTAACTGTACCAGAGTGAAAGGCCAAACAAGAAACCACGAGGACCAAATGACCCGGGGGTTTGTTAACAGGACACAGAGCTGCTTCACTTTGTTTCATTTATTTACAGCTCTGACTAAAACTTACTTCCCTTGAGGCTTTTCTGGTGGCCTGCGGGAAATGAGCTGACAGTGGAAAAACATCTACTCAAAGCTGTTCAGCCCAAATCTAACAGAAGATGGGGTCACAGGGGCAGTGGCAGGAGACCCCCGACTTGCTTTCTCCTGCCACTCTGCAAGAGGCTGGACCCTGGGGCTGGGGTCATCGTGGGCACAATGACAAGTGCAAAAAGGCAGAGACAGCAAAACATTTCTGCATCATGGCATTTGCCGTGCTGTTCCTGCTGCCTTCATTAAGCACCCAAGCTGGGGACCTTCAGCTTCATATGATCCCATTCACACCTTTTGTTTATGAAAAGAATTGTGTCACCAATACATATTATTTTTTTCCAGATTTGCAAGTTCTATTCATAACTTGTAATTTCTATCCCTGGAAAACTCATTTGTTTGGACAATTTGGTTTTCAGAAAAACTCTCAAGGTTATTATTCTCAAAATAATAAAAAAAAATGGCAGGCGTGCACAGTGGAACGCATCGCGTAAAACTCCCTGTCACTTTTACCACCAACCCAAAGCACACCCTACTGAACACAATAAAGGCAAACATATGCCAGCTTTTAAGATAATGCTACAACCATAAGTCACCATTTAGTTTTGCTACAATAAAGCAAAGAAAAACCTGTATAGCATTCAAAAGGACAAGAGACTTGCTGGCTACATGTATTGACTGAGTATTTAAAGTTGCAGCGTTCAGGAATGCAAATTGAAATGAATCAATGCCAGCAGGGATGCCTAAAAGACATAAGTGAGAATTACAGCAATTAAGAATGTTGTCTCGAAGGAAATTAGAACACTCCATTAATTACAATGCCTTAAAGGAAAATGAACCAAAATGAGAAAGAAAGAAATTAAAATACCAGGAAATTAGCAGAAAAATAGGGGGATTGAAAAGATAATGAGCACAGTAGGTATTTTCCTCTCCCCCCCTTTTATTAATGGCAAAGAAATAAGAAAAGAAATGGTGATAGGAACTGAACCAGCATAAAAAAGGGAGCCGTTATATTCTGCCACGAGATCAACAGCCAGCACACTCAAGGTTGTGCTGATGTAAGTCCAATTTGTCATTAAATTCTGTAGAAACGGGTTCCATGCAAAAGAGTGCAAATATAAAAGTGCCAGGCTAATAGGTACTGCAAAATCTGTGCTTATGATACAACCTAACCAGAGCCCCAAATGGTTGTGAAGAGGAAAATATACCTTTACACCCTACAGATAAGTGAGGTTCTCCGTGGTAGGCCCATGTGCCCACTGGCAGGAGGGCAGTTCTCTTGCTTCACCTGCTGTGGCGGGTGGAAACACAACTGATTTAGTCCACGAGCGGAACGTTCTCTGCCTGTGCCAGGTGCAGGTTGTTGCAAACCCTGCTGAGCCCTATCAACTTCCACTCCCACCCTACCTGTGTTCAGAGCGGCCCTACACAACTCTTAAACTCAACTTACTTTACCTATACCGTAGACCTGACACATTAATAATTCTTGATGGACAGCCTGAATGTAAATGTGCTGGAAACAGTCTCAATGCATATATCTCCTGGCCCTTTGCCAGCAACAAGGTGAAACACCTTGAAAACAATGGTCTGTTTCAGAGTCTATATAGTATCTTGGATAAAACACATTGTGCTCTATTGCTTGTATGCTTTCAATTCTTTTTTGGGAGAATAAAACCTTAGCAGATCAGTAGCAACATGTCACAGTTGTACCACAAACAACTAGCACTGGTGGCTGTTAGAGGAATGGTGCAACAGCCGCCTTTCACCAAGGATACTTACAAAAACCAATTAACCTTCCCCTTAAAACAGCAACTCCAGAAAACAAATACACAAGTTTCCATTAGCAGGTCTTCCAAGAAATTTTGTCTGTTTGTGTAGAAGAGGCAAAAATGAACAAAGAGCAAGTGAGACAGAGTCCCAGAGAAGCTGTGCCTTGGACAAGCACTGGCCCATCACACAGAGATCAGCATCACCACCTGCAGCACCGAGTACAAAGAGAGCATGGGGTCACTTGGCACCTAACCTTGCATCCCAGGTACCTACCTAAGATCAGGGAGGGTGAAATTGGGGCTACTTTGTGCCTAATTCCTTCTCCAAGCCACAGAATATAACTTTCCATAGACGCATACCCCCATAACCTCTTCCTCCCCTTAACCAGGAACAGCTCTAAGACTCCTCAATCCAGCTTGCTGTCCCTGCAGAGGGGACGTGGTGAGGTGCTGTCTATGTCCCTGACTGGAGCGACAGCAGTGAGTTTGCCTGCGAGACAGCCAAGTGTCTCTGAGAAGCACAGGGGATAACACCAGATGGGAACAAGCTGCTGGAGAAAGTCCTTCCTCCCGGATCTGAAATGGCTGGAGAACTCAATGTGTCAGGTTTATACTGAGGTATTTTTAATTGTATCTAAAACTAAATGTTAAAATAATTTTTTTCAAAGCAAATTGACTTATGAGGATGTGATTTTCATCTGCAGCTGAACATCAAGTACCACTCTCAGTCCATGTGTCTGTAATGACTTCATTTCACAGCAAGCCTGTGGACAATTCCTCCCTTCATGAGAAACACACGTAAGCGCGTGTGTATGTGCCTCAGACACCACATCCAGGAAGAGACTGAAAACACATAAACCCCAGTGACAGGATCTGAATGGAAAGACACAAAAAGCTTGCAAAGCATAATCATCGATGCTTCTTGCTGATGGCATCATGCCGTCATGCTGGTTTTCAGGTTCACAAAACACATTTATGCAGCTTCTAAACCAAAAAACCGTCCTTGGCTGTGGAGAGGTGTTTCTGCCTTTCTGAATTCCAATGCTTTGCCTTTCCTCCTTCAGGCTCAGCCAGATGAATCCTGACTATCTGGCTGGAACCAACCACTGCTGCCTTGCTGGCCTTTAGCAGGAAGAGGTTTGGCTGTGGAAACTGCAGAAACTCATGACAAAAGTGAAGGAACCATCCCTGTGCCACACTCCCAGTTAGGACAGACCGACGTGGCCTCATGCGCTTCACCGAAGAGCTGGGCCTGTATCTATTCTGTCTACTTTCCGTCTGTACTCTAAAATGTCCTTTCAAATCATTGGATTTTGGTGACAGTTGAGGCATTCAATTATTTCTTTAAGTGCAAATTCTGCATTCCTTCATCTGTTAGTTATATATATTTAGTACAGATTGAACAGCACCTGCTGACTGGATGAATCATTTGCATCCGAGTCACAAAATGGGAACTTAAGAACCTCCAGTGCTGTTGTTGAAATTGATGCTACTGATGCTGCCAATTCAACTCCTGTTGCTGATACTAATCAGCATCTCTTTAAAATGATTACCGCATTCAGATAGGGCCATAAAACTACCAGGTGGGCTATATTTTGTACTGCTTCCCAGTTTTTCTACAGTCTTCCCTATGGGAATGAATTTATTGGTCCCATCAATCCCTCTTACAGTCTTTAGCATGGGAAGGAGATGTCATGGAGTTTTAATGTCTCATATATTTTCTGAATTACACGATCATTATAACCAGCTTGGCACAAAATACTGTTTTCATCAAACTCGGTATTTAAGGCGAAAATAACATTTGTTAACTTAGCTGCAGATTAATGTAAATATATATATGCATGTAGAAAATAAAAGATTTTTATTGTTTATTTAAAGGCCTTCTAAACTGCACTTGCATGAAAACTTTATTCAAAAACACACAACTTTCATCAGGCCAGATTGCTCTCTAGCAAAAGCTGGCACAGTGAATTCAAGTCAGTAAATCTGAACTGCTGAATTGCTCCATTGCATGTCAGGGGACTTCATAAAAGATTATAATTTTTTTTTAAAGGAGAACTCATATGACCTAAAAGATGGCTCAGGAGTACAAGAGAGTTCCTTGGGTTTGAGGCATTTCAATTTTGCTTGTTTGTTTTAGAGCAGATGTAAATTTTAACTGAAGACAAAGGCATCTTGTCGGTTCCTAGCAATTTTAAGCACAGTAGTTAGGTCTCACCTAACTGATTTTTGGTAAAAACACTGCGAGTGTTCCTTTACAGTACTTTCAGACCAACACACATTTATTCTCACAGTGCTCTTGAGGAGGAGGCAAGTTAGACCTCCTTATCGTTTCCCTACTCTGGAAGGGGATGGGGTGCCTCCAGCGCAGGGAACCTGCTGCTGCTGAACCTGCCTGGTGCGGTGCTGGACCACGGGGATGAAGCTGCAGGTGCCTGGGGCCCATTTACCTTGGGCTGAGCTTGCTCTCCCATCTGGTCCTGCAGATCTGCCCTAAACAACTCTGTCAAGGTCTTGCCCAGTAAACCTGACAGAGCCATCTTTCTGCTGCTGAGGTTTATAGCATTGTTCAATCACAAGGAAGGAGAAGGGGCCTTCCTTCGTGCCCGTGGGGACTCGTTATGTTTTATGATATAGGGAAGGGAGAAAAGTCAAATTCTGATTTACAGCATCCCTCTTTCTGTTACTTGCAATGCATTTCAAACACACTGACAAGTTTAGAAGTCCAGATATTTGCTCCTGCTTTTTAACTTGATTTGATTTATATACCTTGCTGTGAGTCTTGTGTGTGCACCAAGGAAGAGTTGATTATGAACTTCAGGACTGACTCCATCACAGCTGACATACACACATTTGAGGGTTTTATACATAGACATATATAAAATAAACATAAAATAAAATATATATAAGGGCACACTTTTACCTAGCCTTCCAGTGCCTTGTTATAGTACCATCAGAAAGACTAAAATGTCTGGTACCCCTTAACACAGCACTTAGGACTTAGAAGACCAGAAAGGGTCTGTTGTCACCAGGGCTGTCATGGTGTTCACTCACTCTTCCGAAACTACAGCTGGACATGAGCAAGGGAGGTGCCCATCGCTCCACACTTTTCCATATGCAGCAGGCAGCAAACTATGAGAGTCTTACACCAAGGTTACTTACAACCAAGGTTACTGCTAAGTGTGGATTCGGGCAGCCAAGATCTGCAGTCAGTTTCCAAGCCCAGCCTGGCTTCTCCAGATACACAAGAGCTGCCCACCTAAGAGAGGATATTGTCAGCAAAGCGTTCCCCAAGAAATTTGGTATGTAAATGTTATCAGTAAAGGGCAGCAGTAAGTACATACAAAACCACACCTGATGCTCATTGAGAAAAAAACCCAAACATCTCAATCCCTACTATCAGTACAGAAATAAACCCCAGGCAGAATGCTTAATCCACCACTAGCAGTTGGTGTGAATGACTGTCCACAGACAAGAGTCTAATAGTGCTCACCTTGTAACCAGGTGGGCAAGAGAGCTGGCTGAAAGCAAGATTAGTAGCTGCAAAAGTTTTCCACCCTCTCTGTGTGAGGCAGGGATAAAAATACAAGTACTCTTCACTGGAGCCATGAGATTAGTTTTTATCTACATGGGGACAGACCTCCAGAGGGTCACGCTGACACTGCCAATAAGGCAGTGGTGTACCTGCCCCAGTGCCACCTCAGTCCCAGCAGAGACTACGCAGGCTGGATGTGGCACTGAAGTTGTTGCCGAGTATAGGACCCTGCCCAGAAAACAGCAAAAGTAGGTCCTTGTGCTGGAGTTTATTCACCAGTTAGACCTAAAAGAGGATGGAAAAACAGATCAAGTAATTCAGCTGAGAGATTCAAGACCAAGCCCTTGCCAGTTCCCTGATGCAGACTTCAGGGAACTTAAGTATGTTTGGAAAGTTCATGAGTCTGGCTTTGGTTCCCTAACCATCAACTGTGAGTTTAAATAGTTCATTTTCTTTAATTAAGGAGCAAAGAATGACTTCCTCTTTCAACAATGTATTTCCCCAGTGCTGCTTTGGCCTTTCAGCATCATGATGTAAAAGACAGAAACTCAGTTAAAAGGACAGCAAGGCAGATTTTTTTTGTGTTCCCTTTTTACTTTTCTAAAGTGAGTGAGTTAACACTGTTCTCACTAATTTATTCTGAATTTTAGCAATAGATTTAATACAAACTACCAAATGATTGTATTTCAGCTCTAAAAACTGTTAAGAAAACCTACCAAAGAATACTTGCCCTTCAGAAACATGAAGAAGAAATAAAACAAATGCTAGCTTCTGTAAAACATTATTATTGGCCCCAGAATGACTGTGTTATATTTATAGCTGATATAGACTTTCACACAGATTCATACATAAGAGGTTCAAACATTTCTATAAAAATTTTCATAGGAATTACTGCTTCTCCTCCTTTATACTTTCTCCATCCCCTTCAGCATCCCTCAGGCCTGTCCATACCCCTGCCAAGTCCTCAGCCCCCAGTCAAATGCCAATTGCTGTCTCCCAACAATGACAACTCTCCGGTTCCTTCCAGCTGCTCCATCCCTGCGTTCTCTCTTCCCTGCTGTGCCATCCCGGTCTCCTTCCTGGCTCCTTCCCCTGGTCCTACATCCACACTTACTTTTTGCAAAATCTTCCTGTGGCTTTGTGCTAACCTCCCACTTTCCTGCTTACACCATTTGCCTCTGATTTGGCCCTGCAGTCCCAGCACCCCAGCTGATGGTCAACAAAGACACACAAGTAGGAGAGTGCAGGCCTGGGTTTTCTTTAACCAGAGCTGTGAGTGCTTAAGGAGACTCAGGCTGGTCCCACACGCTCAAGTCAAATAAAATTCACAGATATCTGAAAAATTCTGCCTCAGACTGCAGGCACCTCATCTTTGGTACAGCTCAAAATTCAGGCATGAAATTCTCCCCTGAACTCTGGTTGTCACGTTAGCAGCATCACATAATGAGTGACATGAACCAGGAAGAAAGTGACATTCAGGGTTTTAATTAGCATCAGTGGTGCGGCAAACCCTGGACATGCTTGTGTAAACAAAACACAGGCACGTGCCAGGCAGCCATCTGAATGCACAATAAAGAGATAAAATTAAAAGCAGCCTAATCTTCACTTCAGCAAAAAATCTCTGCTCATAAATTTTTCCAAAAAGAGAGAGGGGCACAAATGAAATTAAGGACATTTCAGCTGTGAGCACGCAGGCCACCAGGTACCATTCTTTCTTACTTATGGGTCAAGGAAAGGTTTTAAAACCCTTTGAATGCCTTGGCTTTGAATATTAATTTTTTTCTTGCCTTTCTTTGGTTGTTTTCTATGAGATAATTAGTGTGAGAATTTAGACCAGCCAGGTCTGTATCCATGAACATGTCAGGCCTGAAGCAAATTCTGCTTCTACCATTCATTCCTCCCTCCTAATGCCAACTGATTTCGTATTAGCATCTTAAATACCTGTCATATTGAATTTGGGCTAGTTTGCTTTTTCCGTGTGAAGAGGAGGGTGGAGGTGGGCTAAAGGACGCTTTCTGTGACTCAGAGATCTCCCCACACCCTCTGCAGGTACCTGACACGCAGTGATCCTGCCCATTTTATGTTGGACACCTTGTGATGGTAACACACTCAGCTAAAAAGCAGGCAGCCAAACTAACAAGCCTCTGCTACTGTAGAAAACTGTTCTGTGTTTCAGTACAAATGACTATTAGTTAATTAACTACCTACCATTAATTATTAATTGCAATTAATTACAATATTCCATATTTTGGGGGCTCTACAGGCACAGCTTTCAGTTAAGTCAATTTACCAATTTTGGAAACTGATTATTTATTCATGCAGTGTGTTCAATACTCCCCACATTCATACATCATCCTTCCTGCCAAGCTATTCTGCTGCCTTCTATAAATCAAGAACTTATGGGAAGAGAGCTGATCCGCCAGCAAATGTGGCCCAGAGTTCAGGGAATTGGGGTCCCAGCCCCGTTTCAGTCCCCTTTTGCCTGCAGGACTGAAGGCAAAACTCTGTCACAGGTCCCTGCTCAGGAACAGAGAGGTTCCAGACTCGTGACGGTATGATAATTGAGGCTGAGCTGGTCTGATACAAGGAGGATATAAGATGCAGCCAGAATTTCAAGTGTTTTGTGTGTTTTCCTGATGACCCCAATTCTCACTCACCTGCACCTTCTGCTGCCGCATCAGAAGAGGTTGCAAGTCAAAGGGGAACTATATCTTGCTCTTTTCCTTATACTGATAGAAAAAGCTGGCACAAGCTGTAAGTAGTGAAGACTGACGTCCACTGGTTTTAAATCAAAGCCTAAATGTGTTCCTGTTCCCTTTCACTCAGCAATTTCTACACTCATTCCCCTTGGGCAATAGGATCTCTTGAACCTGGACCAATGTGATGGCCTCATCTGGAGGGACAATAGCCCAAATGCTGGAACAAAAAGAGTTTTTCCAGCATTGCAAAGTCAAGAACTATCTGAGACATTTCTTAAGTCCTAAAAAATTACCCTCATTTTCTTTTTCCAGCTGGTAGCTTTTGATTTTATTGGAAAGGGGAATTATCAGATCTCCATTCCTCTGCTTTCATCTCATGAGTTTCTCAAGTGTCTGAGCACTGATGACAGCCCAAATGATTTCACACAACTTAAAACTCAGAAGACATTATTTGGTTATCAAATCTGACTGTCCTCCTTTTCCTCCTCCCCTCTGTAAAGCACAAACCATTAAATACAATATATTTACCCCTCAACTGAGCTCAGTAACTGGGGCGACTACACCACTGCAGTTCCCCAGAGATCAATTATCCGTGCACCAAAAGAAGACGGAGGCAAAGCAGCGCCAGGGCCTTTGCAATGGAAGAGAACTGATTGAGGGATGTTTTTCTAGCACAGACCACAGGCAAAGAGCACCCTCCAGGTAGGCAAAGCAGCTTTCTTCTGCTGAAAACTTTATTTCTTTATTAGACGGTGGCATTTTGCATTTATCTCAAGTAGTCAGAAGATGATTTTGGGCATACATTATTACTTCAAAGCTGGAAGAAATTATTTTAGCATTGGAAGGATTTTCTATGAAAATGAAGAAGGAACAGAGGGATAACAGAAGATCTTGTGAGTGTTAAATGCAAATTACTAACTTGATATGATGATAAACACAAGTATCTTTGCACACTTATATTGGCCACATGAAGCAGTGGAGAACACCCATACACTGCATTCGTGCACGCTTTGCTCTTCACTTCCTGGCATTCCTCCAGCTAATATTTTTAAGATGTCCATATTGACTGTTTTTCTTTCCTTTTGATAGCAAATTTTTTGCTAGTAACAATACAGTTAATGGATAGGAAAGATCTGTTTCTCAGTATTTGGGATAATGTAGCTTTCCATTTATTATGAACCCATGTTGTTTTATAGACACACTATCTCAGGCTTTCTTTTATGTCTTCTGAATTTCTCTGCACAGCGTCATAGAACCCAACAGAAAACAAGCTCTCTACCAAACACATGGAAATCAATACCACAGGAAAATATTGGGAATAAACTTGTAACTTTTTAATAAAGATTTACACTTTCTCTATCTTTTCAAAGTTTTCTTTGAAGATTTTGACAACTGTCGCAGAGACAAAACTGAAATGTATTAAATATGCAAGAAAGCACTAATGCAACACAAAGTTTGAATGAGTGAAGTTATAATGTCAGAAAAGCGTCATGAAAAAATGTTAGATTTCAAGAACAAGCAGCAGTCTGTAATACATTTAACAACAAACAACAATGCAGCTCCACACGCAGTAATACCAATGGTTGATGCAGCCTGAGACATTTAAATAAAAATCTATATAATAAAAATTGAACTGAACTAGAAGGAATGAAAATGAAACATCCAAATTCCCTGAAGTGTTGCAAAATTTCCAGAAGCAGCTTCAGGAAATGTCAAACTTTATTACTTCTTTTCTTCACCATACACACTGAAAATTTTTCAGCACTGTTGCTGCCAGGAGCAGCAGTGGGGGGAGAAGGTGATAAAACGCTTCAGTAAGGGAGGGCATGGATCAAACTGGTGGAACTGGAGATGCCATATTCCTGATTTGCTCTGGAGGACACACCAGTAATATATGCTAGACCCCTCTGAATGCACTCAGGTGGACATCTCCTGAGCTTCAGACAACAGAGCTATGTAAGTAGCAGAAATAAATTCTTGATTTGCTGGAACAGGCAGTCTCCAACCACATTTTGAGCAGTTTGAAATAAGCAGCCGACAAGCCACCATTGCCATTTTGAAACCCAGACTTAGAAGACCTACTCTGAACACTATGAGACAGTGTTTCAAGTACTTCTGGTGCCCAGCTGTGTTAAGACTCAGGAGTGAGCATGGGTGGGACTGAATATTTCTACCAAAATACACTTGGTAGAAATATTCAGTTTGCCCGAGTCTCACTTCCACTCTGTATATCAGTTCCTCAGCAAGGGAAGTCTCCTGAACTCCTCCTCCAAAAGCACAGCAGTTATCACCTGGCAAACAGAGAAATAACCAGCTCTGCCTCCTCTGTCCTGCCTACCAGACCATGGTGGCAGTGCCCTGGTTCCAAACAAGGTTACCTAGAGAAAACAAAAATGCTCACAAGCTGTACTGCACAAATCCTACACATGCCACTTCTGTTCTCTGCTACCTGCAGAACACAACACTGCACATGATGTACTCTGAGGGAGAAGGCCCTGTACCAGCCACCAGGCCAGCGTGCCCAGAATGTTCTCCTCCTGCGATCATTTCCTCCCTCCCAGGGGCATGGAAATTCTCCTCTCAGCAGCTGGAGTTACAGGTTAAACAACATCTGTTCAGCAATGTCACATGCAGCAAGGACTGAGCGTAGGAGTAGAAGCATTTTAAAATGTTATCTGCTCTTTCTGCCTGTTGCCAAGAAGCTTTGAACTAATTCCCTTGCCCCCAGCTCCTGCTGGTCCCTACCTGTTTGCTTGCTGTGTGCGTTGCTGCTCTGCCCTTCCTCAGGAGCACAGAGCTCCCAGGCCCTGCCTGCAGTCACCGCAGCTCCCCACCAGCAAAGGTCACTTACACCTCCAAGCTGGGGACACTCCCCAGACAGAGGGAAGTCAGGCTACCAGTGAGACACAGCAACGTGTTGGCAGCCTCAGGCTTTTGGGTATTTTCACAGTCAGTTAAAATCAGAAGAAAATAGGGGTTTTTTTAAGTCATATATTAGGTCTTCAGAAATAATTTCCTACCTGGGCAGCCCTGGGCAGTCAGAGTAGGAGGCAGCAATGCCCAGTGTCTTTCCCAGCAAATGGTCTGTTATCCTTCTCTGAGTCTTTACTAGACATCAGCAAAATCAGCTCCATTAACACAAGGTTACTCTTTGGAAATTTTTGGTCTTGATTAACTCCATTTATGTAATTTATTTTGGTCTTCTGATTCCCATTAGCAGATCAATATTAATTTAAATCAGAACACTGTGTATTTTCTTTTGCTCCATTCATGCAGATCAGGTGCACTGCATTTCCCCTAATTGTATTGCTGACAAATTAACCTCAGTCAGGATTACCAAGATCAAGTGGGAAGAATGACTGCAACCAGTTTTGCCATTCTATTTTCTGCAGCAATCAAATGGTTAGGCCACAGCTAAACTTCTAAAGAATTCTATACATCAGATTTGGGAGCAAACAAAATAAAACTGGTTATTGCTTGAGAAAGCTAGGTCATACCTGAGAGCTCCTTTCTCCCCAGAGAAAGCACTGGACGCTGCATCAGTCGGTCTGTGAGCAGGGATGAAGGAGTGGCTCTCTCAGCTGAAGGTCTCTAGAGTCAAGGTGGGACTGGGTGTGGAAGAGGGCACAGGCTGAGATGAAAAAAAAGGGACTTCCAGACAGCTAATAATTTAGACGGGAAGGCAGAAAATGTACTTTTAAACCAAGGAGCGGGACAGTGAATCACCTGCCCACCATGGTGGAGTAGGGGAGAAATACATGTGAGCAGTAAATCAAAAGGCAGAGAGTGAGACTGGAAGAGCAGCAGAGCACAGAGGAGATACTGGACAGCCTTGCAGGGACTACTCTCAGCAGACCTGCCTGTTGGAGATGCACACACTCAGGCAATCAAGGCTGATTCCTAATAACAGCCAGCAGCTGATGGGTCATTAGCAGGTGGCCTGTGCTGGGTTACCGTAATGCTGAGTGCTCATTAATGCAAGCAATGAGCTAAAACTCCAATTAAATCTGATAAAGGGTCAAGTATAACATCTCTAGCAGCCACTGCAGGGAGCGGCTTGGGGACAAGGCTTTGGGAGTGATTTAGAACCAAGGATTGAGCTTTAAAGGGATCTATGACATTTTTGTAGTTACTAGTTAAATAGTGGCCTGCTAGAAACTCAGATCCAGGGAGACACAGTAGATTGGGAGTGGATTGGGAGCACAGAGAGGCTCTCACACCTGCATACAGCAAAGGCTGGTTTTGCCAAAAGGCCAGGTTGACAGCTACATGCTGAGGCAGACCACTGCTCATAGCAACTCCACACTCAGAGTTTCAGTGGGTCAGTGTCCTCACCACTCTAAAGGTCCCTGATATCTGCTTAGATGCCTACACTTTACTTGCATGTGGATTCACAAGTCACCTGAAATTAGTAAATGACTCAGAGGAAGAGTTACACTGAGCTAACCCAAGTGAAGCAAGTCTTTGAATTCATTTTTATAGCAGCTTTTACCGCAAAGTTGAGTGAAAGATGTAAAATGCAAGGCACAGTCTGTTCATATCAGAATTCAGCATCATTATCATAAAATAAAGCGTTAAGTTCATTTCTTTCCCTGAGCAGAGCTAGGCTGTCTTGTTCAACTTCTCCATGAGCTTAAGCCCTCACCAGAATGATGTTATTGGCACCATCCTCCAGCAATGTGGACACAGGGTGCACTGTAGCCCACTGCAGCAGGTTACCACCCTTTACCTCACAGTGACTATTGCAAATTTTGTCCTGGCTTGGGTTTCAGAGATGACTCACAACAAAACACAGCATTGGGCCCCCCCTCAGCTGCAAAACCAGCAGTACTGCCAGCGGAAGGACCAACAAAGGAAGTGATGCAGCTGCACAAACAGCAGGACATCACCAGCTTGTGTGACCCCCAATTACTCCTTTTTGAAGCCGTGCAAGTCTGCTTTTGCTCCCAGGTAGTGAGTCTCACCCTCAGCCTTTGGCACAAAGACTCCTATCATTTAGGATGTCACTCTCATGCAATGACTGAACAGCGTCAAAACAAATGAGCTTCATGCACCAGTGAACACCAAGTTCATTCTTGAGGTCACTAGAAAGTACAGGTTAGCTCAAGTATGGCTGCATTTGGGGCCCAGAGGCAGGTCCTGAACCACACGGTCGGAGGGGGAGGCACACCATCTCACCTGCTGCTGGCCATGGCATGAAATGTGCCCTCTCATTTCTGTTCTTCAGCATATGAGAAACTATCACCCGTGACAGCACTGACATTGTCCCAGGCACACCAGGCAGGAGACTGGCACAGGATAAGGTGATCAGAGACACACGGGTGCTGCTGCAGCAGGCACACCTGGGGAGGGGTGTGGCTATGAGCTTCAATTAGTGCTTTCAGATAAAGCCCAACTATTAATCCAATCCAGAAAGACCTTCTTGCTAATTTATTTAAAATTCATTGCTTGAGAGAATTGCTGGATGTAACAAGTGAGCGATTTGCATTGCCCAGAAGTTTCACATTTCAATGAGATCTTTTCAGGAAAGAGATGGACCACAAGGGAAAGCGTTTCATCTTCCAATTTTTTGGAAGGTATAATGAAAAATGATACAGCAACTGCCACGTATTTGAAAAGATGGCTCTGCCACATCCTCCCTGACAGAGCACACCAGCCATGACATGAAGCTGATCTCGCCCATGGACAGGCATCTGGAGAGTCGAGCTATCTGCTGCCAGCACAGCACCCACAGCGTCAGCTAAGTCTCTTCTAATCACTTATACTCCACCCAGGAAAATGATCCCTGAATGCGACTGTAATACAAGCAGTTAGTAACATTATTAATATAATTATTAGTATTATTAACTTGTGCAGTCACTGCAATTAATGATCACTGCAGCCTGATGCTGAGTGCTTTTGAAAATCAATGTTTCCACCATGGATCATGGCGATACGGCTCTTGCAGCTCACACTGCTGCAGAAAATGAGCTCCACAGCTCAGCAGCTCATTGCCTAGTCACTGCTTCTACTTTTTCTTGGGAGCCTCAATTGTGCCAATGATTTTAACTGCCAGATGCAAGCTGGTCTTCCCCAAGTTGCATAGCTATAGAGCAAATATTTCCAACCGTGTACCACTTCACTGAATTTCTTGGCATTTCTTGCATTAGAATTAAATGATCTTTCCTCAACTCCAGGCTCCCTGATAAACTTTCCAGCACGATGTAAATCTGGGCCCTTACTTTTCTACTCTCCCCCCATGAGAATTTTGGGTGTTCGTTATCTGAAGGCAAGTAAAGAGAAAAAAGAAGTGAAAAGGGGAAGAGAGAGACTCTGTGTTTTCCTCTTCATGTAGGTTTTTTTTTTGCACAGAAAACTCTTTGGGAAAAAAGCCACATCTGATTAGGTAATAATAAACAAAGATCTCCCCATGAAATTGCCTTGTCCAGAGGAACAAAGCAAAGAAACACAACCATCCTCAATCCAACAACTCCCACCAAACTTGTGCCCTCCTTTGCCTCCTCCTCTGACCGTGCCCTGGGATGCACCAGCCCTCTCAGTGACAGGCATTTCACACACACAGCCATTCCACTTCCCAGTGTTCTCTCCTTCAAGTCTGCCTTCCAAAATTGTGCTCTGCAGGGAGGAAGGATGAGTAAGGAGCATATCTTAACCTTCAATTATAAACCACGGCTGTGACATAGCTGTGCTATCATTTCTATTATCATCAAATATGTTTTGATTCAACATCTATTCCATTACAAAGGAACAAGCTAACACTGACTCATGGACACCCGCTGCAGTCACTACACTGCTAATGTTTAGTCACCAAACCTTCTCTCAAGAATAACACATCAAAACCAGATGAGGGAATGTGATCCAAATGGAAAACGCTACGTGCCTGGTCTTGAGAGCTCTGAGCTGAACGATGCTGATAGATATGGAGCCTGCTGTGTAGAAGAGTGAAGCAATGTTTCCCACAAGTATCCATCAGGACACATTTAGAGTGACCTAAGGGACACCATCTGCTGCTCTGTGCTTCAGGGCAGGAGCAGGGAGAAGCCTGGGGAATAGGAGTTGGTAAACCCATCACTGACAATCAGGATTTAAAGCAGTAAGTATGTTTTGTAGGGGTCAACTGAATGGATTCTTAAGAGTGACTATACCTGACAAGTTGATAGAAAGCAATTTGTACATTCTGAAAGCTCAGTAATGAAAGAACTATGGGAGGGAATTGATATCCAGCTTGGGGACAGGGAATGGAGGCTGTCAGTAGGGCAGAAGTATCTGATAGAGGGCGTTACATGAAACACTGGTAAAGCCAAGATCAGAATCTATTTAATTTTTTATGCATGATTAAATTATATTAACAAAACACCAACAGGAAAGCCTACAAATGCAAAAAGAGGATTTAGCTTCATTTACTTTTCATGGAAGCTGGGAGACAGATTCTCTGTGTGTTTCTGAAGGCCTTTATTAATGTGAGATACTGCACAACAAGAGCTTTTGCTATTCTAGAATTAATTTTGTAAGTAATGAGGGCATGACAGAAGATTTGACTCTGAATAACAAACCGGCATTGAGTAACAAGAAGTTGATTCTGTTTAAATTAAATGGAAAGATAAACAAAAACAAGCCTGTAAGAACAATCTTTGATACATTAAAGAACGTAGAAGCCATCTGAGCCAATGTGTTCAGGGTGTGCGGGTGTGTGACGGCCTGGTAATTCCTGATTTCAGAATGGTGACATTCCTAGGAGCCTTTTTCACAGGCATGAGGAAAAAAAAACAACTATGGAGTGCTCCAAATCTAGATGCATAGTCACTCCAAAAAGCATATCATAAGTAAATGGAGAATGCACAAAGAACAGGAAGAAGGTACAATCGGCAAGAAATGACACTCAGAGGCTAGGAGACAGGGTAGGGATTCTCACAAATCAGTCTGAATTACATCTTGAAAGGGACATAAAACTTTCAGTAATGTAGCCTTATAGTCATGAGACAACTGAAAGTGGAGCAGCTAAGCAGTGAAGATGAAGAAAATAAAAAGTTATAATTACAACTCAAATCTAAATGAATACTTTAAATTACCTTTCAATTCGTCCTCTGCCCTTCAAGTCCTCTACTCCCATTTTACACACCCTACCCAGCTTTGGAAATCTCAGTCAACTGGTACCGTATTCATGTAGTGCTCCTACCTGGCAGCAAGAAATGAAGTAAAACAGTGGTGCCTGGGAGAGTCAGTGCCCCTGCTCTGAGCCAAGCTGTGGCAGCTCCGCGCGAAAGCTGGTGAGGGTGTGAGGAGCAGCCAGGCTACCCACGGACTGGGCAGGCTGTCCCCAGGACACGGGTTAGGACTGCTCCACACCGTTAGCTGGTGCAGCCACCACCACAAATGGGGCAATGGTGGAAAGGACGAGCGGACACACTCTGGGCTTTTTTCCTCTCGCATAGAAAGACTTCTCCATCATACTGGAGCGGAACTGCCTCTGCAGAGTCTTTGTCACCACCTTTATGTGAGCTCACAGGATCCATCTAAATAAAGACAGACTTTCACAGGGCTCTCATCTCCAGTACACACAATTCCCACTAATGCCCTCACCAGACTACATTTACCCTTACAGCCCGAGCTCCTGCTCTAGTTCACTAAACCTTGATCCTCTCCTGCCTTCACTGCAATTTTTCTCACAACCAGGAACAAAAGGAGGACAAACATTTTGCAGAGCACTCCACTTATCGCTACTGCTTTTTGGCAGCAGCCTCCTTAACATCAAAACATGTTACAGAAGAGCGTGGCCAGGCTGTGACCGGGAGCATCACTCCAACTGTCTTTTCTAGACAGTTTGAATAGATCTGCCTTCCATGTTCGCACAATCCCCTTCTCCCAGGTCTACTTCCAGACCAAGGTCTTTCATCCTGCTAAAGGCCTTGCTTACCTAAATGCAATTAGTACCTAAATGCAATTATTTAACATGCATCTCCAAGGATTTTAGTAAGTTCTTAGGCTGAGTGCATAATTCCCATGGGAACTGTGTGCTGTTGGACGTGCCTTTGGGAAGCTATCAGAAACTTTCCCGTATCTTTATAGGCTTCAATTCCTTTTTGAAACCAGATCTTTATCTTCTCTTAGTCTTGACAAATTCCCCCTCTTTTCCTACTTGATTGACCACCTTTTGCAGGTGTTCAGTTGAAGGTGTTGCACAACAATGGAGGAAGAATTTTGAGGCTGTGGTTTCCTAAACTCCTGCATTACAAAAACCACAGTCCCTTCATGTTTGCCACAGCAGTGCAGAAAGGCTGGCAGCTCTGCCTGGAACAAGAGGCAGAAAAGCCAGTTACAAGGTGATGAAGTGCTGCAAAACACATAACTGAGTTCAAGTGTTTAGTTGTTCTGATGTCTGGTGAAGTCATCAGATGGGACAGGTACCAACTCCAAGACCTGGATACTGGAGACTGATTTAAGGCAGTGAAACCAGACAAAGCAGAAGAAAAATTGACTTGCTGGCCATGTACCGCTGGAACATAGCAGCCTAGAAAGGATAAATTTTAAAGTATGCCAATCTTTTTGTACATGCCAGTAACAGCTTTGTTACATCTGTAATAAAATACCCATTTGTCTCTGGCTGCAGGACACTGTGCTCCTGCAGATCTTGCCACTGCCCTCAGCCCTGCAATCCTGTGACAGATTGTGCGAGTGCTCCTGGCCCTTTCTAGCACAAAGTCAGCTGTGGGTTCTGCTGCACAAACTGATTCAGCCAAAGCACAACTGGCTGATGCTCAGAAAGTAGGGGGGTATCAAAATATGCAGAAGGATCAAGCTGTGTAAGAATCTTGCTTAGTCACCTATAAATCAGTTTAGCATAACCACCTGCCTCTCTTGCATTCCATGTCTTAGAGGATTCTCTGACCTCCAGTCCCACAGTGAGCTCCCTGGCCTTCAGGTGGGAAGGGAAAGGCTGCATCCAGCTCAGCTTCCCTCTGCTCTCCCTCTCGCTTTGCTGTTCATAAGAAAAAATAGTGAAAAAACCCTGCTGCTTCAGGAACCAATTTACGTTGCCCTTCTCAAAGTCACTAATAAATCAGAAAAAGAGCATCGAAAGGATTTGGGCCACAATTTCTCTTTCTTATCACCCAGAGTTTACAACTATCAAGGTCTCTTTTACTGCACAATTCTGAATAAGCACTGAAGTAGTGACCTGATTGAACAGTCCTTAGGGGTTTCTGTGGTTCCCTTGGCTCTTCTTCCTTTGATTCATTTTAATGAACTATATAGAGTCTGAAACATAAATTACAACCTTAATATTTTGGCTAATCCCATGATCAGATTAAAATCTTGGCTTCAAATGCACTCAGCCCTTTTGGAGTATGGCGTTTATGTCCGAATCAATCACAAATAATGAAAAACTCCATAAGCCTTATGAACATGTGATTTTTCCCCCCGTTCCTTAAATAATGAACTGCAACAATCAGAAGTCTAAATGAGCTAAGACGACATCCTGTCAGAGTAAAAAAATATTTATCACACTCCGAGCTCTCTCTCAGAACCTCCCATCGTTCTTCACTATGCCTACTTTTTATTACTTTATCAGAGAAATTATATACATTTTTTATTTATCACACTCCCAGCTCTCTCTCAGAACCTGCCATCATTCTTCACTATTCCTACTTTTTGTTACTTTATCAGAGAAATTATATACATTTTTCCCTTAGACACTGAAAGTCTCCAGGAAGTACATGAAATACATTACACATGAATTGCCATATTTAACCATGTGACACACAAGGCCAAAAGATCTTGTTATAAGAACTCTGAATTGAGTGTTTACATGGCACAGCACGTATCTGAACCAGTCCCAAAAGACACAGAAATATGTAAACTCCAGTTTTTAAACCTCAGATTGTTTTTCTGAAGCTTTTGCTTTTCTCTTTGCAGTCAGACTGACTGGCCCATTGAACTTTTACAGATCTATCTGAAACGAGGCGTGAAGAAAAATGTCCTGGAAAAACTCATGATAATCTGTGTGCTGTTATTAGCCCCTTGTGCAGTGGGCTAACTGTCATCTTTTCTTCCTATTGGTGTCACAAAGTTCTCAGTTAAGAATCTTTACAAACAGAGTGCTCTGGTCATTGGTTTGGTTTTGTTCCCTAAAAAAGTTCAGACCTTCAGGGGAAGACCTTTTGAATTTGACTGCACCTCTATGGGGATCTGAGATCTCAGTTGCCCTTGCAGTCTTTTGTGGTAAATATGCAGAATTTTCAGCTTCCACAACTATTTCCTTGTCTGTCCTGGCAGTTAAATACGATCACCCCTTCTCCTGAGAAAATTTATTAACGAAAGATGAGACACTACATTTGAACCTGAAAAATTAGTGCTCCCCCAGTAACACCTGAGAGCTCACAGCATGGGAAGCTGAAGTAGCAAACCAGCTTGCATCCAAAGGAATAGTCTTCTCAAATATTTCTATCTTGGAACCCTTCATATCTTCCTGAAACTTCAAATTACACTTTCAAATATTTCTCTTGGAACCATTCATATCTTCCTGAAACTTCAAATTACACTAAGCTCCTAAGTCCCCTGTTTATAATCATTCTCTCATTTGGAGAATAAGGCTCTGTACTGAGCTCTTCCCCTGTGTTCATAATCATTAAGGAGACACATTTGGAGAATAAGGCTCTGTACTGAGCTCCTAGGGTGCCTGACAGGTGTCAGGCTATGTAGTCTCCTTAAATCTTGATGAATGACATTACAGAGACCTCTTCTTGCTAGGGATGCCTGCTGGGAACCTGTGCAGCACTGCAGAAGAGTTTTGGGAGGATTTACACTTTACAAAGACAAAAACATAAGAAAAGTTGTATGAGATGATTGAAAGGTCATTCAAAGATCCAGGATCCTGTGTCTAGATGCCAAGGGTAGAGCAGAAGTATAAGACACCCATATAGTGAGTGATACTTCCCTGCTGTATTTCCTGATTCACCAGCGGCTCAGTCTTCCAGAGCCAGAGGTGATATACACACACTCAGTGGCCTTTGCCAGGCCAGTCTTCCATTAACATACCTAATTGCTCTGAGAATTTACCTACCAGCCCTGACACAATATTAAATCTCAGTATCCACAGTGATAAACACGGAGTTTCAGAGATCAGCTGAACTGCTGCGTGAAGAAGCACCTTCTTGTAGTTGTCCTAAATCTTTTATGTGACTATCGTATCTGAAGGTGACTTGTTCTTGCACTAAGTTCCCATGCCCCTTCTCCAAGCCACTCATCATGTCATACATCGCAATCATACCCCACTTCATCTATCTCTTTGCTATTCATTCTCACACACCCTCTTTTTCAGCCACTGAAAGCCTGTGCTTTCCCAGTTGTACTGTGCTTTTCTGAAAAGGGGGTGGGAGGGATCAAAACTGGATAAAGTGTTAAAATGTGGGTGCAGAACACATTTATACAGCCGCACAGCAAAAGCATTTTCTGCTTTATTCTCCAGTCCTTTCCTAGTAATTCCTCCTATTCTAGCTGGGTTTTTGGTTTGTTTTGCTTTGCTGCTGAATTGACAATATAATGGATAGTTCTATAAAACCACTCAGGAAAGAGATCTTGGAGTTAATAGCTAGTTCAGAGACCGTCACCAAGTGTGTTTTTCCTCCCATGTGCATCACTGCACATTTATCAACAATGAATTTCATCTGCCATTTTGTCAAAGTATTTGACAATACAAGCTTGGGGATCCATTCCTGCAAACTTGCCTTGCCCTCCAGGGTTTGCTCTGCTGAATTCACCGGCTCACATTGGCATAGGGGGAACAAATCTGCTTGCAAACTGCACCACCACAGAATAATTCTAGTTATAGGAAAATGCCACCTAAAAGCAGAGGTACAGTGGGGCTGCCCGTCAAAGTTGTGGAAGTGGGAAGGAACTAGTGGGTTCATTCCACCTTCCGTACTATCAGTATGGGAGTGTGCTTGGAAAGCACATGGTCCCAAATCAAAACTGCTTTTACAACCTCCAAAACACGGTGCAAATGCACATTAAGACAGAATACAAATGGACAAGCCCTCGAAGAGGCAATGTATTATACTGTTATGTTAGCCCTACAACTCCCTTTGACATGATTTGATGTACAGAGTAGGCTTTTCTTACTCGGTGCATTTCCTCTGTGACAGCTAAACACCCCCCCAGTGTAAGAAATCAAAAGTGACTCTTACGGTTAATCTGTTTCTCAAAAAGATATTTGCTTTCTCCTTTTGAGAAGGAGAGTGCCCCGTATTTCTGCTGAAGGCGAGTACAATTAATGTGGGAGACAGCTGCTTTTGGAGCGTTGATTCAGACAAAGTACCTCAGAGAGGAGTTATCTCAAGGCAGTGAATAACACCATAGTTATGAACCTCTATAAAACATAAAAAAGCCTGCAGTCTGGGAAAGGGGTGTTTAGTCATGTCACAGCTCCACAGTCTCCAACATGATGGAGTTGTTAGTCATGAAAGATAATGTTTTCAAACACGAGTGCTCTAAATTTGGGAATTAAGCTTTGATCCAAAACCTAGCAACATGAGCAGAATAACTAGGTGTGATTCCAGTGGAACCTGGTAGGTCCAGGCTCTCAAATTCATGATTGTAGCAGTTACAGAAAGAGGCCTTGTCTTAGATGTGTCAGATATCTGCTCTGTCAGCTAAATTGTGGCAAACCTCTCTGTTTACCAATCAAGTCCCAATAAGAGACCTTAAAATTTAGCCCACAGATAGTCTGGGTTATCCTTCCTGCAGGACAAGTCACAGCAGTAGATACATGAGAAGCCTGTGACCTTATCAAGGGCTGAATCACCACAGATGCAGACAACCCTTAATTGTGGACTATTCAAAATATAGTTGAAAATCCCAAGGTTTCCTTTGAGAGAAGGAGGTGGAGTTATCATTCCCTAATGACAACCGCTTGGCTGAGTGCAGAGGTGCTCACTGTAGTGTTTACACTGAGAAGCACCTGGCTATACAAGTTCACACCTGCAAGTTCAGAAGCAGGGACTGATTTCTGGAAATTCAGATTTTCCCAAAATCTACTGAGCTGAAGGCTTCACAGACATTGACCAGTGTCTAATTATTTTTTTTTTACTGTGAGCATCTGCAGTCAGCAATATACAGGATAATAAAAAGCAGCTAGAGAGTATGACTTTCAAGAAAGCAGAATGCTATAGCTCCCTCATATGGCACGATTCATATAATTTTTCATAATCTTTTTAACAGTAACCATCCTGTTCTAATATTTCATTAACTTTCTTCATTTAGTCAATTAGTTCCTTTGCAGTAACGATCTTAGGGAAGCTGCACTCTTCTTTGTATTGTGCCATTCTGTTATCCTGTAAGTTAGAGATGTCTGACCACATGAATGCTGAATGATATAAATTACATTGTGAAAAAACAAGGGCATAGATCAGAAATTGGTAAAAATAATTTATAATCTTTCCAAACACCATAATCTATCTTGTAGTAATTGCTGTCATTAAATGTCATTCAAGGGCTACATGGCCCAGTTCAGGACCACTTTGGGAAGAGATGAAATGCAAGGAGACTGCCACTTTTGCCTTACAAGCTTTGTCAATGCAGAGGGTCCTGGGTTTCATAGGGTCTCTCTGACACTTCTTGCTTTCAGAGCCACTCTCCCCATACCATTGCTCTTCTTAATCCCTTCGATGCCAACAGTTGTTACGCTGCCCTTCAAAGCATTTGTTTGAATGGCGGTCTACAAAACATCACTACAGGCAATGATGCTGATAGCATTATGTGAATAGGGCTATTAAATCACCATTTAAAAAATAATTTTTAACCTACACTATTGGGGTCACTAATTAAAAATCAATTCCTTTCTGTGTTGCAAATCTGACAGTAATTCTACCTCCAATGGGTACAGCAAGATTAACAGCGCGTCAGGTAAATGCAGCTGGGAAATGACATTTCCATTAGTGATTTATTGGGTGTGAAATTTCCACCATGGTGAAATATTCATGAACAATGCAGGTTAGAATGTCTCCATAAATATCCACGTTACTAATTACTGCTGAAGCCCACACTGGATTAAATGTTCACAAAGCAAAGCATTCACAAGCCACGGGAGAATTAACTAGGACAAGACTTTTAGGAGAAACCAAAAATACACAAAACCCAGTAAGCAGCAAAGTAAGAGGTTTTCTGCTAATCACAGCCTATCACCTTTCCCATCCCCAGAAAAGAAAAGAAAAAAAAAAACAACAAGAGAAACCAAAGCAAAGCAACGCAGTCTCTATTCGCTGTTTGTCCTGCTAATTAAGAGTCCCAGGGAATGATCCTGGGCCTGAAGACCCTGAAGTGGTTGAAAAGGTATCAGCTATTTTGTGTCCACAGCCCTTAGGGCTAAAGAAAGATGTGTCCAGGCGAGCGCTGGTCAGAGCTGTGTGATCACCCAGGGTCCAGTACTCGAGCATATTCTGTCTCTTCACTTGCTGGCTATTCAGTAGCAGCATGGACTTGCCAGCGATGCCAGGGCTGGGTATCCTCAGTGCCCTCATAAATGTTTGTGGGCAGAAAGATAAATCTGCATTGTTGATTAAACAGGATTTTCTTCTTCTCTTTTGTACAGGTCTTCCACATGATACATTGCTAAAGCCAATGTAACTTCTCTCTAAAATCTGGTACTCGGACATCAAATCTTCTTTCACACTCAGTACACTTAAACTGGTACAGCTTTAATAGTTGGTTTTTTTTTCAGTGGAATGAGCTGCACTGGGTGCAACAAGGCCCAGAATTGGAGAATAAATAGATGGCTAAAGTTAATAATCTGTTAGGTCTCTGGCATTTGATAGCCCCTGAGTAACAACATCCAATATAAAGACATTTGGAGAGAAGCACAATCCTCCAAGTACTTCATGTTTTCTAGATTGGAAGTTCCAAACTGTTTAAAAATAGCTTTGCACAGTTTGGACTACTAGAAGAAACTAAAGTAGCCAATGAAAATGCAAAAGCAGCAAGTTTAGGTGAAGTGAGCTTCAGAAGCTGTTGGAAGATAATGGCATTGGGAGTAATCCATTGCCAGCCTTACACCAGGGTTTCTACATCCCCTTCTGAGCTCTTTGTAAAAGCCTCACTACATATTACTAACATCGCTGTTGCTGACTAAAATGCTTAGTAATGACACAAACATCACTCAAAATCAAATTATCAGATGCACAGACAACATACTCTAGAATTTAATAGCATGTTAAATGATTGCAGGGAAATGTTCTGTGAAGTCAGTGAAGCAGCAGCAAAAACTAATTCAATTCTCAAATGAGTAAAAGTGAGAAACTGTTCTTATAAAACCAATATTGTAAAAATACATGCTGGCATACACTGCTGACTTCTAGGGGAGGGAGGAGGAATTTCTTCCCCTAGCAATAAATATCTAATTTTGGTGACTGATGTAGTTCACCTTGAATCAAAACTGCTCTGTGTGCCTGGAATAAGTGTGTCCAAAATAATTTTATGAGGAATGTCATATGTTCAAAATACCAGTCACGATTCAAAACTATTTATCATTGATCACGATCTGATGAACATATGGATCTCAAGTTAAATGAAGATAATTTAAAATTTCTGGGAACTGCTAAAGAGCAAGAACAGAGTCTTTCTCTTATCTTCTGGAGCAAACAGCATCCTGGTATAAAATTGCCCGGAATGTGAAGGATTTCACGTTGCCCTAAATTAGTTAAATGTGTACCGATCGTCACTCAGCTTTATCAGCCTTATTCTGGCAGTGTGTCCCAGGTGAGCTGCCAGGCAGGAAAGAAACTCACAGCCATTACCTGCTTCCAAAAACCCCACATCAAGAAAAAGTTTCTATAATACATCATGGGAAAGTCAAAATCAACCACAAATACGTTTATGTGTGAGCTCCAAAGTTCTTCAGTTATAACAACCACAACATTTTCTGTTTCTTTCCATTGCCTGAAAGTTAGAACTTGTTTATGCTCAGCAGGAATGTCCTTTGAATAACAGCTATTACCTGTCCTTCCACATTACCATCTCATAGGATCAATAGCAAGGCTGTTCACAGAAAAGTCAGGGTGACGCCGGTAGTTCAGTCTTTGCAAAGTAGATCTAGTTTTCTCTTAATCATTTAACATTATCAAGGATCGCCTCAGGTTGAATGCCAGTGCCCAGGACTGTACATCAAGAGGATTTCTTCCCTCCATTTCTGTTGGTGGTCATATTTATACCACTGCCTTAATGTATTTTTTCCTTTCTTACTCATTATTTGAAACATATATAGTATATAATGTTACTGCATTTGAAACTCCCATAACATGACTATTGCAGAGCATCTACTGGAAGCCTCAAACTGAAGAAACACTCTAATACCTTGAGAAAAAGATTATAGCCCTGGATCTGTGAGTTTGGTGAGCAAATGGCAACACCAACAGAAAGACATTCATCACTGTGGTACAGAATGGGAGCATCTCACAAATGTTAACAACATTCCAAGACTGCTGAAAGCACGGACTTGTCACACACAGCCCTCCCCTTCACAGCAAACAGTAACTCAGGTGCAGATACAGCCAGGATCTGAACCGAACCCATCCAGAGTTGCAGAAGAGTCCCAACTCATTTTACTTATCGCATATTGTACTTTACATTTAGTCTTTCTCGCTTCTAGCTCTTATTAAAGCATTTTTTAACTTCACTAGACTACTAACAGCCAAATTCTGAACTTTACTCTTTTGCTGAGCTGTCCAGCTTAAAAAATGATCCCTAATGAAAAGTATTCTCTAGAGACTTTCTGTATTTGGGAGAAATTGGCAGGATGATTCAACATATAATGCGCACAATCCATTTGATAGGGTGCTGTAAACCATCTTCCTAGAAACAGAATTCATTTGCTCTCTAGCAATGGAATCTTTTATGCCATTTATGGACTCAATAGATAAGATTTCAGAGAGACCTCATATATATTAAATATTCTGTTTTGGGGTTCTCAGATGGAATATTCAAGAATATTGATTTTCATAGTGCAGTTACATCGTATTCCCAAACACCAAAACCCATTAAAATGTTTCTTGATGAATACCTGAAAACAGACATCAAATGCCTATCAGCTACTTGCTTATAGAGACTTTGGCTTTTCTAAAAGTGCTCAAGACAGTTAAGGAGACAAATCATAAGGGCTTCTAATCACACATAAAGCACAGAAATACAAACAGAACAACAATTCAGGAAGGTCAGTCCCACAGTCAGTACTCGATGCCTTTGTTCAATTCCCACCCCTGCCACCAGCTTTGCTCCTAGCTGTGGGCAACTCACTTTGTCTTTCTTCTTCTCTCTTACAGCAGGTATAATGTCCTGGTAAGGGGAATCTGATCAGGAAATACCTAGTAAGTGCATCTGGGAAGAGGCAAATGTGCTGGATAAAACTGTTACATACTTTGAAGAGTAGGAAAGAGTGCTTTGGTAAGCAAATAGTATATTTAAAAGTCTAAGTAAGGAAAAAAAAAGACAACTCCAAAAGAGATGGTGGGGAGAACATGTGGTCCTTCAAAAGTCTATGAGAATTTTGCCTTGACTTTAATCAAGATTTCCCCATTAAACACACATGGATCCTGTATCCAGTCTCTAAAGCCATTCTATCTGATGCAGTATCACAGTTATACTTTCTGTACCTTCCTTACTATTTCACAACTTGGGATAAAAGCAGGATACAAGGGGAACAATGAAAACCTGCAATCAGTGTACAGCAGAGGAGGCCAGTGAGTGTGCTGGCCTGTGTGAATCAGGATTGTTTCAATTTATGAAATAATCTTTTATAAAGACAGGAAGACAACTCCTGCAGCATTCACATTTTCCAACACAGCTAGAATCCTTCAAAACCTGGCTTTCCCAGAATGTGATCCTGAGTTCCACGTATTAAATTGATTTTATAATTGATTATATTCCCAGGGTCAGTATCTGGAAACCTGTAAGACATAATTTTTTCAGCTGATTTGTCTCCCCGGACAGCTGCTGCTTACAACCTCCGACTTTCCAACAGATGATGACAGCACGGTGAACGATGGCTCAACTATTGCGATCATTCACTTCCACCCTGTGGGCTGCAATCCAAAACTTTCCTATACCTCATTTTTTCTGCACAGTAAGTCATTACTGGGAAGAAAGTGTCCAGATTTCCACTACTGTGAGTACACTTAATCGCTAGCCAAAATGTTGCAAGGGATTATTCAAATACATCTGGCGTGAAGTGACACACACTCCCACTACTGACCGCCTTTCCCTCTGCTCAGCAGACACGTCTTCCATTTGCAGCTCAATACTTCCAATTTTAAAACCTGACTTTTTCCAGGCATTTACTGCCTTGTAACTATACAGCTAAGAATCCAAAGTCTACTAAAATCAATAAAAGTCTGCCCGCTGACTGTGAGATTTTAGATCTAACCCTAGAAAGATTTGGAAAGACCAGGCTTTCCCACAGTAGTAGGGTCTGTCGTATAACCCGAGAGGCAGCTACTGGTTGGTAAGGTACAGTTACTCATCATGGACACCAGGGAAAGGGGGGAGGCTGAGGATGTGGCATTGCCATTGCCCCATGCAGGAACATGTGTACAGGCTGCAAAATCATACATTGGGACCTAATGACTAACTGCCTTCCAGTGTGTTACCAGTGTGTATCCCGAGGAAATCCACATGGCAGCTCCCACGAGTCACCTTTACATACACACCTGTACAGCCCTAAAGACAGCAGGGGCACACACCACTGCTCTGGCTAGAGGGAAGAATAAAACAGAGAAAAACCATCAGTGAAACACTGGGGAAAGCTAAGAAATGAACCCATGCAAAGAACAAAAGCCTCTTAGCAATGAAAATCCTTGCAGCTGCAGGACAAGCACCAGCAGTGTCCCCTCTCCCCTCCTGACGTACTGACAGCACACTGGAAGGGACTAGTATTGCCACCCCCTGGCAGGAACACCTGAGTGAGCAAGTCTGACTTGTTCAGGGATCTGAAAGGCCTTGCAGGGATGCCTTCACTTGGCAGGGAAAGCCTTGTCCTCCAAGCACACCTCTGCGTGCGAGAAGGCACAGGGCTGGCGGGTCCCTTCCAGAGCGCCGGCTCCTCCCCAGAAAGGGGATTTGTCTCTCCAAGTGCAAAGGGATCACTGCTGACTTCTTCAGAGGTTACCACTTCACCTTAGCTGGCAATTATTTTTTTTTTTTGTGATTAATTACTGGCTTCAGCCTTAGCATTTTATTCACAGTAGGACAGAAGTCCAGTTATAGTCCTCTAGTGCAAAACGCATTATACAGACCTACCAGAAATCAATTCCTGCCTCAAGGAATTTACAATTTAAATCTGTGATTGAACACTTGTTCACATCCTTATCTTGAGGGAGGTAGGTTGTTCCAAAGACTCTAAAGTGATTATTCATTTTATTCATGAATTCAAGACCATACGTATAGATTTGCACGACTGGAAAAGGCCACAAGAGCTGGAATAACAGCAGGTAGGTATAAAGAGAGATAATTGTGACTAATGCAATAAGCAGTGGCTACAGAGGAGTAGCTGCCTAGCTGTTGCTGAGTATTTTATTGGCAGTAGGCTAGGGGCAAAAATCAAGGAGAGATTTGAAAAAGGACAATATAGTGTTTTGTAGGCTTTTGGGAGAGCTTTTCTTGTGCATTATTCTAGGAAAAAGCATGAAAATGTCTGATGGCGATTGGATTAATGGCTTAATTTCTAGGGAGTATTAAATTACCTGGCACACTGTAGAAACATTTATAATTTATAAGTAAAATGACATTAGCAATTTCCACAAAGCTTAGAGAAAGAGTCTAGACAAGAATTATTATATTTAAATCCAAGGTTCACGCTTCAGGACTGTGTTTAACATCCATATCCTGTAATAGGACCCACCACACAGAGGAAGACATCAGTTTTTGTGCTTTCTGTGACTCTGCTTTCATGCAGACAGGAGTCAGATTGCTTGCACAGAGGAGCTGGGAAATCACAGCCCGTGGGAGCCTCACGTGAATGCAATCCCACTCCAGGCTGCACCGGGCGTGGATTATACAGCATCAGGAACTGGGCAGGATCCTTTGCAAGATCATCCATCACTGAAATGCATTAGAGAGATGGAAGCTAAAAAACAACATAAAAATCTCTTTCTGCTAAATGTGTTATGGACTGTGCGTTTCCTTCAGATACGTCAGTATTTTACTTTTAGAGGGATGCTTCACTGTTGTGGCTAAAACAAATGTTGCAAGCAATAAAAGTATTACAAGGCCACAAAGAGCCATTTCTCAGCTTGCAGAAGCTGCGCAGCTGAGATGTGCAGGCACAGGACAGGAGTTGTGTTTAGTTCAGAATTACTTCAGACTCAGGAAAGGGAGTAGGTTTTGCCATTTTCTTCTCTGCTGTATTGTTTATAGAACATTCACATTTTAAGATTCACTTTATTTCCCAGTTAAATAATTTCTAACACTCCGTATTTTTGTCTACTATTTGAGGTTCTCTCATTTTTCAGGCCATGACGAGGTACAGACAACATTGCCTGCCCTTTTAATTATTGTTCTGACATTTGTAGCTGTAAATCCTGTGCAGAGAAAGCCACGTCAGAGTGACAAGCACTGCGGATAAAGGGGTCTAGTCATCCTACAAAGATAAGAAGACAAGATTGCAAAAGCCTAAGAATGGCCTACAGACATTCTCACATAAAGAGTAGCAGTAGTCTTCCTTCAAGGAACGCAAGAAGGTCACAACCTGCCCCCGATCATTCTGTGACACTGCACTTGCAGAGTGTGGCACCGTTCAAAGCAAATGAGAAGGACAGAGTCCAGCCGTATGTCATGAAAACCCAAGACTAAGTCCTACCATCAGAACATAAACCAAATCCTGTACTGTCTTTATGCACAAGAATATCTTTGGCCGGTCAACGTGCTCTGGGCAGCTCGTTGGGTTTGCAGGAAGGTTGCAGGAGGAGGAGGTACCATGTCAGGCAGCTCTCCATCCTGCTGGGCCACAGAGCAAGAGTCACACCAGGGGGATGGGGAGCAGGAGGAGATTTCAGACCTGCAGATGCCAGGACTTACTGCAGCGCTGTCACAGAGAGTTGCTGCGAGGCAGGGCTGAAAGCTAGAAACACTACAGGAGGAGGCAAGAGGTAATAAATACCCGATGGAGAAGAATTTCCAACTCTTGGTTAGCTGCTGAAAAAAGGCATTGGCACTGTCAGTCTTTAATGTCTTTATAGCCAGCTGTGGCTATGTAGTGCAGTTCAAGAGTTACTGATACAATTTATTTTAAAATATTCCAAGTGTAATGCTAAAAATAATAGAAAACAGAACTTACCCACAAGGAGTGCCCTTTCTAATAATCTTGAAAACATATTCACACTTACTGCTGCCTTTTTAAACTTCTGCAAAAAGCACTTGAGCAATGGATTCTGTGCAGCAGGGAGGTATTAATTTAGCACTTTAGTGCAAGTCTGTTTTTGCTCAGTTAACTTTAGGCTATTGCTGTTTTATTGCATGAATAAATTAGTCAGGTCCTATTTATTACATATCTTTATTTGGCTTTACATCTTTCTTCTGGGCACCGAGGGTGAACGGAGGCAGCTGAGGCTCAGAAACACGGTGAACTGTTCAACACATCAACATGTTTGACTCCGTTCTGATCCACTGGCCAAGACCATGAACATCACAAGATGCATTTCATCTTCTAGGAAGCTTGTGATGTGCAGGGGGAGGATGCATAGGAATGTAGTCCCACTGAGCAGCAGCTTACTGTAATGGTTCCTACTGGCTTAGTAAGGTCTTGTCAGCACCAAATCGATGTCCCAAAGGGAAGAAAGTCTTTGGGAGCTCTACATGAAAGAAATGCAATACCTCACTTGGTAACTTTAAATAAAACACACCTTTAAATGCTGAAGGAGCCACTGACTTTGCTCATTCTTTAAAAAACCTGCCAATTTCATCAGCACTACTCCTCTATCCCTTGACCTAGAAGTGATTTTACAGCCCAGCCTCTGTCTTTGCTCCACACTGGAGCATTCTGGAAATGGAAGAAACATTAAAGTATTTGGGTGCCAGCAGCACATCAGGAGCAATGTGATTCAAGTATCTCCTAGCAACGAAGAGGGGCTGGTTATCCCCAGCACCACTGTATTAATTTTGATGAGGAGCCACACTAAAGCTGAGGGTCTGGGTACACCACAGACTTAGGGGACAAGAGCAGCCCCACAGCAATGCCCTCTGCTCATCTCCTGGCAATACCCCACCCTTTTTCTTTTTTTTTTTTTTTTCAGTTTTTATAATTTAACGTCCACCTGCAGATTTAATTAGTGCACTTACTGATACCAAAATACCTAATAGATATTCCCTGTTGTTTTGATACGTTTGAGTTAGTAGAACCGTATCTGATACATCCTTATGATTTGATGCAATCCCCCCCCCTTTTTTTTTTTTTTTTTTTTTTGTGTCAGATTTTAGTGTTGTTTTGAATTCTAAATGAGCTCTCACGGCTTGGCACATCTGAGTGTGTGGAAGCCCTGGCTGTCCGTATGGAAGTGTTGAGCCCTTTACTCTGCATTAGACCACCTGAAGTTGGCGATGCCTCGGTGGTGTATGCAGCACTTGTTCTGAGTAGCTCATGTTCAGGCAAGGAGTGCTCCTTCTGCCACCACTTCTGCAGTCCCACCAGGGAAGGCAGCCTGGGTGCAGAGACAACATCCCACCTCAGGTCCTATACACCACACCGAGCAGCTCGGGCTCGGCTAGTGTGGCACTGGGTACCACCATTCCAGCATCACAGCTCAGTTTTAGATTGGAAATGTGCAGAAGGCCAACACAGTACATCGTGGGAGTAATGGTGGAAAGGTTGGAAATGTAATGACAAGAGGCTCCATGGATTCAGCAATGTGAGCCCAGGATCAAAGGTCTGCTCAAGACTTCTTGTTCTCCCACTGACTCTCAGCACGCTCCAGAGCAGAGTACCAAAACCTTCTGTGCACCTTTTTATGCAAATATGAAATGGCTTAACATTTCCTGGAGCGGTAGCAGCAGGTAATGGTAGACTGGAAGAACACAGACAACCACAATATAACTTCTGTCTAAAAACACGGAGTTTTCTGCAGTGTCAGAGCTCAAAGTTGAAATCCACAGGATGCTTTCCCTTTGTTTCACTGGACGCTGAGTGTCTTCTACTTTTAACACCTGGCAATGTTTCACTTATCATATTGGTGGCAGGGAGATGGGAATAAAAGTAGTAAATATGTCCTTTTAAAATTACATTCCTTTATAGTCACTTAAATATGAGATTATTTTTTTTATCAGTTGAAAAAAAAAAATCAATTTGGCAAAACCTTCCGAATTCCTCACTCTGAGCTTTAAATAGAAGCCCTAAGTAAATAATTTTACCTCTTTTGTAACCTTTACCATATAAACAAGAAAGAATCCTGCTCTTGTACAAATCCTGCAGCAGCTGCTAAATCCCTCTCCTTTAACAACTTCTGCTGCCGAAGCAAAGTAATTGTTTTTAAATGCTGCTCAATACTTAGCAAAACTAAACTAAAGATTAATGGTTTATAGTTTTCATTTGTATTTCCATTAGAAACAAGAAAAGCAGCCAAGCAAATATCCAATTATGGCTTTCCTCCAGTCTGGTATGGTATGACCAAGCAAGTGTGTTCTGTGTTTTTCAAAGAAAATGAAAAAAAAAACTGTCCTGCAACAAAACTGCCTTTACCCCTTTGGATTTTGGCTGTCATGAATTTTCAAGCCAACAGTTTCTCTGCTGAGATATTTTCTTCTGTTTGCAGGAAGTAAATTAAATCCTGGGATGAGGATATTATACACCCATCTTTTCCACAGGTTACAGTAACTAATTGGGTGTTTCTTTCTGATGCTTCTTCACAGTTCTATTTAGAAAGTGCTAATTAATAATATATATAAACAGTGTCCAGTTTTTTACATAGAAGTAGTTGAATTCAGTGCTGATCAGAAGATTTGGTTTCCCTGGCCTGCCAGCCCATTTGGATTTGGATAGGAACACTGTGGCTGGGGTCATTTAAAGGTTTAAAGGAAAATTTCAAGACACTTGACAAAAAGACTGCTTGAAGCAACTGTTCACGCTTGAGATGTCTCTCTGCTTGCGTGACAGAGACTGGGCACAGAAATTTACTTCCAGTTGACATTTTGTTTTTGTTTTATATAAGAGGCCAAGTTGGGAAAAACACAGTGCACACAGGTGGCATTTCTTATACATTGGGAAGATTTTAACAACTTTTTTCACTTTGTACAACCACTCATGAAGGACTTTGCAAGGAGTGTTTCATTCTTGTTAATGTGACAAGACAGGTAAAGAGATCACTTCATTTCTGATGTGGATGTCAGCGGCTACTTAACAGAAAAGGGAAATTTCATACAAACATCGTGGTGAGAACGGAACACAGATACTCCATCCGAATGGAAGTGCCATTTATATACCTGCCCTGCAGCAACCTCAAGAGGTGTTGTGCCAGAACCAGTTATCAGCTACCAACATGGGACATTTGATGGCCCACTCCTAACCAGGATCTCGTGTCATGCCTCTGAAACACACCACTACCTCCACCAAGTCTACACAAGCATCAAGAGTTGATTTAGGATTAAGGTAAAACCAAACAGCAGCTGCTGGGATGCCACCAGCGCTCTCTGAAAGGTCCCTAGGTTTCTTTAGGAATCCTGTCTCAAAACTGACTTGATTTAAACTCCAAACTTGGAAGATCTGTTCAGTTAAGTTTAAAATTTTGAGGCTGCATTTGAACCTGATCAAGAGGATAAATAAAATGCATAAAATTTGCTACCCAGAACCACAAGTACAGGTTGTAAGAGATGTGAGGCTTGGATGAAAGCACAGCAGTAGTAGTTCTGTCCATTTTCACACCAAAACTACCAAAATAACTCCAACATAATTTTGGGTGTCCTTTTATATATTTTTTCTCCCTGCGGGCACTGAACTGCCAGGAGCACTGAAACATTATAAAACTGATTTATAAAACACCATCACTGTGGCCAGCTTACCTGCAGTTACCCTGCATGGCTATCGATACCATAGACTTGACTTTACAGCTACCCATGCATCCTTCCCTCCTCCAGCTCAGCTGGTGGCACAGGTGTTTCTGGCCAACCAGAAATGCTGTGCAAAATGGATTTGCATGTTCACAGATTAGAGGCTCTGAGTTTTTAAAGCATTTATGCAGGAGATTCTCCAATTTTAAGAATTTTAAATAATCTCAAAATCTCATTCCTTTCTTGTTGAAAACAAAGACATACTATAAAATGATAATAAGACATAATTTTTCTCTGAATCATAAAGTATTAAATGCAATGCTTTTAAGGGATATTTTAAAGACTAACTAGAAAAATAAATAAAAACCTGCATGGGCCACAGCTCTGCACGGCCTCCCCTCGAGGAGCAGGGACGCCCCAGGCTCTGTGCTCCTCTCCAGTAGTTCTTCAGAAGCACAAAAGTATTTTCTTTTATTCAAAGGCTTCATTTCAAAGCTGTGTCTTAGTCTAGCAAAAGTTTCCAACACCTTACACAGTGCTTCTGAGACAGAGATTGATAAAGGCAGCGGGAACAAAACAGAGAATGCGGTTTAAAAGATGAATCAAGGGATCAAGTTTCTGGGCCAGACTGCCTTTTCTTGTCTAGGGATTGCTTTGGTCCTGACAGCCTCACAAACACGAGACTAAAGTTTTGCTTGAAAAAAGAAGCAAAGAACTTCTGTACAAATATTGAATTCTGTGAACAGATTTCTCTTTTATTAACTGCTTCAAAAAGTCATTTTCCAGCAAGCATGTTGCATTACCTCAGAATATCATTTGTCAGACTGGACGATACCAGTGCTGGTATTGACTTTTTCCCCTGCTGCTCACTGTAACTATGAATAAGATGTTAACCTGCCCTATTTAAATGTTGTTCCTACTTTTACTTCACAAGCACAAACGAACAGAGATGTGCATAAATATCCACTTTTTTTCTTCTTTAAAAAATAAAAATACATTTTTCAGGGAGATGAATGTAAACAGGGAATCTATTATTGCACTTACTGTGAAGTAATTGAATCATCTCTTCAGACATTCATATTTTCAAAACTTCAGCAATTACATCTATAGATAATTATTATGCAAAGCATATTAATATCTGAGTACTTAAGTAGATCTCGATGCAAACACTTGCGAATCTACTCCCGAATGCTGTGCGTGTGCACAAGGGCAGCTGTGAAAACTCTCCTGACAACGTGTGTACTTTGGAAACTCATTTTAGGGTCCAGCTCGGATGCGAGGCTCCAAGAAATGCAACTCGTGTGTCACTCTGCGGGTGACTCCAGAAAAGGACTGATTTAGGCTCAGGACTGCAGAATCAACAATCAAGTTCAGATTTCTGAATACACAACTCCTAAAGCCTCTAAAACTGTTCAGAGATAACAACAGAGCAGTAATGGAAAAAATAAGAAAATAATAAACCCATAAGTATGACACCTATTCACAGACGCCTGTAAAAATATTGAGCTGTTATTACTGAATACATTTCTGACACAATAGCAGTATCTCCCTAACACAGCATTTCAGGATTTCAAATAAGAGTAGAATAATGTTATGTTAGTGCCCCCTGCAAACATATGAACTGCAAAAAGGTGATATTTCATCTATAGAAGGAGCAAAGTACCTGCTGCCAATGGGTCTCTGAACCCTCCTACCCTGGGGTAAAGCCTTTTGGTGAGAGAAAAGTTAACCTTAGCCTGATGTGTAGCTAAACAGCTGGTTTTCAATGCAAGAATGTATGAAATGGTTTTCTGCCTTTGAAGCCAACATCTTCTCCATGGTTATGTCTACATGAGGGATATAGGATGTAGGAGGGAGAGTTGCTCTAGGCAGGGATTAGAAGTAGTCTGGGGTTGAGGAACTAAAGTCAAGAGGTACAACAAAGAAGGTATGATCTGACTCAGGTCTGGTTTTCACTTGACCATGTAGGTAACATGTGATGGCAAAGGCTCCCCTTCAACACACTGTCATCAGAAGTTAGTGAATCATAAAGAATGGAAGCTGATAAGGAAAATGAAGTTCCTAAAATACAGAGTTCATTAAAAAAAAAACCAAAACATTTCACAGCCGGTGATGCTGAAGTAAAGGTAACTCATTCTGTGCACTAGGTAGTATCATTTCAATAGCCTGGGAGGGAAGGAGTATTTTAACAAACTAATAAAGAGATACAGATGATACAATTAGCTCAATAAAACCAGAAAGATGGAGTTTCATTATCCTTATCCAATACTGCATACTGTGCAACCAAGTGTGTTAAATGAAAACTTTCAGCTATATGATTTCAGGATGTTAAAAACAACATAATAACAACATGTACTTGGATGCTAATAATGGCACTGTAAATAGACATAAATTTTAGCAATCAAGGTCACTAGAGTATAGTTGTTGTTAAATGCATAATAAAAAAACCCAACTCAACAGAGTGGGAGCGAAAAGCAAATTAGAGCTGCCTGGCTGCCCTGCAGATGCTGGTTGTGCTGACACCACACAGAGCTTTAGCACACAAAATTAGGTATGGGGTTGTAGCACTGGACTTCCAGTGCATTTCCAGCTCTTCAAAGTTTGTCAGTGCCTTTTGGAGATGATATAGTTTCACATTTGATATTCAAGCTGACCACTAAAAACATTCATTTTTATTAACCTAGAAGCGTTAATCTGAGGAGCACAGAGGGATTAGGAAGGGATACGTTTAGGAAGTGCATCGTTTTGTTGTATGAGATAAAGTCAACTGGCACTGGCTCAAGAAGTCTCAAGAACAGCATTGAAGTTTTTGATGTTAAAATATATGTTTTTAACAGCAGGACACCCTTGATAAAAACAGTTGTCCATAATGACAACTCCATTCCCTCTTCCAGTTAGCCAAAATTTTTCACAAGCAATGCTAATTTTTCTTGAAATTAAATGGTGGACATACTTCCAGGAAAAACAGAGACATCTTTTGATAGGTCCTTCAAGTTGACTACTTGATGAGTACCACAAATTGCTATGTCAGAGACAAGATAGGAGATGAGGTCAGCTATCTGTCTCAACAAGTTTTGCACAGCGTATGGGAGAAAACCTACTTCTTGTGTAGAAACGAAACACGAGTTGAGAGTGTTTCAGCTTGGTACGCTCGTTTGGAGCAGAAGAAGGGATTAAATGGTGACTGAAGGTTCTTCCCTTTCTCTATTTTCTGGGTCAGTTCTCCAAAACAGTAAATAAATGGCACATGGGTTCTGTGATGATTCCCTGCACAGAGCTGAATTCCACTGCTATTCCACTGAAATCAACGAGGTGAACGCTTGCAGGGTGACTTTTATGTATCTAAAATGATATTAACCTCACTATTTAAGCCTTTTAAAATGATAAATAATTCTGATTTTTTTTAATAATGTTCAATTTTTCCCCAAGATGACTTCTAAGATTTTGACGCACGACATGAGCCCGCACCACACTCTGCCACATTACACAGCATGATGAAATGCAGAGAGATAAATCGCAGCACATCTAATGAGGCATGGAAACCAACATCAGAACTAAAATAAGCTCAGACAAAGATCACTCCGTTTGGCTTTGACAACTCTCTCAACCTCCCCCCTTCCTCTTCGAAACAAAAAGAGAACTCTGTGGGTACTCACTGGCTGGAAATAACACTGTAATGATGAAGCAGAGTTGCACAGGTACTCGGTAAGTCCTTCAGTAGACCCATGATGGGCACACAGGAGCCACTGCAAGTGCGAAAAGATACGAGCGTACATCAAGGCCATACACATGTCCAGTGTCCCTGGGCAAAAGTGCATAGGAAAGGGGGTTGTGACTTCCCATGAAGGCAAATTCTCTGGTATCTGGGGATTTGCTGCAGCTGAGAGTAGGCCGTGGAATCTGCCCTGAAGCATCTGCAGGAACCATCTAGGTTCAGCTGTGTACAACCTCCCTCTCCTAAGCCTGACAACACCAAGAAGGACCATTCCTGTGAGCGATCAACACCTAGAATCATAGAATAGTTTGGGTTAGAAGGGACCTTTAAAGGTCATCTACTCCAAACCCCCTGCAATAAGCAGGGACATCTCCAACTAGATCAGGTTGCTCAGAGCTTCATCCAACTTGACTTTGAATTTTGCAGGGATGGAGCATCTGCCACCTCTCTGGGCAACCTGTGCCAGTGTTTCACCACTCTCATTGTAAAAAGGTTCTTCCTTATATCTAGTCTAAATCTACCATCTTTTAGTTTAAAACCATTACCCCTTGTCCTATTGCAAAAGGCCTGCTGAAAAGTTTGTTCCAGCTTTCCTTAAGCCCCCTTTAAGTACTAAAAGGCCGCAATGAGGCCTCCCTGGAGCTTTCTTTTCTCCAGGATGAACAACCCCAGCTGTCTCAGCCTGTCCTCATAGGAGAGGTGCTCTAGCCCTCTGATCATCTTTGTGGCCCTCCTCTGGACTCACTTCAACATGTCCATGTCCTTCCTGTGCTGAGGGCTCCAGAGCTGCACGCTGTATTGTGGAGGGTCTCGCCAGAGCAAAGGGGGGAGAATGTCACCTCCCTTGGCCTGCTGGCCACACTTCTTCTGATGCAGCCCAGTTGGCCACCTGGGCCACCTGGGCTGCGAGTGACATTGTTGGCTCTGTTGAGCTTCTCATCAACCAGCACCCCCAAGTCCTTCTCTGCAGGGCTTCTCTTAATCCCTTTGCATCCATTTGTACAAAGAAACTGTTTTAAAGCCTCAGAGTGTGGCCACTTTGAAGCAGGTAGAAGACGTCATACAAAAGCAGGAGAAGGGAAAGCTGTTGTGATGAGGAAATTACACCACCTTCTGCCTAGCAGATTTGCCAGGGATGGGAAAAGTCACGTAAAAAGTTATCACAGCTGCTCAGAACTGCCAGGACTGGGGGTTTGTCCTACTCACTTGCCAGGCATTAACCACCTAGAAAATGCTTACAGTGATGTGCCCTGGTCCCAGACTGACTGATCACAGCCCCAGAGGAACACGTTGGCCTGAGTTTGTGGTTGGTTCTGCTGTAATACAGTGTCCAGAGATCATGCAGCTTTTCCTTCCCAATGAAAGCCAGCTGCAAAAAAGGCAGAGAGACTCACTGCTTCTGTCCTTCTGCACCAGCGATTATTTTTGAGCACCGCTGCAGCTCTTGCAACTCTGAGAGTGCAAATGCTCACATTCAGAAGTGTATAGTGAAATCCCATGGGACTAAGCCAAACTCCACCCCTCAAAATACTGCCTAAAGCAGGATTAGTGAGAGATTTAGACTTAGCAAAAGACTTAAAAAATGATAATAATTTCTTTTTGCACTGTCTGTGGATGTCACGTTTCTCCATGCCTTTCAAAACGGAAGGCTATTCACTGCAGAACATATCTGAATCTGATTCTACAAGAGTTTGAATAAATTGTGCAAGCTGCTAATCACCAAAAATCCCTTCCATTATATTCTTTGCCATACGTTTTTCACCATGTTCAGATGACAGGCAAAAGGGAGCGCTACTGCCAAAATATCATTCAAACCCCCTCTGAGCAGAATGAAACATTGCTGCATTTAAAATGCCAGAAATCACAGTGGTCCGTGTTTATAGTTTCTTTTGCATAGTAGTCTCATTTCCATCATTCATTTCTTTCCATCTTAAACTAAGTCTTTGCGGCCTCTCCCAAATGCTGGGATTATAAAAACTCCACTAAATCATCTTTTTCTCTACTAAATACTCTCTGAAGGACCAGGGACCACCATAGTCACTCCAAATTCTAAAGATCAATTGATCAAAGATAAGGTTTTTTCTCATAATGTAAACCTCAAAGAATATGTCTAAGGCATGGAAGGAAGAACATTTTTATCATATAAAGTATTAATTGGTTCACATACTTTTCTTTAAAATACAAGGGTCTGATATGAGATCTGGTAAATCTAAGTGTTAGATCATATTTGCATAGGGCATAGGGATAAAGGCCGATACATATCTTCCTCAAATATTAAGAAACTCAGATATCTTCTGTGATTAAAAAAAAATAAAATCATTACTTATAGTGTGGTTTCAGCTATACCATGTTAAATCATATTGTGATAGGGTCCTGTTACCTGTACGCAATTTCTGATACTAGAAAATTTTCACTACAAAAAAAGAAATCTACATTATTAGCAGAATTATCATGCTTGGGACTCCATGCTTCTGTACAAGGCATCAGGGATGCTACTCAGAATTAAATACATGAAAGCTTTGATTCACTCTGTAGAACACATCACTAATAGAAAATGTGAGACTGCAACTACCACAAAGCCTCGTAAAGGAAAACGGGGACACTTTCATTTACTATAATCCTTTGTAATTGGCCTTCCGAGGTCACAATTCAACTATGTCATTGACTTTCCCAGCTTATTCAAAGTCTGTCACAAGAAGTTATAAAGGCAACGCAACACAAACAGCTTTCCAGTACTGAGATGGAGGGAAGAGGCGTGCTGTCTTCCACTGGCAGAGACTGGTGACTCCCGCTCCTAACACAAGCACCCAAGTGTGATATCAAGTTAGGGGGTGTAATATCACATCCCTTCCAAGAAGCTAAGGCAACACTATTTTTTTTTTACTCTTCCTAGAATTATACATATATTTGGATATTCAGAACATTCATTTTCTTACTGCTTGAACCTGTGCACTGGCAGTGACTGGGCAGACATGAGTATGACCGACGGTCCATCAGAGGGCTAGCAAAGATCTCTACAGGGTGCCTGTGTAACCTATATTTACTGCAAAGGGCATTCTACAGCAGGCATGCAGGTCTGGAAACATCAGAATGTGGTGTTCGAAGTTATGCAGCATAATCTGAGCATGTAACACTGGTGAGACCATGTGAATATTATATTAAAGGTGTAAGGACCCCCAGACTGAGTCCCTGAGCTGCTGCAGGGTCTGACTTCCCTATGGAAAGAGCACCGTGCCGCTAGTCAGCCCCTCAGGGCAAAGCCTCTCCTGGAAAATGTCTGAAGTGAAAGTCAGTGCTTCAAGCCGTTCTCCAGACTGGCATCTAACAAGCTGTCAGGATGACTTAAAAATAGTACAGGAACTAAAGGAAAAACAAAAGTCTAATTTGCTTGTTCTGCTTTCCCTGCTGTGAATTTATCAGGAATTGGCCGGCTTAATTTAGCTTTGCTAGTTGCCAGAAAATGGCATAATTTTGTTTTAATTTTGTTTCTTGGCTGGGTTTGCCAAACACCACCACCAATTTTCCATCAATGACTGGTGCCAGCAGCTCACACCAGAGCCCAGACCAGGAGTCCCGGGCCCTGATCCCACTCCTGCTGCTGATAACAACGTGGCCACCAGGCAACGCGTCTGCCTCCTCCTGCTTCGTAGCCCACATTTATAAAGGCAAGTTAGAGTTACTGTCCAGGTTGTTGTGAAGGAAAATTGACACTTCTATAAATGCTTAGAGCTATAAATCCTTAATGGAAGTATTATTTTGTGAAGCTTTAAGCTTCCATTTTTAGTTTGAAGGAAGCATGAAACGAAATAAAATAAAGCATCTGCAACATTAAAATCAAAGCTGAGATCTTCAGACGGGCTCTGATCTTTGCATTGCTTGCAAGACTGAGATCCTCCTCCAGCTGAAGCGAGGGCTGTTTGTCTGAAACTAATTCAGCCACGGTAAAAATCAAGCTTTAACTATCACAGACAAAATGAGAGTGATCATGAAGCTTTTCAAAATGCAATGCAGTATTTTTTTTTTTTTTCAAGAGTCTGTCCTTCATTACCTTGCTTAAGCCTCAATATTCAGACATAACAATAACATGGTTTTGAACAGGATTTAAGATACTGGAAACAGAAAGGCCATTTGGAAAATGTCACAGCCTTGGTAAGAAGAGCCAGGACTGGCTGAAAGCACTCAGGGGCTTATTATGAGATAAACCTTCCATATGTAGAATTCAGCAAAACATAAATACACTATAATTTGCCATTAGCAAGCAAACAAGCATCTCTTATGCTTTCTCCTGATACATCAAACGATTGGGTTTTATTTACCTCAGGTTCCAGTGAAGCCAAGAATTCATCATTCCCAAGCAGTGTAACTGCAATATTTAACAAAATCATTTGAAGGCAGTGAAGTGATCCAAAGCAACCTTCTCCAGAACGATGGGATGGACATTCCTGCAGAGCTCTGCTTTAGGATACCAGCTCTCATTTACAAGGCTGGCTTGTTTGTGGGTGGCTCTGACACTCAAGTCCATATGTGTGCTACAGCAAGGCTGACTGTGCGTTGACACTGTCACACTGGGGTATTACCCAAGCCGTAGGAGACTCTCAAACCGGCTGTAGAACCACCACAGCTTTCAGGGTCACCAACATTTCAGACTGCCCACGCACCTTTCCTTACGAGTAGAGTTCAAACTAGTATTCCACATTAATTCCTGACTCATCTAGGCAAATTACGAAAATACAGGATTCTGCTCCACATATAACTTTTTTTTTTTTTTTTTTTTTTTTTAATATTGAATTAGAATTTCCTGCATGATGTACTCTTTGGAAACCAAGTCATCTAGATGGAATATATCCAACGAGATATTTGATTAGTCTCAGATACTTTCCTTTAACCTTAGTCCATTTCCTACATCTCTGCATCTCTTTCCTCTCTTGAAGAATGTTTCTGTTACCTTCTGACAAGCTCAGTCATAAGCTTCAGGCTGTCAATATATCCTTCACAAATATTAACTTTTTTTTTTTTTTTTTTTTTTTGCTAATTCAATACTGAATTAGAATCGTTCACACGCACAAGGAAACAACAACGAAATGAGAATCAACATACTGGTCAAACACACATGGCCCCAAAGAGTTATAGGAACCTAAGAAACCTGCCCTTCTCACCACCTCACAGCATTCGATAGCATTCAACAGCACGTTTTTCCCCAAAATTAAAGTGAGGAGCACAGTAATGAGAAGTGGGACTTTCAAGACTTTTGATTCTTGCTAATTTATCTTACAGGAAAAGAAATTTCAAAAGACCAAATATTGACATGCAGGATTTTAGGCTGACCAGAAAAGCCAATAAATCAACCTCTCATAGATTGAAAAAAATCTATCCTAAGGTATTTTGATACCAGCACATCTTCTTAGTTTTAAAGGAACAGACAGTGCTTCTGCAGTTAAGATGAATATATATATATAGGTCAGTGTAGAGGGTAAGTTTAAAAGACATATGTGTTTGGAAAAGATTAAATTTCCATTCCTATAAAACAAAGTATTTGGGATTTGACTGGGACAGGCCAAGTACACAGCAGTTTGAAGCAGAAAATCTTGGTTTTGACCCTAAAATAAAGGTTTCCTCTTTGTTCCACGAGGGATGATATAGCTCTACTTAGTTTCAGTCCACCAACACAATATCCATCTTCCTGTCCACAGCACCCAATAATTCCTGGGGTGCTCTTTGTGCCTGAAGAGCTATACACAGACAGTTGCAACATATAGGGTCCTGTCAAAAAACCAGTTATCCCCAAATTGAAGAGGGAGGTCTGAAGGAAAAAGGTTATTCATAAATTGCATAAATATCTTTTGCCCTTCATAGATTAACTCTGAGCAAATCTCTTGTCCCTGCCTCTTTTTGAGATATGGTCAGGGGAAATGTCAGGCTGATCTTTAGCAGGTTCCTTCTCTGAAGACAGGTATTTGCAGAGAGAGGAAGACAGAAGCTGCACTCTTTCCTCCCCTCTCCTCCTATAAAGACTTCATTATACTTAGATAGATTCTTTAGAGATTTTTATCATTTCCTTGGATTAAGAGGATGTGAAAAAAGAAGGCTTAATATGTTTATTATGTTTAATACTAATGTAGGAATAGTACTTCTTAACTACTTCTATGAAATCAATACAGAATTGTCTTCCAAAATCACACTGGCCTTCCCACTAAAGTTGAATTGCAAATAAAGTGTTGTAAGCACTGAGCATCCTTTTTCCCTTCCATGTACCTGCAGTTCTTGGATGTTGCTGCAGTGTGGTGCAAATATAGGCATGGAATAAACCTATAAAAGACAAATAAATGGTCTCCACCTCAGGAAAAATTAAAAACTGAACTTGAAGTAGAATACTGGCTTACTCCATCTCAGACTGAAGAGGCAATTGAGGATCCCTTTCTGTCAGTGCCTCTTGATCCTCACTGACTTCTTGGGGAGCTGAAAAACCTTCTAGATTGTTAATGTAGGTGAGAGGAATCCCATTCCAGTCACTGGGTCATGAGCCTTCTCTAGATTTACTTTGCAATGGTAAAAGAGTCAAAAATCCTTGTGCATAACAAAAAACCCCTAGAAAACTGATCAAACTTACCACCTTTGTCTGAAACAAGAAGGCAACATTCAAGAGACCTGCTATGCTATTAGGTAAAGTGCATGTATATAGTACCAAATACATTGGATTTCTGTTTTATAGAGAAAATTTCTGTCTCTGGTATTTCAAATCAATATATTCTTCAATGTCTTGAACTTCACTTCCCCCTTAGGCTACAGGATAAAAACTATCCTCAAAGAATTTACAAAATACTTTTAGTTAAGAAGGAGAACACAACTCTAATTTACAATCAGATTGCAGAAAAAACCCTAACACATCTAGTCCCTAGGTACCTTCCCTTTTCACTTTCCTTTAGGTGTTCTGTTGTTAGAAAAATATTTTCCAATATTTTCTGAGATCAAATTCTCTTGTAACAATCCTATTTTTACTTCACTTTTATGAGACTCTGAAGAACATTGCTTGGTCATCATCCAGCACTGTATTTCTCTTCACGTACCAAATTCCATCTGTGACTGTTACCAACTGCACTGAGACTATTCTTTAGCTAAGCAACCCGAAAATACTGCTTTTCCTCCTGTTTTCCTTTTCAGGCTTCCCAGTTCTGTAACTGTCTAAATATTCCTTGGTAAAATCTAAAACTACCCCAGCCCTGGCTTATTTCTTGTACTATCATACAAGCCAAATTATTCAAATTCTCCTTCACAATCAAAAAAGGGTTTGTGAACTTGTGTTACTGAGTTGCTCTGTAAAAAAACCGAGCCTGACCTCATTTCCCAGTGAGCACTTCTCCACCTCCCACCTTCACAGGCGTCTTGGCTGCCTCTTCAGCTCTTTAGTGATCTGTGGCTTCCCAGACTGACAGCAGCTGCCTTCATCCCACTTTCAAAGATGGGAACAAAGACATCTACATGTAAACCCCAAACCCGACCTTGCTGCTCTGCCTGGTTCTTTGAAATCTTACCTGCCTAAAATCTCAGCAAGATTCATGGCTCCTGCTCATATGTGCTCCAGGTAAACTTCTGCTGTCCCTCCCACTCACAGTAATCTGCCTCAACAGCAAAATTTTATCCGTTTTTGTGTATTTAAATAAATCTCTCCCCAAAACAATCCAAAAGCACATAGCCTTCCTGCATTACTGACAAAACTAATACATGTGTGGAGGATGCTGGTGCTTTTAGAAAGCACCTCTTGCGTATGTGAAAGCGGAAATTGGGAGAGCTGTCAGACGTGGTTTCCCCCCTTCTTGTTATTCTCATCTAACCACCCTGAAACGAAGCATTAGAAAGCAAAATTCTCCAAGCTTAAAGTACGGAGAAAAAATGTGAGCAAGGAAATAATTTTTTTTAAAGTTCTAAGAAACCGAATTTGCATATCTTAAATCTGTAGGCAGCCCTGCAAACCACATTTCGTTTTCTTTTGAAAGCAACAGCTCTCTGCATTCACAACTCCATAATAAATTCCACAGCAACCCTGTGAAGTGCACAAATAATAGTCCCCGATAAGTCACAATAAGAAATTTGAGAGCTGTGGACAGAAAGAGGTCCCATAGGTGCTTTAAAATACCTGAATGCTTATATAAAGTAAAAATACTCAGGATATTTATCACCCAGCATTCACACTGCCCCTTCAAATGATCCAAATTCAGTCTGTGTCTCAGTTGCCTACAAATCCCATTTTCCTTTGCACGATATTGCTCACTGCTCTGTAGGATTCCACAGTCCCCAAAAGGGAAGGGCCTGAGTTCTTTTCTGGTTGTCGCAGCATCATTGCAGGTGGCTGTGTGGAGTGACAGGACCAACCAAGAGGCAGGGAAAAACCCATCAGAAAACAAGCCTGAGCATAATCAAGATTTTCCCTCTTGATACGTCTTTTGGCCTGCTTCAGAACAAGCCCTGCAGACCTTCTGCAGGAACTGACAGAAATTCCACGTCTTCTACACAGCCAAAATGGACAATTCTTTCTTGCCAGGATTAGCAGTAGCCATATATGTTTGTTAAAAAACAAAACAAAACAAAACAACTCTGCAATACCTATCAGTAGTAGCACTTAATATTTTCTTTAAGTCCATAGGATGTGTTTAGTTTATATACTGACAGGAATTTTTGTATCTTGTCACAGTAAAAGATATAATAAAACTATAGTTTGGTTGCCACCACTACTGAAAATTTAATTAAGAGCTGCATGAATATTTATTCTCTTCCATCCCCTTGAAACTCCCCACTTACTTAGCTGCAAGAAGGAAATACTTTCTTAGATATGCACACTATCTGGTCCAGCTAAGTCAAAGAAACTAAACACAAAAAATATTTCAGTGCTAAAATTATTTACTCTGCAATACCTATCAGCAGTAGCACTTAATATTTTCTTTAAGTCCATAGGATGTGTTTAGTTTATATACTGACAGGAATTTTTGTATCTTGTCACAGTAAAAGATATAATAAAACTATAGTTTGGTTGCCACCACTACTGAAAATTTAATTAAGAGCTGCATGAATATTTATTCTCTTCCATCCCCTTGAAACTCCCCACTTACTTAGCTGCAAGAAGGAAATACTTTCTTAGATATGCACACTATCTGGTCCAGCTAAGTCAAAGAAACTAAACACAAAAAATATTTCAGTGCTAAAATTATTTCTTAGGACACTCAAGTAACTCTGATTGTTCCTCTACTACAACTGAGCATTGGCAGGGATAAATCCTGGCAGATGATTGTTGAGGTTTCCTGAAGAAAAGGCCAGGACCTACCATCCATTCATAAAATTGCAGTAGCCTGGGCATGTCCGTACATCCTCGTCTCGTCACACTAAGGGCAGAGTATGAGGGGCAGGGTCTAGCACTGGTTTCCACACGTCTCTGTGGCTACAAAGAATAGAAACAAACTCCACTGAGGATGCAGGTGGGGAGCTAGGAAGATGACGAGAGGACAGAGGCCACCTGGCAGGCAGCCTGGGAGCCAGCTGGGAGGGCAGCACTCACCAGGGCCCCCATCACAGGGGAGCAACCTTCAGGGGGACCGTGCCAAAAGCATACAAAAGCCTTAACCTCCAAAGCTGTTTAATTAGAACACAAAATCCTAACCAACAACAAGGTAACTCTTCAGATACAAAATATAAATCTTCTGATTTGAAGACAAATCCTGCCTCCCTTCTCACCTGCTGTGTCCTTGCAGAATTGTCCTTCCTTCCAGCTTTGCTTTCCCATACACCTGCCGCAGCCCCAAAGGCTGACACGTTTCTTTCAGTCTCTACAGACCTTGTCTGCCTGGCAGCAATCTGGTTTCCCTTCTCCCTTTGCCACAAGCTCTTCCCCAGTGTGTGCATCTGCTCCTGGAGCTTGTCCTACACTGCGCTGCTGCAGGTTCTGCTCAGGAGGGCAAGCACTCCAGCCAGCCCAGGAGGTCTCTCTGGCCAAGCCACAGCTCCCAAGCCCAAGCAGACCAACAAAGCAGTCCCAACATCCTGAATGCTTGTCCTTTTAAAATTTAAAACAGAGGAACAAAAGTATTGCTCATGCTGTAAAAAGCCAACACAGTGACAAGAAACCCACCAGCCCCTTCCATTTCCCCAGGTGTCGGCACTACGTCAGGAAATGGAGCCAGAGCATTTAGGAAAGGGCAGCAATGAACCTGGATTAATGGCATGCAGGCAGAAAGACCAGCTCAGTGGCAGCACTGTGCATGCACATCATCGGCTGGTCATGAAGTGTCCCATCCAAAAAAAATGAGAACTCTCCCCCCAGAGAAGAACGGCATAATGCACCTGCTGGGAAGTTCCCTTGCCCGTCCTGCCCTGGGACAGTCCAGCCCCATCACCTTCAAGGCAGATGTGATAGCTCCAATGGCTAAACCCTTCCTGGTTTACATGATTTATGTTTTCATTTTCTCTATTCCTCTGACAAACTGTCAATATCCTCTTTCACCCGACCAGCAAACATTTAGGAACACGCACATCTAATGTTTGAAATGTTTGAAACTACTCACTGATCTGCTCGAAGCCAGATTGCTTATTAGCACTGTTCTGAAAAGTAGTTCAGAATTTCAATTGTAAACACACTTTTTCCTACATCTTCTGGTGTTACTATTTTAAGTACAAGACTAAGAATGGGAAAACACAAAGATGCAAATGAATATACTTCCCAGGAAAAAAAAAAAAAAAGAACTTTTCTTCTTTGAATTTTGTTCTAGGAGCCAGCAGAAACCCAATCCCATTCTGCTTTTATCTGTCATTTTCACTGGAAGATTTTATTAGCTCAATTAGCAGAGCTATCCACACTGAAATTTCTCTTTCTGTCATTACTTTACAGCTCTTGAACGTAAAGTGCACTAGGCAGAAAGATTTTGAGATGCAATTTATGGCAAGCTTGAGAACCTTCCAGTCTTTACTTCTACCTTTTTACCATACATTAAGTAGTACGTATAGACCCTTATTCCCTGTAAGGCTGTGGTAAGAGACTTCTGCAGAGCTCGGTGGTACATGGGGTGGCTGCAATCAGTTCAGCCCTGGATGCAGAGCCCACGGTAGATGTGCAGGGACTCAGAGCAGCACAGGGAGTGCTCAGCAGCTCGGCCCCAGCTCCTGTGAGCTTCTCTGTGGGACACAGGACCTGCACAGCTTGACTGACCAGCGTGGCCACCATCCGTGGGGCTCAGCAGGTGAGGATTACGCTCAAAAGTATATGGGCACAAAGGCAGCCTTACAGAAACAACAAATAATTAATAACTTGACCACATATTATTCCTGCCTTGCTGCAACCAAGTAATCTCACGCAATATGGCAGCCCTATCCTCACGCTTCTATCTTTCTTATTCTATTATCAGACTCTACCTTTTATTCTGCCTGAAATAATATTGACTCATACCTTTCCTTAAGGGCAGTTTTAAGATGTGAGTGAACTACCATCTCTGCATTATCTGAAATGAAGCAAACGTTTTCTATCAAGTCTTCACCTCTTCAAGAAAGAAATGCTTCCACTTGTGTACAACCAGTGCTGTGTCTGGAAGAAATCTTTGCCCTGGTCACAGCTAGAGAATCAGAGGGAAGCAGACTCCAGAGGCTGCCTGCCTGGATGACTGCCACCTCTAGTGCACAGCATCAGCCAGGAGCAAGTGCCTGATGTTTCCAAAAGTTATGCTTTGTGACTGCAGAAACCAAGCACTGAAGACCCTCCTTACATTTTCCTGTAAGCCCAACAGCAAAGTCAGAGAGTTGCCACATAGGAAAGGACAGTTTTTCCTTCTTGGTCTCCCCTTCCTTCCAAATCCATTCTCTTATAACCTTGTACCCCGGGCAGGACAGTAGGTGGAAGGGTGTAACACAACACCTCCCAGTCTTGGTGCATCCCCACAAACACAACTCCTACAAATACAACACTTCCAGAATGAGCTTCCAGGAGAATCCAAAACGCTGTTAATGGGGTTGTTCAACATGTCTGAAAGTGCCAATGTCAATGACGGAGTCAAAAGAGGTAAGTCAGCTAAGTCAAACTAGCCTTTGCTAAATACATATAATACTTTTGCAGAAAATAATGCAAGTAGAAGGGAAGCATTTAATAGCCTAGTGTCACATTGTCGCATTTGTTACCATTACAGGATAACGGTCATCAGCAGGATCTATGAATTTCCCTATCTTTAGAATAAAGAGGTATTTCAAATATTGTAGGTACACAGTATGTGCGAATACTGACTTTCAATAACCAGGCCTACACAAAATAGGTACTCATTCTGCATCTCTATTTAAGAAATTCTTGTGCAAAATACAGTCAAAATCATCTCTATTTATCTGAGATCTAAAAATCCCCTGTTGGTGGACTAATATCATTGCTGTTTCTGTAAAGTGTGAATCAACTTCCCACACCTTATATCAGCAAATTACTGTATCATTTCTCTTGTGTTTGTCATTCAGAGCACTTCATCTCAGAGAGAAGAGAAAACATTTGTTTCTTTGACAGTGGCTGATAATGAGTATACTTGAACAAAAGTAATTTATAAGGGTCAGTATGTAGCCTGTTACAGGAGGATTCTTACACAGCTTGTCAGCACAGAGCAAATGGACTACGTGCTTTTGCTGCTATTGAATCATATCCATTCCTGAAAACGACTGTAGTTCCTCTATTTGCAGTGTGATTGAGACAGAAGGAAAAAGATCAGGCTAGTACTCACAGCTTTTAGAGTTTTACAACAATACAAAAATTATTAATATGATACAGCACTAGAAAGCATGATGTTACTATGTATCTCACATTACCACCTGTTGTGCTATACCATAATGGAGACAGGTTGATGGCTTCATTTCACTAAACAGATCAATCCATGATGATGAGGCAATTTGTATTGCATTATTCTACCTGTCTTATGTCTTCTATAAGTTGGTCATGACTTTATTTGAAAATTGGGTCTACATCTCTATAACGGTAAGCAGGAATTTTAGTCCTCTATGCAGCAATTTGTTTTATATTGTACAACATTTGTGGAATGTCTCTCATTAAACCGTAATTCTGCACTGAAATCAGATTAGTCATTTTTCTACCCTGAATCTACAGATTTTCCTATCAGTGCCTCTACTTTCAAAACTGAATTTCTGCCTCTGAAACACATTTCAGAAGAAGGTTACTTTTGCCAGCAATTTATATCATGTTATTGTTATTAAGAAATGGGCTTAAAAGAGAACTATTTCAAATATGTTTAGTTTTAAAAGGCTGAAGAGCTGGTGGGAAGACAGACATCCCATTTCTAACCCAGAACTACACACTTAAATTGACACTGTGAGCATGTTAGCGAAACAAAACAATTCAGGAGAATAGAGATTAGAGAACAAAACAGATAGAAAGAATTGATTAATTCTATTGATTCAGAGCAGCACTATGTGCATTTAACATTACTCCAGAAATAAGACTCTTCCTGGTTTAGAATTTACACGTCTAAGGGAAATGCCATTACCCTAGGAACCAACATAAACTGGGAAACAGAGTGCCACCATCCTCATTTCCAAACAGAATGAAAAACTTTCCAATTTGAAGCCTGAGTCAGTTTAGACCACATATCAGAGCAGCTTTTTCTGATATAGGAGAATAATAACCTTATTTGTATTCTGATATCAGACTTGCTGAGAATAACAGCCTGATTTAGAAAAGAACAGGTATCTTCATCATGCAGTTCTACTTTCTCCCCTTCAGCAAGTGTTGGTGGGCAAGGTGGCAAAATGCATATCCCCAGGAAGGAATAATATTATTGCCTGCCAAATAATAAAAAAAAATAATCTGCAGACACTAAACACACACTCGCAATGTTCATCTGATCCCTAGAGTATTCTTTTCTCAGGGTCATCATCTTCATCCACCCTCTTCACGATGCCTCTGAGATAGCCATACCTCCAAGGCAAGTTTCTGACTACAGACAGTAATCATTATTTGTATAGAAACAGTGGACATTCAGTGCAGATAAGGACAGAACAAGTTCAGTGTTGGTCTGAAGTTACCGGGCGAAAAGGGAAAACAGGGTTCCAGAAGACTAATTGAATTTTAATCTGCTATCACATTCAGGTAACTTTCCTATGGGCCCGTTCCTCAGTCACTCTAATTCATGGCCTAGAATTTTTAAACTGTCATTTACATTAAAATGTCAGGCTATGAATTGTAGGAGCAAGGCAGAATCATAGATTTGCCTCCAGCATCTCTGCTACTCAGGCTGTAACCTCTGGCAACAGGGCAGAGCAGGCACCTGGGAGAGCAGCGGCTGAGTCACGGCTGCTCTTTGCTTCAGCACCCACACGTCATTGCCGTAAGAGAATTTTAACTAGGTCAAAAACCACCCAGAATCACAACTGGTGTCATGCAAGGGTCTTGTGGATAGAGATACCAAAATTTAAGACAAAGGTATTTAAAGAAATAGAACTGAAACTGCAGCAGCAATTGTCAACTAAATCTCTTGCTGTGAATAAAAATCAATTATAATCTTGTCTCTAACTTTTTAGGATGTGTTCAACAGATATATTATAAAGACTCTGAAAGCTAATGGAGCCTGGAATATGAGCTTCATCCTTAAAATGATATGTAACGTAATTATGCATAATGTTCTTCTACTCTGTTACAAATTTACAGAAGTTTGACTTCTGTATAATTGCTTATTTGACATTAGTGTCTGTGTAACTGAAATCATATTGAGCTTTCAGCTTGTCAAATATTTTGTGGTTTTCCACCTGTGAAACATTAGAACTGGCCTGACTTTGTCATATTAATCCAGCCCAAATAAAACGTCCCTTCGGATCTTCTTGGCTTTAGGTATTGCTTTCAGCCACCCACAGGGGCTGAATGTACTAGAACCTAGACTGTCATCATGAGAAGTAACTGTCCTTCTCAAAGACATGAGGTACCACCAGTACACCAAATCCAGAACAGAGAGAAATACATTTCTCAGCACTTCCTGTGCAGTAGAGGAAACCCCATTGCACGTGGACAGTATTTACCTGTTTCAAAGGTAAAACACAGGGTAAGAAAGGAACCAAAGTCCCACCTATAGGACATAACTTCATCACTTGCACATACGCGATCAGTATTCCATCACACTGTGCTCAGGATTTCCTCTCTTACATACTCTATTTTCATCCCATTGATGATTATCTGTATTCAGACAGCACAAAAAACCTGCAAAGGAATGGTGCTATGTAGAAGCTTGAAGGAAGCTAAAAGTGCTTCCTCAACCACCTGTTAGCTCCTTTTCACCAAGGGGGTCTCCACATAATTGAGCTGAAGATCAAAGAGACTGGCATTTTTTCCTCTAGTCAAAGACGAACATACCCTCAGCACCCACTATGAGTTGGCAGGACTCTTTTCCCTCCCAGTTACAAGTATTGTAGTCAAGAGGCTCTGAGGATTGGTATATCAGAACACTATACCATCAAAATAATCAGGCTGCAAGTATTCAGAGTCCTTATTTGAATGCACTGCTACATTCGTAAGAGATTTCTGTTTTAAATTAAAAACAAGGACAATATGAATAAAGATGGTTTTGAATTCATGAAGATGAATTTGGTTGGATTAAGGGAACAAGGATGCAAACATCAGACATTGCTAAGCTTCAGCTATCTCACAGCAAAAACAAAGCCAGCACCACAAAATCACTAAACACTATGTTAAAAAAAGACAGTGGAAAGGGAAGATTGAAAAAGGTGAAAACCAATAGCGATGAAGGTTAAAATCCAATCCACATACTCTGCCTTTTCATGCACATAACTCACTGCGCAGAAAAAAGATTATCTCCCACCACTGGAATGGCTCAGTGCCTCAAGGAAATGCAAAACAATTACTGTTACAGAATAAAAAAGACCACAGGATATGAGGAGGAATACTCTTCCAACAACAACAAAAAAAAATTAAAGAGGAGAACAAGGGGGAAAAGCCTCACTGCATACAAATGAAAACACGCAGCAAAAGGGCATCACATCAATAGGGAGAAAGACATAAACACAGCCACGCAGACCTGGGCTGGAAGGAGAATAATACAAAGACTTACAGATCCAAGCTCTCCCAAGAAACACTGAAAGTATTCTTCCAAGCTAAAACTTTGCCCACTCGAGCAAATGGCCCCTGCAAAAAGCTAAGGAACATCTCATTAAGCTGTACCTGTACCTCACACAAAAGAAATGAGTTTCATAACACATGGCAACAAAGGAAAGGCTGATCCTGGTTTTTCATTGTTATTATAAATAAGGAACTATTTCACAGCAGCCATTGAAATTACTGCACAGAGATAACAAAAACTCTGCAGATACAAAATGAAGTTCAGGCTCAGGAGGAAACGCAGACACCCTATTTTTAATCCTCCTGCAGCAGAAGGCCTTTTGTTATTGACACAAGGAAGGAAAATAAAAACAGCAAATCAATTTTGTCAATTTTTCAGGTTATGATTAACATAAAGCAATTTCCACACTTTTTTTTTCCTTCCTTTTGGTGCTTATAGCACTTACACCACTGATCTAACATCATGGGATGAATATTTTAAGGAAGAAATGACACATGAGTGGCACCACAAAGTTTGTTTCTCAGGCAGGCAAGCTGCCATCCCTCAGAAGGCAGCTGAGTCACATAGTGTATAAATAACTCTGTCAAGAGAATAACTTAGTCTCGCTGTGAAATCACTCAGCAGGGCCAGAAAGGTGGGGAACGCAGCGGCCGTCACCACTGCGCCAGCGGTTCCCTTTCCCCTCACATCCCCCTGTAACAGCACTGCCTCTGCCAAGCAGCAACGTTATGCACGAAGGCAGAAGAGAATGTCCTGTTCCCAACTGCAGACACCAGGCTTTGTGAGAATTCATTAACTCTGTCATGATTTCCAAATCTTAGCAGTGCTGTGAGTTCACTCCAGTGTCCATGTGCCAGTTAGAACCAACGCTAGGAAAAGGGACGGAGCCCTGTGCAAACTCAGCGAGGAGAAGCGCTGGGTCACGTCCTACCCAGCAGGATTTCCCGGCTCTCAGACCCAGCACAGCCTTCACCTGGCTGCCATGAGTAGCCAGAACATGCTGAATAGAAAGTCAAGGTCATTCGCGATGGTGGCAGCGAGGGGCACAGCTTTTCTGGAAGGCATTCATGGAAGCACATAGAAACGTTTGCCTGCATCAAATATTGCTTTGGGGAACCGGCTGCTTTTAAAGCAATAAACCTTATGCAAGAGTATTGGTGGCATTAAACTATATCTAACTTAACTCCTGACCATGGCATCTCATATGAAAATTAAGAAACACATACATACATGCATATTGTTCAGTTAAGACCTTCCTTGTACCTTGGCTCAATTTCTTCTTTACATCCAGAAGTAACAAAAGAACATTTTAGCACTGCATTTGGCCAAACCCTCTAATACAAAGACGAGGGAAATCCACTTCATCACTGAGACAGACACACCACTGCCATCATCAGTACAATATTGTCTCAAATCTTGCCATGCTCGGGGACCCAAGTATGGAAAAGGGCTGTTATTCTCCCCTAGATGGAAAGAGCACTCCTTTACACCACATCATGCACCATGCAGAAATGCTGTGGCAGGATCAGAAACCATGTCCTGAAGATACCTACTCTCTTTCCCTATTTTGCCGTTGGCTTTTGAATGATTATGGCAAAGTTTCCAATACACCAGGAGTTAAAATAATCAGAGCCTTCCATGGGCAATTTCTAACTGTCTTCCATGGAACAGCTTAATTTAACTTTCAACAAGTTCTGTAGCCACATCTCCCTTCAGCAGACTTTTTGCATGCAAAACAGAAGATCACAATACTCTATACAACCTCATAAAAACATGCAGCATAAGACACTAACCATCACTTTGCAAACTGTTTGCTTTTCTGTTTCTTGTTATGCTTCTGTCCTGTCTGTTTGCCTCTCAAAAATTCCAGTCATTTAAACAAATTTTGAAGCCACACAACCTAAATGTAAAGTTACATCGTAGACTTCTGTCAGGTGAAATATGAGGACTCCTTCGAGTCCCATCCTGAAGGTCCTGTGCAGTCAGCATTTCCACTGACTTCAGGGAGAAATCTGCCAGAAAGCTGAGCCTTACTATAAAAAGAAATGTAAAGATCCAAACCAAAGATGCAATTCCAGATGCACTTTTGTTCTATATAGATCTATATAGATGACTTGTACTACCTTAACAGAAGAAACCAACTCACCACTTCCAGGGCTGCCAGATCTTGTTCCAAAACACACAGGGCTAATAGAAACATTAAAATATGATGTTTCACTCTTCATCAGTAATCTGCCCTTCTTAGTGAATGCCATTACAAGCTCTGATGGTGACTTTAATTCTCAGCTACATCAAGTTCCTTTAATTAGCAGGAGTAAATGTAGAGATTAATATAATTCATGGCCAAATATTATTGCATTTCCTATGTTGAGCCAGACGTTGTAAAAAGGTGTGTGTAAATAACTACCTGCAATTGTCTTGCCCTCCTAAACACCAACCTTCTCTCAAATTTTCATACCCTTTTTTATCCTCTGCTTATGGAGCATGTAATGTTCAGCTCACTGCAAAGTATCTTTCTGAAAATGCCCACTTCTTGCCAGAGGAAAAGGTATAACGCTCAAAATGAAAAAAAACCAAAATCCAGACTAAAAAATAATCCGCATTTCCCTGTGGGAGTGATCTGAAGAGATATTATATCACTCCTTCTTATGAGTGTGGTAGCTATATTCATTTATTGCAAACATTTTCATTTTCTTCTGCCTTTTCATTCTCTTTTGACAGAGGTGATAGCTAAGGTCAAGTCATCCAATGCCTAATGAAACTATCCTGTCTCAAAAACAAACCAACCAACCTTTCTCTGGGTAGCAACAGTTATTATTCTTCTTTCACCATCTCCTTTGCCTTCCTCTATCCTCTCCATATATAAAGCAGATATATCCTCCATTTTCTGCTTTATTTTACATGCATGTAATTGATGGACTAAGGTAAGGAACAGAAAAAGGATACTAAAAAATCCCACACTGATGACATTTTCTTTCTACTTGGTTTTTACGGAGGGAAAAATGGTCTTCTACCTACTGTCATCGCATTATCAACACAGCAAAACATTTTTAGGATTGAAATGAAAATTAACTGCTCTCCTGTACGTTAGGAGGTATTTGTGAAGTGTCGACAACCTGGATGCAGTAAATGGCAGGCTGCGCTGCCAAAGCTGCTCCCTCACTGAGGGACTGGGAGGTTCCTCGCGGCCGTGATGCCAGCAGGCTCGCATGGTCTCACTGCTACATCCCATCTGAAAAGCAAGATGGCTGGTAGCACAATACTGTCTTTCACATTTATCTCCCTTTCACAGATGCCAGTATAATGTCTGTGAATACAAATGAAGGGATTGGATGAAAATAAGTTTGTTTGGCATTGAGAGTCAACTGTGAATGACTAACAATCAATGAATAACCCAGTGGGTGTTTGATTACATGGTCTGCATGTTAGGTTTTTGAAGGCTAACCTCTCAAAGCATATTTCCACCCCTTTGGCTCCCTACGAGAGGATAAACATTTCAAAGTAAGCACTGTCTTTTTCAGTATTTCTTTGTACTGTGCCCTAGCACAATGGAGCTCTGTTCTCCAAGCAGCGCTTAAAGCAAAGTTCAACACCCATTTCCTTTTATAATCTCACAATAAACAGTTTGTGTTTAGTCTTCTACTTTCCTGGTAGGTAAAAGCCTCATTGATCAGATCCACTGTTAGTTAGTTGTTCACCTTGGCAAGAATCCTCTTGCTAGGTAAAAGTGAAGGAAACGCTTCCTCAGCAGCTGCACTCTTTCTTGCGTTCCCTTCCACAAATAATTTCAGCTAAAGACTCCTTTTTTTTTTCCTCCAAGAGAGACGTTTGTTGAAATTCATTTTGAGAGATGAGTTGAAGGCAAATGAAATTCTTGAAGAGCACTTCAGGTGTGAATAAAAGCACCTTTGAAGACACTTCCTGAGCTACCAGTGATCCAGCTTCTAAACTGAACACTTACTGCTTTAAATGAGATGTTATTTTGAAGACGAAGCATGTCTCAGCAGCATTTCACCTTAGCATCTCTTTAAATGGAGCATTCATGGTCAGGTTAGCTCTCAGAAGCACCTACGCTGGCTGTTGCACTTCGCAGAATCATAGAATCGTTTCGGTTGGAAAAGACCTTTAAGATCATTGAGTCCAACCGTTAACTCAACACTGCCAAGTCCACCACTAAACCACGTTCCTAAGCATCACATCTGCATGTCTTTTAAATACCTCCAGGGATGGTGACTCAGCCACTTCCCTGAGGAGCCTGTTCCAATGCTTAATAACCCTTTTGGTGAAGAAATCTGTTATAATATACAATCTAAACCTCCCCTGGCACAGCTTGAGGTAGTTTGCTCTTGTCCTATCACTTGCTAGATGGGAAAAGAGATTGATATCCACCTGACTACAACCTCCTTTCAGGTAGTTGTAGGGAGCGATATGGTCTCCCCTCAGCTTCCTTTTCTCCAAGCTAAGCAACTCCAGTTCCCTCAGCCACTCCTCACAAGTACCTTCAGGAGCAGGCCCCTCCGCAGCAGCTCCGCTGCACCAGGCACGTCCACCAGCAAACACCCAGGCAGCTGAGCTTCCACAGAGCCCACCTTGCCTCTGTCCCAGAGAGAAATGGTCAATTGTCTCCAGCCAGGGCAAGAGAGCTGGAAGAAGCTCTGCAGCATTTGCCAGGACCACCAGCAAATCTGCCTGGCCTTCTGCCTCTTTTGCTCCTCCTTCAACTTTTTACCATTAATTAGTACAGCTACTTTTATTTCATAGTTCTGCCTCATAATTGTTGTTGAAAGGCAGATTATAATTTTTAATCTTTATTTTGCATTAGAATATTTGCTTTGATCCTCAAGCATTTTGCAAAAGAAACTGACTTGGAAACTCTCAATAAGTCACATTTTATTTGACACTGAAATACACACTAAGATACATCTACCATGGAAACAATGCATCTGCCGCTGAAACTGTATCACCCCACTATAAAACCGGGCAGTTATTTATTAACAGCACAAATGACTTACAGCAATAGAAGAGTCTACAAGACTAATTTAGCTAGTCAACATGGTTACTAAGTTTAGGAATGATACAACGTACCAGGGTTAACCTGGAGCTGAGTATGTAATTCCTAGCAAAATAAATTTCAGTGACCTTTGCCATCCTTGCCTATTTATTACCTGTTTGTAAATACACTCAGAATCTTAACCTGTTCAGTTTTAGTTATTCGGCAATTGACTGGTATGAACCCAACAAAAGAGAGGACAGAAACAGTCTTCAGATAAAGGCAGCATTCACTTCTCATATGCCTTAGCCTCGTTGTCTAGCTGAGACAGCTCACAAAAGTATCAATTTAGAGTCACCTGTAAGGGTAGTTATCATATAATGGGCACCTGGTCTACTCTCAATGAGTCTGAACCCACCATTTTATTTCATGCAGCAATCAAACATTAATGGGTTTCTGTTTTTACCTGTCCGGACCTGAGATGGTGACTGAAAGAGACAAAATTGCATCCCATCACGGGTCTTCAGAGCCAACTAGGTGCTTTCATCTTGCAGTATTTTTTTTTTTTTGGTAAGAGGAAAGTTGGGATCTATAAAAAGTTTAAATACTTTTTATTTTCCAAACAGGAACTTCCCTGTCAATCTATTACAGATTCCTGATCTTTTCTTTGCCTCTCATGCTAAGACACAATGCCAAGAAAGAAATATCTTAAAGGGGCATCCTATAACAATAAGGAAGGGGATTTTTATTTCATATCTTAAAATTAGAAATGCATTATTGATGGGATCATTAATTATATATTTTGGATTTCTAACCAAGATTTGAAGAAAAGCACAATATTTGAACATAGATAATTGCTGTCACAGCGTACAATCTCTCTTTCTTATTAAACACAGACCCCATTTCCTCCTTGTATGAATATTTTATCCTGAATATGTGTTCCAGTTATTTGGTTATATCTTCTATTCCATTTCAGTCCTTATTTTGGAAGAATGCAACTAAGATGTGAAGAGTTCCCACTGATATAATCTAGTTCTTAATCAAAATAAATTCAAAGCTTAATGTCTTAAACAAACCCCAACCCCCCCAACTCCCTCATCGGCTCAGACCCACAGCCTGGGGGAAGTGCAGGCCCCTCAGTCCTTGCCTGCATCTTCCCAGCCCTCTGTCAATCACGGGGAAGAGCCTGCTTTTCCATGGCTTGCAAAATTGCTGCCAGCTCAGATTATACGCATTATTGAAAGTTTTTTCATGGCAGTAAGTCAATCTGCAGCCTTTCAGAGGGTTCTCTGTGTATGTTTGTGCGCGTCTTTTTCTCTCGGACTGGCAGCAGAAAAGGAGCATTTATCAAGTTTTCAGTCACACTAAAGAAACTACATTATTTTCTAAGCATGCACTTGATCTGAGACTCAAGGGAGATTAATCAGAACATAAACCAGGGCAGCCAATGTAGAGGTACACAAAGGAAGATTAAGAAGTTCTGTGGACATACGTCCCACCATGTTTCCCTTGTGTCCTACCACATGCCTCAGGAGCTGTGTACAGCGCTGGGAAAGCCATGCAAGAGAGGACAAGCTGGGTGAGCCAGGGCGCACGAGAGACAGCAGGTCTGCAGGGCCAAGGGGCTCTGGGTAAAGGCAGCCATCATTTTCCTCAACCTCATTGAGTTCCATGTTCCGTGACAAAAGGCAGCTCTTCCTGCCTTGTATGTTAAGTGCATCAGGTGTGAATGACAGTGCATGTCAGGCTTCCTTGCATGAAATCAGAGTCTTGCATTGAAGGATCTTTGGGTTATTTTTTTCTTTACATGAATAAAGAAGCTGGTTGATTCTCTCAGATGCACAAGAGTCCAAACTAAGGCAAGTACAACAAAGGTAAGAGATGACCACCCACGCTCTAATCTTGTCAGTCATGCAGCACTGACCAATACGTATAAAAGCTTAACTTTCAGAACCAGATCTGAGAGTCCAAGCTCAGGTAATAAAGTATGTTAGAGCTGGTGGTAGGATGCTGGCCACAGGCTTTAAAGGCCCAGATTCAGTTCCCTGAGTTACCACATCAGAGTTAAGAGCTGCTCTTTGGTCTTCTTGTGTGTCACCTCCCCTTTGGTAAAATGGGAAGCCACCACACGCTGTGTAGCAGCCCCAGTCTGCTCAGACCAGGGCAGTGAAGACAAAAGTGATTAAAGAGTACAGTTACCTATAGAAATCAGTTGGTTGTACCCAGCTGCTACGCCAAGAGTAACTGAGAGGAAAGAATCTGATATTACTATTATTTTATATTTACTATACTTATATTTTATATTTAATTTCCCTACATTTAACTACATTATTTAACAGAAAAACTTTAAAGTTACTAAAACTGAGAAAACAGGAACTTTGGTGTTTTTTATGCTTAATTCATTCATAGCGTAGATACTAAAATTCCTGCTTCAGAGACTGAAGACTCTGTTTCATTATTAAACGTATGCGCATCATGGCCCTTACAAATCTCTATTAAACTGAGGATTAGGCAAGGGCTGGAACAGATAGACAGTATATTTTCATTCAATCTCCTTTAAAATAATGATGCGTGCAACTTCATGTCATTACTCTTTAACGGTCTTAAGCCTATTTAATAGCACAGTAATATTCCAAAAAGGAAAAGGGAATTATTTCCACATTTAATTTTCATCGCAAAAGTGAATGTGGTTCTTTCAATGGCAGATAAGCAGCTAAAACTGCTTGGTACCTTAACTGGGATATGACTGCATTAGCTCTGCTACATTACAGCCAAGCTAATGAAACAAAGCAAAATGATTAGCTTCAGAATCCTTGGAGTATCTGAAAGTAACGTTTCACTTGTTTCTAGGGACCTCCGTAGAGGAAAGGGGATCGGCAGATGCAGCACCTGAATGCGCATCACTGGCCTGTGTGTCTGAGCTGGTTGCCTGCCCCGTCCCCCCATGGCACAGGTCCTGTGCCTCAGGCTCCACAGGGAGCAGCCTGAAGGTTATGGGCTCTGCTCCCCAGCTCCTCTCATCTGCTGCGACAGGAAGGAATGGCTAAAAGCTGAGGCCAGATCTGTTCTAGCACGTGATCAGCTGTGCCAGTCCCTGAAAAAGCTGCATGTCCCAGGGCCAATCCTACTCCCTTACCTGAAAACACCACACAGTTTTCATTCTCATCCTGTGGCAGCACAGGGACAGCTCTGAAGAAGCAGGGGACACTCTCCATCCCTGGGCCAGCCCAAGCTGGGTGACTCCAGCATATGAGTTCTTTCTGCATCCTGGCTCTCCTGATTACTCAAAATGAACTGCAGGAGGAACTGTGTTTTACACCACTACAAAGGGCAGCTTTAAGGCAGGGATGAGCCAACCTAACTGGTACTCAGACTCCACTCCCTTATGCTCACAGCAAAGCCCATCAGAGACAGCAGTTGCAGAGATGTGGCACAGGGGAGTGCCAGCCATGGAGAACTGATTCACGTGTTTAAAAGCTTTACATGGCCAAGGCTTGACTGCTCAGTGATTTGGAGAAATGAACACGAAGTCATAGCACCTCACGACTCCAGTGAACGCTATGTATTGCCAAGGGAATGTTTACACTACAAAAGCCTTGTTCTTCTATTTACACTGATGCAACTCTGTAAATGTTGTAAATCCACTTCTGCTACACATTTATGGAAAGGAGCTGACACTTGGGCTTCCTGGCTCTTGTGCCACAAATAGAAATAACTTGTTTTTCCTTCTTAAAAAAAAAAAATATAATAATCACAATCCCCTGATTGTTACTCTAGCAGAACCTCCTACCAGTTAATTTAACTAAAAAAAAAAATAATTCAGATGGTGGATGTGCAATACAGAACACAAAGGGTATCTGAACTGAGGTTCAGAACCTATTTCTTTCAATGCAACAATGTGATTGATTTCCACACACACCCCACCCCCCCCCGGAAGGTGTTCCTTTATTCATATTTCAGCTTTAATTAGCTCCTCCGGTATTGTTAGTGCTTCCACAAGATTCTTTCCTCTAAGTTCTAATTATAGATACTGCATAGATTAGCCCGTGTTTGATGACCTTTTAATAGCCAAATTGACTTCAGCTTCATGGGCACAAAAATCCTAGTTGGGAAAGAAAGAGAAATTAGATCAGATGACCAGAAACAAGTGCAACGCAGCAGCTCTGCCCCTGACCTCCTGTGCTGGTACTTTACGTTGTCTGAGCACCACTAGAGAGAAAATTCACATCATCCACGCAGCAGAAGAGAGCCTGCTTATAAACAGAAACCAAGAGATACTAAATAGATATTTAATATAAAGTTCAATGCAACAGAAAAGTTGACTGTGCTCAAAAAAGAAAAGATACATTGTGGCAAAAATCTGGGGTTACTGGCACTGTAGCCTGATACATTTAAAAATTCTCCTTGCCAGGCTGTACTAGTCCTCAAAAACTAAGATCATATCATTGACCACCACAGACCTGTTCTTTAAGCACTGCCTCATTCTACTTTTAGGAGTGCTCCTGAAGAGGACAGGGCTCCAGCTGCCCACAGTTACCAGAGAGGAAAAACTGTTCTCTGGGCTCTCCAGAGAACTTGTGGACACAGCCACCTCACACGATCAAATCATCTGCTGGAAAGAGCCTTCAGCAGCATCTCAGTTTCTGCCAGCAGAGAAGCTGTGCTACAAACCCCTCGTTCTCTCTCCCCCACACTCCCTTCCTAGGGATTTGTGATATAGGAAGGACAGTCCCAAAGTTTCTCTCACCACCTACCGCAACTACAGAGTATTGGAACTATGAGGTGATATTTCTACTGCAGATGAGATTTTCCCCAAGGATCTAAGAACACAAATTTCATTTATTTTTTAACAGATATGTAATTTTAAACTATGAAAATGCTATAAAAAGAAAAAACAACAAACAGCCTTTGAAGATATTATAAAATTATTTTACATGTGTATAGAAATACATAAAACTAGTCAGGGAACTTCATTAGGCTATCACTCTGTGACTGGCTTAATACATAGCTCTGCTCCTCACTCAGGAATAAAAATCGGGTGGGTTTTTTTCCATAACCATTAATTAATGAGGTTACAACAGTATGAATGATTTACAGTGACATGCTCTGACAGTTTATACATGGTGAGTAATGCCATGTCAGACACTTCAGTATTTATATTGAGATGAATGGCGCATAATGTGATGCACACGCTAACAATGAACATAAATATTTAGTACTCCCAGCAAAGCCTACTGGTATGATTAATTTGGTCTTAACTTTGTATCTCTCTGCAGGCTTACCTATCAGCTATTTATTTAAAGGCATATTTCCAGACAGCCCTTATCAAGTGTATTTACACATCCTCGCTGCAATAGCAGCTTTGGGCAAGTAGTTATTCTTCTCCTTGGAGCGGTGAGCTCCACTCACATCCCTTAAAAACATCCTAGAGTCCATAAAGGCCAGTTGGGCTTGCAGCAGCCTGGAAAGAGCCCAGGAACTGTGCTGTTACTGTCATGTTGTCAGTGACCCCCTGCACACCCTCCTGCACCCAGAGATGTACCCTTTCTCTGCTCGTATCCATCCCCTTCTGGCAGAAGAGAAGGACGAGACTGTTGCTACACCACCCCTCTCAGCAACTCTGTGAAGAATGCTTTGAGCTACAAGGGAAGAGGAAAAGCCCTCCTCCTGGCTGCCCACCCCTCTGTTTGTGGGAAACCAGGGACTAGCTCACCACCCCCACCCAGTTCCAGTGAGAGCTTTGCTCTTGCTCAGCAGAGCTGGAGAGGAGACCACGTGCAGCTCCAAACAACTCTGTACGTTCAGGACGTACAGAATATGTCTGAGAAATAATTATAGCAGCTCTCTCACTTGTTCTTCCCTTATATCATACACAGTGAGGGTCATTTTTTCTTAGGAGCTGTTAATGCTGCAATGACTGTGCTGTGACTGATCTGTCTAGTGTTTAAGTTGTGGAGGAGGAAAAAATTTTCTACCTTATCCCTTATTTCTACCCAAAGAGAGCCTTTGATTGCTCACCAATTAATAGGTGTGATAATTCACTTCATTTTTGGTATTAACTCTGTTTATTAAATCACAGGACAGGCTCTCCAGGTATTGCTCTAAGCAAAATACGAGCACATCTTAGTTTTAGAATATTTTCAGTCTTTACCCTTGAGATTTTGCATCCTCACTGCGTTTTAATGCATAACACAACTCCAAATATTTATATTCCTAAGATAAACAACTGGACAACTGATCATTTTCACTGGTAACAGAGAAAGCACATATATAGACCCTTCCCTCTGTTCCCCAGCCACTCTCAAGAAACCTGGAAGGTGGGAGTCTTACTATCCCACGTCACTCTGCCTGTAAGAAGAAGTTCAAGCTCATGCATTCCTGCTCCTGCCTTTCACCCGTACGTGCAGTCTCACCAGCTCTGCCCGCACACTGTGTTTCAGAGCATACCCACTTAGACTAAGGAGCCCAAAACCAAGCCTGGGGTGCTGCCTATTACCAAAAATACACATTATATACTGTAAGCATAATTTTATTCCAAAACTCAAACTAAATACAAACTAACCAAGATACTTTCCTTGTTGAAACATAAGCATATAGTGAAACTGCAACTAGGCATCTACTTGAGTAGGGTAGCAATGAACTAGCAGAGGATAAACCTATATTGTCAGAGGTCTCTTCTCATTCTGAGTAGCCTCTTTACAATCCAGTCATACCTATATGAGCAGCATATTTCTGTATTTATCCACTACTAATCCATAATTCTTTATGAACTGAACTCTCATTAAATTTTGTCATCCCTGTTGTCATGTGAATAGCAGAAAGACTCATTCCATGCATGTGCATAAATAAAGTCAATGTTCATTTACTCGCATCACGTACTAACAATTTAATGTTTGTCAGCTAATAGAAAAGTTGTCAACCTGCCATTCAAGTGACTTCTGTGGTGCATCCTACTCTTTCAAAGATTATTTACAAGGCAAGGTATTTGCATGAATGCAAATCATGAGATGTTTGACCTACATTAATCCAATGTATTAGAATCCTCCCCTCTCTCCTGGCACCAACATTTTTCAGTGTAAGACTTCTCCTGACACAACTAGCAGCTGCCATTACACGTGGTTCTGCATTACACTGGAAGATTTAGGAGCTCGATCTGTTTCGTCCATCACAAGGAAAACCAGAAGGTCACAGGGCTATGGTGCACCTCCACAGGAGAGAATATCAAAAACTCTTCAATACAGAGGAGATGAACACACCAGTCCACTCAAACAACTGGTACAAGCACACCAGTACACTCAGACAACTGGTAATGAAACCCAAACAGATTCAAATCAGAAATAAGCAGAAATTTATAAACCCACAAGAGTAATGAATCTTTGGAGTTAGCTACAGAAGGAGAGGGCTTTCTACCTTGTAACATTTTCAAATCATAAACAGGTGTCTTTTCAAGGGCTTAGGCAGAAGTAGTTTCTGGCAAAGTCCACGTGAGCATCTTAACTGCCTCTGAGCTCCACCAGCCTGCTTCCATGCAGAGTCATCACTTGAAATCCAAACCCAAAAGATAAGCTTCAGTGCTCTAATAACATTGTCCCAGTGCTCATCGCCACTGCTCTGGTCACCCACAAGGTGCGTTCAAGTACACAACATTTAGAGGTTCACTGCTGCTAGTGCTTCAACAGGCAGAGTGAATATATTTAGGCTGTAGGAGGGTCCCCCTGTACCTCTCGACAACTGCCTTATACATGAGTGAAATCCCTGCCAAACTTTCAGACTGCTCATACCTCATCAGGAAGAGCACACTCAGACCAAATTACCTCCCTACTCATACCAGAGCACTCCACTGTCATCTGCAAATTTACACCGATGCTTATTAGAGGGTCACCTGAACACACGTGGACCGGCAGAACCCACGTACCTCACTTTCACCCGCACAAGCCCTACCACCTGCACCGCGGCTCTAAGGCGGAGAGTCAGCAGCACTTACACGCTATACTTGGAAACAGTGTGTGTTAGCCATGTTGAGAAATCTAATTTTCTGTTACTAAAAATCAGCACATGCAATAACCAGCAAGACTGCTGGGCAGAGGGGTGTCTCTTCCATTTATAGAGCTTCCTCTTCTAGCAGCCCCAGACGCAGCAGGGAGGTTGGACTAGATGATCTTTAAATGTCCCTTCCAACCCAAACCATGTTGTGATTTCCCTCTGGAAAGACAATAAGGGGATAACAAATGCAGTTCTGATAAAAGCCAGGAAGAGTACCATAATGTCAAGCTCCATCACACAAACCAGAAGGTGAAACATAGTCAACAGCTATATCCCTTTCTGTGTTCTTCCCACTACTTTGTGATGTTGTTTCTGGCCCCTCAAGTCCCTTTCATCCTGTGATACATTCATGATGGTCCTATTCTTAGTGACCGGGCTCAAAAACTTATCACTTTGTATGGTCTGAATTGATCCTCTAAAGAATTCTTTGAAAAGTACTATTAGGATGATGTATGGCCTAATTTTGGTTGCTATAGCATTTAGAGTCAGACATGACTGGGGAAACAATCTCCCACTCACTTGAAATGCAGGAAAAGGTTTCACGACTGCAAGAGAAGCCTTTCTGGCTGAAAAGTCATATTTTAAAGTTTACAGCTCCTGCTTCTGGCTCGGTGTTGCTACGGCAGCAAGGAGAGACAGCCTGGCAGGGTTTCACAGATGCTGTGGAGCTCTGAATGCGGCCACCCTATAACACTGTTTCAGCTGCTGTACAGGAGGAATCTAGCAGCACTTTATTAACTTAAGTACTAAGTTACCATTTGAATTTTTCTGTTTTAAAAGCACCATCTTTTTATTAAGATAGAAGTGACTATGAGGAATCAAGTGCATTTTACCATAGGCAGTAAGATGTAACGCAAGAAGGCTGTGTAGGCCTTTATGGCTGGCAATAGACATGGTGGCTATCAACCTTTCCTGTTGCCTTCCATCGAGTTTAATGTGTGTAACCTTGGTGGCCAGCACACTCTGGCCTTGGGGCCGTATAAGCAAATAAACCCAGCCAAAGCCAAATCCCAAAGCAGACAGAACCATCTTTTCTCCTTTCATTCTATATATATCTGTTCCTATGACAGAAGTCCTCAAAGCATTACTGTATATATGCATCATACTCTGCATGGAAACCAATACTCATTTCACAAATTAAGATAGGATGGTTGAATTAAAAACCTTTCCTCCAGTTCTGAATGCTTCAGGTTCCATATTTCATCAGGACTTTACAAGTGCTAAGCGCCAGTTTCAGAAGTGGCTTCCACTTGCACTCAGGTTCATCAATGTTCAAACATGCCTTTAGAAGTCATGAACCAGGTTCTCCAGAATTAGGAAATGGCTCTAAAACATGATTTTCAAGCCAGGCAAAAATCTCGTATTACTAATAATGTACCGTAGACAAATCCAACTAAGCAAATCAGAATAACCTAACCATGTCTTAGGTATCTGTCTAGTTCTTTTTCATGCAATCATGACTCTTCAGAGTCCAGTGAGAACACACGTACAAGTGTCATTTTGTTCAGCTTTGCCCCCTTTCAACTACCTTTTTCAGCTGAGGAACAGCACCTGTTTTTAAGAACATACCTATTTATGACAGATACAAAACTAACATATGCTTAGTGCTACTTCTTCAGATTTTAAACCATCCCGAAGCACGCAGTACCTGTGGCTTACACAATGCACACAGCTGATGAATTTTAGTTAAACTAATCTGTGGTGGTGTTCTCACTCCAAGAGATTTTGGAGGTGCCTACTCCCATTACTACACTGAAAAAGTCACTTCCTGACTGCAAAGCAGACGCTTGGATATCACATAGAGAACAAATGTCGTACTCAGTGCAGTACCAGGGCTGCTAATGAACTTCTCATTTCCTGCCACTGAGACCGTATCTTGCCCCAAAACCTTAAATAGGTGAAACTGAGTTCTTACATACGACACAATCTGCTCCCTAAGAGAGTTATGCACTTGTTTAGTTGATGCTAGAACTTTGATCCAGATACCCAGAGCACATACATGATCTCAAAATGTCACCTTTCATAATTCTTTATTGTTCTGAACTCTCTCTCCCTCCACTCTGAATGGCAGCCAGCTCACTGCTGCAAGCAAGGCAACACTTACACCAGTGTTTCACAGGCAGCCGGTGCAACCACGTGATGCTCCTGGCTCCAGCAGTGCTGGCAACGCAGCACCCCAGGTGACAATTACTGCATTTAAAATGCCTGAACTCGGGTGCAAACCCACATTTGCACTAAGCACCCAAGCACGCATAATACAGAATATGTTCTTTCTTATCTATTGAGAAGATCCATAAACCAAACCCTTTTCTTGTAAAATTAGCATAAGTTACCTTGGAATTTTGGGTGGTTTGGTTGTTTGGTTTTGGGGGACTTTTTCTGGGGGAGAGGGTGAGGCAAAGGGTACTAATTTGTTTAAAAAAGAGGGGGAAAAAAAGGAAAAAGTTATTTGGTGAGTTTCAGTGAAGTCTTTACGTGTTTCCTTTAGAAAAGCTCCATAGTAATCCACAGCACATTATCCAGAAGAGTCTGTACCGGCAGACTGGATTGCTAAAAGACTTCAGCCTTAAAGAGCTTTTTATTTACTTTTTTGTTTCTTTCTTGTTTTACTTCAAAAGTTTTCCCAGCGGCTCTAATCTGTAATAGAATATTAAGCTGCAAAACATCTCCTGTAGCTTTGCTGGTCACAGTTACTGATAAGATTTGATTCCTACTGTTCTTAAAAGGCGAGCGACAGGCTTCGGCAGGGCGTACATGACCTTTCCAAAGCTGTGGCCCAGTAGGAATTGCGTCGATTGCTTTAACCTGTCAATGAACAAGAGCTGCAGAGCCAGCAGGAGAACAAGTTCTGATGCCTGTAGTTAAATAACAGCACCTCAGGAGAGCACATTTATGAAATATCTGAAGGGCCGAAAGGTCACTCTCAACGAATCTCCCCTTTCTCAGGAGCAAGAACTGCTATTTCCCAGCTGCTCCTCTGGCTGGGGCAGGTTGTACCACAGCAGCCTGGATGTGAAGGGGTTCAGAGCTTTGGAAATTAAGGTCTTTATAGATGTGAGCTCTTCTCCACAATTTATTATACTTAAAGCAACATTAAACTTCTGGCAGAAATTGATAAAACCCAGGGGCTTGAACTTCTTTAAACCATCAGCAAATAAGGCCCACCTGTCTTTTCACACAGCTTCATGGAGGTCTTACTCTTTTCAAGGGCCAAGAGTCCCCAGACACCACCCACAATGATCAAAGCCTTTGTCCCCTCAAACGTCCCATAACTAGAGCATGCAAACCTTCCAAAACTTACCACAACATGCTAGGAATCAAAGAATTCTTCCCAACGGTTTAACCAAGACAGCTCCGTAAAATTACAAAGCCCTTTTCACACCACACATCACTGGCCTGACCTTTGAGAGCTCTGAGCTCCCACCTGACCCACTTTGTTGCAGACTTCACTGCCAACTCCTGCAAACCCTCAGCAGCTCCAGGGTGGTTCCCTGGGTGGTATGTGTGTCAATTAACACTTTGTGGAGCAAAACCTGACTTTGAGAAAAATGAAGACAGTAGAAGTCCCCAGCTGGGTCATCTATTGTGCCCTGAGCCCATGCAGCAGCTGGGCAAGCAAAAGCATAAAAAAGCTGTTGCTCCTGAGATACCATGGTGTCATAACCATCATCCACACATACAGGAGCCCTTGTGCTCAGGCAGAGTTTTAGCTTACCTTCCCTGCACGCTGGCCCAACAGTCGGTTCTCCACACAGCCCAAGGGCCAGAGTGTGAGTCCTCCCTCCCTTGTCTCTTGCTTTATGCTTTCTCCCATTTTTCATGCTGCTCCTCTGCTGCTTCAAGGTGCCTCTGTACCTGTCCAAATGGAAGAAGGAAATCAAATTGATACCGCATCTCTGTTTACACACATTCTTGTCTTTGGATACAACACCTGACCTTAAGAAAAAGCACATTTAGTGCTTCCTATACTTAATGCAAGTGAAGGGAGCTGGTATGGATATCAGTCTCAATAAGTGTGGTGTGATGCTTCCTAAACCGTACCCATTCTTCAGTCTAACAACAGGCACATCCAAAAGCTAAACAGTATTTTCTCTCTACCACGAGCTGTTTCACTGCCAGCTTAAAGAGCAAGTGTCTCAAAAGTAGATCTTTTACTACAAGCAATATGAGCTTGAAGTAACTCAAATAAAATGTTTTACTACTTTTTTTTTTTTATTTTCTGAAATCTGCCATCTCTTGACACCTTTTCTCCCTTGTTTAAAAGCTTTTCTAATCCAGAACGGCGTAAGAAACACAGTGCTGTAAAGTGCATACAGCGAAGTCCAGCTGGGTAATTTGGCAATAGTCTTACAATAACTGTTTTTCCAAACCCATTTGTACCCTTTCCTGATGTTCCAGCTAGTATATAAAAAATAAAATAAAGCTTAAACTGTAAAACTTCTATAAAACCCTAGAGCAGGCAATGCACTCCTTGGTACAATCACACATTTCAAAAATGGGATTTTTATCACAGTATTTCATTTCCAGTCAATCGAGGTCTGCATTCATAGATCATTTTTCACATACATTACTCAGTGACTGCTCTTTCTATCTCTAGTCTGGTAAATATTTTTGCCTTGTGCAAAGGATATAAGGGCAACACAGCCAAGATGAATTCTTGCCTTAGTCTCGCAGCCAAGATGACAGTGACATACAGCAAGACATTAGAGCACTATAGTATCAGAAACGTACAGTAAGCCTGAGTAAAGGCTGTAGCCTAACATTTTATAGCCTCAGTCCCAGGAAAACAAAGATAAAAGGCACACTTCTCCTGTAACGTATGGCCAAGTTTAGTCATTCAGAATAATACACCACATCAATTAAATTTAACCTATTGATTCATCATCTTCCTGGAGCCGGCCCAGGTGCCTTTGATGACAGCGTGGCCTATTTCATGCAGTGCAATACAGATCAATAAGGAGGTGGTACAGGGTAGTGGATGGTGCCTGTGTGTCTAGCTAAGAAAACAAAATATAAATTAGAGTTATTAAACAGTTTTACTGCTTCTAAATGGACATCAGCATTATATAATGTAATCCAGGTGACGTAGCAGAGACGTTTGACTACTGAAAGTGCTGTGCTTCCTTTGCTGCTGAAAGACTGCTGTGTTTGTCTAATGGGCAGCAGGATATTGCTCCCAGTGAGTTCCCGGTTACTGGGAGCAGGCTGGTCTCAGTTTTATGGCCAAACTAGATTCAGCTCAAGAGCAGCACATAACCAGTCTCTTATGAGCAAAGAACATTTTGGTTTTCTAGATTGATGGTAAATCCTCATTTCTCTTCACAGGCATTAATCCAGACTCTGTGGAATCAGGCATATTTAGAAGACAGAGAACAAGTTACGCCGTTCTTTCTTTGTCCCAGCAGTATTGCACGTACGTCATTTATGCCTATGGCCTTATCACCATTCCAAGATGCATCAGTTTAGCTAATAATACTAAGATTTTTAAGCAGCTAGTGAATTCTCCGCATGGCCAGAACCACTTTATTTCAAATCGGCCTTATATTGAGTTCCCTCAGCTCAGCAAAGGCGGCAGCTTAATGTGTAATTAAGGCCCTCCACACAAGTCATTTTACCTGCTATGTAAGCAGTTAGTATTATATCAAGAATCATAAATAAGAACTAACACAATAGAGAGTCAGTCTAAGGTGACGGAGAGACGGAAAGTTTATGCAAAATACAGACTGCATCCAAGTCTCAGAGTCACCTTCAGGACTGCAAAAACACCAAACAGCACATTTAACATCCTATTAGTCAATTTTCTAAAATGATACAGAAGGACTAGTTCAAAACATAGAGTTTCAGCAGAGTGAGTATTGAAATCCCTTCATAAGAGACCTGTACTATTCTGGTCTTATTTGTAAATTTATATAAGGTGTCATAACCATATATATAAATAAGAAAGAAACAGCCTTGCAATGGTAAGTAATCCATACAAATTCTATCACAGTAATAAACTCTCTCAGAATTTTATCCTCAGGGCTCCAGATAACCTCATTCAGTGAGGAATTCAATAACTCCATCAGTCAAGAACCAGAAAGTGGGGTGGTAACAGGGTTTGGAAGTAATGCTAATGAAACTCTACAGATGCAGCTTCTCAAATGGAATTAATTTGACGAGAATGGAACGCAGAGAATCATTTCAGGCTCATTTTTTTGGACATCTTTCAGAGTTAAAATACTTCTAAATTGATATGCTTGAAAATCTAGTGACTGCCTTGATTTTCTAATGTAATATCTTTGCGGGTAGAATCCTGGAAGACAAAAAATTATTGGCACATGGCAGTATTATTTAATCTAACTTGGTCTGCAGGCTCAAAACACTTGATCTAAATTCCTATGGAATTAACAACCATACTTAGTAATACTATGACTGAATTTTAATAACCTGAAATTAAAGCTGGAACAGTTGGAGGAGGGAGACATGAAAACCGAGCTACTCATTTTTTCTCTTTCAAAGACTTGCAAGTTATTCTTAGGTTTTAATACAGTGGAGGATCTCCAGGAATAGCAGATATCACGGTTTGGTGGGTACTCTACAAAATAGGGCAAAGAAAAAATGAAGATGTTTCTTTCTTCCAAATAACTTCCAATTAAAACATGAAAAAACCCAACCAAAAAACAGATTGAGGCATCAAGAGACAACACTGTTTTTTGAACTTAGTGGCTTAGTTCAAAGTCATTTTTGTCCACAGAAATATTTTGAGGTATTTTAATCATGATGGCATGATGGGCTTGTGTGAAAGAGGCAACATGAAAAATTTCCAAACAGGTGGCTCATACTAACACACAAGGGAGATAGAGCTGAACTGAAGCAAGGATCTCTTGGAAGAGAATAAGACATCCTGGTGGAAGGATAGCCTCAGTGGGTATCCAATGTTTGATGGAAGAGAGCAAAGAAAGCCAAGGAAGAGCTGAATCCAGAACAGTATGAGGCTCAAAGAAATTGTCTAAAAAGGTGTCTTAGCAGCTGCACTTGGTACACACATGCACAGTGACACTGCATTTAGAAAGTCAGATGCTCCTGTAATTAAGATTCAAAACAGTGAGAACCTGGAAGAAGTTCTGCTGGACTAGTCAAGAAAGGCCAACCATGGAGATATTACTGAGGAAAAATCACTGAGACCAAGGCATTTTCATGACCAAGGCAATTTAATAATTATTATTCAAGTTAATTTTTGATGGCAACTCAAAGCATTTTTAAGACTTTGCTAATCACCCTGTCTTGTAACAAAGAGCAATTTCTGATTTTATATAAAAACAACCAGAACACACTCCCATTTAAAAAAGCTTAGAATCCAATTGTCTTTACACTTAAGGATAGTGATTAACTGGGATTAATGTATCTTTGTAAATCAGGAACAAGACGGATACAACTGAGCTGGTATTATAATTTCTGCTGCTAAGGCTTTAATCACATCTAGGGAAAACAAAACATCCAGGAAAAAATTATAGTTTTCCTAAATGATACTAACAGTAAAGTGTCAGAATGTGGCTTACTGCTTTTCTTTAGAAAATGTACAGAATTTCTTGGTTTAGCAAAATGAAAAAAAATGTGGCATAACTTCTTTTCAGTGACAGTAAAAATTGTAACTTTTTTCTTATCAAATGTTTTATAAAAACAGATTTTTCCAGCAATCACCACACTGTGGAAGTTGCCCTGAGTCTATTGGATCTGTTTCCAACAGGCATCTGGAGCATGTACTTCAGTACAGGGAGATGCACACGTCGACTCTCACCAAAACCAAGAATTTTTGCAGCACTGGACCAGACCTGGGAATTTAAGGCACAACTTTCCTCTGATGCTTTATTACACGACCCTGAAATTCTTCCTCTGGAAGTACTTTTTTTTTTTCCCTTTGTTTGATTCCTTCTATTAAACTTAACATGTGCTAAAAATGAAACAGCAAGCGTATTTATGAGTGTGAAGTACTCAATAAATTATAACTGTACATATAGAGAGTTGTAGACACTTGTTAGAGATTAAACAAAGCACCTACTGGCACCACAGTTTGCAATGAATACAAAGTTCTTCCAAACGCAGTCTGTTCTACAAGTGACAAATACAACATCTTTCCAAGTGGCAATGAAAGGCCTCTGAAGGCTGAGGAGAGGGCGAGACCCAAGCCAGCAGGACCATAATATCTTTATCAGCAGATTACTTCTCTAACATCAAAAGAAAATAATTTGGCAAAGGCCAGTCAGGCCTCAAAGTAGGATTTCTAAACTGGGAACAGGTTTTCAAGGGTAAGTTGCCATGCTAAGATGCAGAAAACCCCAAAATTGTGCAACCCCAAAATTGTTGTCTTTGTGCAACTTAGAAAAGCTGTATGACTTGAGGCATTTACCTTTGATATGACAGCCTGTGGGAAGCACATCTCTCTCTTCTCTCTAGAGAAAACACAGGCTTCTACATTGAGATGGTCTGAATCTCACCATCGCCTAATGCTGTCAAACATAACCACCATAAAAAGCATCATTCTATTTGGATTTCATATTGATTGGTCTTCTACTGTGAATGGGATTATTTTCTTACTTGACCTCAGTACAGGGAGCTATTTAGGGGCTTTTCAAAACCTACTTTTCTATTATTCAGAGACAGATTTGAATTTATTGAACAAGAACTGCTTTTCAGAGATGTTTTTTTTCTGTTTTTTTTTCCCCTTCCATCTTGCTTTTCTGCTCTTTCCCTCCCCTCCCAAGGTGGATGTGAACCTCAGGCTGCCCGAGTAGTTTTATTTAAATGTTAAACAAAACACATCAGCTTGCCATGTCTGTCTCAGCAGAAAGTCAATATCCACTCCAGGAGCAATCAAGCACCCAAGCATGGAGGCTATAGCAAAAGCCTGTAAAAAAAATGTAGTAACAAAGGCTGGAACTGGCGTGAGTAAAGGTTTTCTCGTAAAACTGCAGCTGAAACCAACTTTATCTAAGAAATTACAAAGGTTTTGATCAACCTGAACTAAATTTTGTGGTTACGAACGCAACATGTGGCTAAGTGAAATTTTGAACCATGCAATACACAGGTATCTTTTATCAAGTTCACTAAGTACTTCTCTAACTTTTGCAATTCTAAATCTTTGATGATCCACACAGTGAATACCATAAAAAAAAAAAAAACCAACCAGTGCCAGTAGTGGGTGACTCTTGTTAAAGGGCACTGGGGAGAGTCCAGCAAAGGGCAATGGAGATGATCAGACAACTGGAGCACCCCTCATGAGGAAAGGCTGAGAGACCTGGGTCTGTTTAGCCTGGAGAAGAGAAGACTGAGAAGGGACCTCATCAATGCTTATAAATATCTAAAGGGTGGGTGTCAAGAGGATGGGCTCAGACTCTTTTGAGTGGTGCCCAGCGACAGGACAAGGGATAATAGGCACAAGTTGGAACACAGGCAGTTCCATCTGAACATGAGGAAAAACTTCCTTACTTTGAGTGTGACAGAGCACTGAAAAGGCTACACTACCCAGAGAGGTTGTGGAGTTTTCTTCTCTGGAGATACTCAAAACCCACCTGGATGCGATCCTGGGCAACCTGCTCTAGGCGAACCTGCTTTTGCAAGGGTGTTGGACTAGATGATCTCCAGAGGTCCCTTCCAACCCCTACCATTCTGTGATTCTGTGCTCAGAATTTTAGCTAAACCACACCTTAATGCCTTTCTTGCTTCTATAAATGCAAACAGTGAGAAAAATATTTGTTTTCCAGTAGCACAGCTTTGAAAAGCCTTCCCTAAAAAAATATACTCATTTCACACGGGTCACTGAACATGCACTGGAAGACAAATGCTTTTTATCACTACCAATCTCGAGAAGTGTCTAAATGAAGAAATGTCTAAGTGCAGAACAATACTATACACACTATAAATGATCTTTTTTCTCCCAGATAGACTAAAAATAATGTAGCTAGCCCAGCAAAGATTTTAACCTTCATCCTATGAAGGTAGAAATGCTTTCTTTCTTGTGAAAAATACATAGAAATAAAGAGACTAAAAACTCCATAGACTCCAAAAATAATTTGTATTATAATAAATAGTCCAGATAAACACTACATAATTCCACCCTCAAATAAGTAATCTTGAGAAATGTTTCTAAATCTGTGAATTGGGTGGCCACTGTTGATGCTCGATGCTGAGAAGCAGAATGGACAGGAAACAGCTTCTGTGCTTAGCCACATACACACAATTCTTGCCACCAAAAGATACAAGCACATGTGTTCTCAGGTACAGGAATTGATTTAATTTCTGTTTAATAGCATTTTGTTTCTTCAAAGGGAATTGCCAAACTAATTCTAATATAATTTATCCAACAATCCAGCCTCCTTAAAACATTTTCCATTCTCAGTCATGCAGTGCTCCTGGCAAAACGGTGAGAAAAAAGGAAAGAAGGAACTCATAGAACAAAACTCGTTATGAAGAACTAGGATTTCCTGTAAGGTCTACAAAATTTAGAGAGTAGTTTAGCCTCAAATTTCTGAAGGTTTATTATGTCATCTAAAAAAGAACTTCCCAACACCTAGCATTACACTTGCTCTCAGAGAGAGGTCTGTCTTTATTTACAGCCTTTACAATAACAAACAGATGTAAAGATTAGGATCTGCATTCTTGGAAGAAGAAAAATCCACCTTTTTTCATTTTTAGGAGATGTTTTTCTTTCCTTTTTCACCATTTATTCCATCTCTGTTCTTTGTACAGGAAAAGAAATTGTGTATTTTAGTTTGATCACTGGCTTATCCAACCTACAGCATCATATCTGCTCTACAGATAAGCATGGGGAACCCACCACACACGTTTTGAGTACAGGCAATAATCTGTAAGGGAGGGCAGGCAAGGCAAGGGACATGATTCACCAAGTCAGTTGCATGGGTGACAAATGTAATAGCTACCCTGGGTGGCTGACGGCCACCTCTAATCAAAGCGTGTTACAGAGAGTGACTGATGGGCAAATATGATAATGGAAAGAAGCAAAATGCTTTTAAATAAACATTTTAAAAGATCAAAGAATCAACTGAAAAATCCTCACCCGCCCATCTCTTTTATCCCCAGTGCCACAAAATACCTTTTTACTTGAAAATATTAACATAAACATTCTCTTGAAGACTTTTGAAGCCCAAGATGATGGTGGAGAGCACCGAGGCCTCAGAAACACAAATCTCATTAAAATAACAACTAGTTGTGAAGAAAGCTTCATTAATACGAGTTAGACTGTGAGTCAGCAATGCTGGCATGATTGCTAACACAACGAGGTGGACTCATCTCAGAAGACTACATGTGTAAGCAAACAGCACTAGCAGCCCACTGAGTCTGGAGCATAAACATTCATTACCAAGAGAGACTGATATTGCTCCCGACTTTCTCAGCTTTAAATCTGTTTATTATTTGCAGCATTTGGCCAAAAATACTCAAAAAGTATTTCTAAAATAATGGATAATACGTAAACTACTGAGTAGAAACATTTTAAACAAGGAAATTCATCTCAAGGAAACACCAATTCCTCATGCTTTCAGAATACGTAAATATTTTACCCTGAGAAAAACAATAAAATGTTCATTATTGCAATGGGTATTTATACCCTAAGTGCTTAGCTGATCCAAGAGCTGACAAGTCAGCAGACATGCCTGTTCAGAAGCAATTTCCAGAAATTATCAAGAACAGTAGCTGTCATGGAAATAACATCATATGAGAACAGCTATCATGGAAAAACCTATCAGTCCAAAATGAAGTGACATCAAAAGAACAACTTCAGCATCTTAAATCATGGTTTACAAGCAGCTACAGGCTCCAACTTATCTACAAATTATAATTATTTGTCCCAGAATTACACAGCCATCTTACACACAAGCATGACATTCTTGAACTCATGATTTTTTCAAAGCCAAACTTCTGTCTCAACAGCAGAATTTAATCTCTTTTATTTATGGTTCTCCTGATTCCCCAAACAATTAGGTCGCAATTGGAAGAGGGAGGCATGGACAGAGGTTGATGTCTCTTCCCACGCAACAGCGCATCGGGTACTCCTCCTCCTGGCACACTCGTGTCAGCGTGTGGCACTGCAAGGTCGTGGTGATTTGTAGCACCAGAGGATTGCAGAAGCCTCAGGCGATTGTCAGAAGCCTCAGCTTCCCACTAGAAGCTCACTGAATTATTTCCAAATTTACTACTATGGCAAACAGCTGCCAAATAGTCTCACTGCCCACAGCCCAGAAAGGCAGAAAGCAGTGAATTAAGTTTAGAAGAGATGCAAAATTTCTGTCTTGCTCAGTGAGACCTTATCATCACGTACACAGGATTATTTACTTTCTAGTCACAAAGCTGGCATCCTTGCAGTGCCCAGTCTTTCTGGAGGACATGAGAAAGATGACACTTTGCCAAGAACGGGTTAATTATAAACCTATATAGCAGGTGACAGAATACTGATGTTATAGATCAAGACTCTCTTTAAGACATACTTAGAAGAAAATAAAGGCTATTTCTGAAGGTTTAGTCAGCAATTGTTAAACAGATGCAAAAGGCAAAGCCTGAATTACATTATTTAGAGACTGAGAGGCTATATAATGGATCAATTAGAGGATGCACACCTGGAACAATTAATACCTGGCTGTTAGTTCACACTTCCACATAATTCTGCCTTTGCTTACTCATCTGTAAAATTGAACTGCAATTTCTTAAAATTTTAGCTGATATGTGTTGAGAATTTTGATATTTGAGAGACACTACATAGTCTTGGTGTGAGTTATGGTTGTGATTGTGACTGAAAAATAGTTTGCCAAGACAGGGAGTCAAGGTGTCACAAGTGTGTGAGCAATGGAAACCAAAACGACTTACTGTCCTTGCACAGCTCTTCTTATTCCTAATGTAAGAAGAGGTGAGAAACATGCTTTGCAGCACCTTTAAAGGTGCCTTAAAACCTAAATTTTAAGGTTTTGTACTCCTGTGTAATGCGACTGCTCAATGTTGCCACTGCAGTGATGCCTTCACTGTGCCATCAGCTGATGAAGCCCTCCCAGCTCTTACCTGCTCCTCACACTGCGACTACTTTATTTCCTCGTGATATCTCTTTTGCAATGACCTTTTCTACTGCAAGATGGGCCTAATGAAAAAAAGCACAAAAAACCTCAAGTGTCTTAGGCCAACTAGCTAATTCTCTTCCAAACATTCCATATTTACCAAATTCAACAATGCTGTGTACTGCAGTAATAAAAACTTCATCTTTTGCACCTTTCTTCCAGCACACCTATTATGTTGCCCTTTTGATGTATCATATTCTTCCCACCTACAATGTATTAAAAGTCTCTCCTACTATTGCAATATTTTTTCCTCTAAGGAGAGGTGTATGAAACAAAGGACATCAGCAACGGTTATTTGGTATTTTTTGCTTTCTCAGTTATAAAAGAAGTTTTCCAATATAACTCAAATCTCTGTTCTCAGCAAGCCCAGCTCCACAAGTTATGAAAGGCAAACTCATCTGTCATTCATTTGTACTAAGGATTACCCACAGCTGCCTGGAAACAGCTCTTTCTGATCTTCACTCTCCCTTTCCCCATTCACTCTAGCAGTGTTTGCTTCTTCCCTTTTCCTACTACTTATTTGGAGGACTTCATTCATTTTTGACACCACATCATTTCGAAAACCTTTGCATTTATTATGCTCTGCCCACAAAATATTTTGTTTCTCTGTGGGAACAGTGGGGAGCTATACAGCTACTTAACAACATGCGGGTTTGCAGGCTTTGCTGCTTTCTCCTTAATCCAAGGCTATGTAAGGCTTCTGCATGCTTCACCGTGCCCAGCCTGGGTTCCCCACCCACACTACAGAAACCCTCTGCTGCTTTCACTGGCTACTCTGATCTCTGCCTTGTTCTTCTAAGAGATATTCCTGTTCAGGAAAATTCCCTGTACCTCTCCCCTGCTGCTTCAAGGGGGTTTTCCTCAATTCCCTTCCTGGCTTGATTCGGGTCACTACACAGCAATGGGCTGCACTGAGTATGTTAAAACCCTGTTCCTGTGATGGAGCCAGAGTCTGATCTGGAGACTTTTGAGCACGACAGAAGAGCACAGCAATGACAGCTCCCACTCAATCCTGCTTTTTTCAGACAGCACTGACTGACCTTAGCGACACCAAGAAATAAGACACAGAACTCAGTAACTGCACAGGACACTCAGTAAGCAGATTGCAAACAGCGGTGGGGCAAAATAAGCTGGTGTAAAGCTGTGCTTTAAAAGGGCATCAGCTTCTCTGAAAAATTTTTGCAGCATCCACTAATCTCTAAAGAGGTTTGTAAAACTAAGAAGGGACAAAAAAACATTTTTTCCACCATTTATTCCAATTAGACAAGTAAATTATTTAAATAAGGCTGGACATGAGCATGCCTCTATCAGGCAAAATGATTTGAGAGAGATCTTTGGAGGTTCATGAACAAAAGAATTGGAAATTTTTGCAGGCACTAAGGCTGAAAATTGATGGCTTCGGACACTTCTGCCTTCAGAAAGAAGAACATTTAAATAGAATAAGAGAGTAAAGGTCAAATCCAGCAAAGGAAAGTATTCGTAATGATACAATCAATCCAAACAAGGAGACCACAGAAAGTCTGTGCATAAAAGAGAACAGTTCCAGCTCAAATGACAACATATCAAAAAAGGTGCTGGCCTCCTAAACATGCCAGAGGGAGATTTATCTTTAAAATTGCTGGACAAAAGAAGAGCCAGAAAAAGGAGAGGAGGCTGCTACAATGGAACATGCAGGAACAAAGGGGTCTTAGCATACAGGTATGGGCTACTCACAGGGAGAGGGAAGCTGGATGAGTATGAAGGGATGAGATACTCAGTTTAACAGCTACAGCTGAGCCATAGGGACCGGCAAGAAGCCAGGTATGATAAAGAAGATAGATGGAAAACTTCCAAGGTCCACTGATCACAGTTATATTTGCTTTAAATTTTTTCTGAGGCTATTATTTCAGAAAAAGCAACTGAAATGTATTACAGCTTTTTAAAAAATCAGCACCTGAATATGAATGACAGAAAACTGATTGTATCAATTGTTTTCTATAACAATTGTGGATGGACAACAAAACCACATTTAACTTGTGGTTATAGACTGAGAACTGCAGTCTGCCCACAAACATCACCCGAGTAATTTTACATGAGTTAAATCAAGCAAACCTTACTTAGCCACAATTAATGCTGAAATTTCTGGGATTTGAGTTTTGTAGCTTTTTCAGTACACACCTAAAGCATCATAAAACCTGTGAAAATCAGTAGTGAGTAAAAGAACATATAAATAAATACATACTTGTCATAAAGGAATAAAACTATCCACAAATATTTAGCACTTGGACGGATGATGCCAACAACGGACAAAATAGGAATGCATGTAAGAAAAGCAGAAGTAAACATTAAATTGAAGACCACATACAGGTGGTCTTTTCTTCTAAGACGTCTTGTAAAACAGAAGCCTGTTCCCATCATGATTCTCTGGGTCTCTTTTTCAGTGATCTGGGAGATTTAAGGAACTCAGTAGAAAGCAGCCTTATTAAGGACCTCTCCTCAGTGCAACTTACCCAGCTACGTTCTCGAATTTGAGTCATAATGTTTAATACCTCATCCATATATAATATCTGTGAAAAGAGATTAAAATAAACAAAATGGAAGCGGAAAGTCTTATTTCTATGGCAGCACTGATGTTAATAGAAGCCTCACAAATAATTGTAACATCGTTCTCCTCCACAAGCCCACTCACCGTTTTTTTGTGCTGCTATCAAGGACAAACAAATAAGAGAAACCAGGAGGAATCCAGTTCCTAAGCAACGCTGTATTTCTGTACCCCACTCAGGCTCTGGCAGAGTTTTATCTTGCTCCAGGCTCTGAAATAGGATACAAAAGGTCTGTGGCACTGTCTGGGAAGCACAGTCCAGCTTCCGATGGCACCTTCTTAAATCATATTCCTCTTGGGCTGCTATTACTAGCCTATATGATGAAAATCATTGCTTTCACTTCTTTCGAGCCATTGTGTTTCTCATCTATCTACCCAATAGAGTTGTCAGGGCAGAGATCAGACCTTTCTGCTGTTGTACATGCCAGGCAATAGGAAGCCCTGAATTCGGAGGGAGGGTCTCTGATGCTACTGTAATACAAAATGTAACAGCATCAAACAGCCTGGACACAAAACCAAATTATTTTCCTCCTGCCAGAAGCTACATTTGGTGTTTGTTTCACTAAACACCCTTAACCTGCAGCAAACAGAATTTCTCCTGCAACCAAAGTCAGGCTAAATTGCAGCACTGCCACAGACCAAGAGCATACAAAGGGCCACGAAGTAAAGAATCACCTTGTGCATAGAACCACCAAATAACATCCTAATTTATTAATGCCATGATGAGCTGATGCACCTCTTACATGAGAATGTAGCAGGACCCAGGGAAACAAAAATATCTGCCATCTGTATAGGGAGGTATGGCATACCTGAAAACATACAGATGACAAAAAAATATCACATTTTCATAGTTATCACTATAGTATTTCTTACACCAGACATAAAGCAGTGGCATATACTACCATAACATCACTGTTAAAGGATGATGAACCAAACAAAAAGTTGTTTTTTGCCAGCACACACACACAAAACACATCCTCTAATTGCATAAAGCTCCATGAGCAATTTTGCAGAAGGATTTTTTTTTTGTCATCATGCAGTTGTCTAGTGGTAATATTTGTCCATCTGTTATAGAGCATATTTCCATATCCAAAGGCACAGTACACATTGCCATGTGCTGGAAGGGATGTAGGATTCTTGCTTTGCAAATCAGCTCATTGATCATAATGAAATATGGCAAAATGCCGATAGCTCGTGTACTGAGACATCTCAAGGATTCACAGATGAAAAGCTATTTAAATAGTAAAAAAACCCTATTTCAAGTCATATTTAGAGCTGACTATCACCAGAGTAACAACTTTTTCAGCAATACAATGTTCTTTGTAAGTAATATGCAATGTAAATTTATGAGGGCTAAAACATAAACCCATAACTATACAAATAATAACCACATAAAAGCAGACCCTTTGACCTCAGTGCTGTTATTTCACTCTGAGGAGTACTTTTCTTTATGAAGGGTTTATTTGTTCTGGCCTCACTTCTTTTAATGATGGTCTGCCATAATCACAAATAGATGTGGCGTTGATTTGAATGGTCTCTCTTGCTCCTAAAATGTGGGATTTACTTCTAAGCATCAGTGCAGAGTCTAAGTTGTTCCACTATATGACTTTTACTGCAAGGAAAGTAGACAGAAAATGCTCTCCAACCAAAATTTCTCCTATATCTTTTATGTTTGTACGGCAAAACCTCCCATTACTAAAAAGAAATTATCACCTTAATATTAATCTAACCATTCATCAGTTGAACAGACGTCATTTGTGAGCCTGGATTTGCTCCAGTGAAAGCACATGCACTCCCCGATACCCAGGAGATGAAATTTTAATTCTCACCTGGTTTTCAGGAACGCTATGCACTCCTGCCTTTCCAAACTACATCAACTAAACTGTAGCATTCAGCTACAAATGACTAGCACCAAAGAAACACTGATTTAACATTTACGTAGATGTTTTCAGCACAAGGAAAGCACACAACTTGCAGAGTCCACCAGTAAAGACTTTTAACCTAGTCTAGATGAACCAGTCTTTCAAGTGGTTAAAGGTAATTTAGATTACATGCTAATTTATGTCTGGCCCTCTCCTGTGAGCAGCTTGTGCCAGATTGAATATGGTGCTCTTGTGATATGGGATTACAGTCAAAAGAATTAAGGAGGAACTACCAAATTAATTTCAGTTAATTTTACCTAAAGACGTACAATTATATGCAAACCAGCTTCCCAGCAGTACAGGAGTGCAATAGTATTTCATTCACAAAGCTACTGGGTCTCCATAATACATTCAAATTAATAGACACATTACAAAACCAGATCTGTGCCACTGGTAATCTAAGCAGCTCATGAAGGTACCTTGCCCCCTCCTTTGGCACTGCACGAGAGCAGATCCTGCTGTCTGCTCAGAAAGCCGCTGCAAGTGTCAAATTTTGGATGGGCAAGAAACAACAACTACAATGAAAGGTAAAGGCATTAAAAATGCAGTTTTCAAATTGCTCTATATTTTCCTTACAACAGCTCTGAAGCCCCACTGAATGCTGCAGATCCTTGACACAGTCTCGGGTTGCTCTTCTGTCCAAAGGCACAACCTTCACGGCTGTCACTGGACTTCACACACATTCAATGTGGACCCAAATAAACCGCTACTATAAATAGTGGTGCTCACACACGTACTCACTGAAGTGACTTTTTTGTAAGTTAAAATATCTTTATGCTGCTGCTGCAGAGGGTTATCTGAACCTCTTGACTCCCCACGGGAATTTTGCTATAATAAGCTTCCCTCTCTTTTTGCATGGAAGACCTACATTTAGTTCAGTGGTGCTACTCAGGGACTGTGGGACATCAGGGATGCGCTGGCAACTCTGGGCACTGACTTTAAGTGGATTAGCTTTGTTAGCAGGTGGTCTGGAGAAAGGGTCACACAGGATTGGTATTTGCCACCAAATGAAAAGCATCTATTTTAAGTATGCTCAGCCTGGCTTCATTTCTGACCTGTCAATGAAAATAATGGAGGACTAGATGCTGAGTGCTTTTAAAATAGTATTCTGGGTCAAACGCTGAGGCCAGCAACCCAACTTAAATTCTCCTCCAGTCTTTCCCTGACCTCCCTATTTGCAAGCCCTAATTGTACCACCTTTTTTCCCACTCAGGAAATTAAATGTACATAAAAATGATTACCTATGCCGAAAGTTACACGTATTTTTTAATGCACATTAAAGGTATTATAAAAATGTGCAAGGCTTGTAAAGAGTGCAATACTGAAATAGCAAGCAGGATCTCCACTGAAAACTGATACCAGCAGCTTACTGCATTCTTTTATTTCAACATGGTGATACCAGTTTTCTTTTTACATAAAAATACCATTCCAGAAAGTCAGGTCCTCCCTATGCCCTCAAAGGTTACAAAATATAACTGTTCAGAGATGTCTGGCTCATTATTTTAAATGTCACCAAATCCAAACCACAGCATTAAAGGAGTTATTAGCTATATCCTTGCTCTGTACATGCCAAAACATTTGCTCTCTCATCAAAAGTTCTTGTTTATTCTCTTAATTTACTAAGTTCTGAACTCACAGATGGTTGCAGTAAGTTTCGTTTACAGAGTAAGCATCACAGAAACAAAACTACGGTAATGAACAATGTCTTTAACAAGTCACACTTAAAGGAGATCGATAACATCTAATTTTTGTAAAGAATGCAGCAAATCCCTCTTGCTGTCACATTCGTGTGCTCACAGATATTCACAGCAATCTCGGCTCATCTGGAAAATTGAAAACATAAAATTGACAACTTAAATTACTTTACTAAAGCAGATTCACTTTTTCTTTTACCAATTTAAAATATGTGATTTTTGCCAATAATCTCGTCTGCAGGGTGCAATGAACAAGCAGTAGGTTTCACAAGCTGAAGCTGAATTTAAGTTAGTGCAGTAAAACTACTATAACTGCAATGTAAATCTCTACAATGTTGGTACAGAAGTAGATTATTTCAATGAAGTTTAAATTACTTAATATGAGGTTAATAAAATGACAACAAGCCAAACTTCTATTTGTCTAAATATTAATTCAGCTTTTACCCTAGTAGAACTAGACCGGTTCAAAAAAAATAATGTCAAGCTAAAAATTCAGTTTCAAGTTAAATATAGCAAAAATAATACCATGCAAAAATAATACCAGAAATGAGACCACCAAATTAAAACTAAGCTCAAAACAGTATATATGTCTGGAACTATACATTTGCACTGCACAGGACAGACATACCATCATGAAGAAATAACCACAGGGAACTTGCCTCAGAAATACCTGTAAGTAAATTATTTTCCAACCATAAAATAGTCATAAAATTTCTTTATAGCGTATCTCACACAGCATATGCTACAGGGTTAAAAAAACCTTACTGAGGAAGAAATACAGCATGGAAATTCCCTGGAATACTGATGCTTCCTCCCACTTTCCAGCCTTAGAAATTTTCCACTTTCATTAAGTTTTAGTTAACCAAGCAGTATAAGTGATTTAGTACACTTTCCCTTACATCTGTAGATATACGATTGTGTATATGACTTTCTTTTTTTCACAGTTCATTTTATAGGATTACTAGAACGCTAAATAATAGAAGTCAGTATTACACTTCCCTGCAGACAAGATGTCTTTGTTTAAGGAAGGATTAAAGAAGGACCAGAGAATCTGACTTCTCAGAGGAGAAATTAAATTCACCTAATACATTGTCTAGGGTGGGGGGAACCACAGGGAAGAACTATGAACAACCAAGGTACGGGGCCTTATTTTAAACCCGTTTGTCATGCTCATTTCATTAAAAATGGAATGCCAATGAAAATAGCAATGATGGTCTCTATTGCAACTTGTGACAGCAGATCATGGGTCTGCTTGGGTGTCAGACTTTACCATGGGTGTCAAATACTGGGCTGCATATCTTCTAGTTTCCCAGGATAAAGCAGTTTCTCCCCCTTGCTTTCAGTAAATACAACGGTAATATTTGTAACAGTCGATTGCCCATACTGTATCCCAGTGGCTTGAAAATATCCTCTTAGGAGGGGTGATAAGGTTATAGTTCTGCATTTCTGCTCTCTCCCTTCAATTAAGATTTTTAATGTCACCAAAATACATTTTACGTAAATTCAAATCAAGGATTTGTTACTGAGCTGCATTTGGTATTTATAAACTTCAGACAGAACAGGCAGTAAGGCTCATGGTTTATTGTTGTTTTAAGCCTATTGTAATCTGCAAAATATGATCAGTTATTGTGGCGGCTCTAAGTATTTAAAGCAAAATCCATTTTTCTTTGTCAAACACTTTATGTGATATGAGGAGATGTTAGACACACAGACTGAGTCATTTTCTCATTAGCTCAGCCAAGCATATACATCTTTCGCCATCCTCTCCTTGAATTTATGTTATGAAAAGATACATATTTTGAAGCAAATAATTTTCTCTGCACGTTAAAAACAAAAAGAAGTTGGAGACTGAGAAAGGGAGAAAGGGAACAGCTGAAAGTAATCTGAATCCTGTAATATATTTAAAGGGAAAAACAATGTATATTTCAATTGGGAGATAAGTCATACTGAGCTTATCAAAAAAACAGTCCTTGGATGCCACAGTTTGCATGTGGCTTGAAGATAAAGAAACAATGCTTCTTTCTTCCACTCTCTAATCCTTCAAATGGGCAGCTTTAAAATATCCCATAAATTACGTACATATTTATGATCAGAAATCAGGTACATTTATTTTTCACAGTTAATTACATTCAAAGTATTTAAGAACCCAGCTTATTCCAGTGCTTTCTGAAAATAAGTGTAGTTCTAGTACTAGTTCTGCTTGCTGGGCTCGTAGTTGGGATTACTGTACCCAACACAGCTTTGCAAAAGTTTATCCTTAGGGTTTTGCTGCATTTTAGTTATTTAAGACAACGTGGAATATAGTTTTAATTTAACAAACTGCAAAAAATTGAGAGGATTGAGGGATTAAATCACAAATAAAATTTGTAACATTCAAAGAGAGAGAAACCAGGGCTGTCTCAAAAAACAAGACTGAATTTCCAATTAACAGATTACCAGCCTCTCCAACAGCCCAGTAACTCTTAAATAACTGACTCATCCCACTGACAGCACAAGACAGGAGCTTCCTTAGGACCATACACTTTTAGACAAATTGATTTATTCGACTAGAGCTCACTCCTTTGACCGCAGCAAACTTGGGATGAGACTGTGAGGTAAGAATTCTTTCATCGATTCAGTCAACGGCCAGGTTTTTGCTCTGGAAAATGCAGCATGGGTCTCTCAACTTTGGACTTTTGTCCCCTCAGTAATACACCCACTCAAGCCCTGCACAGGCACAGCTCTGCCTGGAGAAACTGAAGTGCAAATCAAATCCTTCCCTTCCAAACTGAACCAAGACAGTTTGGTTGTGTCTTGACCAAGTTCAAGCCAAACCAGTGCAATGCAAACCGCTGCAGGGATGGGGGCGTTTCACTTCTGCCAACACGTAAAATTTTCTTGCACTATATTTAGTCTTTGTTGTTCCACAAGATACATGCTCATACAAAAATAATGCAATATTCAATTCAGATGTACTTCAAATTGTGTTTTAGGGGAACAATAGCTCATTATTTCTGAGCATGTCAGAAACAATACAGAGATTTTAAAGCACAAAGTGTATAAGCAACAAATCCTAATGCCTGCTTGAGCTGCTCTGTAATATTTTATCTGGAGATCTGCCAAATTCTTTAGCTGAAATTCAGCTGAAGTTTGATGATCACAAGGAGAATGGCTATTTTTGTATCCAACATGCTTATTATCAGGAATGAAAAGACAAATTGCCAAGTGAATGGCACTGTTCTTATAAAGGTGGCATTTAAACAATTGAAGAACTTAGAAGCAAATAGAATGCAACCAGAAAATTCCACATTGCTTCAAAGGATGTTTTTACAAAGCTCCATTTTTCAATTATTTCGCACAATGTGCTGTGCTCTATGGATTTGAATCTCCAGTGCCAGGCTGCAACACATCCTTCACAGTCCTGGAAAATGGGCTTTTTAGGCTATTTTAAACATATATTTTTTTAAAGTAACCAAAGCCATAAGGGCAATTTTCATGCATAAACACAAATTTCTGGCTGTTTATCACTGATGTCAGGCAAACATTAGCCATGTCCAGCATGGCACTTCCTCTTAGTTTTATTTTAAAATTTCCATTGCATACTGGAAATGGGGTTCTTCAAGCGGAGCATTTCTAAAAGGATTATTGCTGTGGAAGGATAAACTAGTTCATGAAAATAAGGAACTGCCTGTGGATTTCATCCATGTCATTCCACAGAACTAAAGAAAATTACAATCTCACTTTCTATCCCATCTACTTCTCCAAGTTTGCAACCAGACATTCTCTCCCACTTTTAAATGACACTGCCAATACAGCCTCCTGTCCCATATAGTCCCTCAGGTACCCCATATTTCCTTTTCTATACTGCAGGTTAGCCCAGTATCTCATCTCTCTAAATTGTACTTTTAGATACCAATGGTCTCCAGGTATCCTATGCCCTTTTAACTTTTTAATTAGGATAAACTTCCTTCTTGTTTCCACAGAACAGAAGATCAATGGATTGAGAACTCAGCGATGTCAACCCCTCAGAATCATTAACTCCTCTAAAGCCCTTTAAGGCAAATAAAAAGACTCCCATTGCGCTTTTTATTAAATAGTTCCTATGGCAACTTTAAATTGTATCTTTTACTTTTGCCTGCAGAGGTTTGCTATCTGGGCCACCAAATATTGAGAAGTCTCACTTTTCACCTGCGGATATTTACCCCTCTTGAACTGACCTAAAGACTGCTGGAGGGGAGAAAAAGAGCATGACTGAATTTGCAGAAAGACAGTCAACAAACAATAACAGAAATCATCTTGTTCTCTCTTTGGACCATTAGTCATACTGATACTCATTTTACTAATTAAAAATAAATAAATGTTTTTAAATTTTGCTCACTAAAGCAGTGCTGCCACCTTCTCTGCAGCCACCCCACCCATCTCTGCAATCAACAGGCACAATGGCATATGGGTTCAGAAGAAATCTTCCAACGCAGCTATCAAGAGCATGTGAAAAGATTCACTCCAGAGGTATGAAAAGCAAATGAGCTCTCTTCAGCAGCAGCTGTTCTAGGAGCACACCCTCACCGAGTGACTGACAACAGCCCTAAGTCATCTTTAACTTATCCACCAAGATTTATTTTTTTCCCTACGGCTAACTTTTTGAAAGGAGATATAAGCTGATCATATTTTGTCTTCATCCGCTCACGTCTCAACCTTCTATCTTTTAAAACTTAACCCACTCATCTCTAACATGCACAGGCTCTCTCATCAGCCACAGACTGCTTAGACAGATGCTGTATTACACGTCCAACCTGGGCACTTTATGCAAAAATCCCAAATGCTGATGTATTATGGTCAGAGGTTACTCTGTTTTGCATTCCAGCGCCTTCAGGCATCCCTCAGTCTGTCCCCTGCACCTTAACGGTTTGCAAACTTGATGTGAATTGGAGACATAATCAGAAGCGTGTTGCTGTCAGAAGCACTGTGAGCTGGCAGTGCACTGAGGAATGCTCACTCTGACTCCCTGACCTGATCTGCCGGTACATTCCCTGCGAGACTTTCCCCTCCTCCGAGCGCCTGCACCATTAGCTCTCGCCTGGAGCACCGCTACTAAGCTCTTGCATTTTCTAACGCCTCTGTGCTTTATGTCACAAAGACACCAGTTTAACAAACAGTATTAATCAGACTTATGGTTTCCAGACACGTAAACTTCTAGCAGTAGAAAAATGTAACAAATCATTGCATTTACACTATGGCAAGCTATCATGTAAGGTACTTGCAGCAAAGAAATTAAATTGACAGATACTAAAATCAGTATTGATAGCAACAGCTTGAGAGAGGAAAAAAAAGACAAAGAACAAGAAAAGAAAATCACCAGGAGATTTAGCTTCAAATGTTCTAAAATCCTTAGATGACGGATATGACTAAGAACAATTGTCAGGGAAGCAGGTGTTTGGGGAAAAGCATTTAAGTGGCAAAATAAACAGAGCTTCAGCCAAATTCAAAGCTCTCTGGAGAAACAAAGCCAATAACAAGACTGCACATCACCAACTATAATCCCAGGTAAAGAAGTAATATCAATTGCTAGATATACTATCATGCAATTATAATGCTGTTTAGTAATTTATCAGAGACAAGTCCTACTCACTTTATTAAATAGAAGAATCTTAAGAAAGATGATATTCTGTTAAGAAGTGTCCTGGTTTTAGCTGGGATAGAGTTAGTTTTCTTCCGAGTGGTTGCTGTATTTCAGATCTGGTATAAAGGCAATGTCAATAATGCATATTGTCTTAGTTGTTGCCAGATGATATTTATATTTTTTAAGGACTTTTTTCAGTTTCCCACAGAAGCTGAGAAGCAGCATAGACAGAATAATGGAATGATCAATGGAATATTCCATACCATTGATGTCACGCTCCAAATATCAATAGAGTAAGCCAGGGAGGTTACTCCAGATCACTGCTCGGGACAGGATAAAAGAGTGAAGTGGCACTTTCTCCACCAATATCCTTCTGTCCTGTGTTTAAACTGTTCCCTTTTACCTAAGCAGAGATGTTTGACTCAGGGTACCTACCCCTTTAAAAATGGCTGAGTAAATGTCCAAAACTTCACAGGGTGCTGGTGATTTACTAAGTACTAATTTAAAATTTGTTGATATTTATATTTGAGAGGAATAATGATAAAACCTGCAGCTTTGACAGATATGCAGGCTCACTCTTGTATTCAGTAATAAGCTTAGTCCTGCCTTTGTCTGTTTATACCTTCCATCACAATGAAAAGCCATCTGCTTCCTTCTACTCTCCTGGGTTTTAACCTCAGCATCTTGAAAGACAGATACCTTTAGACATCTGGGTATTTACGATACTGGTACTTCAAATATATGATATTTCAAATTTGCTTGAGGAAACACATCTGAGGTGCTAAGCCCTTTCCTGCTGCCTTGGCCTTTTGTTTATTGAATGTGTCTTCCCCTGCTGTTCCCGTGAGGACTCCTCCTGTCTTGGTCAGGTCAAGTTCCTTCCTGCCACCAATGTTTTTTGAACACTCTTATTATTACTATCACAAATCAATTGGTAGTTCACCCACTAGGGTATTTCTAGATGACCAGCCGGAAAAGCTTAAACTATTCTAGGAACTTGTTTTGAGGTGGTGTTGCCCCCACCCCTATGCCTAGACAGGCTCTGCCGCCTTCCCTTGCTTTCTCGTGGGTGATGGAGTTTCAGACTTGCACATTAGGCTGCAGAAAAAAATGGGGAGAGTGAATAAGAGGGAAACAAGGGGGGCAATTTTCTGCCAGCTCAGGCCACTGAAACAGCTCACCACAAGGCAGAGAGGACCCAAGGAAGAAGGTAGGAAAGCGAGTTCTCTCAGCTCTGCTGTGCAGGAGCGTTCCATCTTGTCTCCCAAGCCGCAAGGGCCCACGCCATCCTTGGGGCATCCTTGTCCAGGATGCACTGGGATCTCTCAAGATCTTTTCAAGTGATCTAAAATTCCACTCTTTTCATTTCCAAAGTTGTTAAGAACTTACTGGGAACAATAGACATTATTGTCACAGACACTCAAGAAAATTGCATCTAACATCAAGGGAGACCTTATAACAGTCTTCCAGCACCTGAAGGGGGCCTACGGGAGAGATGGGGAGGGACTCTTTATCAGGGAGTGTAGCGGAAGGACAAGGGATAGTAGTTTTAAATTGAAAGAGGGGAGATTTAGAATAGATACTAGAAAGAAATTCTTTAGTGAGAGGGTGGTGAAACAATGGAACAGGTTGCCCAGAGAAGCTGTGGATGTTCCATCCCTGAAGTGTTTAGTGGGAGGTGTCCCTGCCCACAGCAGGGGGGTTGGAATTCGATGATCTTTAGGGTCCCTTCCAACCCAATTCTATGATTCCCTTTTCTGCATTACATATACCATTTTCTTAAATATTGACACAAGGTCTTTTGGAGCCCTGGCTGTGTAACAGATCCACCGAGTTCAGAAATTTGGAGACGCAATCAACTGCAGCAAATGGGGTGTCCGGGTGCTCGAGCCCATCACCCTCCAGTTAACCCAATTCAAACCACTGTGCACACATTAGCACAGGTCCTATACTTCAATCCCTTCCACGTATAGCTGTAACTGCCCTAAAAATATTCCTTAAATAAGAATATTCATTGCAAACAAGCACCATATAGAGCAATGACAGAGCAGCATCACCCAGCAAACCCAAGTGTACTCCAGGCATTCGCTGTCCACTGCTCGCACCACCCCTTGAGTTCATAAGCAGTCTTCCACCCTCAGCATTAAAGGGGAAAGTTCCTTGTAAGTATTTAGCTATTTATCCAGCCTGATATAATGCCCCTGTGCCATCTCCCTTGCTCATTTGCAGAGAATAGCATATACTGATTAAGTATATTTTGTTTCTCTGAAGATGATTATTATGGTTGCTGGGAGTGATGATAACCTCCTAGGACATTATCGTTATTCAAAGCCTGCAGTGGCAAAAACATTAATTTAATTATCCAAGGGGCATTTAGGAAAATGCTTTTGTTGTTGCATAAAGCCTAATGAAAGGGCAGATACACTGTGGGTATCCTTATATCTATTAAGTATGATTACTGAGGTGATTGCAACATTCTCCCACAACTTTTGCCAAATTATAGGTAAGAGAACAAAAATCTGAATTTTCTTTAAATCCTCTAATATTTCCCCCATCATTTAGGCAGATGTCATTTTCATTATCCTGTAAATCTCAGGTCTCCACCCTGTGTAATTATTACCATCAGAAGACCCATTTTAGATCCTATACCTAAATATTTCAGCAGTACGCCCAGGAAAAAAACAAATTGCCAAGCACTTTGGATTCATAGAAGACTTTCCCCTTCAATTACTACACAAGCTGAAGAGCATTAAGTGAGAAGACAACATGTTAGACACCCGTGAGAATGTGCATCAACTATTTGGAAATTGGACAAATAATTTCTTCTTGAATATTAATTTTGAAAGTAGTGAATTAGGCCAAATAAATTCAGGGGGCTTATCTTCCCTCCCAAGTATGAGGCTGAAGATGAATCAGACCATGAAATAATCATTCTAAGTGTACTAAAGTAAAAATATCTAAAGAACTGACTGGATAGTTAAAGTAATACTTTATCATAGCTATAAGATGTATTAAGTGGGATTAGTTCCAATAGATATTTTAAATGATTATTTTGAAAAAACATCTCATTTCTGTGGGACAGAGAAAAACAGCACACACCACAGCCTCCCCCTACATGAATACAACAAAATTTATCAATGTGGGTGAGGATTCTCAGCAGTAAAGGCTTTTTAGCAGGATCGGGTTTTTCACCTTCAAAGATAAGCAATTCTTGTTTCTGTGGCCACTCCTATATTGCATGAGAGTTGTGCTGAATACCTATTTCATCAGTCAATGCTTTGACTTACCCTTGTACATATATTGAAGAAAGAGCACCTTAAAATGCAGTCACTGGAACAGCGTGACACACATGATAATTTAAGAGGTTGAATCCTTCTACTTACTATCCTTTATTATAAAAAGAGGGTTGTCTTTGTCAATAGTATTTAAAAGGGTGCAAAAAAGGACTACGATATTTAACTCCGTGAATTAACAATGTGTACTTTTGGCTTTTATTAGTATGCTTAAGAAAAACAGAAATGGAAATGAAAGTGACCCAAACAATGATGTCCAGAAATCTCATGCTCAAAACAACCACACTGAGGAAAGTATGAAGGTCACACTGGATTCTACTCTACACAAAGAGATCTTACTGTGCTCTGGAAAGTGTCCATTCCCTGCTGCTGCGAGCTGGAACATGCCCTTGCAGCAGGCGAACAGACTCACCTCCATTAAGCACAGCAATTTTGGTCAATACTGCAATTTGCTACAGCTTTCATTTTTAAGCTTAAGTTTTTGCCGTTGAACCCCTACTTCAAAATTAAAAACCAAAACCAGCCTTTTAGCTGTTTTTCAACACTGACTGAGGTGTTAAGTCACAGGGGAAACACACATTACTAGATTGCACTAACTTTCCACCACACTTCCTTGGACTGTACTTGACCCTACTTAGTTCCAGCTCTTCTCCTACTGCTTATAGTTTGGTCTCAATTTTATTTATCTCTATCTGTATGTATATATAAACACACATATCTACATAGTTATTTGCGTATCACAAACATGGCTTACTGTTCCTGATTTTAATTATTTAGCTGAAATTCTCAAAAGAGGCTTTAAAGGAATTATTTTCTGCAGAACAGAAACAGCGAAGAAATCCTGATCCTACAGGCACAGACTATTGCAATTGACTGCTCAGCATATTCAGCGAGGCTTGAGTGACTCATACAAGGACACGGCTGCAGACGAAATGTTTTTATTAATTATTTACTAATCTTCAGTGTTTCGGTGGCATACAGAGTTAGCATAACTTTCTGAATAAATTATTCAGATCTTCACAGTTCAACCCAAGCACAGCACAGCTCAAAAGAGATGACAAACCTGTGACGCATAACACATACCCACTAAATCCCTTCCCTTCATTGCAGCTCTTGATATTTTAATCATGTTTCTACCCAGGGATGCACTCCTTTCCACTGCACATCAGGCAATGTAAATCAGCAGAGTCCAGTTACAAATACTATAGAAATTCAGTGATTGTCCCAGCCTCCTCCTGGCACAGGAGCACAACAGACTGAACGTGCCACTGGAACAAGGAGGTCACAGCATCAGAGATGCTCTAACAGCAATAACCGCTGGCCAGGCAGGCTAGCTCAGGATCCTGCCTCCCACTGGCCCGCTCGGCTGTTTCAAAGGGGCCAGGCAGGGCAGCCAGGAACAGGCAGCCACATTGTCCCTCCTGTAGGAACACCCTCCCTCAAGAACCACAGTGCACTGCTGTCTTGTTCCCTGGGGCATTCTCACCATTTGCCAAACTCCTGTTTTCCACACTTGATATTGTAGCTCTAAAGAATCTCAGGACAGGTATAAAAGGCCAGTTTAAAATCCTGCCAATCTTATAGCTGTTGTGTAGCTAAGAACTCCGGAAGATAACTGCATATTATGATGCTTAAAAACAAAAGAGGGAACCATAAAATGTCAATGCCTGAGGAAAAAAAATGATCCATATCACAAACTTGACAGGAAGATTTTTGAGCATTTCCTTCTGCAGAGTTATCATCACTGGAGCACCCTCTCCAGTCCAGGGGACAGAGAAGAGCAAAACGTGCCCCACTCACCCCCCCCATGGCTCTGAGGATCCTGACTGCTCACAGCCAGACCCCCCGAGCAGCTCTGTGTGATGCACAACTAGTGCCAGAGAAATCATTACATTGTACCCTGTGCAGCTGAACAAGGCACCTTGATCTAGCTCCTGCAGAAATCAATTGCTGATTAAATTTACGTAGGCAGAGTCCCTAGGCAGAGCTAGGATTTGGTTCATCTTAGCCCCCACAAAGGGATAAGAACATCCTACTTAAATGGTAGACTACACATTACCAGGAAAAGCTGCTGTCTTGGCCTCCTGAGATCTGAGCTACTTAAGAACATGCCTCCGGGCTGGGATTTCTGGTGTGCCCGAGGAACCTCATGCTTTAGGCACTTAACTTTCCTCAGCTCCTTTCTGTGCTTCAAGCTACATGATGCAAGAGAAAACACAACCAGCCAAACCAGCCTCTAGCCAATCTCCACCAGCAAAGCAGAAAACAGATAATGGCAGGAAGAGGCAACCAAAAAAACCCACCTCCTAATAGATTATAAATTGTAGAAAGAACATTCTTTGCTATGTAATTAATGGAAATTTACCATTTTTAAACTTCCCGAGGGAAATTTTCCATGTCAAATCAATTTGTAGGTAGGACCCAAGAGGCAGAAAATTACAACTGCTTCAGTGTGCTTCTTCATTAGACTGTTGCTAGGGGGTTAATTTTCAGTCACATTCTTTGGTGACTTTGATCTTTGATGACAGTGTTAACTCTATTTGGTCCTCAGTACTGCATTGATTTTAAACAGCCTTTTGAGATACCCTCACTAATTATTTCACTGGAAGTTTAATTAAATCTTGTCACACAGGAATAAGCTGCTTCTTGGAATAGCTGCTAAACATTATACAGCATGTAATTGGAGAAGCGAAGATGGATAATTATAGCTGGACAGACAAGCACATGAAAAAAAGCAGAAAGTTATTCCTAAATATGAATTTAAGTGCGGTGTCTGTGAACCTTCTCAGTTTCCTTTGTGCACAGAAGCAGAAGTAGCAAACTTCTTGCATTTGTTGATTTTTCCATGTAGATATTTCTATATCACACATTTCCATTCTCAGACCTCATCCTAATTTCTGTAATGTAGACAGCTTTGTAATTTACAAATTTCTCAGGATTCCTATTAGATTGGAAAGGAATTATTAATATTTAGTCAAGAATACATTATGAGTGGCTATCTTCCTGCAGACAACTGCTTCGCTTATGTTTGTTTACGCAAAGCACCAACGGAAAAGCTGCAGGCATTTCTTTTGTAATGAGGTTCTTGTGCCCACAATTCCTACCTGTCGATCTGTAACTGCTTTTTATTTTCCAAATGGAGTCCCATAGATAAAGGATATTAGATTATAGCAGAGATTGAATTTATTCCTCAGCTAGATATACATGCTCAAAAATGGGACCTGTCTTTTTTTCATTAGAGATTTCACTGTCTTTCCACTTTCCTTTTGACTCTTAGTTTCCCTGGAGTAAATGAGTTAAGTCTGTTACCACAAGTTATTCACCCCGCTCTAACACTGAATGTCACATGTATATATTTCATACTGAACCAGCAGCTTGTTAGTATCTTCTGCTTGGAAAACTGAGCGAAAAAGGAAATAAAGCTATATCTCTTAGGGTAAGCACATACTTTTTTCCAGCCAATATATTTTCATACTACTGGTATAAATATGGCATTCATACATAAATATTATACTTGTAAGATTACGTCAATATTTCTTTTTGGGGAAAAAAAAAAGATAATCTGACTTTAAATGACTTTAAGTGCAGAAGAAACTATTTGAGAGAGTATATCAACCATAACAAGACAGCAAAAGCAAAAGTAAAATCACAGGTGAAATAAAATACCAAAAGATATCTCCTAATCTGAATTTTAACATGTGAATTGCATAAGACGTTGCAGGATCAGATTTTAAGTTCCTTCAAGATTGAATAAAAGCCTCAAGAGTTTTGTATGATAAACCAAAATGGTGAAACTGGACTCAACAGAAGGAAAGCAAATACAGCTGTTTTGAGGGGGAAAGTAACAGTAGCATCAGTGGCAGAGACTAATGATGAGAAGAGCTGAACAAGAAAGCCAGGCCTTTGCCTACTTTCTAACAAACTTGTTAAGGGAAATGAAGGACTCTAACAAGGTGCTACTTTTTAATCTCATTAATATATCTACAATATGGCTGGAACATTCAAGAAAGAGAATTTGCTTTCCAGCCCTTGAATAAATGACCGCGGCCATCTGGAGGGATGGCTCTTCATCCAAACAGGCTGGAAAATCTCTGAGAACAAACACTCCTGCTTGGAAATGAAGAATAAAACCTCTGCCACTGGCACTTCTTTGACACCATTCTCAGGTCTAGCAGAAGCACCCCAGAGAGAAAATAACACTTCCTCATGTTAATTTTGAAGCATTGTAATAAATGAGATAGGACTCATATCCCCTGTACAGCATTTTCAAAGATGTAGGGCTCTTCAAATCCCCCTACAGTGAGGGTGAACTGTCAAGTTCCACAGAACTGTATCACTCTTCCTAATTAAGCTGCACAATACTTTTTTCCATCTGTACATTAACTTTACTCGTGTTTAGTTATTATCTTCTGTTCTTACTATTGGCCTCTCTTACCCCTAAAATAAATTTAACAAATCTTCTAGAACTCTTCACCTCTAAAGCAGTATCCATTGCTTTCTGTCACACTCATCATATCTGACAGAGCTTCCAACAGAGTGTCTACTATGGCTAAACACAGTAACAAATCTTTCAAGCCAGTTGACCTTGTGTCCAATCACTCCCATTGGATTTCCATAACAGAATAACCAATTTCATTTGGTTTATTTCAAAGTAAAGATTCAGACCACACATATCTCACATTATGGGTTTACTTCTCCCATAGGTTTTTTTCAAGTACTTCAAGACAACGAGAGGCCGATCCTGCAGACCCCGACTCCCAGCCCAGTCCAACATGAGGACAAGTGCCACTGGCTGTAACTGCAATAATATGGAAGTTTTAGTGCAGTTATTATTGGAGTTATGGATGTCAAGGGATGACAGGTGAATCATCTCCCCTATTGTCACTGGGGATCAACACACACATTAAACTTACTGATTAGGTCAGCACAACAACTGCACAGTTTCAGGCTGAGGAATCTATCTCATCCCTTTTATTCTGTATGGTTTCGGAGCTTCTCACAGATTAATCTCTTCAGGCTGGGGCTGGAACACCCTCCAAACACATGCTGTGGCTGTACTCACAAGAGTTTATTTGAATAGTTTGGTTTTTTCCCTAGTTCCACTTTCCTTGCAAATAATTTCCTGACTGATACCAACAGATCAGTGGGTCTGTTTAACTAAGAAATAAATGAAGCAGTGGATGCTGAAAACCACCACTCGCCTAAACTGAAATCTGTCATACTGACAGCGTGGCTTCAAGCAAGTCATTTAACGAGTCTCTGCCTGATCCCCATTTTACAGAAAGTGCCATCACTGTCTTAATTTTACTTACACTCTCTATTCTTGAGGCTAGGAGCCCCTTGCTACACATTCCTGGGATAACACATCCATACTTTCAGTTGTGGGTAGTGAAAGATAAAGACATAGGTAACTACATAGTTAAAATAACTGCAGAGAAGGACAGAACAGAAAAGAGAAAATTGTTTTTTTTCTATTAACAAAGTTCAACAAGAATAACTTTGGGTGGTATCTTTAACAAAAAAAGCACAATATTTGCAGACAGTGTGATCTTCAAATTGTCTTGCAAAAAGCTTAGCTAAGTTGCAGGTTATAATATGTTTCAAGGTTTCAGGTGTTCTTAATGGAGAATTTCTGGAATACTGCCATAAATATTTAATAGCTGGAAGTCAGCAAATATATCACAAGTCTATCACTATATCACTATAGTCCATCTACCATAAGAAAACAACAACAAAAAATCACCACTGCACTCATGCATATGATTAACTTCTGTGAAGCTTTCTAAAAAAAGGCTCATATGGTAATTTAAGATCATCACTTTGAATCAATACAACTTTGTAATTCCATCTTCTGCACTACCAATATATAAAGCTCTTCCCAATGACAATCTAGTCATTACCAGTTAATGAGTTCAGCATCTGTCCACAGCTGCATAGTATATGTGATATGCAGATAGATTCATATATAAAACATAGCAAATAAGATACACAATCTCAATTTTTCAAATATCTTCACTATAGAAGATTCCAAATTGCCTGTCCACTCATCCTCCATAAGCAATTTCTTTATGGAAGACTAACACAAATTCAAAGAAGGCTCATTTAAAAAAAAAAAAAAAAAAAAAAAAAAAGGAGAGAAAAAACAAAACAACAACAATCTTAGAAAACCCTGAGAAATTTGGAAGTTTCCCTGAAAAGCTTCTAAATCACCATAGCCTGTCAGTGACCTGGGCTTGCTTCTAACTTACATACTTGGAAAGATTTTTTACAACTAAATTAAAAAAGCATCTTGTTACAATGATATGATTTAATGAAAACTTCACATTTCAGAAGCGGCGGCCCCATACAGCAAATAAGTTCACTCCTACCTGCTATGTCCACTATTTCAACCATATTTGGGTGGGCAGTGATAGCAAAACAAAAACAAAGGGTAAGACATTTTTCACCACTTTAAATATTGATGTGCTGCTATTCCTTAAGACCCAGGTACTGGCCTGCACGGTGCATCCTCTCTCCCATCTAACAGATACAGTCCTTCAAAAGCTGAGGCCAGCACCAGCGAGCCAGCCTGCAGCACCGCAACACTCAACTTCCTTTTCCTCCAGCTAACTGAAGACACAGTCTAGCAAAACTGGAGAAATAAAGAATTTACAGAGAATAAATACTTCTTTGCCTCATAGCCCCCGTCAGCTGTCAGACAGAAGAGAGCCCTCCTTGGGAGCAGCCAGCATCTCCCCTTCCTCAGTTCTGCTCCCCACCTTCTGGCAGGGCAACTGCCACCACACAGCCTTGGCATCACTCAGTATTTCTGCTCAACAATCTTTTCAAAAGTGTTTCTTTTTCTCTCTTAAAGGCTTTGAAAGTGTCATACAATGATCATCATTTGCCTGTCAACACAGACCCGTGGCACTACTATTTGCACCTACCAACCACATTTCTGCACAGAGCTGAAAGCCACTTTGAAACTGCTGGAGGTCTGGGTCAGTGGGGAGAAATTCAGGACAATTAGCACACAAGGTACCTGATCCAATCATTACAAATGCAAAAATAGATGCAGAAGAGAAGAAAAAGTACCCAGTTTCTGTGCAAAACCATGTAACCAGATATCAGTCCTGCTCTGACTCTGAAATATGGTATCATTTATTTGTTTCTAACCTCTCAAAGACTGGCATTTCTTCACTTAAAAAAAAAAGTAGCAGTAATGGAAAGATAAAAATACCCCAAAGTAAACAGTTCAACCAAATCAGATATGAAAGGGAAAAAAAAAAGTCTGCAGACCTCTATTATGGAGACTGGTTATTAGCAAATCTATGAGCACTTAGGAAAGTCCTTCGTCTTGATCACAGTAGGAAAAAAACACATACCTCTGTAGAAATAATGCCAGAAGGGATTTTCCTCCAAGCTTCTGTGGGAACAGCGGGTACTGACCCTTCCCAAACTAATTGTTTCAGTTCACGTGCAGTGAAAAACAAAAATCCTAGCAACATAATTTCTGATTTCTCTACTAAACAGTTGAAGACATCCAGAAGGACACTCAGCAAATTGTTCAGCTGAGCAGTAAACAACCCCCGCACACAGCAGGAACATGTGCAAAGCAAACTACACCTGCATGTTCCTTTCCAAATTGCCAGAGGCTGTTAGAACAACTGCATCTCATTTTTGGGAGGAAAAAAACAAAAAAGCACAAGAATATTGCATCATTTTCCAGAACAAGTTGTTAAAGCTCCACATAAAGAGAAAGTACCATCTGATGTACTATCAATAACTAAAATTAAACTCACATTTAACATGACAAGAACAAAGCAGGCAGCCAAGTCTCAGTTTGTTCTTTGCAAATGTTTTTAAGGTTTAAGCTTATTCAGACATTACAGCCCCTGCTCCTGACTATTACCTCGCCCAGAGGCTGAATACTTACCCTCTCTGCTGCTGGACCATGCTTGGAATTGGAGCCCTCCTACATACCTTTCAACCCCCAAAGCTGCAGCGTCAAACCACTTGCTCTTGGAGCCTTTGCTGCAGGGCAGGAGAGGACACCTGGGGCAGCAGCTCCCCCACTGCTCTGCAGCCTCAGCCCAGGGAGTCCCAGTAGTCCCCATCTCATCATGCTTAAATGCAGAACCAGTGCAGCTCACAGCTGTCAGAGGATGAGCAGGTTCAGGTGGTGCCACCTTGCCCTCTCATCACTGGTAGGAAGCTAACAAAAGGCTGGCTGAGGCCAAGTCCTGACCAGGGAATCCCACAGCATGGCAAATGGCCTTCTGCCCTCCCATGCTGCTCCCACCTCTGCCCAAAATGACAGCTAGACACAAGCACAGCGATTCACTCCAGCACCCAGCTCTGCTGATCCACACCTAAGGCAACACCATTGCATATCACAAACAAAACGCTGGCTAAGTGCTTTAAAATCTTAAATCTACCCACTGGGGATCAGCCCTACCACGTGCCATCCCCCACCATGGGCACTGCCCCACAGCCCTTTCCAACTCTGCAGACGGCTCCTTGCCTGCTCTTCTTGCCTCATCCAGCTCCACAGCATCCCCAGACCCTGCTTGGCTCCCTGGACACCAGCACCAGCCCGGTGCTGTGCTGTCACCACCATGCTGCTGTCCCACAGGCAGAGCTCACACACGCTGGGGTAGCAGGAGGAGCTGTGGCCCCATAGCCACGCATCCCCAGAGCATCCTGGCTTCTCACAGCTGAACCAGCAACGGCCACAGCCTCTGTGGAGCCTCAGTGGGGCTCTTCACAGGGCAACAAAGGCACCGCAGATTCACAAGGAAATAATTTTTCTCTGATCTCTGTTTCGGGGAAGGAATATATCAAAAAATTAATCTTGTTATGTGGTATTGACTTCCATGCAGTGAAAGACAGGGAAACAATATAGAAAGCTACAGAACAGAAATGAAAAACAAAACCCCAGCGACCTTGAGTAGACAACACTGGAATTGCTTCAGTAAGCAAAACTGCCGATGCCAAAGGCGTAACAATTCAAAATACGTTTTTCAAGTTGCTCCGAATAACTGCTGCATTTCTGGAAGATATTTATTATGAACATGGGCCCTTGTGCGAGGCCGACCTAAGACTGGAACTCCTTAATGACAAGCCTTGATGATAACCTTAGACAAACCTTGTCGTCTGCTGTAAAGACAGAGCCTGAAGCTGGGGGTGAGAACGGCAGAGGTCCTTGGGCACAACACCCTCCTCGTTTCAAACATCAGTCGTGTAATTGCAGCATCTGGGGTGCCCACGCTGGAGCACTCCTTGGTGCTTGTCAAACACTGCGGGTTGCCCTTCCCTCAGACAAAATACTCCCTCTTTCATTCTTCTTTTGGGAAAAGGTAAATGTGTGTTCCTGGCAGGGAAACTCAGCACACTCTCCAGAAGCAGTGCAAAGGAAAAAGCTGAAATGCAAGATCAGGAAAAAGCCAGCTCAAGAGGGGTTTAGGAGTTACAATACTTTTGAATCAAGTGATTTCTTTGGTTCCTACTACATATTTTCAGTCTCAGCCTCTCTCCATCCAATTCCTTTGATCTAATACTATAACTACATGATTATCTTTGTCTTCCACCTAAAGCTTCAAGAGTATCTGGTCATTTCTTGATTGTCATCTGTATCTAACACATAGGGGCAGAGATACAGGAGAAATGAACAAATGCAACCAGCAAAGCAGCGAGAAACAGTCTTTCCAAGACAGGGAAAAGAAAAGAGTAGTCAATGAGTTTGCTGTCCCAGCGAGCATTGAGCAGGCACCAGGTATGTCCATGCACAGGGACTGAAACTGGCTGTGGCGTGCAGCTTTGGGATTTTATTCACGCAAGCACAAGGCAGCAATGGGATACCTGACCATCTGCACAGACAAAGTTCGCACTAGCTACAGGTCAGTAACTTCCCAGCTGTGTCACGCTGTCGCCGGGCAGGACGCTGCTGCTGGCTCATTTCCCAGCATGTGAGGTGACCTATGGGGGACACACATTACTGGCTGATGACCCCTGAGGAAGCCAAAAGATGCCACACCTCGTACAAGAGCTTTTCTTAGGGTTTAGCACAAGCCCAGCATTTGAAATCCACCTGCCACAATGAACTGCTCATCCCTTGACCCCTTTGCTTAAATTACCAACAGGTAACAAGCAGGGTGGTCACTCATTCCAGATGACTTCTGAAGAAGAGCTAGATTCAATATCTAAAGTGAGAATTCTGCAAATTTCTCCAACGATCCCTGCTGACCTCCAAAAGCATAGGATAAGGTCTTTACCCACAGCCAGCAGAGAGGTCATGGAGGAGGCTCTCTCCTCCACCCAAGCCTTTGTTCTGCAGCCTTCCCACAAAGAAGCAAAAAAATCAAACTTCACAGTGAAGACCTGTGGGCTGCTAAGATCCATATCCATCCATCTACAAAATGCTCAAATCAAGATGGCCACTGACACAAGCAATATTATCCAGCTAAAGTACCTCTCAAGTTCTGATTTGTCAACGTAGCCTGCCAAGAGCACTCACACTCAGGTCTGTGTGAATGTTTCATCCAAGCTCTGCCGAAGCATTAAGGCAAGCTCAAAGTGTGCAAGTCACAAAAAAGAAAATTTGCATTCTGAGGAAGTTGAAAATGTTCATTTTGAGGAAGTCTGTGACATTCTGGGATTAAAAGACAAAGAAATAGGTTCCACATAGGTCAGTTTTACTTCTCAGAGAATTGCTGACAGCTCCGCAGCAGCAGCAGGTAATGGTTATTTCCCCTTTCAGTAACTTATTTCCTGATGCTCAAGGCAATTTTTGCAGGGGGTGGCAGAAGAAAAGAGTCTGGAATAACCTCTGCAGTCTGTGAGCATGTGATATTATAAGGGAAAGCAAATATCATGATATACCAATCACCTACACTCGGGATTGAATATCTTGATTTCTGTTAAGTAACTGAAGAAATACACTTACATAAATGAAAAGGCAAGAAAGCACATTTAAAAGTATTTTTCAATCATTCATTTTGTTGCTTAAAAACATCTAAGGGAACTTTTAATCTACAGTTTCCCTTTCAAAGGAATTCTTTAGGCAAAATTCTGCTAATTATCCCATGATCACAAATCACTTGCTAATATTAACAAGGGAACATAGAGACAAGGGTAATTTAGTTATTTATTTCAATGACCGTCAACTATATGCTTTGCAGAGGAGAAGAGAGACCTGTAGCCTCTATAACCTGTGAATTTTACTGAATTTCACAGAACATTACAAAGAGAGATTTTTATGTGTGACCAATGACAAAGTGAAATGAAAAAATATTTTCTGAGAGGGGGATTTTTGAAAGTCTTGAAGGCCAGTTGTTGACCTGCAGCAATAGCAAAGATGATTATCATAAGGACAAAGAATTCCTAGCCATTTCAAAATAACTTCATTGTTGTTCATCCATTTGAAAGTATTTTGTTGCTATTCTTTCTGTATGTCTTGCACAACCAATGTACAGGATGATACTACTCAGGCAAAAACAAAAACTGCAAATCTTTGTTATTGAGATGTTCTGTAGAAAACCAAAGGTGCTTTGAAAGAAAAATATCTAAGGAAAATTTTCTGCCAGAATCTTCCCAGGACCATTCTCCTCCCATGACATTGTAGCTCAGTTGCATCTAGACTCAGCAGTGATTAATGAATTAGAAATGCCTGAAATACACAGATTTACTGCTAATCAGTGGGGTGAGGTTTTGTTTGGGTTTGTTTTGTTTTGTAGGGTGGGTCTTTTTTTTTTCAGAACCTGTTGAGTCATAACTTTCATATTAAATGACATATGAATTTTATTTGAAAAAATTATAGCAGCACCTCACATTGTAAATTTTATAGGACAGCCAGACCGCTATTTGGCCAAACAGAATTAAGGAAGAAAATACACCTATTTTATAGAAACAGAAAACATTAAAGAACCTGTTTTATAGCCGTATTCATTGTGTCTCAATTTTAACCTCAGGATATGTGGAACTGAGGAACACTTTATGTGAAATCAATGCCTGTTGTGTACAGACAGGCTTTTTCAAGGATCCAAGTGCAGACTGGCATGTGTTTTAATGGAAATGTCATTTACTGTAAGTAGCCAATCCTAATACCATTGAAAGATGTGATTATATTTGCACTAATAGCACTATGATGCTGCAGGTATCCTGATCTGCTTGTAAACCTAAAGCTGTAATGGCTTAAGAGAACTACCCTCACGCTAGTTGAATTATTAAGGACTGATACTCAGTCAATACCCCTCTACAAATCAGGAATGAGAGACTTGACACTTCTTTTCTGCTGCAACCCTGGGAGTACAAATCCTCTGTACGTAGAGGCTGTCGCACCGCAGGAACACAAAATATTATGCAGAAATAATTAATGAGTTCCCTTTATCATATTTGTTAGTACTTACCTGTATTCAGTAAGTTGTTGGCTAGACTGGAACAACCTAAAACCACTGAAGACAGCTTGACTGATAACACTGTAGAGAAAAGTAGCTGTCACCAGGCTAAATGCCAAACCCCCAAACTATTAAAAATCTGTTTAAACCCAACCTACACTCACAGCTCCACAACCTGCTGCCACATGCAAGCTGCCCATGAGAGGAAACCCTACCAAGCAAGAACCGTGTGCCCAATAGCCTTTAGGAAGGGCTTAATAATCTGCAAGATCAGTACTTAATTGAGTTTAATTAGCTTAAGTGCAATCTTAAATCTGACAAAATTTGAATAAGGTTACAAATTAAAAGGTCAGTATGCAGGGATATGCTTTCAGAGCGAGATGTTCAATAGGAACATTAATGAATTCAACATTTTTATTTTCTCATGCAACCATACAAGCAAAACACATAATTGTTTACAAGCAGAGAGAGGCTGGTCCTGGGTGGTGCTGAAAGCTCTTAGATGCCCCAAAAAGGATAGTGTTAAAAGGAGATGAGCTGTATACTGAGAAAAACCTATTTTGCAAAGCCTGAATTAGCCACAGTACTCCTTTTAATTTGTACAAACCTCCACATGCTTCTGTGTTAAATAACAGAGTATCAGTGCAGAACACAAAGATATGCTTGTGCTGCTAGTTCTCTGTCTCAATCACTTATTTGGGGCATGCTTAGTCATAATTAAACTATATTGATGTGATGTTTAAACAATTTCTGTATGGATTTGCCCATTGGGCTGCCAGCAAACTATCTCTTCCTATTCAAACGAACAAAACAATTTTAGAGTTTCCATCAGAGACACACATTTTAACTTTCTTTTAATGACAGAATAATGAATATTTTATAGTTGCAGTTTCTGTTTTAAATGAGATATTTTTATTGATGTTAGGATTGTCCTGTAATGGTTTCAATTCAAAGCTGGTAGGACTGTAATTAGGTATTTTTTTAAATATTTGGTACTTTTTCTGATCGTTCTGATAGACACAATTTTCTCATAGTTTAATATCCTCAAAACTGAATATGCCAATCATTGAAATTACTCAGTGGTAAAGAAAATGCATCTGTCTGATCAAAAGTACAGTATAACAATTTGTGAATCTTTTAAAAATTCCTTATCAAATGTGTATTTGCATCTTTGAACATACTTTTAAAGTACACATTTCAATAAAATCAGCAAACTTACACTTTGAATAACATTCAGTTTTTGTTAGTTATGCTCGTGAAAATGTAGTCTTATGCCACAAAAAAAAAAAAAAAAAAAAAATTTTATAATGTTAACATAGAAAAAAGATTTTGTATTAAACAACAGCAGAGCTAACCATCTGGAAAGAAACATACGTTCTCTATAAATCTATTTAATTTGGGAAATGGATGAGTTCTAGACACTGTTTTTTTTTTCTCTTAAGAATATCATGTTCTAACAAATTTTCAAGAAGTACACACAGACATATGTTTGTCAGGAATTAACAAGAAAGTAGATTGCTGAATACTGTTGCACTGAGACCATCGGTAACTCCCCAGTTTTACTGAAAATCCACATATGCCACATAGCATGTAATAGAATTGCTACTTATAGTCTTAAGGTTTTATGAAAGCATCATTTGTTCAGAAAAGTAACGTGGATAGTCCATAAATTTCTGAGCTATGGTGTGTTTACTCAGGTAACTCATTGCCATAATCATACACATGCAAAACCAGTTAAGCCTAGCATTCCCTTTCTACTTCTCTCAATGTCCCATTGTATGTGTGATACTTCACTACATCCTATTTCCCATCGAGACACATAACCAGACTCTTTTGAAATGAAAAAACACAGAATTTTTTAGAGGCATAAGAAAGGCAATAGTGCTTCCTGAATGAGGGTTTTATTTTAGTGAAAGCCACCAGAAAACCTATGTAGTGTACAAATCCTCAGACAGAAAGCTACTTCCTGGCCCTAATGTTCAGCCTGTCCAGACTCATTAGTCAGGGTACCTTTATCCTGGGGAATACCTTGGTGCCATACTTTTTGTCTTATTTGGGCAACAAGTAACAGAGGCCATGAGTAAGTCTTTCAAAATGCCTGGCCACGTACTTTAGAGGTGCTCCAGGACTGATCTATATGCGCAAATAGTGACTGGGGAATTTGAGTGTTAAACTGTTCATCTTAAACACCCCTTATACAAGCAGCTTAAAGTGATTAAGTGGTCCAAACTGAAACACCAAACACCCAGCATCTGAATTACCTCTTAGTTTAATACCACTTGGGAAAAAAAAAAAATGGCCTGTGGCCCAAGGTCCTAATTTTAAAAGATCCGTTTGATATTTTATCAGTGTCTATCCAGGACAGTAATTGCAGAATTCCACACAATAATAATCCTTCTTCAGTAACTGCTCAAACACAGAACCTACAGAGCACTGAATGGGGGCACCTTCGCAGAGCTCGCTGTGCCCTCTATCCCTAGAGCTCTACGACAGCATGTAGGCTGCTGCAGCTTACAGCAAAATCAGTGCTGATTCTCTTCTGTGCCACAGCCTGCATCCTCAGGTTAAAACAGTAAAAATTATTTTTAATTGGAACAGGAGCGCACAGCACACTTCACAAAGAGCAGTTCTGTACTCTCACAAAGAGCAGCAATGTAAAAGCTTTACAATCCCCAGCTTTGATCAAACACAAGGGATGTACAGGCAAATGGGATGAAGACTAGTTAAGTTTCAGTACAAATACAATGTGCACAGATGATTTAAGGAAGAACCCCGATACAAGCACTATTAGAAGTTTTTTGCTCCAGGACTACATTTCTCTGCTTCATACGAAAGTACCGACCCATAGCTGTAAATCACCACCATGCTCATCACTATGGCTGTAAATCATCACTGTATTCCTGAAGGCAGCATTTTCACTGTCAGCGTTGGAATCAATAGCCAAGTCCTGCCCCATACTTTAGGAAGAGGTTGAGATAATGAGTTAAGATGGACAAACACAGCTAAAACTAAGGCTTGAGCAACAGCACAGCACAGCACCCTCCTCGCTGAGGGCAATGGAAGCCCCTGGGCTTCATTTATTGTCCCTCCCCAAAATCTATTATTGCTTCTGACACCAAAGCAAAGCTCTCAGGCTGCCCTAAGCAGGCCATACAGATGTGGTGAATTCTTTGGGACACTGATGCTCTTAAGTTTGGTCTTGCAAGATCTTGTGAGAAAAGGATGTGGCACATAAAAGTGATAATAAGAGGTGAATTGCTGGTCCCCAAAATAGGATGTGGGAAAGGGTCACTAAGCAGTTTGACCTCAGCACACAGCCTAACTAGTTAGTGGTTACTAAATACCACTTGCAGTAGCACTCATTTCCTGGACAACAGAACAATGTGGCCCATATTAAATCTACCCACCTTAGTACCATCAACTGGAAATCAGTACTATGGTGGGTATGAGAAGATAATTAAAATAAAACAAGTTACTAAAAGATCCCATCAAGTTTGACCTTGAATAATTAGGTTTTTAATGCATAGGAAAACTACTAATAACAAGCTACTGTGAAAGTAGAAAATCAGATGTTTTTCTTGCAGGCAGAATTGAAAGGAAACACATTGCTTTTCCAGTGTCTTTAATTTTCAGTAGAGTCTGCAATGAGCTGCTAATAATCATACAGTATGCCATCAGGGTTTTGCACCTATTTACATATAAATAGTTCTGACCTGACTTGGCTACCAACAACGGTTAATTTAATTTATTGTCCTTTGGCAAGTGAATAGTCATTGGTTTTCTAGCACTTTTAACCTTGGCAAACCCTTGGGAAATAAAAATTAGATTGAAAGAAAATTACTAGTGGTGGAGAACAGTAAGAAAGTGACAGTAGTATATATAAACCTCAGGCAGCAGTGGAATAAAGTGTCATATTATTGTATGCTGTCTTCTAAAGTTCAATATTACTTTCTTGATTTACACTTCTGTAATTTTTTCCCAGTAATTCTTCTTGCTTTGGGGACTTTCACACCTAACTTCATGTTTTTCAGCTGGGAAGAGGGATTAACCTATTTAGCATTTAAAAATTTATCAGAATTCATAAGAAAAAACCAGTGATGTGCAACCAGCAACAGCTAAATAAGGTGACAGATATTGACCACTAATGACTGAATATTAGAGTGAGATTATTTGATCATCACTCCTATACCACTTGCATGATAATACATTTGAAGCACCGCAGTCTGACACCTGGAGTCTAGTGAGAAAATACAAAGCCCAGAGCATCCCCTTCTGCTTGCAACACATACAGCTGTCTCCTGGCTTTCACTTCAATGCAAAGTGCTCAACTGAGTGCACACATCATGACTCACTATTGACATTGTTATCGCAGTGAAGTCTAGATAATGAAGATCAGGAGAGCAATAATAGAAACTGACACTTCTGGAGTTTGCTGGGAGTGCTAATCTTTTCAAAAACTTCTAAGTGCAAGGTTTTAAAAACTAAGAGAGTGACCATATGTTTAAAAGAAACATATGGGAACTGAACAGTGGAAAATGCCCATGAGTTAAAGGCAAGCAGCACTGGCCTCAGGAAGTGCCTTCCCACCCCTGTTCCTCACCTGGAACTGAGGTGCAGCTTTGTGGGATCTGAGAGAAGGACCTGAATTACCTCCTACCCTTATAACACTGGCTCTGGGCAGAACAACTGGGGCAGAGAAAGTTGCAGAACACACTTCCACTGATTTTTTTTAATTGTTCCTGGATTCCTAGAATTCTAGATATGCAGAGTTCCTGTGTGCTCTCATGTGTGTCCTGGACTCCCATTTTGTCATACTATAACACACAGTAGCTTGGAAAATAGTAAAATCGGTCACATACATGGAGTATCGTCACAGTGAATATTTGGTTTCTGTTTTATGCTGGTGAAATTTGGCATTTTTACATTTGAGGCTACATCACACCCTGCAGAAACAAAACATTCATGAGAATGATTCCAACACACAAAACTGTAACCTTCATACCAAATGATCAGTGTAGATGCAAAATAGGATTTGAAATTAAGGAAAACAGAACTCTTCTAGAGCCCCAAGTGGTAAATGCTTTCTAAGCAGTCATCTTTAAAAAGGGAAAGTTACATACAGTCCATCCCTTATATAATCTATCTACATACCTATTTTTGTGGCAAAACCCTAATAGAACCTATTTCTGCAAATAAAATATTGCACACTGTCAGTTATCTGAGAGGATTATGCTTGCTTTTTATCTGGGGTCACTTATAGCTACAAATTAATAATCAACACTGCATATGATAACAGATAACACTTGTAATGGCTGTACTGTACAGTAAAAACAAGCCAAAAGACAAGACATCTATTATGCCATGGTTGAAATACATATACTGCTGTTATAGTGCTATCGATGCTGTTGATTTAAAAGTATATTTTTCAAAGAGAAAGTGGGGGAAAAAACATTTCTAGATAAAGGCTAGCTATGAATGTTTTCATAGACTTGTGTACTGCTACCTACATAGTCTATGAGGCAGAAAAAATGGTTTAATAAGATGCCAGAATGATATTACTTGTCAACTTTTGGTGTTAAAACCATCTTCTGAGTGTATGTTGTTTTCAAAGGAATCCTTTTAGGATCCTTTGCGCTTTCAGGTTTTGCGCTATTTTGATGCACTTTGCAATAACCTCATTGTGTCACAGTGTGCCCGGAGTTCCAGCTTCCCTGATTCCCCTGTGATGAAACAAAACTAAAAGAAAATGTATTTAGCCATGTAGATTTCAGAGTAATTGATCTGAGAAGCCCCTAAAGGGCTTGCTTTTTGCTCAGGCACCAAACTCCCATCCTGCTGAATCCAGCCCCAAATGACATCTCAAGTGGGCAATCCAGCACAGGGCGCTTTTGCAGAGGCCTATATAGAAATGTAGAAATAGAAATAACCACTAAGACTGTGGGTTTGGTTGTTGCTTTAGAATAGTTTTAACAACATTTACTGCATTATTGCTGCAACAAATATTGTTACAACAAATTTCGGGCATTGCTGACAGCTTGTATGTACATAAAACTGCTGCACAATTCACTTTCCAGAATTAAAAAAGAGTGAATGATTTCAGACAGGAAGTAAGTTAGAGGTATTGGCTGACACTGTATGAAGTTCCATTCCAGAGCCAAACTTTCCAAGATGGACAATACGCCACAGATGTGTAACGTAACTGTGGCCCTGATATGCAGCCACAGTGGCATGTTTTTAGGGGGAGACCAAGTGCTTGACTTCGTTGACTCTTTGGCCACAGCTGCTGCTGAAGCAAAGACAGCCTTCCCAGTGCTGTGACTGGGGAAACTTTGCAGTTCTTGCTTGTTGTGGTGGTTGTTCAAGTTCCCTGCCATGGAATTTCTCTGCTCTGTCTGCCATCCCTTTACCATAAAATGGATGTGGTTCTGCCCAAGGTATTTAATCTTGTCCTATACTTACAATAAAGACCTTATAGGGCCAATTTGAATTATACTTTGGTCATCAATATCAACTAAACAGTTAATTGACAAAATAGTGACCGTCATAACCAATATATCTAGTTGTCTCCAAGTTTTGAAAAGATCCTGCTCCTAAGCCACCAGCCCTCATACAATCCTGGGTGTTCTGAGACTCTTTTTTCTGTATTTGCCTCTGTTTTCTGTTTGCCTCTGTATCTTCTGCTTTTTAATTTTGATTCGTGACTGCCCACCTCCAGCATCCACTGATGAGTCCCTGTTAGTTATTTTCAAACCCCTCAATCTCTGTACATTTAAAAAATGTTTTACATGTAACATTCCATTATAATCTGCTCAGTAAAGTTCCAGCTAATTCCCAAATTTCTTTTTCTGGATTACTTAATGTGTGTCGTGGAGTACTTACATCTGGAAGGAAAGAAGAATGTGCTGACAGAAGCTCTTATCCAAAATCCCAGGGATGTCAGTTGTCTTTTCATTGCTAATTATAAGGATTAGAAGAACACATTTCTCCATAGTGTCTTGATCTGGAGAATATCTGAACTTCACAAACACAGCAGCAGGTTCAGGAAATGGAAGTCCTGAAATGTTGAAAAAATTTAATACAATTTTTATGCCAATACATTGTACTAAAGTCTTTTTATGCTAGAAGTGTGTTACCAGCAATGCTTTTATTCATTCCACAGGAGATTTTTGTTTAAAAAAAAGAAAATCAATAACCATTGTGCAAGAAAATAAATTCCATTTTCAGCTTGGAAACAATTTCCTTTTCTGCACTTCTCTAAAACCAATACTTTGTTTCTCAGTCACCTTCAGAGAATCATTTCCAAAAATAAACTTTTACGTTCTCGATGTTAAAAGCCCAAACATATTCTAAGTACTTGTTCAAATAAACCAGTATTGTGTGCCTAAACATGATCTTTAATGGTTTGTCTCAGGTGTCATCAGCTATTTTAGCAGAAGTTGAGTCACCACGTAAAACGCAAATGCTCCTTCATTTCACATTATTCACCCTGAAATTTTTAAGATTTTAGCAAGCTGCTATTTTCTGCATTAGGTACTTAGGCTATTTGCTTCAATAATACAGCATCACTTTATCACTTAACTTCAAAGTGATTAAAACCCTCTATGAAGTAAGAAAATATTAACAGTTCCCATTTAACTGAAGGGAGGTGTGTCAGAGAGATCTCACTCCTAGAGATATTTAGAAGAGATGCAAGTATTCCACCAGGAGGAAATGTGGAGCAGTGGGGCACGTGACTTCCAACATAATCAAATGCAAACACAGCATTGGGACTTTTGAAATCCCACCTGACGTAGCTCAGGATCTTTGGGTAATTTTGCATATTTTCACATATAGCCTAAAAAAACGGACTACGCCTACATTGCTGAGTCACATCTCAGCATGGAGTAATTTGCTCTGCTTCTCCGCAGGCCAAATCAGACTGATATTGTGCTGCTGCAATTTTACTATGCCCAGCATCTAACCAGCTTTAAAGCCAGGTTGGAAAAACCCATACTGTACTCAAAGTGCTACTTTGACTGTGGTGCAGATATATCTCAACAGTAAAATTGGTCTTGTGTTAGCGCTGAATGAGCATTTGTCATTCAAATAATTTTTTTACAAAACACTTACTTTCTACTGAATCAACAGTTTTTCAGAAAATAATCAGTTTCAACATAAAGAAAATTTTCTTTTAGAAATTCATATTATATAATTTCACCTGAAGCTATATGGTGTTGGCCTGTTGTTGAACTGAACCAAAATACTTAATTCAAGATCAGCAAGTACAACAAACATAAACCTACATGAACATGTAATGTGCTACTTTAGACAACTGAATTTGCACACTGAACTAACTTAAAAGACCAATTTCATTTTCATTTTACAAAAAATAAAGTTTGCTTGAATGGTAAATAGTGCCATTTTCAAATCTATTTTTAAATTTCTGTGTTCTATTGGGGCGGGGGGGAAGCATTACTTTTCAATCTTTTCAGAAAATCTGGGCTGAAAATAAACTTCAAATGTTGACATTTCTCCCAGAAAGAAATTGTAAATTCTGGTAAACTCTGGCAGACTTAGACCAGTCCCTTTTTGAATAGAAACTTAAGAGTCCAGTCCTACTAAAAGTAGCTGAGATAACCTCCTGGAGACCTGTGCCACTTTTGAAAATGGGAAAAAAGCTCCTATCCAACCTAGACATTTTTTAAATGTTTACTGTTATTGTGCCCAACTTGTTACACATTAAAACCTGGGGAAAGCCAACCAATAAAATCGGGTTTTTTATCATACATCTGTTCTGAAATTGCTAAGTACACCTCTTTGCTCAGGACCATCCTCTCTTTAGGACTGCATGCAGCTGAGCTGCTGGTCATTATTTCAGTCATTCTTTTTAATGAAGAAGCAATTACATATAGTTTGACAACAGAGAAAATGAATATGTATTAATTTTTCATTTCAAAATGAGCATAATATTTTGTTTTGATTACACCAATTCCTTAGAAGATATTACCCCTGTTGCTAGTTTGGCCTTGATACAAATGGTATGAGCTACAGCAGCTTCCAAAGAGAAGATTTACTATAAATTAGGATCCGAATGGAAAGAATCAAATGGCAGACAGAGAGGATTATGAGTCTATAGCTATATTCTGACATATATTGGATTATTAGGATTTGCATTCATTAGGAAAGTTAGACTGGCATTTGCATGAGTGTGATACATTGTGCAGTTCATGAATGTTTTATAGTTAATAGGAAAGGGGTAATTATAAACTGACTTTTTCTGATGAACAGCTGTAGATTTTGCCCACTTTGACATTGCTTGTAGTTTGTTATGCCAAGCAGCGCTCTGATCCTTCACAGACCTCTATGCCCAGATAAAACTGGTGGGTTTTAACAGATGTAGAAGGCTGCCTGCACTGCAGTTTGCAGAAACTAGCCCCTGTGGTAACTAAAGGCTTTCATAAAATACATTCAGGGTCAAATCTGATTTTCAGCTACAATATTGTGCAAAGTACAATTCATATTAATGTGTATGGATTGCACTAATGACAGGCAAGGCTGTAAGATGGAGATGCGCTCTGCAGTCCATTACAATTAGTTGTCAGTGACCCAGTAAATCAGACTCTGTAAGAGAAAAGAAGCCCTATTAACTCATTTTCTAAATATTTGGATAGACCATGGAAACTACTAAAACGGCCCCTAAAGTCCTTGGCTACAGGCATCTTTAAGCTTGACTTGCACAAAATTTAACAGAATTCAACATTGTCTTAGGAACTCAAATATGTCAGTCTTCAAATTAACCTATGATGATGTTGATTTATAGCCTTGACAATCCTCTCACCCACTGTGAATCGCACGGCAGGCAGGTAGATTTAGAGTTCCTCACAGAAACACAAACCACTTCCTCAGGAACAGCTCTGCTGTGCATCCTGCCACAACTCTGGAGCTGGACCAGCTGTGACAGTGTTGAAACAACCAACACGTAACACCACAACGTAGCGGGGAGAGCAAGAAAGGGGAAAGCAGGGAGCTGAAGCCAAGTTATGGTGAAGGCTGTACACAAAGGATTAAACTGCTAAATGCATTTTCATGACAGGTGAATAATGAGCTGTTACTGGCGAGATGCTGCTTTTAGACCTCAATATTTAAAAGGATTTATGAAGGCTTATTACTAGGGACTGCATTAATAGAGTCTACGTGGGTCTGCACTCCATCAGCCTACCTCCTGGTGTTGACTTTTTCCTTCTTTTCTTTCAAAGTAAGTAAAAATAAAGTACTAGAACCCCCTATTTGCTTTCCAGAGCTAAAGGAATAATTAACTCTGGGAGCAGGAGGCAAGAAGGAAGAGACCCCAGGCTTAAGCTATTTGATTGCAGAGAGAAGCAAAACTATTATCAGCATTAATACAGAGAGATCAGAAGCCTCAATATGAAGGTATTAAAAATGCACACACTATTGATCGACAGGTTTACTATAATTATGTAGAAGCTGATTCAGCCGACTGAGCTTTCAGACTTCCTGGGTGATGTATCTCCCAGCTCATGAAATATAGTCTGATGCTATGAATACTGACTGACAGCTTCATTTTAGTAATTTGCCACAGCAGACTGACATTTTATTAGAGCTCAGTAGAAGACACATTGAAATTAATGGGGAAGACTCTCTTGCTTTCAGCAGGCGTTGGATAAACTAATAGGTTTTGTTTCTGATAAGATGGTGGGAGACCTTCTTAAAACCACAGTAGCTTCAAAATTTTCAGAAAATGAAAATGAGTGGGAGTTGTGCATCTGAGTACTATTTGTGCTTTTGAACACTCCTCTTCTTCATAATTACATAACACACTTACCAGGATGGAAGGTCAAGAGAGAAGAATGCAAGATGCTTCACCTCTGCTCTGATACATCTCCCCTTAGTTTGCTCACTCTTGATCCATTCACTTTACTTTTCTAGTCTCCTTTCTCAATCAGCCATTTTCTCCAGTCCCTCCTCCCATCTCAATCTCTCTGTCAAGCTATTTACTACTGTTTCCATCAGTGGAGCCAGGAGCTATTGCCCTGCTAAGCAAGACAGCATTTATCTCTAAACTCTAAGTTCATTCCTGGTTCCTAGACTCTTTGTCCCAGTCTGTTCAGTTCTTCTGATGTGGCATTGTCTAATCTGATTTTGAGTCAGCATCAGAAACTGAATCACCAATAGCAAAGGAGAGACAGGCTCTTATCCAATGCATTGTCCATTGATACACCAGCCTAGAGCACCTCAAAAAAGCTATTACAGGGAAGAGACTTAGGGTACCCTAGGCCTGGGCAGGAATTTGCAGGGATGGTGCATCTTTACTGTGTTTACCTGTAACAGCTGTGAAGGGCTGGAGCCAACTGCCAAGGACCTGAACGAGCCAGAGGGGCTCTCCAGCCTCTCCCCCTTCCTTGGGGTTTGCCTGCCTGTGCTCCAAGTCAGCTTGGATGTGGTGCAGCTGAACAACCTTGGTTCTGACTCTTGAGTGAAGAGCTGTGCAGGAAAGCTGTAAGAAGCTTGCATGTCAGAGGCCTCTCTGGCTTTGCCTGGGAGCTGCATTTAAGCCACATACCTTGCCAGTCTCAGCCCTGGCTTGCTGACTGAACATCCCAGCGTGACCCTGGCCCTGCCTCATCACCTCTGGACTGTGACAGACCCTGGTTGCCATCACCAGACCTGCTCTGCTTGTCCTGCTTGGGACGGCACCCTTGCAGGTGAGGAACCTTCCCCGTCTATCTGGCACTCTGCAAAGGATCACTGTAGCGACAGTGGAAGTTTAGGAACATTAATTAGACCAGGAGACAATGAAGATCTATTAAAAAATGCCCATCTGTGAGTGTTAATTTAGCAGCTACTAGTTATTTTTCTCTGCTGGGATGGTAGATGGAAAACAAGCTCAGAAAATAAAAGGCAGAAGAAAATAAGAGAGGAAAAACAGTATGAAGCTTATCAGGAGAAAACGTTAATTACACTTTAAAGCCTTTAGTCACCTAAGCTTATATTTACAATAGAAATAGAAACAGTCCAAATTATCTCTGCATTTTTTAACAAAACTCTGATTACACTTATTTTTGCTACTTTTCTCTCATTATCTTTACTCTAACTAGAGAAGTATCAAGCACTTACAATTTCTGGATATTGCTTTGTCACTTTTTATTGCCTTTCTTGTATGCGTTCTAGTGAACACACATCCAGAGGTGTGTGAAGCCACATGAAATGTGGAGCCAATTGACCACAACAGGCACTGCTCGCTCTTTAGTGCTGATCAAACATGCTCCCACCAAAGTCTCAGGCTACAGGATATTGAAGACGAATTCTACAATCACACCTTTACTGAGCCATCATTGCTGAGTCCTTCATGGTAGTGGCTGTTAAGGTGCAACGGCAGAAAAAAAAAGAACTTTGCAAAAATGGCACAAAAGTATCACCATTTTATCTTGCACCACTAAAAAAAAAATGCATACAGCTAATATCTGTTCAAGCAATTAAATACATCAGGATTTTGCTACTGAATTCAGTGAGGGCAAGACTATGCCCATAGCCTACTAAGTTGGCAACAGCTGTAAACAAGTGTAATCTGTTCTCTAGGGCTGTATTTTATATGCCAGAAATAACAAGAAATAGTCTTTTAAAAATGCTGTGTTCATTAACAAGGAATACTTAGTCTAAAGAAATGACTGACCTTTTCTAAGATGCACCCAATTTAAATTCCTAAGCATAGAAAGGTCTTTATCTTTTAAAGTGGTCATTTGTTTTCTGAGTTTCCCGCCTGAATGTTCTGTGTAAGACACCACAGGTTGCAAAGTTTTTGATTTCACAACTGTGTGTTGTTGAAATACTTTGATTCTTCACTTTGAAATAATGACATTGTTAAATAATAGGCAAAGAGAACTGTAAAAAGATTTTACAAACCATAAAAAAAAAACAATCCTAGCACATATCTATTCAAAACAAAGTTTCAGATATTAAAGTATGTATTTACTTATTTTTAAAATAGTTGAGGAAAGTCAAAGGTATTTTATTGTAGATTTACTGCTCAAATATGTGTGGGTTTGCAGGCATTTCTAACAAAAATGCTGAAACTAAAAAAACATTAAATACTACAGCAAAGGCTATGATTCTGTCTCTGTACTCACGGCAGGAGAACTTGGGTATGCTTTCAGCATGTCAATGTTTAAGAACAGCAAGGTTTAAATGATGAAATAAATGACATGACAAGGAGCTTCAGTTTGAGATGGCTATCTGTACAAACCAAATGGTCAGCCATGCAGAGAGTTCACTTGCAGATGGTCAGATTTCATTAGTAGACTCACACTGGACTACAGATAGACCTGTGCAGAGCCCTAAAATCTCAAGACACCACGAGTCTGACTTATTTAATGTCTTGATCTCAATTTTACAACGCTAGATGCAAACTCATTGTTGGATTTTTCTTGCAATAGTCATAGGCAAGGCAAGATGAAATTTCGCTCTAACTATGAATGCATTCTAATTGCTTTACTAAAACTCCTTCTGTCATTGCATACTATCACATTTCTTGAGAACATTGATTCGTAAGCAGAACTTCTAACTGAAATGAATGGCACAATTTTGGTGTGAACCCTGATTTTTAACATTCAACTTGCTTCCCACCCATTCTCCTTATATTTCTTTCTCCCTCTCTCAGCCATGATTCTCCTACTAAGTATCCCATCGTTGCAACAGTCCTTTCTAAGTGCAAAAAGTAATTCATGGATATAAAATTAATAAATGCTGAAGTATATCTGCATAAGAGCAGATCACCACAGGACCTAAATAAACACAATTAGCAAAGCTGCATTTCTACTGGAAGCTGCTCAGTCCCCATGTTCACCAGATCAGCCAGGTGAGTCCACCTAAATCCACAGTCTGAGCAAAATCTGTCACCCGTGCACAAGCAGAGAGGAGCTGCAGAATAGGGTGTGTGCCCACGCGGTGGTGGGAGAATGCAGCTGTTTTGAATAGTTTTCCAGAGAGCACTTTCCTCTAAAAAGAAGAAGGGGGAAACCAGTCATAAGTCCTAAGCAGGCCTGCAGAAGGAAGAAGAAATAATGTCTCCCTGATGCTTCAGGTGATTACCACAGAGAGCTCCCTGCATGGAGAGGACAGCTTCTGCCACCACAGCCCTGCAGCAGCAAGTGTCACACCAGGTGCAGGCTTGGCAGCACCATAAGAGCATTCTGCTAACGGCACAAGGAGAGCACTCCCACCACCCGTGTGCATGGAGGTCTGAGCCAAAACATATGCCTTCACAGTACAGTGGACTTTACTTCCTTATTATTGTGGGTTTCATTAACCACTCCAGACACAAATGCTCTGTTTTGTTTGTGGCAATAGTGCTACTGAACCTCCCCAAGGAAATAAAGGGAGGTCACAGCATCATATCTCTATCTGGCTCAATCACCTAGTCTGGGAAGAGCTGCTGGACCTCAAAAAGCTAATACATATTTGATGATTCTGTACGATAGCCTTGGAAATGGGTATTTCCGTGGCAATGAAGCCATTGCACGTGTGCACTGAGTGAAACCAAAGCCCCTTCTGCCGCAGGCTGCTGCAAGGATTTTGCATGAAATATTAAAAAGAAGCCTTCATGCCTGGAGTCCTTATTGGGTCACCTCAGCCTTTAGCTATCCTGCCAGCTCAGTCCTCTCCTTGGGGTGTAATTAAATAAGGGCAAAACGGCATGAACCTGCTAATGGCTTCGCATTGCCCAGAAGGAAATCACTGAATTACCCTGGGATGCCTGCTCTGATTAGGAATAGCACTTGCTTGATTGAGGTACTTCATTTGGCAGTGAGACTAACAGTATATAAGCACCGGAACTGAACAGCATTAAAGAGAAACCACCTCAGAATATGCTCTTGCAAAGAAGATTAGTGAAGGTTAAAAGGATCACAGACTATATACACCCACTTCCTTTCTGAAAGACCTACAGAGAGAGTCTGATTTCAAGCTGACTGGTGTTTTAGCTGAGCTGAGTGCAGTTTAGTTACCTGGAGGTACATCAGCATAGCTGAGATCAGGGACCTGGTTCTCAGGGATAGAAATTAGCAGCTTGTTCCATCAACATAGTTTGACATATGCTGTGAAGCTACTTTCTGAGTCAAACTCTAAATATTTAAAGGTTAGCAGAAAAATCCCTCCTTGGGCAAGATTATTCCACCCCTACCTATTGTAGAATTTCTTGTATTGTCTTCCAAAGCACCTGGTGCTGGGCCCCCCTAGGGAAAGGACGAGATGAGCGTAGTCCAATTTATGTTCTGAGTTTGTAATCTGGTGCAAGTAAAGCCAGAACTCGTATCTGTGAGAAGAGACTTTTTTTTTTTAAATCCCATGAAAAATAAGTGAAAGCGTTTTGACAGCCCTTTTTTTTCAACTGTAATTATCTTCAAAGTAATTATCTCTGGAGGAATAGAGCTCTGCTCTTTCATTGCATTAATCCAACTTTGGCTTTCCTTTTCAGAAGCAGGCTAAGTAAGACTGAATCTTGATTGTAAAGAGCATATTGTGAAAGTGAGGGGGAAAAACTGTGTAATTACAAAAAAGCTGCTTAGGTTTTTGCTAAAAGACAGCAAAAAAGGAAATACTGAGGAACAGCAATAGCCATGTTTGGTTTTGGTTTTTTTTTTTAACAGAAGACTTTCTTTGGATAAAGTTAGTGGCCCTGAAATGGAACGAATAAACAGTACAGTAGAATACCACCCCAGCATGAAGAACATCACAGACACGATAATGTGGACCTACACAGGGAAAAGCATTGCCCAGAAGGAAATCACTGAATTACCCTGGGATGCCTGCTCTGATTAGGAATAGCACTTGCTTGATTGAGGTACTTCATTTGGCAGTGAGACTAACAGTATATAAGCACCGGAACTGAACAGCATTAAAGAGAAACCACCTCAGAATATGCTCTTGCAAAGAAGATTAGTGAAGGTTAAAAGGATCACAGACTATATACACCCACTTCCTTTCTGAAAGACCTACAGAGAGAGTCTGATTTCAAGCTGACTGGTGTTTTTAGCTGAGCTGAGTGCAGTTTAGTTACCTGGAGGTACATCAGCATAGCTGAGATCAGGGACCTGGTTCTCAGGGATAGAAATTAGCAGCTTGTTCCATCAACATAGTTTGACATATGCTGTGAAGCTACTTTCTGAGTCAAACTCTAAATATTTAAAGGTTAGCAGAAAAATCCCTCCTTGGGCAAGATTATTCCACCCCTACCTATTGTAGAATTTCTTGTATTGTCTTCCAAAGCACCTGGTGCTGGGCCCCCCTAGGGAAAGGACGAGATGAGCGTAGTCCAATTTATGTTCTGAGTTTGTAATCTGGTGCAAGTAAAGCCAGAACTCGTATCTGTGAGAAGAGACATTTTTTTTTTAAATCCCATGAAAAATAAGTGAAAGCGTTTTGACAGCCCTTTTTTTTCAACTGTAATTATCTTCAAAGTAATTATCTCTGGAGGAATAGAGCTCTGCTCTTTCATTGCATTAATCCAACTTTGGCTTTCCTTTTCAGAAGCAGGCTAAGTAAGACTGAATCTTGATTGTAAAGAGCATATTGTGAAAGTGAGGGGGAAAAACTGTGTAATTACAAAAAAGCTGCTTAGGTTTTTGCTAAAAGACAGCAAAAAAGGAAATACTGAGGAACAGCAATAGCCATGTTTGGTTTTGGTTTTTTTTTTTAACAGAAGACTTTCTTTGGATAAAGTTAGTGGCCCTGAAATGGAACGAATAAACAGTACAGTAGAATACCACCCCAGCATGAAGAACATCACAGACACGATAATGTGGACCTACACAGGGAAAAGACTAGGGTTTATTTTTCAGCAGCCACATTCACACTGTGCTGTCCGCTCAGAACTCAGGTTTAGATCCCATTTCTGGGCTAAAGAGCACCATCCTTTTAATAAGAAAGATAAAATTTTCCAGATACCACAGTCTGTATGCCCTCTTGCAGGGCTGTTATGCCAGTACCACTACCTGTACCTGATCCCCAGCTAGCCGGTTCCCTCCTTACATTCGACAATTCAGCTGTCCCTTTTCTTGTCAGCCACAAGTGGTTTTTCAGGCTGTTAATGGTAGAATTTGGTAATAAAGTGCATGTTATTTGAATCTGAACAGGCAATTAGGCTTCTTCATTTAGCTTTTAGGGCTTTACCTGCCTGACTTGACACTAATGTGAATTAACCGGCATCCCACCCTGCTATGCCACTACCATTAATGCCAGTGCAATGTGCACAATAATTATGATATATTATATCACTGGCAGCTCATCTCCATATCATTCATGGGTTTTTTTCCCAAAATTGGTCTGATGGTAGGATCACACGTTCCCTAATTAACACCTTCTTTCTGTGGTTACTAATGAGTCTGTTGATACCACTTCTTCAAGCTCCCTCTATTATAATAAAGTCTTGTGGGTATATCCAGCTCTAACTGTCCACTTTAATTAAGAGACAGATGTCATTGACTCTCTTCCATTTAACACTTAACAGACACATCGTCCCCTGGATGGTAAGTGAGAAAGGCAAATGCTTCATCTTTTGTTTCTTTCTTCATTGTACATGGCAGAACTCTGGGACATGGCTTGGGTAAGGGACTGGGAAGTGAGATTGACACATCAAAAAGCAACATCTAGGAGAATATCAGCCTTGGAGTTCTTTAAAGAAAAACAGGGCTAAGGCAGAACACAGTGAATTTATGAAGGGGAGAGGGGCAAAAATGATTTATGGAAAAGATTTAAACAAATCACAGGAGAAAATTACTTTCCCATTTAACAAGACTTGTCAGGCTCACCTATGGCTCTTTCTGCAGCTTCACCGGACATTAGAAAAAGCCAATCGTGTTCATTTCATATTTTTAGGACAATTGATCTGATCCAAAACATAACAAATAAGGGGACCTCATGTAGCTTTGTCAGGCTCTCCTGGAAGAGGGCCTCATTTAGTTTTGTCATCCGGATCACAGAAGTGAAGATTTTCTATACAGCATAATCCATGCTGGCTGCCATGAGAAAAGGCAGAACACGAAATGGATACGCAATGTCTGCTAGAAACATCTTTTCAGTAAACTACCGTAGTGTCTTTGCTCTTTAGAGCAATGTTTAAGCTAATCCTTCAGGAGGCTAAAAAGATGGAAATCAATAGTATTTGACTGTTTTGTTTTAACATCAAAAAGGCGATTCAAGACATAGCATTCATAAAAAGCATCTGTAGTATTCCTTTTAAAGGTCTTGTATCTTTTGATTACTTTTGTTTACAAAAGGGAAACATTTGTGAAATAGTAAGATATACATTTCAGAAGAGCAGATTCATTAATCTGTGCTAGCATATTTCATACGGTATTATACAACATTATTATAGGCATAAAGTTTTATTATTTCATAAATGTAAAATAATATCTTCAAATTCCAAAGTCTGTTTTAAATATTAAAGATGAAAAATAGAAAAAAAATTAAATAAAAAAATGCCTATTTTACATTTTGTCTGCTTTTTGAACTGGAAAAACTCCACCTTTGAACACAGAATGACAGTTCAAAATTGTGACTGATTTTGAGCTCAGTTCTAAGTTACCATAAGGGATTAACAGAAGGGTTAAAGTCAGACATGTTGCTACTTTGAAATTCAATAGCTAAACCTTCAACAACATTTGCGGCTCAGGTTTGGGCTGTTTTCTTGTATTTCCTCTGTGGCTCTTTACAATCAATTTCAGCATCTTGCCTGCCACAGTGTCTTGCTCAACCTCATAGGGACTCACAGTTGCATTCCTCATGGCCCCACATCTCCTGTTATCAGACATATTTTTGAAAAGCAGAGTGATCAGTAGGAGTGTACAGATACTTTGATGTAAATAACCTTTTTACGTAAGATGCAAGGGTTATTTTCCCTTGCTGATCACGTGTCCAATTCATCAGAGATGTAAAGGATACCTATGTAGTTTCTACTGCTTATGAATTGATTTCAAATGGCTTGGAACTGAAGCCATGAAAAAGACTTTCAAATAAGGGGCCCAGTTATTAAAGGCAATAGGCATTACATTTACAAAACTTGTGCTCTGTGGTCTTTCCTCTCACCAGCATAAGAGGCCTGAGACTTTACCTCTTTGGCTGTGCATAGTAAAAGCCTTCAAGCTGGAGAAAGTGGTTTAGGAGGGAAGACGCGATAGTATTGGGAAAATCATTAACAACAGCAAGTATCGAGAACATGAAAAACTGCTTACTCAAGCAAAGCAAATGAGAAGAGAGAGAAATCAGTGCTCTATAAAACCCAGAAGAAAGCGTGATACCCTATAAACTGAACAATTATTCCTTCCTGTTGCAAACCACAAAGCTTTTTCTTTCTTAAGATACTGTCTAATGGATAAGCCCCTTATAACTACAATGTAGGAATGCAATATACCAATCTTCTATAAAGAAACAATCCAGCTTTCAATGCTTACCCCATCTCTGGGTTTAATATAGGGCTATTGAACTGTTGTGTACCAAAGGTTAATGTCTTCAGCAAGAGAAATGTTGGCAAAGGTGAAAACAAGTTTCCACTGTTGCTGCTTTGAAATAATAGCTCATTTTAATAACGACAAGTGAAAGACTTTCACACTTGGAATTAAGATACTGACACATTTTTCTTGAAGTGGACATGTTAATATCTTGTTTGTTTAGTTTTCTTTAAACATAGTGATATATTTCTCTATTCCAAGTTCTCAGTATGATTTGTGTTTATTAAACCATTGCCCTATTAGAGGAACACAGCAGCTAAGTATTGTTTCTAGATACACACACCTTGACTGTCCTCCATTATTTACCTTGTGTAGCCAGCACAATAAAACACCTATGCCCTGGTCTTGTAGCCTTTAAAGGATGTTCTTCATTCTGTGATTTGTTAGTTTTATTGTTGGGGAGTTTTTTGGTTTTTTTTACTTGATTATTTATCTAAATGAACTGGGGCTATTCATCCACAGCAGTCTGAAAAGTCAACATTTGGCCAGATTAGAGCTTTACCAGAGAAACCTCACTGTTGACAAAAATCGGTATGACTCAAGTTGCTACAGGAATTCTGGGAAATGAAAAGATTCTAAATCTCATAAAATTTATTTGTCAAAAAAATATGGAGGTCAGAACAAGCACCAAGCTGTCCCCAGAGGAGGCAAAAATGGCCTCCTCTCCAGAGAAGTCCACAACCTTGGCTGTAGACCTGTTCTAGCCACAAATCTGCCCAGACTCATCATATACAAACTCATCAGAGGAAAAGTATTGTTTATAGCTGCCACTTAAGGACAATCTTTGTTGGAGCTGAGCACGCACAGTGCTTGCTTTAGTTAGCTTCAGACAGAGGCTGAGGAACAAGGTTTAGATTCATGGATTCTTTGCTGGTAAAAGCAAAGGGGCTTGAGTCAATCCCAAATGAGCGAGCCCAGATGCTTCCAAAAGCATTTCACAGGCAGCAGTTGAAAGGACGCAGCTTTCCCCTGCCCCTGAGCCGAGAGGGGCCGTCCTAACCCCGGGAAAGTTTGCTGCTGCCTCTGGACAGTGCTAAGGCTTCCTGGCATGACTTTTATCCCTATCTTAAAGTTACTTCTGAAGATCAATATTTGTGCTGTCAGACTATACCAAATTGCAGAGATGTTTTAATTTAATTTTTTTCAAATCTCCAAAGGATGAGCCATCCTGAATTCCCCATTGGCTTTATTTCCTCTCTTCCCTTGCCCCGCCAGACAAAAAAAAAGAAAGAAAAACAACAACAACAAAAAGAAAACATCCCCAAAACATCCTCCACATTATCAAAGCCTTTTGTGACCATGTCATTTCAGCAGACCAGCTGGCCCTTTGGTTACACACTTGGAGGAAGTGACTCCTGGTGAAGGGAAGAAAAAGCTTCACTTTCATAAAGAATCCAATTTTAAGGTGCAGATCGTCACATCTGGACTTAAAACAGTAAGCGCAGTAAGTGACAGGGGCTACAAACTGGAAAATAAAAGATTTTGTGGCCTGAGCTCCTGTAGGCAGGATAAATCCTTCAAATTACACAAGATCCTGGTTAAACTTACTACTTGCTGTTCAGAAGTCTTCCAGCATTTTTCATTCTTTGCTAAATTTATCACACTAAATCCCTTCCCTAAGATCAAAGTCTTTTGGGATACAGAAGCTGAATGACTTAAAAGTGCTGCGATCCAAGGGGACTCTATGATGAAAACAGACTTCTGTAATACAACCTCTTAATTGTTACCATAAATCAGCATGATACGCTATCTCAATGCCATCAGCAACAAAAGACTTCTCAACAGGAAATACTGATTTCAGAGATCCCTCCATTGCCTCATACGCATTCGGAAATGCTGTTGAGAGAAGCAGCCTTATTCAGAGGTCCCTCGGAATAATTAATTTGCAAAATACCATAATTTTTTGAATAGAGATTCTTTTGTAGTCTATCTCATCTCCATGACCAGAGCACAAAACCCACATTTTTCCATACGTATATTTACCTTCATGGCAATACTTCACACTCAAATAGTAAGGCTTACTTTCCAGTGGGGTCCAGTTCAAAAATCAGATAAACCAATTGGAAACAATGGAGGAGTTAATGTATTTTCTTATTTTCCCTGGTTGTTCTAGAACCACTCAAGGAATACAATAACAGCTAAGGGGAGAGAGCAGCAATCAACAATACAACAATCAGCCTGTCAGTCTAAGGTACTTCTCCATTGATTACTTCCACAGTACTCAGATAATATGTTCAATACCAAACTCAAAAATACTAATTCACTTCGGCATTCCCTAGTTGTGCTGTTGCTTTCCACTGGGGTGCATTACTGGCATTTTTAACAGACATTTTACTTACCTAAATTTTGCAGGACTTTCTATATTTCAAACAGGAGAGACAGAACTATACAGAACAAAGGTTCCAATTTCATTACAAAAGGGTAAATTTCAAGGTGGCTCATTTATTTCTCTAGGGAAAATTAAGTTTATTTGCTACAGATCTACCAAATATTCACTTCCAAATAATTCTGCAAAGCTACTCCCTACAAGTTCTCCTCCCTTTCCACATCACCTCAAACAGCTCCCCAGGAGTCTGCACACATTTGCTGATCTGACACTATCCATCAACAGCGTTTCAGAGTTCATAAAAAGTGGCACTGTGGTATAAAACTCTTCATTCCCTGGGATGCAAAACTGGGCCTTTCTTGACATGTCTTACTCTCTGAGGACCTTGACCAAGCCAGGGGCTACCTTACTGATACACACTGAGTACAGGCCAAAACCATTGCAGCACAGTCCATAGAGGTAGACACAGACTGGCTTTCATTCAGCCATTGACCTTCTGCCTAAGCCAACAGAAGCTTCCTGGAAACCTCCCTGCCATTTTCACTTGTACCAACAATTCTTCTGTTGACAGAAGAATTGCTGTCAGCCAAAGTGTCATTTCTGATAGTTCTTCCAGACTCCAGGCTTGCTAATTTGGAAATCTGTATAGGTGAAGCTACAGTTTACAGTAACCTCCTGGGTCAAAGTAATGGCAATCAGGATGGACTACATGTTTATGGGCTTCCAGCAAGAGGCACTGAAGGTGTACTGGATGGATGCAAGGAGAGTCTGAACTTTCCCTTTTGCCATCTATTCACTATCTGCACCAATGAATTCTTTGCTTTTCTGTCAAAATGCAGTGAAAATCACCATCGTCTCAGGGGCTGCAAAGGAAGATGTCTAACTGTTGGCTTTTTCTTTTTATCATTTTTTTTTAAATGGTATCATTTTCTGATGGAAATACTAGCAGATGATATTCCCCATGCCTGTGACTCGTTCAGGTGCATATACAGAAATATCTTTGTGTCAAACTAGGCTAATTATGCCACTATTCCCAAGTTATGGATTATAGGAAAATTCAATTAATACTCATCCCTTCTTCATGATACTTTAAGCATAATTTCTGAACAACTGCATTACCCCAGTAAGTGCTTGGGTTTGATGAGGGACAGGTGGGAATTACAAAGTGAATTGTCCCCACACCGCGGTGGGAGGAGGGTGCCTAACCTCTCAGTACTTATGAAAAATCTACTCCTCCATTTCTAAAATGAAATCTCTAGAAATAGTGCCCATATAGCAGTTTCTTGATATCAGAAGGAAAACAGTTAAGCATTTTATGAACATAGTTAAGGACACAAATAATGCAGCACTGTTGGACCTTAAGCTGGCTGTCAGGGCCTGCACTTTCAATGAGCTGCACACCCTTTCAGAAGGGAGCTTCCACCCAGGAGCCCCAGCAAGGTGTTTTACAGCATTGTGTACTGGAGATACAGTACCAAAAATTCTTGGGTTTGAACCCATTTTCTTCTCAATGGTACTTGTTAAATTCTACAACAGAGGTGAAAATTTTATTGCTTCTATCAAACTAAAGTAGTTTATCACAAAACACTTCAGTCTAATAAGATCTGATTCCAAAGACAGTATGGAGAAGGAACATAGCTGAGATGTGGAAACTGAATCTTGGTACTGATGTACCAGTTACAATAGCATTTTGGGCACACAAACACACATGACACTTCAGTAACAAACAATACTCACGTATGACAGCGTTTTTCTCTCATAGCTCTGAAAGCACTGTCAACGGAATAATTATTCCAACTTTGGTTTTTGGGAAGCAAAAAGTACTGCGGACCAACATTTCCAAACTGGCTATTGATTTTTGCAGTGCTCCTGTATTTCCTGTGTTCGAGAGTCCAGCTGGAGCTGGGACCTCATCTTACAGAAGCACCAATTACACACAAGTCCCATTGAATCACTGGGAGCTGCAGGTTATTAGCATTTCTAAAAAATTAATTACAGAGAACAAAATTAATTTGTTGCAATAATCTGGATGCGCAAAAATAAGGGATTACTTTGGAAAAACTATGGCCCACCTCTCATCCAAGGTCACAGAGTACATCTATTGCACAGGAAGGAACTGAACCCAGGTCTCCTAAGAGTGCATAAAGTAGAACGATATGGAAACTGGGCTAATGATTCAGCTGTGGGCTTTGCAGTATCATGTCTCTAGTGCATAATCTGAATGACACTGATGAAGCATCATCATCATTTCATAATCATCCATACCACTGTAGACTCTGGAGTATACCAGAGATATTTATGAGGCCAGTTAGGAAACACACATGGGCTCCTTGTTGCATTATGAAAAACCAAAGTAACTACATACTGACTTTTTTTTTTTTTTAATGATTTCTTTGAAGCATGAAAAACATAAAAAAAGGAGGGACAAATTCTTAAACTAGGCTGAAAGGAGAAAAAACATAGCTTACATATACAGGTATGATTTTCCGTTAGCTAGCAAAAAATCTCAAATCCAAACATATAATGACTACACGTCTTCCCCTTACTGATATTTAAAATATACATATTATTTCCTGATGAGTATACTCCAAGTATCATTGTTCCTACATAAGCATTGCATCTGTGAAATAAGATTTGCCAATCAGATCGTTGACGAAAATCAAAGCAAACACTTATTAATTTTTAAGTTCCTTAACCTGGCATTTTCAGACAAATATCATGGAAATTCTGAATGAACAAAAATTATCACTAAAGGTCAAACGCAATAAAGAAACACTAAGAAAATGCTTCTAGAATACATATACTTGCATTTGTCAGAGTAGGCTTTCAACAAATTTGTCCACTTTAAAAAGGAGGAAAGCAGATAAATTATTCTAGAGATACATGTTAGCAAAGGGTAAGAAGAGTTACAGTTATGTGTTATGTAGTTTAAGAAATCCTCCCAGTTTTGTTCTTTCTAAGTGGTATCTGATTATAAGATATCACTGATAATTCCAAGTAACAAACCTGGAGAGCAGGAAGCTTTTAATGAAGTAATTCTCAATCATTGAGAACCTTCTCCCTCTCTGTTCCTCTGCCTCTACTCACTCACTCATTAAAATGTGGTGGATCTCCAACAGATTACATGGAAATGTAATGTTAAAAAAAACCAAACCCACAGCATGGCAACAAAATATATTCTAATATATGTGCAAAGGGTAGAAATTCAAAATATTTCCTTCCCATCAGCATATCTGTTTTTAGAAACCAATGCTCCTTTACCCAGTTTAAAAATCTCTGCAACAGTTATGATGCAAGGGCTAATAGCATAAACCATATACATATGGCTGGAATTCTGAACATCAATATTTAGAACTCAAATTACCTTCCTCCAACTGACATTCAATATTCTGAAAATAGATCTCAAAAGACTTCCACATTTAGAAACATTGAAATGTAAGTAAAAAGGAATGGGTTAACTTTCTTTTTATTTGCCCTTTTCTATTATTCATAGTTCCTTTGCATAATGCTGTTTAGATGTCATCCTTTATAGGTTTCACGTTGTCCACCATTAGCATTAAAATTGAAATTTATTATAGGTCACATGCTCATCTGATGTAAATTAGAGTAGCTATTGAAATAAGTTACAGACCTAAAATAATGCTGAATACTAGAGATATAAGGCTCTATCCTGTTTGACAAAAAGCGTGTTGGAAATTTTTTTAAAAAGAAGAGACAGACACTATCTGCTGACAAAATAGGCTTCTCTTTTCCTAGTGAAAAGCATTGAGTCCCTTCACCGTTGAGACTAAACCCCACACAGTAAGAAAACAAATGCTACATAAAACTACATCGCAAACATTTGGTATATTCACAAAAATGAAAGCAGATGAGCTAAGAATGTAAAGTTGAAAACAAAGCAGGTATATAACAGAAGTCATCAGATATTATTCTTTCAGAACACTGGAGAAGGCTTGCCAAAGATTCATTTCTAAAAGAAAAGTGTGTATACATACCAGTGACTCATGCTTCCAAAACCATCTTTCTGCTTTTCCTACTGAACTTTCTAGCCACCTGCTGCGTTAACCCATCTTACACAGACAGGAACCTTATAACAAAATAATGCAAACCAATCTGTCTGAAATCATATTGTCTTGGAGACAAAGCTGGGAAACAAATTTCTTCCTTAGTCACCATCTAGTGCCATAGGAGGAAACAGTCAAGCTCAACTCTCCAGTGTTTGGTGGCTCCTATTACTTTCAGCCATACATTTCACCGAGTGCATAATTCTGGAGGAGAGGTTATTAATTTCTCACTGAATACTGAAGGTATCAGTGCATAAAGCTAACATCGTGTCCTGGGCAACACCAAACCTCTGACTGCTCTGCAACCAAGATACAATGCATTGCTACAACTGAAAGGGGAACCATGACACCTAAAGTTGAAAAGTTTGTTTAATTTAAGATTAAGCACCTAGCATGTGCCTTGCTTGATGACACAGTACAGACAACATTGTCTGAAGCCATGCTCCAGAGAGTCCAGCCCCAAGACTCTGAATGGGCTTCGAAACCCCACCATCCACATCCAAACTTTTCAGATATCCCAAAGAATATCAAATTATCTGTAGCTGATATACGCAAATGCCATTTTCTGTATAACAAACACTATTCCCGCTCCTAATCCCAGCCCTAATCACTGTGCTTGGACTTCAAACAACACAGAAACGAATGGTGAGTCCCCCATGTCAGCTGCCAACAGACCTTCATCTTTGCAGTATAAAGGAACAAAGTTCTGCAACACCTGGCTTTCCTGAGCAACCTGAAACCTAATGTTGTATGAATTAGCATTCTGCATGGTGTCAGAATCCATACATGAGAGAACATACCCACACACTGTTTGGGATGGAGCTTAATTTTAAAGTGGGTAACATTGCAGCATTCAGGAATTCAACTAGATGTCAGCTCCTGCTTTTCTGGAAACTAACTCTAACTGTAGCCTTATCCTGAACTGACTTGGTACAATGAATAATAACCTCCAAACATATGGTAATCTTCAGCCTAATCAGAACTTTGTCCTCCTTTTCGTATTGGATGCTATGCAATCTGCAGCAGTTTGTGTGGCTGTGCTTTTTTATTTTCCCCCTCTTAATGCAAGTCCCTATGCCTGTCCTGAAACACTTGTAAGCATTTGGATTTATATAGGAAGAGTCCAAGTGTGGACACACAATGATATCTCCATCTAAAGCTAAAACACATGTAAAGCATTTTCAGTTTTCAAGGACGACTGACATTTCATCAAGTTTCAGGTTTGACTGCTAGGAAATGAAGCAGTATATCCATGCTTTAACGGGAGACAGGCTCAGGTTTGTACAGTACTCATCAATAGCTTATGTATTCACTGAATCCAGCTTTTCACCTCCTTATTTCATTCTTTATTGTTCTCCTCTCTTTACTGCGGGTAGCAAACCTTGTCTAATAAAATTTTCACCTAATAAATCATATACCTTTTTATTTTTTAGTCATTTGTGTGAAGTAAATTTCTGTTGCCAAATAAAACTTGATTTCTAAGTATCAAATTTTGTTCACAATTATAGTCCTAGAGTTCTGCAGAGCCTTGGGGGCTGCAAGCCTATGGTGCTAGAGCTCAATCCTTTCTTCTTCTGAAATGTTGTGTCACGTCCCAGCTGTATCAAAGAGCCACAGGACAAGTGAAATAGGCTCCTAGAATAAACACATTATGAATGAAAGTGTTCCCTGCTGAGCGTAAAGACATTGCAATGGATCCAGGTCAGCCAGTATCACTTGCAGTGTTGATGCTTCTCCACAAGTATATGAGCTGGGCACGTGCTGGAGTCTCAGATCTGCAAGCCCAGCCACAGCAGCTGTGGAACTGTGGGCAGTCAGGACTCCAGGTAGGGGGATTTAAAACTCCTAGGGAGTGACTGCATCAGAAAGGGCACTTGTGTGTACTACACACCATCTCCCTTTTCTCTTTGCAGCTCTCAGCAACAGACATGACTGTGTGCCTGCATGGAGGGGAGGGCAAGCAGTGAGGGAGGCAGAAGACTTAAAAAATAGATGAGGTAACCTTGGCTGAAACACATTATTCTCCAGATATTCTCAAGAGCTTAGAGTTATAATACATTAGACAGCAGCTTTAGCAAAGCCTGGGGTATCTCAGACTCCAGTTCACTCCAGGCATGGATTACCATAAGGAAAGACTTGCAGCATATCTATACCAGGGACAGAAAGGCAGCAACAGGTTTGCTGCTAGTCCACTGACCAGGTCCTGGCCCCAGCACTAGGACTCAAGAACACTTGCCCAACCCCACAGGGCTAAGCACAACTTTCCACCAACGCAGCTGTAAATGCAGTACACGTCACTGGCTATAGTGCACTTCCAGCCCTGTATGTTAACAGCAGTCTGTGTCTCTAGGTTGTTACTCACTTTTATGTTGCTGTAGCAAGAGCACAATCTGGAGTAATAGCCTATCCTAGGCTTGTGCTCTGTGTTTGGGGAATGGGTAATTGGTTTTATAGCTTTTTATAAAGTCTCATTTATAATGGCAGCCAGCTGCTTTATCAGCCACCATATCCTCTTGTTTCCCCCTCTATACACTGATAAATTTTACTCTTGACCCCAACTCAGTCAGCGCTCATGAGACACATTCTCTTGTGTCACATCTCCCCCAAGTGCTTTTTTTCACAAAATCCAGCATAGCGTGTGATGGCCTAAAAGAAGAAAGATCCAAGCTTCAGTAACAATCCACTATTTGTGTTTTCATATAATCACATCTGGGTTACTGTAACTCATTCTTCATGGCTGCAGAACTGCAGCCTCTGAACTTTGTTATTTATAAACAGTGATTTAAGCATCACCCAGAATTTGAACTTCCTCTTCGTAATCTGTCTCCATGAACGACCGCTGCACACACAGGTGCTCTGTGCAGACCACCCACATAAAAAACCGCCTGTTACCTCTCTCTTGTCTTGCATTGCCCCTCGCTTACATCTAAACTGCAGAGAAGACCTGACAGTTGCATAAAGCCATGGGTTGGCCTTAGGTACTTGAAACCAGAGCAGTCGATTCAGACTGCCAAACTCGTGTCGCTTGCGGACTAATTGAGCTTATACCATTTTCCTCCAGGTTGCCTCTGCTCCCTCTAGTTGCCTTCTTTTCTTTTAGAATACAAGGCATTCTTTTTCCTAAGCAGCTTCATGAAAACACTGAGATAAGGGTGGTTGTTGGTTGTATTTTTTGCTGGAGGAGAATGTTAGGAAAAGCTCCAGCTATTAATTTGATGAAAGAGGTGCTAGAAATTACAGCAAATGGCAACATCAATCCATATAGAAGCTCTGCAGTGTTTTTATTCCAAACTCATGCAACCAGGCAATGCAGAGCACGTGTGTTTTTCATAGCCACTCTCTTAGCCCCTCAGTTATCTTCTGTCAGGTACTAGTAGCACCTGTTTCCCCATTCTTATTTCTGATGTTTCTCACATTTTGTATTACTTTCCAGAGGCCAGGCAGTCACCCCAAGTCTTAATAAGATGTCTATTTGTCTACGTAATGAGTAACAAATATCTGTTCGCAAAAAGGAACAAAATGTGTGACAAATAAAACCCAACTGTGTACAGATTTGAAAATAAGCCGTTTTCTCCTAATAATAAACAGAATCTCTGGAAGTGAAGAACTTTCTTTCTGCTTAAAACAAACAAATCTTTGAAAGCAATCTGCAATTCTCCTTGGTTTCTGTTTGGAAATGATAAATGTCTTTTGTTCAATTTTGGTCTTATGAGGTCAGAATTCTCATTCCAAAGAAAAGCTGATTGATTCAAGCTCAGGATATTCTATAAAAGCAGTGGAAATGGAAGTATTTTTAAGTGGTTTAAAAGAGAAAAAAAAGAAACCCAAATAGGCAAAAGGGAGTGAAAAATGGAAGGCAAAAGAGGGTGAACCCTAGTAATGGAGCCACAGGTGCAGTGCAAGTAAATAATGCTGAAACTGAGTTACTGTTCTAACACCACACTGGTTTGGCTGGTTAAAGTATTAGTCAAGTTCCTGATATGCCTCCACTCAGGTAATAGGGTCACATACAAAACACAAAAATTCCCACCTGGTACTAATTAAAGGGAAACACTAAAATATATGGATTTCTGAGGATTTAAGACCTTGCACACACTTCTTACCTCCTGGTTACATACTAATCTTTTGCTGAAATCCTTCAATATTTGTGGTAGGTCCAAAGAGTTAACTCCTTGATAGGTTTCTGGCATTGGTGTTGCTACAGGCAACATCTCTATAGGAACATCATGTAAGGGTAAACAGTCTGGTCAGTGAAATGTTTTGCTGATAGAGCTGACACTAAAGAAACATCATTAAGGGAGCAGGCAAATTCCTTATTCACAGTATAAGGTCTCTCAAGCAATTCAACTTCACAGCAACAGGATGCACATGCATCTTAAGTCAGCACAACAAAATAAGACCCAATTCCGTGCCATCGAAGCAACAGACACGCTGCAGCTGAGGTTAGCTGGGCACAGGACTGGCCCCAGGCAAACAAATGTAAAACTTCCCACTCTCCCTATAAGTCTGTAGAAGAAGCAGTGACTGAAACGGGCACAACAGAAGGTGATAACGGGAACATTCCATCTCAATACTCCTCTGTACCCCTTCCCAGTTGGGATGTTCATGCAGAATTTCTGTGCTGTTTTAAACACTGTTTTTAACCCCAAGAGAGGTGATTTTAAACCCTACAGAAGAAGAGCCAAGAGTCCTCCAGATGCACTTTATGAGACTCCAATGCATGTTGGTATTCCCTGGGCCAAAGCAGACCCTGCAGGCATCATCCTCAACATCTCTCAGACATAAACAGCAGTTTCAGAAAATTCTACAAATTTGCAAGAAAATCTATTTTCTACTGCTGCCACATCAATACAGAAACCACCTGGTAGTTTTCTTTAACTCCCACAATCACTGTACCTGGAGATCTCCGCTCCCCAAGACGTTCTGGTCAAACAATTTACACCCAGCTAACCTTTGTTCAACTAGTGTAAGAGGTACTGCCAGGACTTCGAAGATGGATGAGGATTACAGAAATTTTTGATCATCAGTAAGAAAAGGCAAGGCTAATAACCAGGGACACAAGAGTTGTGCCAGCTTGAGAGGGTACTACAACAGGCAACAAAATACAATAGCACCATATAGAAGTTGCAGAGAAACTGCTTTTTCGGTGATAATGTCACAAGGAGTTACAGATCATGGACCACATATGATCCCATAGGTAGTAACAGCCTCTGACAGAACCACTTCCCAGGCAAATTATCAATAACACTCACAGGCAAATCTACTCATGAGGACATTTCCCAGCTCAAACACGTATGGAACATAATCTTCAACCCTTTCACAACAAAATAAATTTCTCCTTTGACAACTGACTCTGTAAGAAAGAACCACAGGCAGAAAGCCAGGCTCTAACCACAAGGGCGGTGCATACGTGCGTGTTATTCTCAGTACTCAATACTTGTTCCCAAATTCATCCTGCCTTCCTTTGGCTGACCATTAATGTCTCAGCCTTGCACAGGCCTGTTTATTTCAAGTCCTTCTATTTCCCATATAAAGCTTTCTATTCAAAAAGCAATTAAAGTTTTATAAAAGCAAAACTTCCCAAACATGAACTGCTTCCCATGCATACATACAATAGCTTATTCTTGTAATAAAAGCATGGCCCTTTGCATCAATAAAACAGAGTGAATTCTCTGCCTGTTTAATGAAAGGGCAATGTATTAAATGTATTCTCCAATGTTAAAACACTTTTCCTTTTTGTCAGAAGAGCTCCCTTCCCACTTGCTGCTTTAATAAAACAGGGCAAGAAGCTCTAAGAATAGTGGAATTGCACACTGTAATATCGGGCTGTTGTACAGAAATGAGTATTCAATCAACCCCCACTCCCAAAAGCAGGGAAATCAGTAATCAAAACCCCTTCCCTGGCTGCATCTGGCACACCAAACGTCTCCACATCCTCCCCTTCCAGCAGTCTCAGGTCTCTGCCATGCAGGCAGCTGGCAAACAGCTCAGCAGCCTCTGGCCATGGCATTAGACCCTCCCTTCTCCCCATCAGAGCCTGCCAGACACACACTGCACCACAGGTGAGGTCGGACAGGGGACTGGACCCTCCTGCAGGCACCACATGAGACAGGTGAGTACATTGCATTCACAAGACATTGCACCTCCCACTGGGCATTTGGGATCCCCAGTTGTCCTGCAAGTACCGTGCTTCCCCAAGCCCCTGGAAACCCCACCGTGGCCCATAGAAGACTTGACGTTCACAGATTTTCCTGCTTACTGAAGAAATTGTGACAAATAAAAGGAGCTCCCAAACTTACCCTCTCCTTACAAACAACTAATTCCTAAGACTGCTGCCTGCAAAAAGGTTTAAAATTTAGGGGCAGAGTTTTGAAACCTGGTTTCCAAGTGGACATCACTAAAAAAAATTAAGCATGATATGCAAGAACAGCTTTACCATATAAAATGACAGTTTGCTAATTATGCTGTCAATGACATTTACCAGTATTTGGTGGTACAGGTGGATATCCTTATAAAAACTCTTCCTGTGTGCCGAGAAAGAGGGCACTATCTGCTGTCAGAACTGATTAACTGCAGTTAAAATTTCACATTTGCTTAAAGACCTCAATTTTCTTTCCATTTAATTGTGTTTTGACCTAAAACAAACATTTTTGGTGCTTGGAATTGTTGAGGCTAACACGGCTCTAAGTAAGCCATCTTTCTTTGTTATGCCATATTTATTTCTGTCAGTGCAATTAATTTCCCAGAACATGTTATGTCAGTTGCGTAAGTTTCATCTGAAGTTCTACAATGTTAGGGGCAGTTGTTGAAGCTTTGGTACCCTGACTGATGTAATTACTTTAGAAATCAGTTCCTACCTTCCCAGTTATTATCCCTCCAGGATGCTGAGAAAAGGTTAGAAATAAAATTCATATGCGAACTAAAAGTTCAGAAGCAGAAAGGTTTATCATGACCAGGTGAGCATTAATCACTGTCTGTAATGGCCCACACTCACGGATTGCCATTCACTTTCAAAATATAAATTCGCACCAAGCAGAGCTGAAGAAACCCGAGATTCCTAAGCATTAGAGAGACCAAGCAGTGCCAATATCTATTTAGCAGAGAAGCCGATTGCAAATGAGTCTCAGAACTTACTGGGCTGAAGACTCAGCTGCCCCTTCCCTTTCTTTTTGCCTTTCAAACTAACTCAAGGCTTTCTTCGATATTTTGACAAAGGTTAGCCCCTCTGGAAATCAACTGCTCTACTGCAGCTCTCTGAACAATTGCTATGGTCCTGTTAAAGACTGTTGGAAACTGCTGTTACTGCTACTGCCTCTAAAATGTTTGCTGTGGTTTCCATCCCAAACAATGGCCTCGTTTCCCTTTTCTGTTTTCTGAGTGTTTGCTCCCTTGCCATTTATACTCACTTTTCTTTACCTGGCATAGTTTGTTTGCTCCCACCCCTATTCTTCAGTCTGCTACAGCTATTTGTGGGAATGTGTGCCTGGGACAGCTCCTCCAGCTGCCCCAAAGGAGACCTTCCGAGTACTAGTCTGTGTGACAACTCTAAACTCACGTAAGCCAGGTTACCCGCGATGAAAGATCAATGTATATCATTCTTAGAGTGATTTTTTCCACCAAAGAAATCTCAGAGGCTTTCAAACATTCTTTTGTTCTTTTGACCACTCACCCTTTTAGATTTCATTACGCTGTTTTTCACCTCTCAACCAGAGACATTACTTTTCAGTTAATTCTTCATAGTGCTCTAAAAACAGTAACAAAATACTATAAAAGATTAATACTTAATATTACCACCTTGTCAACTAAGGAATTTTTTTTACCCATTTCATCAGAAGTCATTAGGTGATCTTGGGAACCACAGGCAAACAGCTATATTCCTTTATTATTCAGTATAAGAGGAGATGGCAATATCATCTCCTTACAAAAAAAAACCAAACATCTACTTGTGGTTTTCTACCTTCTATACAGCAATCCTAATAATCAAAACACATTCAACCATATTTTAGCTAAGTTCTCAGGCTAGTGATTGCCAATAAATCAGTAGTTTTTCACTGTACCATACATCCAAAATATGAGCCAAATATAACAATGGTTGGATGCATCCCTGTTGTCATCCTGGCTGCACCCAGTACCAGAACAGAGTGCTGTATGCTCAGTGAGCCAGCACAGGTTTGAAAAAACGCTCTAGAAAGTGTAACCTTCAAAGTACTCAGGTAAATGGTCTCGCAAGTGCCAGCTTTTCAGATCCCAGCAGCATCTTCCTTCTAATTGTGTTGAGCCCCGTTTCTCTGCCCCAAAACCCAGAGGCCTGTAATTGTACAATAACCTGAAGGCAGCAGATGCTGCTATGTCTTGCTGGGAAATTTTTTTCCCCTTTACATTAAAAATAGGATATGAGTTTTTCTTACACCTTCTAGTACTATTTCATCCAAATAATTGTTACCATTTAGAATTCAGTATCCCATGACAGACTCATAATGTCTGACAGCAAAGCCAACAAGTTCAGAATAACACAGCGGAGCATGTGTTGCTTTTTGCTGCAGATGCCTCAAAAATAAGCAACAAGAGCCCAAATCCTGACCCCAGCATGAATCCCAAATTAGCTAAAGAAATCTTTCTCAAGACCTGAAGCTCTTGCATAGCCTTTGTCCTAGCACTGGGTCATAGCAGCAGATCAGTAACTTCCTCATTTTTTGTGCTTCTTTACAGAGGAGCCCAAAAACAGCCCAGTGAAGGCTCAGAGCAATGCCACTGCTCTCAGGCTTGCCCTGCTCAGCACCCACCCATGGGGGTGGCTCCTGTGCCACCTCACTCCTGCTGTCACAGGGCTCCCCAGCAGAAGGGCATCTTTGCATTTAAATTGTGGAACACTTTGCCGCTGAACTAGTGCTATTTTTTATCTCCTAAAAAAAATTACAATGTGAATGGCTCCAGCTGTCTGATGATTTGGCTTGGCTAGCACGGGAAGTGGGATAGAGATACACACTGGCTTGAAGACTATCAGAAAAGCATATGCAAAACAAGAATATTATGGTAAAAAGGGATTAGATAGTGTCCTTATTAATTACAATAAAATTAATTCGAGGAATCACTGACTAGGCTGAAGCAGGATTTCAAAAGATCAGATACAGAGTTTATCCTTCAGAATTACAAATAACCATTAAATTTACAGGCAGAGGGGTTTTTTTATGCCTTAACTGGAAAAATGAGATATAATTGCATGTTACCTGGACTTGTAGAGACACAGAAGTGTTAAAAGTAATTATCACAATGATAAGTACTGTTTCCATTAGTGAGGTGAGGCTGAGGTTACATCCCTCATTCTAGCCAAACCGTGTCTCCAGAAATAACCTACCAACAATATTTCTCTGAATGTCCATCTAAACTTGCAATTAAATTGGAGATGGAGGCAAAGAGTTTTAAGAGAAAAAAAGAAAAAGCAAACATGCAAGTCAACAATCTAAGCTTCTAACAGGCAAACAGGCCAGGTAGTAAATCAGAGTTATGTTGGCAGAAAGTCTCCACTCTTCCTCCCTGGACTGAGCAGAGTTAAAAACATCCAGTATTGACACCCAATTTCAAACTGCCCATGTTTTCCTAGCTTCTCCCCAGAACCACAGAGAGAAGATTCACTAACCAGGCCTAATGACTACAACATTTTCATACAGACAGTTTCTGCTGTCTGTATTTCAACAAAACAGTTTCTACTGCATCCCTAAAGGGAGAGGAAAAAAGAAAACAAACAAACAAGCAAGCAAACAAACCACTGCTAAACTAGTCCTATCAGGAGAAAACAAGCACATTCCTTTTATTTCTCTGAATTTATTAATGAGCAAAGAGCTTCCAAGGAACTACTTCATTTGTTGAGTTAAACCTGCCAAAATACAGGTTTCAAGATGCCTGAGGTCAAAGGAAGGACTCCGCAAGTTGGCCCCTTTTGGTTCAGGTTTTGAGGATACACCGGTTGAAAGTGGCACCAGCATGAAAGCAGCAGACAGAAAATTAAAAAAAAAAAAGAAAAAGAAAATGGATCCCAAAGCTCAGAAGTAATACATTTTCTGCAAGATACTCTATTCAAAGGAGAAATCTACACTTCTTCAGAACTTCAGTTTCTGAGCTGATAAAAGAACAGCCCTTGGATACTGCAGATATCATAGATGTATTGGACAAACACTTGCACTGTTTAATTCACTGGGTCATTGCATACTAACACACATTGCCATTGCTCTAACTGGAGAATTCATAACAAACAACTATATCAAAATTCTTACCTTTCAGTAGAAAATAAGGTGCTCTGAGACAAGGACTCTGTGTAATACCATGCGGTGCACATTAAAATGTCTGCTCTGCACATACTGGGCTTCTGATCTAGGATACAATGGAGAAATACTCAGGTAAGAATAGAGGAAGGATTGTTCTTGTTGCTAAAGCATCAGTTCTAGTTGAAGAAACATAGATTTGGAAGCCAGGTTTCACACATGACCCTGACCAGGGCTTGAATCTTGTGATTCTGCATTCTGTCCTGGTAACTGGGATTACCGGGAGCATGGGCAACTGATCATTTGGAAGCTACTGTAATTTGCTGCAGCAGTTTTCTAATGATTTACTACAGCAATGAAAACAATGAGCTTGCCATTGAGGAGAGGCCTCACAGGTGCAGCTTGTATTTTATACAAAAATAATCAGTGTGATTTAGCTTCTGTGCTCACTAACTAGAGAGATCTATGGCTTCTTATACTTCATCTTTAATATAAAACATAAATTATTTTCATTCTTACTAGCTTCCTCACAAGACATTCTATTTATAAAGGATTTTTAGACTTATAATTTAATCATATGTACAGTTTTTGCCAATTGATGTTCAAGTCCCATGACGATATACTTTTAGATTGGAGCTTTAAACAGCTCCAAGAAATGTTTATTCTGCCAATGAAGAGTTTAAGCAATGCACAATTTATTTTTATCTTACTAGTGTAACGAGGGCAGGTGAAGGGGATGCTAACCATTTTCACATTAATTATAAATACTGCATTACAAACGCAGGCTGCATCTTCGGCTTTTCAGGGTCCTTACATATCCCTATGTGCTTGTAACCCAGAAATTTTAGCTTGCTTTATGTTGCTTCAAGCCAACCTTATGAAACTAATCTTTCCTGCTTTCTTTTCTTATACAAGCTCCAATCACTCAAGCAAAATTGTTTTCTTTTAGTTTCTTCTTCATCACTTACCGTATTCTGATAAAGCCTATTGGGCTCAGGTTCTATAAGTAGGACATATTATCTAACCTTACAAGGCCAATTTTCTCAGTCTTTTTCCTATTGGAAAGAAAAATTATATTTTAAACACCCATTTCAGGAAGCTTAAATATGGGTATATTACTCAACAATAATAAAATATATCATAACAGTTTTATGTTGAACAAATGCACTGAAAGCATTTATTCACTTTTGTTGTAAGCCCAGCGTTTAGTATTTCTGATTGCACTGGTTCCTTCCAAACTGCCAAGACTGAAATGCAATCAGCATGACTAAAGAGAATTTGTATTGGGGACTGGTAGGACTTAAAGATATCACTTTTTTAAAAACACAATTTTAAATTTCTTTCTACATTAACATCTTTCATTGACACACATTAAATAACTGGAAAGAGTCTAAATTGTAGCAGTTTCATTTAAAAAACCCACAACATATAAACAAAGAGAATAGAGTGTGAGCACTGATTTATAGCAACTACATGATCTATGCTGTGGAAACATGTTCAGCAGTCTTAATGCTAGTTCTGATCAGCTTCAAGAAAAAGCAGAATGGATGTAAGACATCTGGCACAAACCTCCGCAAATGCATTTATACATTCAAAATGAAGGCAAGACAAAGGCTGACATTTTTTCATCCACCAGAAAAATACCTACTCTGTTTCTGAAAGGTTAGATTGAACAAGTGGATCTCACCAGGACATCCTGCAGCAGATATTCATAAAATATGTACGCCCTGGGACTCCTGCAGGATCTGAACTTTAATTTTATCTCATTAGTCTCAGGATTTATTGCATTAAAATGTAATGTGCATTTTATTTTGTATCTAAAGTTACTTTGGTGTTATTAAGATTCCACTTAAGAATTCAGAACTGGGTATTATTCTTCCAAAAACTGTTTCTTTATGCATTACCTAGCCCACACACCAGGTTTTAGTTCAACTCACAGGTGGAATCATGATGCTGATTTATTGGAAGACATGCTGAGTAGGGCTGGCAGTATGGAGAGATGTATCCGTTTGAATATTCTTTGACGAAATGAAATAATCGGATGGTGCTTTACACTCACAGGAAGCAGCCCGGGCTGCTCTCAGCAGTGCAGAGACAAGCTCCCCCAGTGACTGTAAGTCCAAAGGAATCGGGGAGGGGAGCTCACATTAGGGACCTGGAACGCCCAGCAGAGGAGAGGTGATTTTACTGATCCCTCTGGTTCCTGGGTGACTATGCTCCTGCCACTCGCAGGGTCACCTGCCTGGGCACTGGACATTTGTCCTCCAAGAGTGGATGGACCTCTGATTTACTCCATTAGGCACAGGGAGGCATGTAAAGCAGAGATGAGACATTAAGGCCTAGCAACTAAACAAACAAGAGCATGGTGATGACATACTTTTTAATTATCCATGTACAATACCTAGACAAAAGAACAACATTTCCAAATAAAGATCAACCTAGATCAAGTATCCAAAACAAGAAAAAATATACAGGTGCTAACAAAATCAGAAAGGAGATTTGGTCAAAACCTAATTAATAGAAAACAAAGACTACTTAATTTAATTATAGGCCCTTTGTTTGCACTTGAGCATCTGAGGAAGTATTGGCAGGTACAAAGGCAATCTAAAATTGGCTACAGTACAACACCAATTACTCATATCTCCCAAAGAATGCAGGATACTCACAGATTTAAAAACAAAACAAAACAAAACAAAACCAAACCCAGGCTTTTATGGAAAACAATTGGCATTAACTGCCATTAGGAAAACAAAAATCCTTTTTATATGCAATTCTGTCTATTATTTGTGGATGAGATTAAAAAACTTTTGCAAGTCAAAGGATCCACCAAAAATAATTGAACACAGGGAGGAGCAAAAATTAGTATTTTTATAATAAGAATCCTATAAAGACAGGACAGTTATACATTTAATATACCACGTAAATCCAGTCAGCTTACATGTAGTAAAACTATGTATGCCTGAGCTCTATTAGGATGCTAATATGTATATTACAGGTAGAAAATTAACACACTATGAGGTGGGGGGGAGGGGAATGGTTGGGTTTTTTTACTAATGGGAAGGTCTTTTAATAGTTTTGAATATCTACCTCTAATCTTTTGCTACTATTTCAGTTTAAGCAGAGCAAAAAGATTGAGAAGCGCCCTAGCAATTTACTGCAGAGAAGACACAAGACACAGTCATGCCTACATTCCAATGACCTAAGGTACAAGCACAGCACAAAAGAACTTCTCAGATGAGCCAAATGATTGAATTTCACTTGTAAAGGACAATAAACATGGAAGCATTGACTTTTTTTTTTCCTTAAGAAACTCACAATCCTGGTTGTGAATGTGTAATCAGCGGTTTAAATTCCAGTTAATTCCATCCCTCTAAAGAAACACTCCATACAGATTAGAGTAAAACTTAGTTTCATAGCGTTGGAAGAGATGGAAAAAAGGTTTTTGTTCATATCATTCATTGCTTCTGAACTGGAATTATAAAAAAAAAAAAAAAGACAGAAAGACAGACAGAAGCTGTTCTCTTTGCTTTTTTAATTCTGGTTGTGTATGTAGCTGCTATGGTTCCTGAATGGATGTAGAGGGAGTTATTCCACTTCCAGATAGGAATTTTGTTACCTCAATGGTTCCACAAAGGACTTGGAAGATCCCTGAGGCTGACTAAAGGCAGCACTCGAGGACTATTTCAAAAGTACTGTTCTGCAGCCAGAACCACCATCCTTTCTTAGCAGACTCAATAAAACAGAAGCCCCTTTAAGCTGGCTGAGGGGACAGGCACACTCTCTAGGGATCCCCAGTGGGACAATGTTCTTGTCACAGACCAAACGTAATTTTAACCTGGGCTTTAACGCCTTCACCTCAAATCGAGCACAATGAACCCACGCAGTCCTGCCAGGAGGCACCGGGAGGCGGTGACAGCTCCGGCCCCGGCCCTGGCCGCCATGTCGGGGCAGCGCTCGCCTCAGCCCGGTACCCCCTCACAGGCGCCTGTACGTGACCAGGTGCCTCACGGGAAATGGCCGCCTGCCCACAAGATGGCGCCGCCGGGGTCGGGACCGGGGCACCGGCCGTCCAGGGGCACAGAGGAGTCGGGAAGCTCTTTACATTTCCTTCTCCCCCCAGTATAAAAGTGTTATTAGAAATAAGCCTGATTCCTTTTCCTTTAGGAACTTTTACTGCCATTTTTTTGCTTTTGGTGGCTACAGACGAGAGAATGTGTTCTCTGCTTAAAAACAGAAGCCTCTAGCTATGAAAATATACAGCAGCAGCTGCTTCTGCTCCAGCCCCAGCTGTATATGGCAGCAGATTTTCAAACTCACCAATAAATATCTCCTCATTCACAGAAGTCAGGGAGGTCTGAAGGAAGCCTTAATTCAAAATATGTTACACCATCACAAAAAAATATTTTTAAGATTTAAAAAACAAAAAAAAACACCTTAGCATGAGGCAGAAATGGTTATTTCCGTTTTCTCCTTCCACACCCCACCTCTCTCCGTCCCCTCCATGCCAGTGCTCCCAGTCACCGCCGAGTCAGGCCTCCCCAAGGGACCAGCGTGTGCTTGAGCAAGGGCCCCAGTTTAATTCCAGGAGCACGAAAAGGGACATTAGCTGTTAAAATATCTGGCATCTGCAACTGAACGAGAGCGCTGGAGGTGGGCTAAACCCCCCTGGGACAGCTGGGCTCCTGCCAGGGTGGAGTTAAGCTAAATTTGAAGAATTAAAGGTGATTATTGTACACAATTTTAACGTCTCTGTCTGGCACCTGAGGCAGAGCAACCGAAGCCTCTGAGGGGGCTACCAGAGGGGCAGGATCAGAGCAAGAGCTGTCTGCCCCGCCTGCTTGCATCCTACTGTGCCGTCCCCAGTGCTTAAACCAAACACGACACAACTAGCCCATCTGCAAACTGGAAAACACTCTCGCCGAGGCTAATATCATACATAATCTGTACTCACATGTCCCTTTTTGCTGTCACCCTTGATTGCTCCAGGGCACCAAATAGGTCCCATAAAAAGGGCTCACAGCCTGGTTGTGGAACTGGGACCAAAGGATAGCTTTTTGGAAATACCATTCTGCGAAACTTTCGCTCTCACAGGCTAGGTTCAAAGCACGAAAATCAGGAGACTGCCTTGTCCTGTCTGAAAGCGGATTAGCCTTGGCATTTATACTTTGAGACAAAAGAAGGTGTGGAGGGTGCAGGGGGAGGCCATGCTCCCCTCCCAAGGCCAGCCCAGGCAGCACAGCTGGTTACAAGCACTTCTGCAGAGCTCTAATGATGTCCTCTCCTTTCCCTGTTTCCACAGGACTAATCCACAGCCACCCTCCACAGACACAGCTTCCCTCACAGGGAGCCCATCACTGGCAGGGCAGAGAGAAACTGGTGGTGTGGGCAGATGCTTCTGCTCTGGGAAGGCACGGAGCACATCACACCCAGGGCACAGCACACTAACCTCTCGTCTGCATTTAACTTCCCCAGAAAGGTCTGCTACGGGGGACTTACAGTTTGCCATTTGGTAAATTTGTTGACTTCGTCAAAACCAACCTGAATTCCCCTCTGACTGCAGTAGCTGCAGCTGTAGAGACCACTTATGGACCTCCCAGCTCTTCATGTTTCAGATGCAGCCACAAAGTTTCTACTATGTTCACAACTTTCCTAATGATCTTCCTCTCTCCCATCACTTTCCCTTCTGCCTATCCTAGTCCCCTCGCAAGATGCATCACACTGCAATGCCTGCAAGAGGGAAATGAAAAATGAACAAGAATCAGCAAAAACGCTTATGTTCTTTTAATCCCCAAAGTTGTTTATGTCTCTATCAGCTCTGAAGTTTTCATTCACATTACTTGGGAAGACAGGTCTGGCTGTAGCATAGTAAGTCAGGACACACTGGAAAATAAATAAATCCTGGGCTTAGTACTGATACAAGAAGCAAAATTTGATCGGTGTGTTATTACTTTTCTAGTTCTCCTAAAGTTTAGCTTGGACATAAAGTTCTTATGTTTTTCACCCATATATATATATAGTTGGAGTGTTGGCTTTGCAATTATATTCCACATCTTTCCATAGACCATTACATAGTTAACAAATGACTGTGGCAGAAGACATAGGTATACTTTTTCTTGGGTTGTTTCAAAACCTTGACCAGAACAATTATTTTAATTGTTTCTCAATTTCCCAGTCTATAAAACGGAGACAGTATTTGCCTGCTCCCTATGTGAGTTATTAAATGAAGCTCTATATCATCTAAGGCACTTGCAAAAGGATTTCTTTTGTATCTTCTGGCAGACAACCTCAAAATATTAATTTTTCCCCCTCTTATTCTGATGTCCCCTTTGATTCATGAACAGGTTTCTATCACTCATGGATCAATAGTGGTACTGGTGTATAACCTTGCTAGATATGATGATGATATAGTTCAGCATAAAATCCATCAATTTATTTGTTGAATTCCTATCTCCAATTCCAACATTTTCAACCTATTTATCAATTGCCTTCTACACAATCTGCTCACCTGCTCCAAAAGAGCTGCATCAAGCCATAGACCCTGCTTAAAGATCCAGAAAGCCATTAGTACATATTAAATTTAAATGTATGCTTTAATGCTTTGCTAGATGAAGGCTAAATTTCTGTGACACTGGGAAAACATTGCAGATTTCTAAACAGCTGTTCTTGCTGTTCCACTCCTGGTTCTACTTACAACAGTGTAAATGAAGAACCACACAAAGCTCATGTGAAACATAACAGGAGTAAGGGCAAGTGAAGCCAGAATCAGCCCGAGTGTCATAACCCAACATCAGTCAGAAGTTTACATTTTCTTCCTCACCCCACCAACAAAACTCCACAGCAGGAGCATGGGATAAAGGCTCCTTTATTATCAACCAAAAAATTACCTAATTGCCACCTGCAAGCCAAAATTGATGTAACCCCTAATTGCCCAGTCCCAGCCATCTTGAAAATATCTGAGCAGTCAAACCCTGAGGTGAATCTCTGTAGCTTAGAGGAAGAAAACCTTCACATTTTCAATGTGCATTGACCTGTGGGCTATTACTATTGCTCTCATTATTTATTAATTTATTAGCAGTTAATTGCCGCTACTTTTCATGCTAAGGATTACTGCAAGGTGCTGTTAATACTAGGAGTTGGTTTAGAGTTTTCCATGTTGAAAGCACTTTGACAAATGCCATCTGAGCCTCACATGAACTACCAAGACAACGGAAAATACTTTTATCTTCTTATGCTTCATGCTGGGAATCACATCAATGATTCTCACATGCTGTGAAGACCCCGACTATTCTTTCTTTTCCTTTTATTCATCTAGTCAGCTGTCTAGATACCTGTTGTCTCAGGTCCAATTCACCACAGTGCCAGCACCCTGTGTTATCAAGTACAAGTTTTCCTGACACTACTGCTGCTATACTTGCCAGAGGACTTTTTTTCTAGCATTCACTTTATGTTCTTGTCATACCCTTCTCCAAACAAACTGGCTGACGCACAGCTCCTCCTCTGGAGTTGATATGACATTCAGCCCTACACCCCCATTACTTTAGCAAAAACATTCAACTCTGCTGCTTTCAGTGCTCCCCTTGACAAGAAAACATCCCAGTTTTAAGTCTCTATTTTCCAAATGAAAGATGCAAGACTTCTAACCATATCTGGGGTTCTGCATTTAAAAGGACCCCTGCATCACACAGCCTCTGAAACCCATGAGCTGCATCACAGATGAGACTTTGGAGTCAAATCCTACCCTCCTCTGAATTAAACAGTTTCTTCACTGAAACAAATGGGAAAACGTGTCTAAATGTTTCAGCAACTGTGTTGACTGAAGCTGGTCAAAAAATAATTTTTTGGTGAAGTTCACCCTTCTTTTGAACCGAAGGAATCCATCTTCCAGTGGCCAGCTTTAACCACTATGAGCTCCTTCCCTTCAAAAGCACTAGAAAATAACAGTACATCACATGCATTACAGGCTGACACCCCCATCCATGTCAAAGGCTCTTCGACAGGTCATTCTCACTTGCACCTCATCCAGCCCATTGGGAAACTCATCAGTGCATGTTCATAGCTATGACAGCTACACACTGGAAAGGCTTAGCATTTAGGCAATTTCTCTTGACATTAATACAACTACTTTTTTAATTCACACCCTCTGTAATTTAGTGTCCAAATTTTATCATCAGCTGATTGCTTTGACAGAGTCCTTGATGAAACTCTAAATGGTTCACGGCACAGTAATTTTTCCTTGTTAATATTCTATTCTCTTCTAGAAACCAGACAATGTTTTAAGAAGAAATTGGTAGACCAATTTATAAATTCATGAGTTAAAGCAAATCTTATTCTTCGGCATATGGGGAATAAAAGTAGCTTGCTAAAAATCAAAGCTTTAATTTCATGCGATTCCTCACCGTGCAACTTCTGTCTGACATTTGTAATTAATGCTTGTTTTTCAGCTATAACTACTCTAGCTGGTGTGTCACAGGCCTGTACGGCATCCATACAGTCTCCTCCAGGATTTAGGATGTTTCTCCTCCCATAAAACTGCAGCTTGCTGCAGAAGCATCCCAGACACTGATTGAGACAGCTGCCTTTTTTTAGTCAATCTGTCCATGTTGCCATGCCAGATGTGAGTGCTGGCAAAAACTTAATGAACCATTCATTAAGTGGGCACCAAGTGGGATCCACCACTCCAACTGCTTTTCAGTGTGGAAAATGGGGCAGACTGGCAAGTGGAAGAAAAGGATCACAAAAGAAATCTACACATGAAACTAGTGGAAAGGTGGAAGCCAACTTCTTCCCTCATCTCTGGTCCCCACATGAATCATCTTTAACTAGATCCAACTATAAATATGCAGTAAGATAGGATTTAAGAACAAATATATAGCAAGACTTAGACATAAAAATGATTGATGTTCTGCATGAGTCAGTTGGTTCCCACAAACACCACTGAGGGCTTTCCTCGCTCTCTGCGCTTGAGTGGCAAATACGCTCCTCTGTACAGCCAAGTAGCACAAAACCAATAATTCAACCAGTAGTAAAAGAGAAGAACCAGAGCCCCACAAACATGAGGTGGTGTGGAAGCCATTCTAAATGTGTGGTGTAGAGATAACACACTGGTCTACATCTATTATGCCTGATCCAGTGGCCTCAGGTAAGAGGGAAGCACGCTCTGCTCACCTGACTGCAAGGGCTTTCAGAGAGACAGCCTCCAGCACAGCGCCCACCAGGAAAAGCATAAATGTGCCCACTTTTGAACAGGTTGTGTTAATGTAGCCTCTGGCAAGCAAAGGGCAAAATGGTAGACAGAAGTACACTGCATCCTATAAAGGAAGAATATATCCTGTAAAGCTGGATTCAAAAGGCTGTCTATGAACTGGGATTGCTAATAGCAACAGAAGGCTTAGGTGTGCAATTTCTGCAGTTACACTTTATCGACTGAATGAACTGCCTTAACAGCAGCAGTTCACATGAAGAGATGTCCTTCAACAGCAAACAGATCTCCAAACAAAAGCAAAATAACCCAACAGCCTGGCACTGCAAAAACACCACGTGTCCAGCTCCCACAGGTTACTGGCTTCCATGAGCGTAGCATGGAGAAACACACAGCAGAACTTCCTCCGCAGTGGTGAGCACCTGTGTGCGTGTTTGTGTAATGCCGTTTTCGGTGTTTTTCTACCTTAAAAGTGAGCTTTGCCTGGAAAGCACATTTGCCTTTGCTGGTAACAGAGATTTTTCCAAACAGCATTTACTGAGCTATATTCCTGGAAGTAGTGGAACAGGCTGGACAGGGAAGTGGTTGAGTCACCATCCCTGGAGGTATTTAAAAGACATGTAGATGGGGCACCTAGGGACATGGCTTGTTTAGTGGGACTTGGCAGTGCTAGGCTGACTGTTGGACTTGATGATCTTAAGGGCCTTTTAATCTAATTTTAATCTAAACGATTCTATGATTCTATGTAAATGCAAAAGTGATTGCATCTATACAGACACTAAAATCCTGAATAAGTAGCTTAGAGGACAGATGTATTGTTACAGTGACAATCTAGATTAAACCAAAATTTGAGTTTTCTGAATAAGTAAATACGAGTTAAAAAAAAACAAGCAGTAACCTACTGCTGCTGCTGAAGTCTGCTACCAGTAGTAGCACTACTTTGCCCTCTGATTTGACTGGAAACAGAAATTATCCAAGAAGAAATTAGAGATGACTGCAGACAAACAATCCAATTCATAAATTCCTTTTTCCATTGTAAACCAGACTGAAACAAAACAAAAAAATATAAAAACTTGTCACAAGTTCAAGGGAACTGTAAAGCTATCTGACAACAAAATGTTTTGCCTGATTCATGGACTTCCCTCAGTTCTAGCATTGAAAAGCATATCTTTCAATTTCCTTGGAAGTAGGAAAAGCATACCTAATAATCATTTAATTGGAGTTTAAATGGTCTCTGTAGTAAAAAGACATTTTAGGTAAGAAACACTTTTCCTGTAACGTACACAGCTTTTTGGCCTTATCAAAGCAATGCTGTCTTGTTATAGACTGGGGTCAAAATAAGCTTGAAACGGAGATGGTATCACTGGCACGTAGCAGGATAACAGCTGCCACTTCAGCAAAGTCCCCCTGCTGATGACGCTGCCCATGAGCAGCTATGGAAACTCCGTGTAACTGTCAGCCAGCCATTAGTGATTAGTAGTTACTAGATTCTGACATGAATGACATGGATATGTGATGATGTACCAATAGATCATGTAATTATAGAATGGTTTGGGTTGGAAGAGACCTTAAAGATCATCGAGTACCAACCCCCTGCCATGAGCAGAGACACCTCCCACTGGGCCAGGTTGCTCAAAGCCCCATCCAGCCTGGCCTTGAATACCTCTGGGGATGGGGCATCCACAGCTTCTCTGGACAACCTGTTCCAGTGTCTCACCACCCTCAGTAAAGAATTTCTTCCTGATATCTAATCTAAATCTTCCCTCTTTCAATTTAAAACCATTTCACCTCATCCTATCACTACACTCCCTGATAAAGAGTCCCTCCCCATCTCTCCTGTAGGCCCCCTTCAGGTACTGGTAAGCCACTACGAGGTCTCCCTGAGAGCCTTCTCTTCGCCAGGCTGAACAACCCCAACTCTCTGAGCCTCTCAAGATGTTAGATTCCACATAAAAACTAAGATCAAAAGTTAATGGATTCTGATATTATTTCATCAGCAAATTGTTATGACAATGATACTAGGAAAAAACCCAACAAGTTAGCACATAGAGTAAGCAAGCTGTATTTTCCGAAATTACTATTTCAGTGAAAAAGTAAATACAAGCAGTAAAGGGGATCAGACCTAAAGATGTTGTAACATCCAGTTTCACTAACAAAGCCTTTGTTTCCCTGACTTGGCAGCACTGCATGTAATTTCAGCTCCATTCTCCGGTCAAGATGGAGACTGATACATAATCAAAGTGAGCAAACAACAAACATATTCAGAGGCATTTCAGCCACTTAAAAACAGAATTTTGCCCCAGCTGTTTGCTTTCAGCAAATATTTATGAGCACTATATTTTGTTCAGACAACTGTTTGCTGAAAGCAATGCCTAGGACTGTATCTGAGATTCATTTAAATGGCAAACTGAATTTGTTTGGGGAAATTTAGGCAGAAGTAGTTTACAAAACATATATTGCAAACAGGGCTGCAAAACAGTGCCATTAGTTAGCACATGCCCAGGGGCGTGAGGAGCTTAAGGCCATCTGAAATTGAAAGTGATTCTGTGTAATAGGTGATTGTCATCTCTTTTCTGAGACAGAGGAACGAGTTGCACATATCTGATTTACTAGATCCAGCTCAAGAATTTGCAGAAGCACGAGCAAAACTCTGGAAGTGCTTTCCCCTTCTCCAGATAAGGGATTTACCAGGGTTATTGTGCCAGGGAATTGCTCCCTCCCTTGGGGCACAGCAGGATGGGGACACCTGCCATTATTTGCTCTCCTCAGCAGCAGCAAGGACAGCGATAAGTTGCAATAAGAGGTGACAGAGAAAGTTTACTACTTCAGGCAACAACCTACTGTGCTTATAGCTAAATATCACCCTGTAGGTACCCACACGCATTGCAGAACACAGATGGGGTTCAATACCAGGTGGTCAGCTATTTGCCATTCACCCTCATCTGCAATCAACATCCAGGTTTTCGTACCTGAGTCACTGTACCCCCCAAAATCTTGAAATCAGGCTTCTTTTCCCAGACATTTGTAAATTAGACACTGGGCTGAGATTTAGAAATTATTTACTGTCAGACCTCAAAACAGCAACATCTGAGCAGCCTGCAGAGGGTCACAGCCACACACGATGGTGGTCTGAGCTGTTCCTTGCACCAGCCCAGCACGCTGACAGACAGGCATTGCTCAGCCTCTTCCACTGCGTGGGCAAAAGGGGTGGTAGAGAAACAGAATTTGCTGCGTGTCAATTTGATGCTGACATTTTCATTTTTAATATCAAAAGCAGTGTACAAAGCAGCCATGGGTCATGTCTCCTTGACACAGGGCTGCAGCTGCTCTGAAACATATAGCTGGCTTGGCCCAGGGAAAGGACCTAAAGGCTGAACTAATACGTGCCTTGGGTTTGTGACTCCTAATTCCTGCACAGCACACTGAAAAGCAACGGTCGGGAACAATTGCTCCCTCTCATTGAACAAAAGGGAGAAACACAAATGGTTTCCACCACAGCCAGCTGTGCCAAAAGCTTTTCTCCCTGGCATGGTGGCTGAGAGTCCTCCAAGCAATATCATAATCCCTGCACACAAGCTCTGTGTTGGCACCTTGTCAGTTTTGGACACGATGCCCATGCTATTTTTTTTTATATTTTTTCATGGAGCAACAGTGAAGGAGCTGTTCAATATCATCATTAACAAATCATCGATCCAATTATCTGCCTATCTATTTCATTTCAAATTTACAATCTCGTTACTGCTTCTGTGACAGGAATAGATTTTCAGATGATTTCAGAAGTAGTTAGGATGCCATTATGACTCAATGCGTGTGATCAAATGTCTTTCTGAATGATTCTGTTGGATTAATGAAGCCATTTGATGAATTAAACTTGGTATTCCAGCAAAGAGCAGATGACGATATTTCAAAATGGGAAAGATTTCTTTCACACGTTCTGGTGTTTTCAGTGTTATTCAGTATTAGGGACAAGCTCCAATTATGAGTGAATGTGAAAGCTCAAACACAAGGCTTCTCTGATCATCTGTGGGACGTGTGCCTTAGTGCCACTTTCCCCAGTAACAGCTGAGAAGGCAGATATAGGACAGGTCAAAAAACACAGCCTTAATCCACATATAAAGCAGAGCCAACACATGGAGAAAAGCCAATAAACTTAGTAAATTATTCTATAAAAGGGAAGAAAAGATGCAGAGTTTTACATCTCATTCGCAATTGCTCCCAGGAGCATCTCCTGAAAGAGCAGCTCTGAGCATAAGCTGTATCACAGTGATAAGATTTGAACTCTGAGTCTGCTGGAGGCAGAGGAGGAGGGTGGGCAGCACTGGGTTTGAGAAGGATTTTTACCATTTCTTCTCAGCAATTTCTGTAGACGTATGCCGACAAACATCTTTCAATTCAAAATATCTCTTCCTAGCTTTTATATTTTGCCCTAACAAAAGCAAAACATAATTAGAAACTGCATTGTTAACAAGAAAGGACTACATCACAGTCTTAACACTTACATAGTTTAACACTATGTTGTTTCTCCAAGAACAACCAAATTAAGAGCATTCCATAATCCTTAGCTTACTTTCTCAACATTCTTCCAAGATACAGCTACTACCATAAGTGCTGGCCCCTCAGATTCACTCTAGGGACAGAAGGAGGGAAGTTTTGCGTAGGTTTTCTTCCTTATGAAATTAAAGCTCCAGAGCTGTGCTGTCCAAATGTGTTGACTACGCTATTTGCACTATCTTACAAAGCATTTTGCTGCCACATGAAGCTTATTTCCAAAAGAGAATTTGAGATTATAACCCCCTCTGGTGTGCTTAAAGCCACAGTAACAACAGCTTGAGCAAGTCTAGGCTACCTATGCCATTTTCAGTGATTCCTAAAGCCACAGTGACAACAGCTTGAGCAAGTCTAGGCTACCGATGCCCCTTTCAGTGATTCCTATAACCATCAAGTTTGGGACCATAAAGTAAGACTGAATTTCAGGTCTGCTACAGAGGAAGTCAGGCTCTCTTCACATTTTTCTCCCCATGGAAGTGGAGACTGGTCTCTCAAGCTAAACACAAAACTTGCTCAGGAAACTTGTCTACTTTTTTACTGGTGAAAATGTACGTGAATACTGAGTAAAGATTGTGTGGGTTGATAACAAACACCTGAGATAAAATGCACAAGATCCTGAAGCTTGTCCTGTGCTGCTTTGCCCTGGCTGAGAGTGAAAAACAAGTCTCTTTGCACCAAGGAACCGTGAGGAGCCAAGATGCAATATTTCTGCCTTTTTTATACAGCCTTATACCCGAACCAGAATTTAATCCCCAACAAAGGGTAGATGTAGGAACAAAGTACTGCAGAGGAATTCATAGCCTTACTGCTCAAATCAGGAGAGGCTCCTGGGTTTACACTGTTTCCAGTGGTTGAAAAGAGAGAATGCTTGACTTAGTAAGGATTTATGAGGGTTACAGAAACTTGATATGAATGACTGATACTATATGGCACGCCATATTTCTTCAAAACCACTTTAATATCAAAACTACTTCAGCCAAACTTAGGAACACATACTTGTAAGCAAATCCCTCTTTTAATTAAAAAAAAAAAGAAAAAAAAAAAGAAAAAAAAAGAGAGAGACATTTTATTTTTACCTGAAAAATGTTCAGATAAACCTTATAGGAATACCTTAATAGAATATACACGCCAGAGTTTTCTTGCATTTCATAGGTGGATACACTCGCTTCTATAGAACAAATTTCACAGTAATCTAATAATCTAGTTACTAGTAATAGAAGATTAAAAATACTGCTATAGGTATTAAAACTGGAAAACTTCTCAAGATCAGATCCACAACCTGTGTTCCTTAGTATTCATTCAGATATTACTTCTACACAATATTTAATCACCCTGGATAAACCCAAGGAGTTATGGAAATAAACTCTTCATCCAGAACAGAAAATGGCTCATAATCTGGCCATTATTTTTTGTCCAAACAATAATGAAGGATTCAAACACAAGCTGTAACCTAGGCAGGTCCCCTGGGGAGAGATGGCATGGGCACAAGTGAGAGATGGACAGTGCCCTTCACTAACAACTGGTGTTTTACCACCTTCTTAAATCATTGCAAACCTTTGACAGTACAGCAGATCAAGTACTAGAACTCACAAATGCTGCGAATAACCAACTCCTAAATTTTGAATAGCGTAGGTACTCCTTAACTCCAAAAATACGCAGGCCACATCCAACACAGACTGCAAACCTCCAAGCATGCAGCAGTGCACTACATGCTGCAGGGCTTGATTTTAAAGTCTACAGAACACATGTTTGCATGTTCCAAAGAAACAATACAAATGTGAAGATTTGTGATTAATTTCCCTCAATTCATTCACAGTCACCCATCCATCATGTACTGAAGTGAAATGTAAGCCCAGCCTATTTGAGAATCTGGGAATCTGAACACTGCATCCCCAGAGGAACTGATTCTTCAATTTCCTTAAACAATTTTGGAAATTTTACCCAGCATGTAGTCTTCATGGGAGACAGGCTTTTCCAGTTATACTTTCCCCTGAATTCTGTCTTCTTTGTAACACTGTCCAGAGACTGTCAAGGAAAAGTTTCATCAATCAAATCACTGGAAACTCGTGGTGAATTTTTTTCAAAACAGACCACAACATTTTTGGAAATTCAATAAATTGATTGTGCTCTTTAACTTCCTTTCCTCTCTATTCTAGCATTTGAAGCACTGTTTTCTTTTTGTGTCTGGCCATGTTAGACTAATCAATAAGAAATCATACTTTTGCCTTTTTACATTCCAACAAAGGCAAATACAACACATTTCTCACTCATTCATATTGATTGCAAAGCAAAACCAGAGAAAACTACTGGAAATTCCTTACAGTGTTCCTAATGCTGCCATCTAGTACTGGGGAATTGCCCTGTCAATGCTAACATCATTCGCAGAGAGTATTATTTTTAACAGTGTATTGCATGAAGCTTTTTTTTTTTTTATCAGTAAAATTAATTACCATAAGATTAATTTAACTTGAAGAGACATGCTGAATTAGGACTCAGCACCGGTGTTCTCTCTGATTACCCCAAGGGATGAGCCGACCAGCTGCGACTGCTCCTTACCTATGGCGGAGACGCATCTTCTTTTTAGTCTAAGTGACTGTTACTGGCTATAGTTTTGTGATAAAGATAATAAATGCTGAAAATCCTGATATTTTGAGGTAAAAGAATGAGAAGTGAGGCCAGTAGCAGAATGACCAGTACATATTCCCTCCCACCTTTGCGTACCAAGTGACGCTTAAGACATAACCTTCTGAGCACTTAAACCTCATTTTAAAAAAGCCAACCAACCAAAAAAACCCCCAAACAATGAAGCCTTTTTTACTGAGAACATTCTGTTTTTCAGAAGTCAGTGGCACACTTTTAAAGCAAACTGGTATTGCATAATCAGCTGTATAAACTCAATGCACTTTTTAGATCTCCAGGTTTCTCAACTGTCCTGTTTCCACAAAAGAATATAGAATTTATTTTGTTCCATTTAAACAGTGCTGAGCTGTTTGTCTTTTCCCTACAGTTTACAGCTTCTGCAGATGTAAAGCCACCTTTGCACTCTCAGCGAAAAGCAAAACTCCCACCCCAGCCGGAGGCGCGTTACCCTGCTTTGAAGGGAGCCTTCAACACCAGCTCTAAATATTTGTTGGAAAAATCCCTGCAGAGTGACGCTGTCAAATACTTTTAATTTCTTCCCTTTCCTAGATTCTGTTTTCTTCTAATCTACTTTTTTGGGGAGGCACTACAAGCTGAGAAAAAGTTAGGTCTAATTATGCAAGAAAGATACCAGCAGGCAACGAGAGACCCTGCAAGATAAAGAGCAGCATTTCTGTTCAGAGTGATCCTGAATAAGAGTTAGTAATATAACACTGGAAAAATTATTGTCAATAGAGAGTGGAAGATGAGGGCAGGTGAAATGAGAGCCAAAATGCATATTTTTTTGGATGGCTTCCCTAGCAATTAATTCAGTGTCGAGACTCTGTCCCTCTGGAAGGACGCACCAAACTGGAGAGTTAACATTTGAGTGGCTTCATTCACATTAGCATTAGAGAGCAGAATTCATCTCACAGAAAAGTAGGAAGTAATGAAAGCAATTGTTTTTTTCCATCAACGTCACCTCAGTCTTTTTTTCATAGTAATAAATGCCTCAAAAATAAACATGAAAAAATAGCAACAGCAAATTTGCATCCCAGAGAAAAGTTAATGTTTCTAGTTGGCTAATTCATCACTGAATTCATCAGTGACAGAGTATTTAATAAGTTTAACTTGCAAATGCACTGGGCCAGATTTCCAGTAGAGCTGAGAGTACTGGATGCCTTTGGAAACCCCTGTGTGCCTTATTTAGTGCTAATTTAGAGTTCAGCTCTTAGAAATGCAGATCTAGTTATAGAACATCAGGAAAGTTCAATACTGATTTCTTTTCCAAGCTTATTCCTACACAGTGAACAGATTCAAGAAAAAAATATAAAGGATTAGGAATTTCCCTCCTATAATAAATGCACAGAGTAACAAATTCATCACCTTGCCATCTGTGTTTCCCTCTAGCAGTGAAAATACCTCCTAAGATACAACACTGAGGGAAATTCACCTAATAAATACCAGGAAGGTTTCAATCAATGTGGCGAGAACAATATGAAAATCATTATATCTTTTGATTGCCTATGTCAAAACAAGATATGAACAACACAAAAGGAATTTGAAGTATGGTGAGAGTAACATGGTAAAAACAATTAATACAGTCAGGGTATTTGCTGTAAAATTCTACAGTGAATTACCACATTATTCATCAGTGAGCAGTGCCAGGGCAGTGGTCAGCACAGGGCCAACTTTCTTTGCTATGAAGAGGTTTACACACCTATGTCTCCCCATAAACCTATGTCAGTTGCTGAGAAGATTTTTTAAAATATTAATAATGTACAAAGGGAAAAAATCTTCACTTATGGAAACAGTATCTAAGAGATGATGGACAGGAAATGTGGAGTTCCCGTTCTGAATATCCCACCAACAATGGGCAGAACAGCATGCAACCAGCTAAAAATAGCTCAAATAACTAGACAGCACACACATTTTTTTTCTTTTTTCTCATGCTGAAAAGGACAAATCTGAGAAAGCCATCCTGTTCATCATGTTCCGAAGTAACCTGTCAGTTGATTGCCATGGAAGAGCTGTCAGTAAGATTAGTGCCCAGCCCAGTTTAGTGCATTTGTGCATTATCCTCCTGCTCTGTACTCACAGCTCCCAAAACACAGGAGTCTAACCCCAACATCCAGCATTACACTCTTGTGCCCGGGAGTCCCTCACGCTTCTCTTCACAAGCTTCCCACCAGTGGCAGAAGAAAGGGTCTGTGTGTGGTTGTTTGCCCAGTAGCCAGATCAGGACTTCCTCTGGCACAAGAGCCTGGGCTGCAAGGAACTCTAATGGCAGCAATTGCCAAAGATAGCAACGTTTTGTGCCAAATCAGAGGACACTGTACCCGAACACTACACCATGAACTGATACAAGATTTCGGTCACAGAGGGGGAACCAGACTTAGCTCTAAGCAGTGTTTTTAACCAACTGCTGTAATAGTATTCTGCAGCTCATTTGAGTCTGTTTAATATTAATTTACTCTACACATTTTATGCTTTCCCTGGTAAGACTTCTCTTAAGCTGTAGTTTAAATTATTGGACTAAAATATTGGTATAAACATGGTTGAAGTCTGTGTGAAAGTTATTATAATTAAGCCTGTAACCACAATTATTGTTATAATAATTAGTTGTATTTCATGACAACCAGTAACAGATTCCTAATGCTAAGGCCTTTTGCCTCGTGATTCAAACATGGTGCAATTTTTAGTTTAATAAGTATTTTATATTTAGAATAAAGCTTTCTGTTTTCAACACTATATTGCTAAGGAATATGTAATAGTATTATCAGCATTAACTTTTACTACAAACATTATAATTTTACAATTACTGCTGTTGCCTGAAACTTTACCTGCTTTATCTGGTTGCATTGGTTGAACCAAAGATATAACTTCACTGTGTTAACATTACCATTTTTTACATCCTTAGAGCATTGTGACTGCAATGCCATTGCAATTGATTTAAAACACTGCTAATGCACTTGTGAGCAGAATTCAACCCAGACTCGCTCTTGTTGTGAATGGTGCCATAAAAACACAGAGAAAATGACATTCCCTTTTTTAATCACTTCTTATGATTAAAAATGGGCTTTAGTTTGGACCAATGGATTTTAAAAGCCACACTGGATCGACAGAATCATTTTAAATAAGGCCTTGTCAACAGCTTCATTTCTTTCCAACCAGGTGTGCTAGAACTTAAACCATCTTGAGACAAACATTATGTCACCACTTGAAAAAAATAAATGATCTTTCAGGCACTCAGCACCTAAACCACGTATGACCTGAAAACCTAAAATCATCCCCTTAAATTCCACTTGCTTCTTCCAATTCAGATTAAAAAGCATTTACATTAGATGAGAAGAGAAGGAAATTTAAGGAAAAAGTCTTCCACCATCTTCTGGAATGGTTCTTACACAGAAATTAACACAATGAATGATTCACAGGACAGTGAAGTCAAAGTACTCATAAACTTTTACAAGGGTGGAATTAGACCAGAACTGTGTGTTATAGGAAATGTCACCCTGTCCACTTAATATTCTCTTGGGAGGCACACTATAATAAAAGCAGAGAAGAATTTAGCATACATGGCAATGTATGTACAGCAAGCCTATTACATCCAAGGGTGTCCTATCATATTACAAATATATTTCAGTATCATTACCTCGAGTAATGGGGAGATTACTGACAGTCACAGAAAAGGCCATAGACTTGCTGAAGGTCATACAGTAAGTCAGTAACAAGGTGAGAGCAGAGCATATACTAAGTCCCCAGGTCAGCTGCTTGACTGTGCTGATCCTCCTATTAATGTGGAATGATTGCTGTAAATGGTATTATCACTGTTACCAAGTTATAGAGATAAATGAACCCTTAAAAGAATTAGAGCTGTTTAAACTGCTGTACATCACACAAATTCAGAGTTCTTCTCATGACTTTTAGAGAGGTAGAATTTGATTCCTATGGAGAAAAATGCATTTAATTCCATGCTGGGAAGCGGGAAGTGAGTCCTTTTACATGCACATACAGAGAAAACTAATCAGCTAGCATTTCCAAAGCTGTTATTGCATATGCAAGAGCCATGATGATATTTTCAATTCTGTGTTACTCATCTCTCCCACCTTAATTCTAGGTTGTTAGAAGCTCCATGCGGTGGGAGGAGAGACAAAGCTGCGAACGAGTACATTTTGCAAAATATCATCCCCAGAAATAGAGAATGTTTTTCAAAATTTGTCTGCGAATGAAATATGTCTTGCAAGATCATAATCAATCACTGCAAGTACTTCATCTGGAAATCCTAGTGAATAGAACCATATTGCAAAAACTTCCTACGAACAACAACGTCTGCAACAAAACAGACCATGAAAATTTGTGAGGATGCAAAACAAGTCACAATATGTTTCTTGAATTCCTTCCATCCATCTTTTGATGACATCTCACTCCAAATCGGGGAGTCAGGAGTTGCACCACACCTCTACTATTGGCCTGAAAATTGTGCGCAATGCAGCAAGAAAATATGCTGCTCCAGGAGGCTTTTTTCCCTTTTCCTGTACAATATCTGAAAGAAAAAAAGGAAAAAAAAAAAAAACAAACCTTCTCCTAGCACTCTGCTAGGATTATATCACTTCCATACTCTCCAATATAAGACTCTACATTTTAGGTCTGATACAATTCCTAAAAAAAAAAAAATAAAAATCAATGGGCAGCTCCATATTGAATAATTTGCATAATTAGATCTGCAATACACGATCTACTCTTATCAGAGTTATCATTCCTTGAAACATAACAACATGTTTTGAGCTGTTGCAGCAGGAGGCTCAGGAATCCCTGGAGCATACCTTAAAGAACAGGGGAAGCAACATATTCAAGTGCATCCAGACAGTTAGTTGCATTAGATCAAATGTTCCCAGATGGGCTGTGTGCTGTTGCTTCTACAATTGTCCTGGCAGAAAACAGAGTGCATCAGCTGGTAGAAAGTGCCTGGAGGCAGTTTAAACCCAGCAGCACACTCATAGTTAAGAACTGAATGAAAATGTTGCTCCAAAGCAAGATTTGAAAGGGAAAATAGAGGAAGGCAATTGTAGGAGTATTTGCCAAAACGCTTATTGTCCACACAACTCTGATGTTACCTTTGCCATGGTAACTGCCACACTGAACCTCCTTTCTTGAGCAGCTTCAAGAAACAACATAGCATAACATCATATAGGCAGCAGGACTGGTGGGATTGCACGTTATCTTTATGCTACATGTCAGGTGCAAGACCTTTGTGTGGCTAAATCTATATTATACTCTTTTGGTCATACATCATTAACTCAAATAACTTTTGAATTGGAGTCGGCTTCTAGGGGTAAATGAACCAAAACCTTCTCTTTTATTGCTTGTTAGAGCTCTTAGCAGATGAGAACTAAGAATTTTCTTTGCTGACAAGGTAGTACATCATTTCAAGATGAAGCGTAACACTGAATAACCACCATTACTATTGCCACGTTACAGTAATCTCTTGGTTTTCCTATAATCTTATTTACTGATGTAATTTTACCTTAGTGTCAAATATCCCATTTGGTTTTTCAAAGCTGGTTTCTAGAGTAGGCATACTTTTCTTAATTCCCGATGCAAAATTAGGGTTTTTTTTAATACTACCAATTAATAAAATGGGGGCACTTTTTCTGTAAAATTAAGAGCAATAATGAAGTCACTGGACTATACATCTTTGTTAGATGGACATGCGTGTGTCCAGAATTACTCTATTGGAATCACTGGAGGACACCTCATCTTCTAAATTAGCAAAGCTCAAACACATGCTGAAATCACAATCTTTGGAACTTTGTAAAGTGCTGGACAGTTAAATCTTTGGCTACTGCAAGCATCTGGTTAATACCAAAGACTGGAGTAGATAAGACCAACAGTATGTTTGGTAGCATTTTTATATTTACTAGCCCTTAGTTTCACTTCTTCATGAGCTTTAAAGTAAAGACTTGAAAAGCAAGAATCAGCACTTTTAGATTTCAAGAAAAAATGCTGTAAATGATGTGAAATGCCAGTACATTGTCATTCAGGCACAGTCTGATGAGACACTCTGATCAAAACATTATGAACCCACTGTTCTACATTTGAGGTACTGACTGTACTGAAAGATGATAATACCATTTATTGTGTTTGCAGTGTATAGGTACTACTACACTTGCAGCACAGTGCACAAGAGATATATGTTTATGTTAAGCATCTGGAATTAAAGGCACCCATTCATAGACAAAGCCGTTGTTTCTATAATAATCTACACTCTAAGGCAGATGGAAAAAATAAATTTTCATAAATATTTGAGACATTAGATTTTAAATTCAAGGAACTTGTCTTGAAATGCCACATGTGAAGAGCAAATCAGAAACATCTGTTCAGAAGCTAATAAGGATTAAATAAACAATTGCTATCAGTAAATGGAAATGTTCAATTTGCTTTTTGTATGGTTTATATATTGCTCAGCCTTCAGCTTGATTAAGCCCTTCAGGCAAGCGTGTGTGGACCACAACCACTTCTACTGAACTATAATTAATTAGCTATCAGTTGACTGTTCTTCAACATGCAGCCTGGCAGGCTTACAGTTAACGAGCAGCTCACTGCCAAAGACAATTCTTCCCATTTGTTACTAAAGAATCCACTGCTTTTCCAGCAAGCTGCTTGGTTACTTTGCAAGCATTTGGAATCTAATACTTTTTTTTTTCTCCAATGAAATAAAGAATTTGGGATGTGATTTGCAGGAAAAAACCTCCCCACATAGAAACAAAGTGGAATATTCTGACTGTTCTTGCCAAAAGACACTGAAGCAAAACTCCCCGTTGTCTCTCCAGGAGAGCAGCCTTTCTTAGAATTCCAAGAACCATATTCTTACCCCAAAGGTTACAAGTCACAGCCAGCATCTTCAGAGAGCACACATACTGCAAGTGGGACTGGAGCTGAGCGCGTTACCTTTCTTGCAAACAGAGAAGCAAGACTCAAGGATCTGGGAACCACATTAGTGAATACTTCATTATTTATAAACTTCAGGCAGAAGTCAGGTACAACGATGGCTAAGAACCATTCAGTCTCAAATACCAGAACTTCGTTGCCTATTTACTACTGAAGTTCAGTCTGGCAAGTAACAGAAACAGAATTTTTTTGTTTACAAAAAAAAATCCAGCACCTATAGTTTAAATATAGATTGAGGACATGATGTCGCTCTCCCTTCCTACTCCAGTCCAGTGGCAAGGTGAGGGAGACCTGCGTACAGGTCTGATCACTGCTGGGTTCAGGCTGTGCTGTGGCATTTTGCAGAGAATAATTGAAGATGGTCCAAATCACACAACACACAAAAGCAAATGTACTGCACTGGCTGTAATCCATTCGGCCTGACACTTAGGGAATGAGGGTAGGCTCTGGTCTTGGCACCAAGGACATTTTTGTACTTAAAACGGTAGTCTCCCTGGGGAAATGCCTTGGAACCAGCTCATTCTTCACCTGGGCTCATTCTTCATTTTTGACTCACATTCAAGTCAATTCTGCGTTATTTTCTGAACGAGGATAATTTTACCTGAAAGAGTGACTCAGTCAAGGGACATCCAGAAAGCTCTGGAATTCACCCGAGTGAAATCCTCTTCTGCTTTCTGGCCATAATCATACCTGCTCATCACCTGCGCCAAAGGCAGGCTGAGCTTGGTGGTCCATCCTCGCACATTTGGTGAAATATTTACTTCAAATACTCAATAGACTGAAATACCAGTTTCCAAAGAGGTTGTAAGCCTAAAAAGCTGCCCAATAATCAATGGGCTTTTCTCCTAAGGCCAATTCTCCTTTTTCTTCTTTTATTTTGAGGATAGGTAAGAGGAAAGCAAAAGTACACACATGCTCTTCCCCTCAAGCAAGAAAAGCCATTGATTGTAGCAGGAAGCAGAGAGAATACAATATGAAAGTCACAACTTGATACAAAAAAAATATAAAATGGTTACTTAAAAGATGTTTAAAAACCAACAGAATAAGCATAAAGATACCAACATTGCCAAAAATAGAAAAATACCTACCTTTGCCAGTGATATTCCCCCTTAAACGCATAACTGAACAACAGGTACAATGATGCCTTTCATTCTCAGGCCAGCAGCTCTGCTGGTGGCAAAATGTGATTGCTTGTGAAGTTTAATTGATTTTTCTAAAGGTCTGAAAGTCTGTTGTTCCTTTAAATTATTGATGGGTGCACTTGGATTACTGTGTGCACGCTGCTGTCCTTGATCCAGGCTGGGCTGAAAAACAGGACTGGTTATCTCTGCATCTAAATGATTCTGCTGGATTAGGTCACCATTGTCCCTGTTGGCACCTTGCAGGAGCTTTGGGTGGTCTCTCTGCTCCACTCTCCCAACTTCAGCTTCAGTAAAGACATTCTGGCTTTATAAATTCTGCCTCTCCCCCCCGCAAGTTATAAACAGAGAAGGTCTAACAGCAGCCTGCCACAAAGGCTGATGCAAAGTGATCGATGCCTGTCCTGTCCCACTCCAGAGGAACCCAAACAGGGAAAACAACCCTGTGCACATGTAAGTGCACCTCAACTTGTTCTACCTGGAAGCAGGCTGAGGTGTCTCCATTGCAGACACTCTGAAGGGAACCATCACTATTCTTTTTTCACGATCATCTCTGTATGAAACCATTTTAACCTCTTACCCACCATCCAGACACGTAGCTAGCAAACTGAGGAAATGTGTCCCAAAGGGTGTCCAAGTGTCCACTGAAACCGACGGATTGTCCTGTCCCCCCAGCAAAGGTATTTATATTATGTACAAAAAATATAATACATGTGCATAGGAGCAACTGAGTGAGAGCTTAAAGAGATGGCCAGACAAGGGTAAGCTTGTCAGGCAGGCAGGGCTATGAAACACAAATAAATTAGTGGAAGAGAGAAAATTAAATCACAATAGGCTTTGCCTGGGAGACAGAGGAAGGCTATGAAACCCAGAAGGTTATGTAGAGAGCTTCATTAGAGTCTTTATTAGAGTCAGCTGAGAAAAATTCAAAGTGAAATCAAATTAATTTGGGGGGGGGGTGAACATGATTCTTAATTGTTCTGTGGAGTTATAACAACTCTCCAGTCCCTCCTGACAAACAAAGCAATATGTTTCCTCACAGGAGAGCTGACCTGCTTGAAGTCTTGGTCTACTGGAGATCCACTTGAATCTGACTCAGCTTTGAACTTTCTGTCTCCTGGCTTAGGCAGACACCAAGACTAATACCTGCTAAAGATTAAACCAGCCATGGGACTAACGCCAACTGCAGCTCTTTCAGCAGGGACCTCTGTGGGTACCACTGTGACCAGAAGCACTCTGTTCTTTCACAAGCTATTCATTTTATTTACTTTTATATTTTACTCTGTTTTTCAGATTTACCTCTAAACATATTAAAAGTACAATCTGCTTTTTATTCAAGAAGAAAACACAAAAATGCAAAACCTGTGTATCTGATCATTTCTATTTGCAAAGTACTAAACAGTATTAATGGCCCGATAATGCTCCATATCGCACTCTCACCATGATGGGTAGCACCTTTCTGCTGACACATGAGGAATTTGGGGAGGAGACTGCGGAAACAATTTCTCCTAGTCCTCGTGCCAACCCCCATTGTGGTCTCGCTGTTCAGACAGCTCTAATAGACTTTGACAGAGTCTCCCTAATTGCGCATTTCCTCCACTTGGAGAGGAGAGTTGATCCTGCAAATAAGATGTCTCCAGTTATTCATGTACGTGTTGACTCTATTCACACTCTTCTGTGCTGATAGTGATACAGACTGCCACAGCTCCCTGCTTTGCTTGAAGTTCACCAAGAGGTAACAACCTAGGCACTAAATATCAAACTACACTGGAATAGGCTTAGAGCCAAAATGGTAAACTTACTACAAGAAGGCTGACGGTACATAAACCCGACTGCAGAGCTTCCACTGTTGGAAATCAGTGCAAACAAGGCATGGTCTGTAGCTACAGTGTTAACTTGCTAGCAAGACTTCTATTTCTCTTAATAAGCATAAGATCCTGTCATAATTTTCTTTCCACGTGTTGGCATTTCAAATGTGTTGATTACAAAGGTCAGCTATGTTTGGGGGAAAAAAAATAATTTAATTGATTTTATTATTGCAGAAAAATGGAATAAACAATGGCACTTTTGTTTGGGGGATAAAAACCAAAATTATTGGTTGCATACAGCTGAATTAAGCACTTAAAGTTCAGTCTCTACAGAATGCTGACAGCGTAGGCTTAGATCAATACAGTAACAATTTACACTTTAGGAGCACCAGCTCTGGCTATTAACTAGTAATTATACCAAGTTTGCTGTTAAATTGCTTTAACTGTTTCCAAGGTGTAACTGAATTATGGCAAAACTTGTTAACACCACGAGAGTGGGAACTCACACCACTGTCCTGAGCATTTAAAACCTTCTACAGTCTCAGCTTTGACTCAAAACAACTGTTCTTTCCATTTAATCTTCTACTCCACTGACCGACTGCTCTTCTGCTGGCTTCCTTTCCTTTCAGATTCTGGATCTGAACACTGAGTTATTCAGCAGGGTGAAGAGGTCTCTTCTGGGTAAGGGGCTGGAGCCAGCACTAGTCTCTACTTATTCTCATACTGGCCCTGAAACAGCACAGGAACTGGTAGTGCTTTTTCAACATTTTCACAAGTCGTAGGGAATGGCAACTAAACCTGGACTTTGTCTCCAGCCTGGAATCACTATCCTTTCCAGAAAACAAAGCCTAGAGCTTGGATTTGGCCCACTATAGGAAAAAAGCTATGTTCCTCAATTAGTAAATAAAGTTCCCAAACAATAATGTGAAGATACAAACGTTGCAAGTTTATTTATGAGTACCCTTTATATTCAGCATTTCCCCCGCAACAGCTACAGAAACTGTTGAACTAATCCCCTCTATCGTGGAAGAACCAGTTCCTCCTTCACATAGTACCCACGTGGTGATGGGAAAAAAAAGAATAAAAACCAGAGCAATGTGTGAGGAAATCTGTTGTTAATCGAGTTGGACCAGCAAGACTAGGGAGACGAGAACTAATTCCCTATCACAGAATATGCTCTCTGTCCCCTGTGTCTGGCTTTAATGAAAATACATTGTCACACTAATCAGTTTTCAATATTCAGGGTACCAGAAAGTAACTGATGAGTTTGTTTTAATAACATAGAAATCAATGAGTGCCAGAAACTCACCTGAGTGTACTACAGCATATTCACACTATTGTCTCCCCTAATTAATGCCTCATGCTGTGGACTTCACCTGCTGCTGCTTTCCACAATACTCCAACCCAAACGCAGCCAACATTTTTATCAATAGAACAGAAGCATTCAGAAGTAGAGAAGCATCTTATTTTTATACTCACTGATTATTTGCATAGCTATATATTTAGCTTGCTCATACAAAAAGCAAAAGTTGATGAGAAGAAACAACCTCAACACTTAATACACACCAGGTCCCTCACCCTTCAGCTGACATGTTAACATTACCCACCACTGCACACACCTTTTTGACAGCTTAAGAAGACCAGCTTTAAACAGATAAAGGTAGCATAAAGCAAAATGATTGGGAGAATAAGGCTGAATTAGGCATTACAAAATTTCATCTGCAGAGTTATTTTTTAAGCTATGTAAAAAGCCTTGGTTGTTTGTTTGCTGAAAAGAGAAAAGAGCTTCATCCCAGTTGCTGTATTTAATCAGCCTGGTTTGTTGCCAAACATATTAGTTGGAAGTGGTGTTGAAAAGAAGACATCACAAGATGAGCTCTCACAACACAGCATAACTCAGCTAATGTTGTGCTGATAATTTTAGGACTGAGATGGTTCCTTATATAAGGGAAACATGATTTTTGAGGATACCACACATTACTCAGCTGGGTACCTCAACTTAGGAGACTTTCCCTATACCATCAGTAGCAGTAGAGAGTCACAAAGTACACAACGAAGACCTAAGTACGTCTTTGTCAATCTCGTATGTGGCCTGTCTCCACTGATCACTGGGAAACAAAGCATTTAACATAGTTTTCCATGTTAGGTGGCATGAGATCAGAATGACAGCATTGAAGGAAACTTGTGATTCCTCTCCTTGGTTTCTCCTGCTCCATCTCTTTCTTTCCCATCAGCTGTTACATTCCATTTCTATTTGCTTCAAAAGGCTCCCCTGCCTTTCACAACTACTGTGCACTTCAGCTGCTTGTCCCGCTTCTGCACAACAAACAGCATATTCTCAATGCCTCAGAGTCATCCATCAATTATGCCCAGAGAGGTCTCACCAGCCATTCTTCAGTGCCAGGTCTGAAAGCCTGCAATTCTTCCCATACATGGCAGTTTCCTGACACAGTACCTCTAGCTTTGCTCAGCCCTCCCGGTTTCAGAGCCGTGTCTTCCCAAGGGGTGGCTCTTCCCAGAGAACAACGTGGCAGCTGGGTCAGTTCACTCTCCACATCGTATCTCTTGGTATCCAAAACCAGAGAAGCATATCTCTCTTCCATGGAAAGTACTGCAACCACAGCACTCTGCTTTTAAGTAAAGGCAGTTCAAATACATATAACGTTATTTCACTCTCACCTGCCATCTGCTGCAGGTTCCAGGATAAACTTCTTGGGAGATATGTGCACGTGTGTAACCTCACTCCTTCAACCCCCTCTCTCTTCAAGCGGAGATGTTTCTAGTGGTGACATGTTTTCCACACCAAGCCAGACAGAACTGATATATTCACTTTCTACTATAAATAAATGCTCTAGCTATTTCAACCATATATGACTATTTCAGATTTTATTGTCTGGAAATATTAATTTCCCTCAAGCATTGCATATGTGTCCACGAGTCCCTGCGCTGTAATGCTAATGACTCCGAGAAAGCACTTTCATTACCATGCAAATAGTATCAGCAAGGGTTGGCACCCTCCATAAGCACTCATGCACACACATACAGTATACGAATCCTTAGCTATACAGAAGGTAAAATCAGAGGGAAAAACGTAGCTATTAAAATCCACATCGAAATCCAACTCCCCTGTCTTCTGTGAAGCAACTACGTTCATATCTATAGCTTCCAGTTTGGGTTATTATAGAAACATAGAGCATTTGCAAAATACAAATCTAGATTCAGCCACCACACTGCTTAAGAGAGAAGAGGAAGAAGAAAGAAAAAGAAGTTCAGGGTTTCAGTCAGGCCAAAACAGTATTTAATTCATGCTGGGAGTGGTCACCACAGTCCATCCTGCTTACACATAAACAACCCCTGTCACAGCTATTCCTGGTCTGATTTTTTTTGTTTGCTTGTTAGGGTTTTGGTTAGTTTGGTTTGTTTGGTTGTTGATGTTTTTGTGGGTTTTTGTTTTTTTTTTCTTTTGGGGGGGTGGGGTGGTTGGTAGACAACCCAGACATGCAGAGGACAGTGACAGCCCTTCACTGTCACTCCTGAGCTTGTTCCCAAGTAATGTCTTTTCCTTTCATTTGCTGCTAGTGCTGACATTATGCTTCTCATCAGGAAATAGACTTCTGATGCTCTGCCCAGCTTGCATCAGTAATGGGCAACACACTTGTATAACGTAGCTGATGTTTTTTAAATGAGCACTCATAGCAGGTAACACAGGGCAGGTAGCCCTCTCGTGCCATGCAAAGACTCACAGAGAGCTCCAAGCAAGGTGACTCAGACTCCCGAAGCCTGCATGCCATGCTATGCTCATACAGCACAAATCTACATATTCACATTAAGAGACTGAATAATCTGTGGTGTTTACTGGGCCGTACACAGTAACCGGTTCCCCTTCTAGTTGGGAAGTCACTTTAAAAATCACTGTATGACGTCAGATTTTTTGCATTTAGGCCAATCCCACAAGCTGCACTCTTAAATATCATGACAAATATTTTTCTTCTCAGACTTTTCCTTTGCAGAGAGCCTAATCTTTGCAAATCACTGCTACAACTGTACAGTGGCATTTTCTATACTTCCTTAGGGATTCCAGCTTCCTCTTGAAAGAAAGAAAAGGAAGGAGGACCCAGACTTTTACCAATCCCTACTACCTTCCTTCGATCTGAAGAGGGAGAACAGATTTTAAATGCTTATTGAGATCTGCTGTAGGAGTGGGCAGTGAGTGCCACACTTATCCTAGAAACTGCACTGCCAGGCAGGTTCATTTATTATTTTCATGTCAAAGCATATAATCCTTAGGTAGGCAGCTAATCTGTTGCCCACAAGTATGTGGGCAAATCTAATAGTCACAAGCACCATTTAAAAAAAAATACCAGCCATCAATGCAATTTATATTTTTAAGATCTTTCATTGATAATTTTTCCTATTGTGGCTAAAATTTGATGACTACGGAATGTGAAATCACAGCATTTGAATATGATTCAGAAATTAGTTCTGCAAAGGTAAATGTTTTTAACCTAAAAATACTTTATGTGATGTAAAATTTTATGATGTGCTTAATAAATCAGTCTCAAGATTGTACAAACATAATGATGGAAGTGGAAGGTTAGGAAGGAGGGGTGGTACTTTTTCTTTTTTTTACTTAAAGCCACTAGGGCACTTAAAAAAAGGTAGATAAACTTTTGGTAAACAAATCCTTCTTCATGTCTTCAGTATGTTTATTGCTTCCAAACTTCCCACTTTGCTTAATAAAAATTTTCCCTCTTTTTCTATCTTTTTCTATCTAACACTAAACAGAAGCCACTATGCCAGTAAAACGAAATAATGATGGACACTTTGTTTGAAGGTATATGCTTTAGCTCCATTGAGCTAGACCATCGATGCCAACCACATCCTGGGCTGCATCAAAAGAAGCACAGTCAGGAGGTTGAGGGAGTTGATTCTGCCCCTCTACTCCACTCTGGTGAGACCCCACCTAGAGTTCTGCGTCCAGCTCTGAAGTCCTCAGCACAGGAAGGACACGGACCTGTTGGAATGGTCCAGAGGAGGGCCATGAAGACAATCAGAGGGCTGGAACCCCTCTGCTATGAAGACAGGCCGAGAGTTGGGGTTGTTCCGCCTGGAGAAGAGAAGGCTCTGGGGAGACCTTACAGCCCCTTCTGGTACCTAAAGGGGGCCTACAGGTGAGCTGGGGAGGGACTCTTTACGAGAGAGTGGAGCAATAAGGTGAGGGGTAACGATTTTAGACTGAAAGAGGGGAGATTTAGATTAGATAGTAGGAAGAATTTCTTTACTGTGAGGGTGGTGATGTTGGGTGAGCCAAGAGACGAGAAAAATTGTAGCAATCAGAGACAGAAGCCAGCAGGTGAAGTCACTGGGCTGTTTTGGCACTCCAGGATGCTGGACATGGCTGTGCAGCCCCTGGTGCTGCAGGGCCCCCCCCAGATGCTGTACTGAGCGCTGCGGGGATAGCATCAGTACCACAGTACTGAACAGTAGCTTGAACTGCATAGTGTGGAATGCATCATATTACCTTAATGTCTGGGTCTGAAGAGGTTACCAACTAGATGTGATTATACATCTGTTTTAATCCAAATCTGTGCCTGAGGCTGTCTTCTAAGAATATTCATGGGCACTTTCCCTGCAGATCCACCCAGCAGGATGGATGAACTACATGCAGTGCAGTCTCCAGACTGACAGTCTGATTCTCCTCGCTTACACCAGAGCAGGCTGGAGTGAATAGTTTCACAGAAGCCAGAGAAATTCATCGGGGTAAAGTCAGTACGAGAGGACGTACGTGCAGGAGTGCGCACCGGAATACTGATAGGGCTCCTCAGCCACACGCCGGTGTGCGGTAAGCTCCAGAGTGGCCACAGGCATTTTTTGGTAAACATATGGAGGACAAGTATCAATCTTCATGCTGACAGACATTTTGCACTGATCAGCCGCAACGAGAGGGCCCCACCAACGTGTGTCACAGAAGCTGGCGGGGAGAACGGACTGCCCCTTCCTGCACATGGCACCCAGCTCCCCACCCGCATAAATGTGGGTATTAACTCACCCGAAAAAGCCAACAGGATAGCAATAGATTCCTAAAGACAAAGTGTCACAAAACACTACAGGTGGCATCTCAGTCTTGAAGCAATTCCTGTCCTTTGCCCCTAATCTCTAACTGCCGAAGTAGTACCTGAGACATTTGGGGATGGAAAGCAGAATATGAACAAGTCCGTGGCAGAAGTGAAACAACACAATTCTCCCCTGGGTGTTACTTGCAGTAAATCTGTTTCAGGTAAAAATAGTGCCGGTATTTTGTGCCTGCCAGGGCAAGATACAAATTCATTACACAACATTAACATGACACGGGTGAACGCTCTGGTGCTTTGGGGGTCAGCCCAGGTCCCAGGAGAGGTACAGACAGCGTAGTTTCACTATGTAACATGGAATTTTTGTTTAGGCCTCAGCTCCTCAGCTGCAATACTCAAACCATTTGTAATTTACCAGCTGTGTGCAGCTGCTTGAGACGCACAAACCTGTGTGAACAGCTCCTGGCACAGCAAGGGCCACAGTTGTCAATGCTACCAAACCCACGTAACAGCACATAACATTAGGCAACAAGTGAAATAACAGGTACATAAATGTCTCTACACTGATTTTAACAATTGCCCTGGAAACAATTTTTTATTTTTACAGAGGGAGAGTTGATTAACCGTTCACTGACCTAAGCAGTGACATTGGCTTCTTTGCAACTGTACCTGAGAACAGCAGCTCACCAGGAGAGGAGATGGCTCACTTGTACTAACTGGATCACACTAAATGGGCTACCCAGATTAGCTTCATCCCTGTCTTTGTGCAACGCTACACTGCATTTTGCTGTACCAAACTATTCATGAAGACAGGGACATTTGAGTCACGAAGACATTACCTTGACCTTGGTCTGCTGAAGGTCCGAGCTCTCCAGGCTTCCGCAGGTGCTCAGCACCTTGGAAAGTAGGGACTTTTTTCCCCATCAGATTCAGGATCTCAAGACACAAACTTTAGAAATTTTACAAGTAAAAACTTGCTAGCATGTCTCAAAGTGAAACCTGCAACTCTGAATCCTTTCCTGTTCTCCCACTGATTTTCACCCCCTGATAAATTTGGTATCTTCTGGCTCTTCTAGAATATTTTGACTGACAATACTGAAGTGAGAGAAATAAGAAAATTCCTTCACTTAGGACTTTTATAGTCATTTACTCTGAGGAAAATTTTAGAATACCGTTATAACCTTCTGATAATTGTAATACACACTTCCCAAGCAGAAATGTTTCAGGCATTCAAGAAAGAGAAAAGCAAATACACTGTCAAAAATGTCAGTTTCTTGAGCTGACTTTTTTTCTTAGAAACGTGACCAGAAAGTCAAAAACCAAGATTGCTAAGTTGATAAGAATCCCAAATCCTATCTACTAAATACTATAAATTGGACACTTACTTGGGCTTCAAAGATAAAAATGAGGGTTTAGACAAGGCAGATTAGCTTTGCAAACTAAAATCCTTCCTTTACATAAAATAAATTATTTGATAAAAGATTAGGTTGTTTACTGAGAAGAAAGCACTTGCCTTCAGCATTTTCTGGCCTGCCGAGTGCCGCGGCAGCGGTGCAGAGCCGGCCGGCGCCGTGGACACACGCTCCCAGGGCGCCATCTACACGCCCTGGCCACCCCATCAGCTCTTCTCACACCCAGATTGCTGTGCTGGGGCTGCAAGAGCCTTGCTCTGACCTTAACGTGGCTGTAGCTTTCCTAGCACTGGGAATTACATGGGGAATGCAACTGCTTTCTTTTTAGAAAGCTGTCTTCGCTTTTTTATAACAAAAATGCGGGCGGGCAGCCCCACACACAATGATGCTATTTTTCAGCAGCAAACCGCCTCTTGTCCTCTCTTGAGGGGCACTGCTCTGTCTCTGGAGATTGTGACTTCCCCTTGCTGCTTCTTTTAATGCATGCAGCACTTGACTGTTAAAAAAATCAATGACTGAAAATCAATATTAGCTCATAAATATCTGCTAGGGACAGGGGGAAGGAGCAATGTGCAGTACTGCCAGCTCCCACCATTTTATCTCAGCTTCCCAAAGGCTTGGCAGTCTCTGCAACGTCCCAAAACCATGTGACCGAGTCACATTTTTTTAAAAACAATAGTAAATTTCTAATTACAGCAAGACACTTGCAAACAGAGCTTAGCCGCAAATACTATTGGGAAAATAACAAGCTTTTAAGGACTCAGGGGAAGAACTTCATTCATGGCCTTTTATTGTTAGAATTGGCAGTGATGAAATTACTTTTTTTCTGGCTGTGAACTTCATTATAAAGAGCAGATAATAGGTGCATTTTGCTTGTTTTGCTCTACAAACTTCTCTTTTGGCTGGAGAAACTGTATTTCACCAGCTTGGTGCTGTTCTCCTTTTTATTATGCTTTTTCCTTCTCTTTCTTCATTATTATTCTTTTATATTATATATATCTTTCGTATCTTTCTTCATATTATTTTCCATCTGTCTTACCAGAACTAGACAGTCCCCTCTCTGCATATAAGTGCCACATAACTAAGCACATCATGGAAAAAACCATCTCTAGGCAGAGATGCTCCATAAGGGCCCAGCATGAATAAATCTCCACGATGGGCAGATATTTTTAGGTGATATTTAGGACCTTGCCTACATGCTGCAGATTTACAAAATCAGCAAGGCAGGCTCAGGAGGAAGAAGATTATGCCTGGATCCCCCAGAGCGAATAAACTTGTGGAGAAGGAATAATTCATTCACACTTCTTCCCCACTCTCTACTGGTAACAACTTGCCAAAATCACAAATCCCAGGGAGCTGCTGCCAAGTTGCTCTTTCTTGGGAGTAATTTTCATGGTGGCTGTGGGACAAGAAGCCCTCCTTCCTTGGTGCCAGCCATCCCAACTGCTTGGAGAGAATGAAAGATGTAACAGGCTTAAGTAGGGTGCCACAGACTGCTTTTCAGCTAGGGAGCCGTGAGAGCAGATCTGTAAGACAGACTGTCTCCCTGGGCTTTCTCCAAGTAGTCCCTGGCTCTGTACCACCCACCTCTGCAGAAAGTGGTTGTCTCCTGTCAGCTGTGACATTAGCACAGAGATGTGCCTGCTTCCAGCATGCTGCGTGCCACGGTCTCTGTCTGCCCCACTGCGATAGGAGCCATTCTTTTCCCAAAGCCCAAGAAGGCTGGAGCATGATGCTCAATGCCAGCCTGCAGTTCTTACACGAGTTTTGCTCCAACTCGTTAGAGCATGCAAGAGCCACAGGCGCCAAACAGCTTCTCCCTGCTCCAACAGCTCCACTTACCTGCTCCAACTCCCAGCTATTCTTCCCAAAATTGCTTTCACTCAACTGAGCCACTCAACGATATCAAATCCCTCAGAAACATGATGGGGGCTCATCTGCAACACCACTTCTGTAGGGAAGCATGACTCCAGTCAAAGGTCTCTGGAAAGAAGAGACACTGGCAATGTGTTTGTGTGCCTGAGCTGCACTGGAGACCAACTCTGCCTCCCGGATAGGAGTGAGCATGGGCAGTAAGAACAAACTGGAGCACTTGGGAGGTGTGCAGCAGTTAATTTGGCTGAATTATTTTGAGGGCCTCTCACAGATGGCATGTAATAAAGCTCACAACTGATGTAGTAGCCCCAAAGGCAAGGGTGAGACTAGCAGGGGGATGTGGCTTCCCACCAATGTCACGGGATGCACTGGGTTGTTGTATGTCACAACACACTTTGCAGCTACTGAGCTAAAATGCGATGCCACGGGAGTTTGACATTGCATAAACAATTTCACAGAGCAACACACTCAAATGACTTGTTCCATATCTCATGCCAATGCTGCAGCAACTTCCTCACAGAGAAGAGTCTATGGAGTCCCTGCCTGGAAATGATATTATTCTAGGTAGGAATATATACCCCAGTTTTTTTCCAATTGTTTCTTCAGCCTATCCACTGCACTGTGCCTTCTGAAGCCCAAGATAAAATCTAAAGCTAAAGAAGTGAAGCCAAAATTTTGCTTTTAACATATAGAACCTCCATTTTTTTCGACCACATAAAAGCAAATATTCACATAACTATGTAATCTGGTTTTGTGTTTTGATGACAGCAGAGTGCACTTCCACTGCAGTTTATAGACTGGGAATCGCACACTCAAACAGTAAGAACTCAGAGCCCACATATGCAGATCCCCACGTTTGTGCAAGTCCTAGCTACCTAATGAAGGAAAGTGGTGTGCAGGCACCCAGGAATAACATCTCAGTACCAGCTTCCCCATCGTCTGCTGCAAAGCACATACATCCCCGAGGTTTTTATGGGCAGCACAAGATACTCAAGCTCTTACAATTTGGATGTTTTGCACTAATAGAGGGAAACGAATTGCTCCCAGATACAAAGTTATGTGAAAATTAAAGATAATTTGGTGGCTCGGTGTTGGCCGTGCCAGAGGAGAGCAGCATTTCAGGCCACAATCCCTCCAGCTCATCCAGCTGGCCAGAACTCTGTTGTCACATGCCAACCAAATCTCTCCAAATCAGAAGACTGCTCAGGTGCAAAAGCCTCCAAGATCCCCTCTTACAGTGAAAAAATTACCATCTGAGTGGTTAGATTTGTTGGAAGCTGGCTGAGAGGAAAAAAGGCTATGCTGGCAACTTAGGGTAGAAGATACAAAAAAGCAAGATGAGAAAAATTACAACAGGAGGGTCAGAGATAGTACCCTGACTATGCTGAGGTGATCATTTACAGATAAATTAACTACATAACTTAGGAAGTCAAGCCTGTGATCAACACAGTGTGATGGACAGGCAAGTCAGTTCCTGCACAGAACACGTCAAGTAGCCAAAGACTTATTTTTTTGTTACTTAGCATAAAGGAGGTTTGGCTCTGGAGGATCAGATGCAGTTCATGATACTGCAGTGGGATAAAACCTATGTCTAATATGCTTATAAAACCTCCTCAAAATTAAAAAGTCCTGTGCCACACATGTATATTCCTCTGCTGCTTTTCCTATGTGTTAATGGATAGGGATTGACTTTGTGAAATTGCTGCAGCAAGCTGAGAATGATGTATGAAGTGAGAAATTCTGCCCAATGCACAGAGAATATGGATGTGCTATGTTACTGGCTGTGCATTGCACAGATACACAATATTCATCTCAGTCAGAGCAGCAGCCGGTAAAGGCTTCAAAGCCCAGAGACTTGTGCACTCCTGATGTGAAAGCCCAGTAAAGCTGCTGGCTAACTCCCTATGGTGTCCCCTGACAGGAAAAGGAGATGGACACATCTTTGCAAGTAAACAGGAGGTGAGAAAAGGCAGAGGGTAGAAAAGGGCAGAAAGGGGAGAATAACAAAACAAAAGCAAGGGTGTAAGTATCTCTAAGGATCAAGCCTCATCATTACAGATACAATATGTGTGTGGAGATGCACAGGAGGGATTAAGCTCCAAGAGTGCAAAGACAGCAGAGCTGTCTGCGTGTAGAGCATGGGGAAAGAACAGAGGTTTGAGCAGCAGCATTGTCAAGGCAGGAAGGGGGCACATGTGGCAGGGTGATCAAGCCACACCACCCCAAAGGGCATGTATTAACATTTGTAGTAACTTTACAGCATACCAATCTCTGTGATTATGCTTCTGCTTTTCCTTCCTAAGCCACTAATTTGCTAATTGCTGCCCTTAAATGCTGAACATATATTTGGCAGTACACGAGAGAGCATAGGAAAGGCATGAGGAGGATAACAGCTGCATCCCATGCTTCATCAAAACAGTTAATCCATTTTCCCAATGCTCCTACCTATGTAGGCACCTGAAAAAAGGCACAACCACCTTTGTGGGAGCAACCCCCTCTTCCAAACAAGTGCTACTGCAGCGAGCCTCCTCCTCTACACTCCACATCTCTCTTTTCTGCCACAAGAAGACAGATCACTGAGCTACTGAGGTAGCAAATGTCCCCCACTTTCCCACCAACTCCATCTGCCCAGGGGCACAGCCTGAGGCATGCCTAGCTGGCTCCTCCAGCCTTTTGCAAAAAACAAGGGGATTTCTACCAGGGAGGGGATGCAGTCTCCATCTATACTGGGAATTTTAAAGTGCATCTGCACAAGAGCTCAAAGAAGACACTACCTCTTTTTGAGGATGATGCAGCTGCCTCTCTCTTTCCTCTCTCTTGGCCTTGTTGCTTCCCTTTGGCACTCCAAGTCATCATTAGCTCACTCCATGCCCACACCTGCACTGCAACCTATGGCCCAAGGTTCACCGCTGGAAACCGTTCCCCACAGCCTCTGTCTGGAGCTCCCACTTATCTGCGCTTCCCAGATCCAGTCTCAGCTTCCTCCTCTGGTAGGGCTCTGTTTAAGTTAGGTGATTTGTGATTTGCCTTAATTATATATCTGCTGACTGCTGCTGGTGCTGCCTGCAGACAGCCTAGCTTCCTGCAGGGCCACTCACTCCCATGTCCTCAGAGCTTGCCAGGCATTTCCCAGAGAAAAGATGCCTTGTTTTTTTTCCCCTGAACACTCAAAAATCAAAACTTTTTGAGGAAACCTGTCTGTTTCAGGGAGAAGACAAGCTTTTCCACACAAATGAGACCACAATTTAGTAATTCTATTCTCTAAATGATAATGCAGAGATTCCATATGGGGGCTGAAACAACAGTTATGTGCCGGGCCCAAAAAGAGAGCACAGAACTGACATTTATTTACCTTCTAAAGGACTGCTCAGAGGCTGTCTGGAAAGGAAGAGTTTTACCCCTCTATTTCTCACCTCCCCACACTTCATTAGATTTCAGTCCTGACCTAGCAAATCTCTGCTCTGCCACCCTCATGCCAGAAGAGTGCCCACTCCCAGGCTGGTGACTACGCTGAACTACTCTTCCCACCTATGCTTAGCATCACCCTGGACCTTAAAACCCATCTGACAAAGTTTTCATTCAAACAGACAAGCTGTTGTGACTTAACCAATTGGCATTTTTCCACATGAACATGAAGACCTCTACTCTTGAAAGCCTTCCAACCAGCTCTGCCCTTACCTGAGGTGCATAAGGTAGATACTCATTTCTATTGGCAGTTAGAAAGCAATCATAGCAGGGCTTCCTCTCTAGCTGTTAGGAGATAACAGCACTGCCCACAAGTTCCCAAAAACTCGTCCTCTAGTAACGAGCAGATGTACGGTTCAGCCAACCACAGTTACAGCAAACCCAGAGCTACCCCTGCTGAGGCTTTTAGTCTCCAAAGAGAAAAGCAGCTTATTTTGCATTAGGAGTGTATTCTGTGAATGCATGCATCTGCTGCATGCAAAAATCAGCTTTAAATGGGAATACAGGCTCGAAGGATAGTGCAGAATAACAACAGCCTAGAACAAAGTCCATACTGACCTACAGCTGACCTTTCTTGCCTCAGCCACAGAAGTGAGAAGTCCTTTTTCAAATCCATGTTTAAGTACCTCCTTTTTTGGGACCCAAAGAAAATATCAAGACATTTGAAAAGCGAAAATACATCCTTCCTTTTATGTTCCTGCATATGTCTTTGTGAGTATGTGTAAATGAATCTTCACATGACCCTGGAAGCATGCTGACCACATCAGAGATTCTGTGCTTGGTGCCATAAGCTACCTGACCTGCATTTCAAAGAAACAAAATAGTTTTGTCATTCCAGAAACTCAGCTCATTATATAGCACTGCACTAGTAGCGATCTGTGAGCAGTTCAGCTCCTAGGACAGATGGAAAGTCAGTGGTGTTATACAACTGATATGCTGCTTGCTGGTGATGCAAAAATTATTGTGGAAAACTAAATAACAAGACATATTCAGCAGGAAAAGAAGGAAAAACCCCACCTGACCAAAATTCTGAGTCTCTGCTCTTCATACTGCTAAAAAAGGTAACAACTTAAAGTATGGTCATTTTTTTATGATCATTTTGCCAACAAACTACACTTTGAGTCCTCCCCTCCAAAACCAGTCTATACCACCTTTCATTTTCTGATAAGGATTCTCAGTTCTCCAGCATTTCTCATTAAAATCTGGCAAGACCTTTACAGAAGTATTAGTGTTCAAGATGGACCCTTTGGGTGCATCCTTCCTTCCAGCAGCTTCTTCCCTCCCTCTCCATCCGTGCTAGCTGGTGTCTCAGAATGGCATCATGCCCACTCAAGGAGTCTGCTCCAAACTCCTGGCACATCTGAGCACATTCACACACCATAGAAACCCTCCATCTCCTGCCCAACCTCTCCCCATGGGCTTTAGATACAGTGACTGCTGAACACTTCCAAAAAATACTCAAGCCGTCTGCATAAACTTCATATGAATACTTCTCTAAAGCCATTTAAATACATATTTGTTCATCTTTTTAAGGAAAGGAATATGTCTGAAGTTTTCTGCACACCCTTGTACCACCCCTTTTCCCTGAAGTCTCACCAGGTGCAATCAAGATACTGTTTGAAAATTAATCTGACATTGATTTGCTTTCAGGGAAGAAGTTCTGACTTTTTTTTTTTAAATAACTTAAGGTATCAACATAAAGGAATGCTGTCATATTTTCAGGAGAAAAGGAGCACGAGTTAAAATCCATTTTCTTTCTCTCCATTTCTGCATCATGCACGCTCTTACAGTTCTGTATGACTTTTGCATAGTAGTTGTCACAAACTTCTCTGGAGGAAGAACAGAGCTAAGTGATTTCCTTGGTTGAAGAGTTAGTGTTAGTTTTGAGGGTGTGTTAATTCTAGGATTGAAGACAGGCTTAAAATTCTCTAGTTCAAAAGCAAAAGTGAAGCTGGGAGTTTAAAATAGGAATCTTGGTATTAGGCAATTACTTTTCTTTCAGTTCGCAAAACATTACATAAATTGTAAATAACCCCATACTGAGGAAATAATTTCATCACATATGATTAGCTATTGTCTGAAAGGAATAGCAGAGTGTAAAGTACAAAATGACAGAATTCTACTATTTTTCCTCTCTAGAATTTCAGATCAACACATTCATCTCATCCTTTTGCCCCTCTAATTATTATGCAATGGCAGTGTGTGTCTTGAAGCGATGCCAGAGAAATGGCATATGCACTTCCATGGCAAGTGAAGCCATCCTCTGACATCTAACGACAAAGTACTTGGGGATCCATAAAGGACAAAAAGATACCCAATAAAAAATTTAGATAGCCCTAGCTCTTCATACTGACAGAGCCTAAAATTAAAAATTGAAAGTCTAGATTAACTGCACAGAACCTACACAGAGATATAACAGTTAGAGGGCATAGCCTCATCTTTCTTTCATATAACAGTTACTGCTACCCATTCACTAACACCAGTGACAGCCATAGCCACAAATTTTTAAACAGAAGTTACTTATTTGGAATCTTCTCATTTACCTTACAGGGCTCAGAGGAAGAAAGGTAATTCCAAAGCTCACAGCAAACTGGCCACATCTTGAATGAAAACATGCAAACACCTGTTTAATTAACAACACATATTGTTGCCTCTGTTCATCTAACTTCCCACAGCCTGCTACCAGCTTTGACAGGTTTTCATAACAATAAAATGCAATAAATGAATTTAAGTCCTGAAGGACTCTAAGCTGCAATGTAGGAAAGCTGTGAAAGATAAATGATGTCTTAACTAATTTTATGATTTATTATTCCCCCAACTTTTCTCATCTTGTGATGCAGGAGAACTCATTTTTCTATTTGGCAGATAGCTATGTCAACCCTGCTAATAGGTACTATTACCATCACATAAATGTTTGTGAAAATAAGTGTGGTTTCACTCTGATGCTGACCTCAGCACTTCAGTTTTATTACAAGTACAAGACCTGTCAGTAACAAAAATTGATGCACTTATCCAGAGATTCTCCTTGTCTGCCACTAGCATTTTATTCATTTTTCTTCCCCAAAAGTTCATCTTTAAACAAGTGCAGATTCATGGTTAAAATTACTGTCTTGACACATCATCTGTTGCTTTGTAGATTCTTACAAAGAACATAATTTCCACGGACTTTAGGAGATAAAGGATCAATGTTAACCATCACTGGGGGCACGGTACTGATCTGAATTTAACGTGGACTCCGTAAACCTAGATGGACTTAAAACTCACTATTTGAAAGCTTTCCTCAGCAAACATTCAAGCCAAGAATAATCTTAATTGAAGTTTAACAGTTCCATTTGATCTGGTAACATGCTTTGAAGTGTCAGGAGTCAACAGCTGAATTTTAGGGTGAGACTTTCCAAACCTCACCTGTTTTGTCTGAAATAGAGGACATTTAGTATTTGGTGGGAGTCATTTTATGCCAGTGGTTAGCAAATATTGAAGTTCTGTCCACTTTGTCTAAAGTGGGTTCAGGAAAAGTACAGTATAACATATAATTCAGCACTGCCTGGTTTTGAACCTTCATCTTCCAGTCCTGGTACAGCATCTGGACAGAGTCAGTTTACAGGTCCCTGACCATGAGCATAATTTTGTACTAATCCTTCAGAGTTTAGAGCAGCCATAGGACTATTTTAATTCTCAACAAGCAAATACTGGCTCACAAAGGGCTACCTGAAAAGATGAGAATGAAGAGGGCAGTACAGGTGGTCCAGATTTCTTCCCTGTCCTCACAACTCAACAGTCAATGCACATGCTTTCAAAACCTGTTGTCAGGTGTTTTAATAATGTGATGCTTTCTCATCTGGCTGCATCAGAATAAACTGTATTCAGAGGAGTGTGGGTAGATCTTAAGGTAACAATAAAAAGCTGATTGCTTTCCAGACTTGCAGTGCAAGTGCAGCAATAAAATTGATTCTGAAGTACCCTGACACTTGAAGTGTCTACATTTAATTGTATTATTTCTGAACATGATTCTCATTCTAGATGCCTTTGATTTGATTTGGTGCTCCTAATACATATATATACACACCTTCAAGAATTTTATAACTGCTTGTTATCTCTACACGTGATTGGCTTCTCACATCCCAAAATACAATTATTTGTGGGTGATCTTGTTGATTATTCTTTTTTGCCAAGATATTTGCTTCTTGAAGAAGTCTACAGAGCTGAAGTCCGGCAGACACTACTGAACTAGTCCTCTGGTGGACATCTGGATTCAATGACATATCAATGCCTAGAAATTCTGGCAACTATTGTAACCCCACTTTTCAAGTAAGAAGGAAGCAAGCTCTTTGTGCACTGCCATTTGCTTTACATTTGAGATTTAGCCATCATCTCTCTCAGGATTCTCCCATAGGAAAGCATCATTGTTTTCTCTTGGCAAGAATTAGCTACCGATTTTCAAGACCACAGCACCCTGTGTGGTATAGTCAGAAAGTCTTTCTCAGCAGTTACACAAAATTTTTAGACTATCAGCTACTAGAACGGCCTTCAGACTGCAGGAGCAGGAACAATCCTGGTTAATCCCATAATGCAGGGAAACCAAACCAGTGCAGAGCCACCTTCCACTCCTATCCTGCCTTGTTCAACTATATTCAGAGCTTTATGCATGAGAGAAAATAAAACTTGATTACAATTATGCCTTCCGGCTACCTTAAATGACACAAAACAGGAATGGGTTACTTGTGTTGTTCCTATGGGGTTTTGATGCAACACAGTCAGAGCAGAGCTTAACTGTAGAACAGCAATAACCTCTTGGAGGATACTGGTCATTCTACCTCAACCCAATCCATCCCAGCTTCTCAGAGCTGTTAGGAAAAAATAAAAAAATGCAGTAAATCAGGTCAGTTGTTGTCCCAAGAAGCAATATATATTTCAAAAAGCTAGTAAGTTTTATCACTCAGAGGCATGAAAATTTTAGTGCATCTTTTCCAGTTAAATGAATATAACCAAAATAGCAAACAATACATTGTTTTGCTTAAACAATTTGCTATTTTACAAGCACTTCACCTGGGCTGTACTTTCAAGATATAGCTATATTAACAACTTATTTGTTTGTTCAAAACTATTTTAAAACCTTTCTAATTTCCCACTTTGCTCAGAAGTTGGTGTCATCTGCCTACCAACAGAAGAGAGACATCAAGAGACTAAAGAATGAAATCAATCAGATGGGCAAAAGGCCCTTATTTGCTGTCATCAGCTTATGACATTCTCTAAATATAAAGGAAGCAGCTAAGCAATGAAAACATTTTTTTATTTTTTTTACATAAAGGTATATTAAATTCACCATATGCACATGCAAGCCACTGTAGTAAGTGGGTGATTAACTGCTTTATGCTAGATTCTGAAGGTCATACAAAGACTTTTCCTTTCCCAGTTGCTCTGCAATCCATCCTGTTTACCTGTCATAAACGCCTGCTGTTCCAACATGCATTTAAGATGGACTAAAGCTTTATAACATTAGTCTTAAACTGGAGTCTGAGCTGGCCCCGGGGAAAATGTCTTACCAGAATTCTTCATTGGAAGGAGGAGACTTGATGAGGAGATAGGGACAGAAATTAGCACTGTCTGAACTTGGGCTTTTCATTCAGATGTAAGTTGGGAAGCACATCACCCAAGGGTCTGGAGAGACATGGGACTAGGGGAAACTGCAGGCTGAAAGCACTCCCGGATTGCCATCTGGAGAAGCTACTCTGCAGTGCAGGGAACCTTGGGAAACAGAGCTCCCAGCATGGGGCAATGAAATCGAAATAATGCCTGAAGTTACGCATTTGCATATGTGTGTATATTTAAGCAGGAACCTAAAGGAAAACCAGTAGGTAAACTAGGATGTACAGCATGACCAGTCCACATGGCAATGAATTGCAGAAGTCCTTTTAGCTTCCAGGACTTAGGATCTGTGGAGCCAATGGACAGGTTAGTCCAGTTAGGCAGTGTAGTCTTCTCTACACTAGCCCTCTCACAGACCCACTCAAGTATTGTGGTGGGCAGCCAACACCAAGTGCTGAGTGCCACTACTTCTCCTCGGAAGGAAAAGGCACTCTCTCACCTGCTGGGCTCCACAGGGGTTAGCTGTAGCAGGTTTGCTATCTCAAATCCCTGTACCACCACTTAGTTTGGACTGAGTAGCACATCTGTTATGCTGAATAGCTGTTTGCTGCTGCAAAAGATCTTTTGTAGTCTTGCACAGCAGAGATCATGTCAAGCCTAAACCGACTTCTATGGCAACAATATCTTGCTGGATAAAAAGCCTTCTTTTATCATGTATCATATTAAAAGCAGTATTAACATCCATTGCAGAAACATTGGTTTGGTTGACACCTCCTATGTGAAGTTGATTCATGCTTGTGCTAAAGCTGGGTAAGGTCCAGCTGACACAGTCAGCTAAGTTACTGCACTGCCAGTTTAATATTTTGCCATCTGCTAACTGAAAGCTCTGCTGCCTGCTGGGTCCCATAAAGACTTTTATTTATTACATTACACATGGCAACATCTGCCACAGGATTCAGCTCAGCTCAGCTTTCTAATTAAACAAACAAACACTACATCTCCAGTACACGATTGGGTCTAACTATTATTTATAAAATCTGAGATAGGTATTTAAAAGATATACATTGTCTGTTCCAGATGAACAAATACCCATCCCGCAGTCTGGGGCGGCAGGGAGGGACTGTTAGAACAAGCTTAAGATTCTCAAATGCTCCCTTTTACCATCACAAAGCAACCAGAAGTTGCTGTATTTGCTATTGTTTTGCCCTTGTTTTATTCTGTAAATTATTCAATTTACACTAATTAGAAATATAAGACTATTTCAAACATCTATTAGTTGCTCCCCTGAGTACTGTCTGTCTGTAAAAACAGGGGAGAACAGAATAGTCTCCCTTCATGCTCGATTTCAGAGAAGTGGCACTTGATGAAGAGAGACACCTGATCAGAGCACCATTCCACTGTTCAGCCATCACAAAAGACACCATGAATACACTGCCCAAGTCCATTTCAAACTTCATCTTAGAGAGAAAGCACTGAAAAGCTATCACTGGCTACGCACCTACAGCAAGGCTCTCCCATCTGTGCTAGTCACCTGCAGTTAAATCAGACAGGGAATAAAACTGGAAGAAACCCAAACCTAATGAATTCAGTAGGAGTGATGTTTTTTAAAATCAGTCCTAAACAAAAATTTAAATTTTATCTAAACTTTAACCCTTCTTTTGCCAATCTCTTTTCTTTTAACCCATCTCTCATATTTAACATTAAAGGAAGGATGTCTACAATTCCAAACATGCCACCTCCCCAAAAAACTTTCATGTCCCAAGTTTAACTTTCAAAAATCAAAGGGACAAAATAGGATACTAGAGTTACATTTTCCACTTTGCCATTCTTTCATATGGTTCTCATTTACTGCATTCAGTTGCAAAAAATACTAAAGAAGAAACAAAATTAACCGTCTGTGGGGAAAAAAAATGAAAAACCCTTGTGGACACTAATTCTGTAAAATACAAATAACTTCCTAAAACAGGTATCTTGGTTTCATTTTTAACCAATATATTATCTTAAAAAATTGGCCTCATTCCTCCTTTAATCAAGAATCAGAAATCATTTAGTTTGCACCGCAATGATAGGCATGTGCTGGCTGCCATCCCCAGTCCCTTGGGGTAGGAAGTCATCTCAGACAAGAAGAAAAATATTGTTGTGTTTATGAAAGTAACATCGATTTTCAGTTAAAATCATTACCTTTAAAATATTTTTTTCAAAACCACTGATACCCTGGTGATTTTTCATCTCCGCATTTGGTGTTGAGGGTGGTGGCCACTCTTCCATCCCTCTGCCAGGCTGGGGTGGGAGGAATCTCCAGGCTACACCTGACAGTGCAGCTCCCTAGTGGTGCCCATTCAAGACATCAGCTTCATTCTGACATGCCAAAATATGCACCTCTGCATGCAGCCATGTTATTGCCATAGAAGTGAATCAATATAATATAACACAGGTTGTTATCTGCTATTAAAAACCACCAGACACTAAGCTATTGGGGAGTGACTTAACAGACTCCCTGCCTACCTTGATCTTTCAGCTTTAGAAAAACCTCCTTGTATAAGTATAGAGAACTTTATTGCGCAGTTCTTTTGCCACAACACAAATAAGACAAGACAAAACCATATTAAACAACTTATCTCCTTCATGATCCACGGTACCTATATATGGAATATGCATAAAATCCTTTTATTTCTAAGGAGAAATGCAAGCCTGGAAAAACTGGCAGCTCTACATGTTCAGATTAAGCAAGATGTGCTACGGGATATTTTTGATGTTAACTTCTTTTGATTAATTTTGGAGTGTAACTTTTGGATATTTACAGGCTCAAAGAAATTATGAATCCTTTTCCATATCACTGGTACGTGCACAAACAGACAACCCCCCAGCAACATGTGATCTTTATAATCTTTCTTCTCTAATTCAAATATTAAGCCTGCCCGTCACTTTTCTGAAGACCCTGTAGCTCGGCACAGAAGGAGGTGGCAATAAAGAGACAGAAACCTATTACTTGCACATAAAAAGATGAAGGCATCTGCCAGGTGCTGTCAGCACCAACAAAGACCGGGTTCCAACAGTAGAAGTTCCCCCTTAGAGCTAATTCCCATGTGCCCCAAGCTTATGGGCTCACTGGATACCTTCCCAGGTAGCTGTTAATTAGTGATACTTTCTACTTACTCCATCCTATCTGGTCCTGTCTTGTTCTGGTCTTAGCCCTTATTTTAATGGAATTTCAGAAGTTCACTCCGTTCGAGTGCCTGCTTTCAGTGAGAGACCCTCCTGCCCCATTTCCCAGGCACTGAGCCACCTGCACTGCAAGCACTGTCAGGCAGCAAGCCCTGCCCAACAACACTCAGAAAGCCCTCGATTTGCATCATTAGTTATTACTGTGTGATTCTTAGGGAATAGGGAAGTGACAGAACAGACTCCCAATGACGCCCTTCTCCCTGTCCCTGGCAGGTGCATTTATCAGTCTGTTCATATCTGGGGGCTCAGGAGCCTCTCTTTCCAGCTTTGCAGGATACAGGTTAGTCTTTGGAGGCAGCTCACGCTTTTATTCACCCACTCACTGAAGCAGAAGGCTACTTACCTTCCATGACTTCAGGACACAAATACATCCTGCACTTCAGGCTCAGCCATCACTTTCAATTTTCGTGTCAACACATGACAAATATGGGCAACCTCTCTGATAATTACAACCATAAACAGGTTAGCAATCCTGTCTTGTTCATGAACATGCTTCTCTCCCTGATAAAAAGCTATCTCAAGAAGAGCCGGACAAAAGCAGATACCTTACAATACAGTGTTTCTTCATATCAAATCTCATTGTGTTCTTTAGTATTCCAGTTTACATATTTCTAATGTCATATATTACCTTCTTTTTATCTAGTGCTCTGTGTATCGGGTCCTAAAAATTATCTAATAGAATGGGTTTTTCTTAACACCTTCTCCCATATTGTAGATGAGCGGGAAATTTCAAATACTTACAGAGATGTTAATGGAATTTGACAATTTGCATCAAGCAAGAATACGTCCGGTCATCAGAAGAAGAGCAAGAGGCTGTGACAGCTCATGCTGGTGCCCACAGAGAGAGCCTCAACAAGGAAGGGAAGTTATCTTGAGGCCTTGCCAATCAGACATGCACTTCACCATGGGGAATTACTGCTTCTGGGTGACATGAGCTGTACAACAGTATTTGTCAAACTGACAGGTTTCCACTTTTGTGTAGTTGCTTTTTCTGCACACGTTCCAGCTGTGGCTCCTGCAGACGTGCAGTTTAGATGAACCGAATCCCAGCCCAGCTTTCACGCAAGAATCAAAGGATTTCACCGCTGACACAGCAAATCCTTCTTTATGCCACATAATTCTTTGTGCTCCTGGGTCAGTTCCCAATTCAATCGGGAGCATGTCCCAGATGCTTTCTAGCACTGTTAAAGGCAATAGTTCATTTCTGTTCAGGATCATTGCTAGGAAACGTCCTGTTGACATGATTATCCTCTATTCACAGAAAGACCATTCCAAGAAGGACAAGGACAATTGATTCTAATTATCTCCTACACAAAGCATGAGAGCTCAGGAGCCAGTCTAAAGATACAGAATTCCCTTTCACACTCTGACCATTTCACCTTTTGCACTTTCAAGCCAGTGGGTCCTCAAGATGGGGCAAAGTAAAAGAAAGAGTTGAAAAGTAGAATTTATATTAAAAAGAGTTTTTACATTAGCAGAATGTGTCTATTTGCCACTTACATCATTTTTATCAGTACACCAGGTAGATTGTGGCCCACCATTTTTTGGAAACCAGTGTCTACCTGTAGACATTTTACTGGCTATAGCATAGTACTCAGACTTTAAAATCCAATGCCAACTTTTGTGTAGACTAAGAATACATTAATACCATAATTACCAACCAACACTCAACAACTGTGTTGGTAGCAGACAAATCCATGTGTACTATAGGTTATACTATTAACTCTTAGTGATACAATATATTGTAGTATCATATCTGGCCCAGATGAATACTTACTGACTGCTACTCTGAAATTACACCAATTTCTCACCCTCTCTGCTGAGGCTTTTTAGGTGTGACATCCATTCAGATCCACTCTGTGCCAACCAGCGATCTGGAAATGGTATTGTTGCTCCTTCTCCTAATGAAGCCCAACAGAACTTACCAAAACCAAATCAATTTTATACCTAGAGTTAAAATAAAATTTTCTGTTGATGGAAGAATGACGAATTATTAAAGGGCATCATTACCTGGTGTTTTTTTTTTTTTAGGGATTTGTACATAACTACAAAATCCTAGTGATTGCATAAAGAATTCTCTCATTTTTTTAACAGATTCCTACTGAGTTGTGGCAGCAATTACATTCAGTAGAACTTTTCCACAGAAATCCCCCTCAACTGTCACTCTACTAAATTCCTGTTAGTTCAAATAATAGAAGACAATTCCTAAACCCTTCTCTGTCCAAGGAATCCTAAATCCAGAGCATTCTACGCTTTTCATCCGAGGTTTTCCTTGAAAGCACTGACCCAGGTTTTTCTTGCCAAAATACTAATTAACATTGAGAATAAAATCCTATCTAAAAATATACCGAAAGTAACTGCTGGGGCCTCACTTTTGAAGACATACAGAATATGACTGTCAAAAACGACAAGTAAAATTTCAGAATTTCAGCCTAATTGAAGAGAAAATTGGAGAGAATATAAGAGTTCTGCCTGAAATGGCTGATTCAGTATGCATGGAAAATCTAGATAAACATCGCGTGATCTCCCTGGACCCTCCGAGACATAAACAATGCAATTAAAAGGAAACATTTACTTCCACTCTTGATGGTATTACCTGAGGGATAGCAGATGCCAGACAGTTCAGTGCTTATTAGAAGCAAGTAGCAAGTTTGGCAATTGGAATTGGCTCAACCCTCTCACATTTTTGTAATTTTATAACACCATATGGTCACTGCAGATTTCTCTGACTATCTTCCGGTTTAAGTTCAGCTGTTTCACAGAACATTTAAACTGAAGTTAAACATATTGAAGATATAATGATAAGCAACAAAGATATTTTACTGGGGGCTGCAAAATTACTAAGAAGTGCAGATTGCTGTTTGAATGAGTTAACATTTGTTAATAAAATGCTTACTGCCTTTGGTCTTTGGGGTCTGGCCAACCAGATGAGGTGTACACTGACCACAAGCAGACTTCTGAACTGGAGCATGACCCCAACAGCTCAACAAACCCCCTGAAGCACAGTGTCACACCATGGCAGCTGACAGTTCAGCTGATGGGCACATAGGTATATCGTACTCAAAGCTTTATAGAACTTACCAGCTTCCTGCGCTGCCTACAGAAGCGAACAGTAGGCTAGTATTATGTGCCCAGTAACATTCACCTAGGTGAAAAGTAATTGCATTTTGCTAAAGCTCTCAAGGTTGAAGAAGCCCTGTTCCTCCGAGAACATTGTTGGGACCATTTCTGTTTAACATCTTTATTGATGATCTTCATAAGGACATAGAGTGTATCATCAGTGAGTTCGAAGATGACACCAAGTGAAGTGGGAGTGTTGAACTGCATGGGGATAGGGAGGCTGTACAGAGAGACTTGGAAAGGTTGGATCGATGGGCCAACGTTAACGGTATGAGCTTCAACAAGGCCAAGTGCCAGGTCCTGCACTTGAGCCACAACAACCCCGTGCACCGCTACAGGCTTGGGAAAGTGTGGGTGGAAAGCTCCCTGGCAGAAAAGGATCTGGGGGTTCTAACTGACAAGCAGCTGAATATGAGCCAGCAGTGTGCCCAGGTGGCCAAGAAAGCCAATGGCATCCTGGCTTCTATTAGAAATAGCGTGACCAGCAGAAGTAGGGAGGTGATTGTCCCCCTGTACTCAGCACTGGTGAGGCCACTCCTTGAGTATTGCGTCCAGTTTTGGGCACCTCAATACAAGAGAGATATCGAGGTGCTGGAGCGGAGGAGGGGAACGAAGCTGGTGAAGGGCCTGGAGCATAAATCTTATGAAGAGAGACTGAGGGAGCTGGGACTGTTCAGTTTGAGGAACAGGAGACTGAGGGGAGACCTCATCACTCTCTACAACTACTTGAAAGGACATTGTACAGAGGTTGGTGCTGGTCTCTTCTCACAGGTAATTAGTGATAGAACGAGACGGAATGGCTTCAAGCTGCAACAGGGTAGGTTTAGACTGGACATTAGGAAACAATTCTTCACAGAAGGAGTGGTCAGACACTGGAATAGGCTGCCCAGGGAGGTGGTTGAGTCACCATCCCTGAATGTGTTTAGGAGTCATTTAGATGCAGTGTTGGGGGGATATTGTGTAGGAGAGAACTTTGTAGAGTAGGGTTGATGGTTGGACTCGATGACCCCAAGGGTCTTTTCCAACCTGAATGATTCTATGATTCTAAAAGCCAGTACTGTGAGGGTATCATGATTCTGCACTAGTATTGTCACGTTAGTTTTGTATCCCACATTCCGCTACACTATGCAAACTAACCCAGTCTTTCCATGCTCCTGCCTTCCTCTACCATTCTCTCTCCTGAACCAGGACAGTGCTAGCTACAGTTTTTCTGCTCCAGGAACAAAGAAGGGAAAATCAGTAAATGGGCTCTAACAGTCCTTCCACTCCGTAGCAAGGTGCCAGAACAAAGCTGCTGCAGATGTGGGATCAACATCTCCAACCAGGAAGCTAGGGAAGGAGTACCACACTCTTAGATGAGTGGAGCAGGAAGGAAATTGACATGATATCTTAAGCCACTGCTTCATAGTGATGTAAAGTCCTCCAGGGACAGACAAGCCAACTCAAATCATTTGGGAATTAGGAATTTAACAAGCAATTCTGCCCCCCACCTCTTCTCCCAAACACATCCCTCTGAAGTTCCCTTTACCACAGCTCCATATAATTGTGATTTTTGTTGATGTTGAAATATTTTGGAATCAGAGTCATGAAAGACTGCATGCTGTTGCTCATTTACAGCTTGCCCTGCAATTACTGAGGTAGCAAAAAAAGCCTCATAAGAAAGGCAACAGCCAGGGAAGCCCTAGTGCTTCACAGCAACCGAGTACACTGAAGTTGGCACAAACCTTCTTAGACCTTTTCCTAAATCACTTTCAGGTTCTTGGAGTTCAGAAGTTTGTCACACTCATGCCAGAAGCAGCTACTGGAGTTACTTCATTTTACTGTACAGAGCACATCTTCTAGAAGAGCCTTCATTAGGAATGCTTAAATTCAGCTGTTGTTCATCTTAAAATATATGAAAGACTTCCTAACTTTGCTGTCAGCATGAGCCCTGCAATCCTTCTTGACTGTTAGACAACAGAGGAATGAGTATAGCTATGCAGAAGGGCTTCTGTTCCAAGATTTTTTGCAACTTAAATGTAATCGTGGGCCTTGACTACTATTCACCGGCTCATGTCTTCCCCTCCTCATTTTACTTTTTAAACAGATTTCCATACTGATTTTATGGGCTATATTTTGGGTTGGGTTTCTTCTGTTTCTGCTTTTCCTTCTAATTTCTCCTCCTGTCATGTAAGCAGCCACTCCTCTTTGCACCAGGGAAAACAATCAATTTAAAATTAGCTCAATCTTTGCAAGTATTTAAACAAATATCCAAGGGATTCAGAACTCCATTTCTAGCTCCAGTAAATGGCCTCAGCCACACAGTGATAGAAATCAGCCTGACCTCAACCGATAGCATTTACGTTGCCTTCCAGTTACTGTTCCCAGTGAAATTGCCCACATGCTCATGCTTAAACAAAACACAATGTAAGGACTGATGCTGGCAAGAGGGCAGGCAGTGCAACTCATGATCAACTGGCGTATTCAGTGCCAATCAAATGCCACTGACTTCCTAGGGAATTGAGGGCAATGAGAGTTCCAGTTAATGAAGTCCCACATTTACTGGATTATCAGCAAAATATATTTTCTAAAAATGCACCACAGAAACATCAGTATGACATGGCAATCTGTTTTGTTAACAACTTATTTAACTGTGTAATTTATTGGTGATATCTACAGCAAGGGAAGGTAGTCACAATTTCTGGCTCCTCCATGGCAAAGAGCAAAAATACATAAATCATATAAAATAGAAAAACCCAAGAGGGTATTTAAAGCTGCTCTTATTTTAGCTCCACAGACTTAAACAGTGAGTTTAAGCCTGACACTTTGGCAAAGCAATGGGCCTGGGCCTCATTAATTTTTAATCAACCTTTATCCACCATAGCTTTTGAAACGAACTGTTACTAATGACTAGTCATATGTCAGTCTAATGAATGGGATGCAGACTGCCATTAAAATAATGAAATTAGCTTGTTTGGACTTTTGTTCCAGTTCCATGGCACACAGCCCCAGGAAATTACAGTTAGCACTACTTGCCTATATTAAAGTCTGTTTATTTACTTAAAGTCTTTAGTCAGGACATCCCAATTTAGCTCATGTCAGCTGTTTTTTATGAGTCTAGGACTACTTGTCTTATTAACAAAGAGATAAATACGTGCAGGCAGTGCAAAGTGCTAAAACATCAATTATGTACAGATGAAAATAGAAACATTGTGAAAAAACAGAATAAGCACACAATCCTTAGCCATATAACCACATCTCAGTGTTTCCCTGTGGCAGCAGCAATTACTTTTGGGAAACAGAACAAGGTCTAAAAGGCATCGTATAAACTATAATTTGGCCCCTTCAAGAAACCTCTGTCCTGTAAGATCCTGAGTATAGGCTAAAGTAAAATGAGCTAAATTTTCAAATACTATTGTGCTCTAGAGTGCCCAAGAGGGCCTTATTTTTAGAAGTATATCAGTCTGGCAACTTAATATGTCCCCTAAGAATGAAGGCACCTTCAGCCTAGTTTGCAATGAGAAGATGTTAATTAATATGTTATTACAAGTATGTTGTGACAACAATAATGCTGTGAATAGATCATACTCAAGACTTCACAACAGTTTCTTCCAAAGTTACTCTTGTAAGCCCCTACATCCCATAATCACAGATAACATCTATAAGTGATGTAGATCACCTCTGTAGAGATGACTTCTGGAGCAGCTGGAGGTCTTGGTGTGAGCACGCAGGACAGGCCAGATGAGAAGTGACTACGCTCAGCAAATCTTACTGCTAACAGAGTACTTTTTAAATAGCAGCCTCTATTTTATCAGACTAAAAAAATAAATCTGCAATAAGTAACCTCAAGTGCCAAAGCAAGATTTGTTAAAGGAAGAATGGCTTAATAGCCATTACTAAAGCTACCTGGGAAATGAATACAAGTCTCTATTGACTCAGAGAATGTGTGTCCATTTTTATGGTTTTAATGTCTTTTAGGTTTTCAGTGAACTATTCTGATCTGTACTGAGGCTTAAAATAAAATCCTGTAGTACAACTCTTCAGGGAGACAGAGGCTACTTCTGCTTGTCCCCTCACTGCCTGTGCCCTGCAGAAGCAAGGCAGGAATCAGCAAACCCTCTGCAGACACACGGCCTCCCCTGCAAACAGGTTAAAAGGTTTCCCACTCACATCGGTGAGGCAGAGCTAGAAAAAGCCATGGCTTCCTTTTCCTGACACGGCAGTAAAAGCCATGACTGTTTCTACTCGCCCCAAAATATTTTACCTGAAGTAGAAGAACAGACAAACCAGGAATTTTGCAACAGAAGATATCTATCTTAAAGAACACCAATATGACCCAAACAAAGGTTTCCCCCGTGCGTTCTTTTTTTCCCCCAGAAGTCTACAAAATGTAGACACAGATCCTCTCCCCAGCACCAGGTTCAACTCTGCTATATGAAAGCCCAGGAAAGATGAGGCTGCCAGTCTGGGGTGACCACCAGGCAGAGCAGGGATGCCAATTTGTCTCTCCTTGCCCTGACTGACAGACCATCACCCTTTCTCACATCCCTCCAGAAATCTCTGAAAGATCTTTTGTCTCATTGTTGATTGAAAAATACGCAGCTTTCTAACAATCTTCACAAGATGAGAACAAAAATCTCTTTCCTTTTCACTTTTATGAATCATATGCCTGCAATAGATTGCGTTTATGAGCACAAAAATCCATCACTAATTGCATAGCGCTTCCCACTTTCTGAATTCAGTTTCCAGTCTCAAATCGAACAGAATATTTTCATAGCCATAACATGAGTCTCTGGGAAATGGAAACACTTTTTTTTCTTTCCTCAGATACATTCAGCCACCCTGTAAACAGAAAGGTCTGGAGCAAATGCAAGCCAGGACAGAGCCTGTGATTTACTGGGATTTAGCAGGAAAGACTCTGAATTACTCCAGCTGACAGCTGGAACTGATGCCACAACATTTCAAAAGTGACTAGAGAAATGGAGGATGAGTGCTACCTCCAGTTATAGTTACCATATCAGAGCTGACATCCAAGGCTTAATTCTCCTGGTTCGAAGTCTGACACTTCAGACTGGCAGTGCAAATACCAGTATTAAAACCTATAAAAGCCTGCAATTTAAGGGACATTCTGAGTTTACAGAGGACTGTCTAATGCAGCAGAGCTCGAGGACCTACCTTCCTGTCCTGTTCAAAGTACATGGGACTTGATGACTACTGGACAAATATAAGTCACTATTGATAAAATATTTTAGTTTTTTCCTAAACCTCCAGACTACATAAGCATTAAAAAAAGATTTGTGAAAAGGTAGAATAAAGGGAAAATTTTATCAGGTCTGCTTTGCTCTCTATTGTTAACTTCCTCTTGAAAAATAAAAAGCATTACTTTACCAGATACTCTTTCTGGGAGAGCCAGGCACAAAACAAAGCAAGCTCATGTTACTGTTTTGTCCCTCCCACCACAAGCCAGAGGACACATTGATCTCAACTAAGTTGATTTAGCTCAATCTGCAGTCTTTCTCCTTTTATATTACATTAGACCCCGATCCATCTTTCAAATTACCTTTGGCAATTAACTGAGGTGGCTAATTCAGGAGCTTAATTGCTCTCTGTTACTCATGTAATCAATACAGACAAATCATTGCATTAGCATACTAGGTAACTCAAGTATAATAGTTAGAAGTTTCATGGTTTAATCCAAGCCTTAGAGCTCAGCAGTCCCTACTAGAAATAAATCCAAGTGACTTTCCCATATCAACACAAGAAAAACACAGCACGTGGAAGACCCAATCTCAGATATCCAGGAACCTGTGCCATCACTTCTTACAAACCATTCCTTACCCTTTCGCCAAGGCCCTTTATAAAAGGTCAGACAAATAATTCCTCAGCAGGTCCTGTACTGCACTATGCCAGACAGGGTGCTGCTGTGGCTGAGCTCCACCTGATGCTCCAGGGAGGATTTGGGAACAGATAATCCTCTCTACAACTGGTGAGTTCCCAACTCTCATTAGGTAAAAATGAGCTTGAACTCTGGAGCGTGAGTTGTTTATTTTTTCCAAAGACTGGTAGATTATATAGTCCTATTACTTATGTAGATTTCCAGGCCCACTCCAGTTAGCCGTCATGGCAATGAGTCCTGCAGTGTGGGTGAGAATTGATTTCTTTTGCCATGTCAGAATATCACTAACTCCTGAAAAAAGGTATTCAGTAATATTAAAAACTAAAAAGGAGAAACAAATGTGTTTAAAAAAAAAAAAAACAAAACAACAAAACGAAAAATCCACAAACAAACCATGAAGAAACCCCACAAAAACACCACAAAAAAAAAAATCCTTGACTCAGTTACCAATTACCATAAAGGAATTAGGTTTTTAAATGTCTCTTTATGTAATGGCTCCCTTCTCTCCAAGCCTTCCGCAGTTCTACAATAAATTCAGAGAGAGGGAAACAACCACAGCACACTGTGCACCGGGCAGCGTGGCTGGGCCGAGCTCTGTACCAGCTTCCCAGCTGGATCATTATTTGTCAGATTTCTCATGTGTGGGAGAATTGCACTTGCTTCTTTTGATTGCAGCTGCACACTGAGTGGCCCACAGTGACACCTCAGTTTCTCTCCTGGACTGACACAGCTTATTTAGATTTCAATATGGTGTGTTGAGTAATTTAATTTTTTTCCTCTGGTATGTACTAACGACAGCTGCATTTAACAGAATGTATCACTTTTCACTGTTACAAGTCCCTTTGCTGAAATCCTCAATTCAAATTAGGTCCCAATTAAAAAGTTACATTTGCAAAAAATTGCAGTATTTTCAAAATAACATAAAACTTGTAAAGAATAATGACTGCAAAAACAAGCAGATAAAACATGGAATTTAGGGAATGTATTTGCAAAGTTTTATGAGATCTTCTGTAGAATATGCTAGCAGTTAGAGTTATAAAAAAATAAGATGAAATGGGAAGAATATTTCCTTTCTTCTAGCAATGCATGAATTGCCTATATTTAGAATTATTGCTATAAATTTTCAGCACTGTCAAACAAGCCTGTACTGTTAACAGCATTCAGTGATTACTGGGAAGAGTAAGACTAGGAAGAATAAGACTCATTTAGAACATAAATACATAAGGAAAATGAATTTGTAAATGTCATTAAGCTGTATCCCATGGTTATTTAGCTGGGGGAAAAAAAAAAAAAGAAAAATCGTTAATTTCCTTGAAACTTTTATGTAACTTTCACATTTTGCTAGGTCAGGTCTGAAGACCTAGATCTGCTGATCTGAAGTCATCAAGATGACTGAAGAAGGTTCAGACCAGGCTCAAGCATTCAAAATCCCATTTGTATGTATTTAACTTCCTTAGACTTCTGTTGTACAGGTAATTTCTCAGGTTGTTTGTTGTTTTTTTTTAATGGACAGTGGCACAACATTAAAATGAACTGCAAACTCAACACAACATGTAACAATGCATTCTGTGCTTTGCAACACTTCTGGCAACATCCAGGAACAGCCTTCTATAATATAACCAATAGGATTTTACAGAAATTAAGTGACCCTACACAGATATCACCTAAGCAACCTTCAGCATTTAATTCAGACAGTGTGGTGAACTTAGTAGACACGTGTAACTGCAGATTGCCTCAACAATTCTACGAAATTGTTGCATCAAAAGTTGCTTATTTTTTAACTTTAAGTAAAAAAGAATAATACATTTACTTATGGCCCTACTCTATATTTGCATGGTTCCCCATGTCAGTTTTAGCAGCTGATCAAAGCAGTGAGGTTAGTGTAGGTGCACAAACACCCATGGGTGCAATGCCCTACCTCTTCCAGGGCTGCAGTGTGCACCTTCACAGTCAAACAGGGCAACTGAGCGAGAATCCACATTGATGTGGCTGCCACCAGTTTGCAGGGCTGCGGCAGGCCTCCCAGGGGGGTTCCGTCTCACCTTTCTTGACAGCACTAACTTCCCAAATGCAAACCATAAATTTGCTTAACAGGTTGCAGATGTCATCCACATATTTGCTGACTCCTCCATAAGTTCCTGGGAACATAGGCAGCATTATTTTTATTGCTGCAACAAATAACAATGAATTTTCATTGTTCCAAGAGTCTGACTGCAACTGCTCCAGGCGTGCGGGCAGGTGTGCGTTCCACAGGCAGCCATCCTAAAGCTCTCACAGCTTTTCTCAGCTGCTGCCATCCTAGTCAGTAATTTCCAAAAGGTATTAGAATATTCATAGCTGCTTCCAAACAGATTAGGCGTAGGCAGTAAATCATATGAGATTAACTTGGCAAAACATTTTTATCCTTTCATGTGCAGCTGTTCAAATTTCCGTAGCAAAGAGATTGTTTCATTCAGCTCTAATATTTGGATTTACCTTTGCAACAGAGATGTGGAAGGCATGAAGAGAGATCAAGAACTCAGTTTTACCCAGTAAGCAAAGACAGCTTTTTTTCTTTATTTTTTTTTCCTTATTTTTATTCCCCGTCACTGAAGCACACAGAGATGCCTACAATACAGACATCCTCTCTGAGAAAGCAATGGGAAACTTCCCCACTAACTCCAGAATAAGATCAAATCAATAATCACAAGGCTGACAACAAGAAGCAGGATCAAGAAAAAAAAAAAAAGCAGCCCTTGTTGCTTTTTTTATTTATGTATTTTAAAAACCCACACTAATAAAAAAGGAAAGGCATAGAGTAAGCAGGAATGGACTCCACCTGCCATACAGAAACCAAACACCAACAGCCAAGCATATTTAAAACTTGGACTCCTCAGATATTTACTCACCTGAGTTTAACATGAGCAAATTCAACTCAGATTCAAATTCAGGTTTTTGTGATACTGGGTTTTTTTTCTGAATTGGATTAGGGATTCAGCCTTGTAGTTGTTTTCAAATTTAAATAAAATCCTCTCTGAACATGTGATGCTAGCTCTGCAACTGTACTGGCTTGCACTGGTGTTCCATGTTACAATATAACCCAGTGAATATCATATGAGGCATCAACAGAAATACGGAGAATTTTTGCTCAAGTATCATAGAATCATAAAATGTGCATTAATCTCTGATAATACATCTCATGACTGAGATTAACAAAATAAAATAAACTCTGCTGCAGCTGCTCTGATAATGAACTTTGATCGTACTGCCTGCTGTTCCACAGCATTTCCATGTACTGACTACACGTTGCAGTGCTGACAAAATGTACTTGCTGTCAAGCTTCTCAAATATAAAATTCCTGCACAAGCCAAAAACAATCTGCATGAGCATTTACAAAGGGTAATTCCTGCCCTTCTCACATTTAATAATGTGAAAAGACTAATGAAGGGGCATTAAGGCAACACAAGACCAGACACCAATGAATTTGGAAGAAAGAACAAAACATCCTTTCAGGTTGCACAATGCCAGACAATACTTCCAGTTTAGCCACCTCAGTTCTCCTCAGACTTTTGTATGCATGCATTAAGTGATCTCATGTTTGAAGGCTTGTCATGTGGTTCCGTAGTTTATTTCAGGATACCCATATACGTTTTATTCATTTAGAGCAGCCTAACTCCATACTCCTGAAGAACCATATGGTTTAATGGTAACATAGGAAAGTGTCATCCTAAAGCCATTAATGCTTAAGCAGGAGACTTTCCATTGACTTCAAATACTCTTTGGCTCAGGCCCAGCAGGTAAAGAGTACCAAATTACCAAGAGTTCACTAAAATAAAATATTTTCTAATCCCATCTTCCTCCAAGTTCTTTTCCTTCTACTCCCTGCTGTCCTGCAGCTGTCAGGATTGAAATGTGTTAGCAAACTCTTCCTCCTCAACAGAGCCAAACCCATATAACAAGTACTTAAATGCAAAAACATAGATGAATTATGATAAATCACTAGAACTAAAATACCGTATTTCAAGTGCAAAAGTGTGCACAGACGCTGGAAAGCTACTAGCTTTTTCTCTACAGAGAAAGCAAGCTCATCATTTGCTGAGACAGCCGTTAGGCAGAGAAACCAATACTCTGGAGCTCCTGGGTTTGCTTCTCATTGATTTCTCAAATATAAGTACCCAACTTTGTAAGCACAAGCAAGATTTGTACCAAGGAACAGAACAGCTCTTGAAGTCTCTCTGATTCAGAGCAGGAGGCAAAATCTACCGAGGTTAATGAACTTGAACTTTGAATCAAGCCAACATAAAATACAGATGAAAATCAGCCTGACTTGTAACGTCCCCGTGCACATCTGTCCAAACAAATTAATACTGTCCTTGTCTCCTGCTCCAGCACACACTACATCAGCCCAAGGCCACTTCTTTAACTCTTGTGGGAAAGGCTGAGCACCACAGGCCCGGCTGCCCCCATGCACAGACAGACGTTTGGAGGTTTGGGTACAGATTGCTGCTGCCCTTATCAGTACCATTCCGGGAAAGCCTGTATAGAAGTTGTGTGTTCAATCTTTGTTAGCCTGGCTACTGAATTTATTCAAGGAAAAGGAGCTGCTTCCACTTCGTTTCCATGACAACAACCCTAAGAATTTTGTCTTCATATAAGTGAGTTATTGCTTTTTGTGTTTCCATAGTCTAGGCTGAAAAATTAACATAATATGGTCTCAAGAAAGACAATCAAATCTTCCTATCCTCCCAACACTCCTACAGGCAGCAAATTCTTAGATTTCATTACCAGAGTCATAAATGGGTTGAAAAGCAATCCTCATTCCTACAAGTATTAACACTGGAGAGATTTAATTTCAAAATAACTTCAATTAAAGAAGATTCTTTTGATGTCCATGTTTCTGTACACACTGACAGAGGAGAACAGCCTAGCTTATTATTGCCTGTCTTTCAATTTTAGCCTTTGGAAAGCAGCTTTGAGATGATTATCCATAAATTATGGTCACCATTCTCCTCCATATACAATTTCAACTCTTATTTATTGGTGATGTATTCAAACTATTTTCAGTGCTACAAAAAAGTGAGTTTTCCCAGAATGTAAAGATCACAATCTACACAAGACAGACATCTGAAAGCAGAGAGGAAGGAATGGCTGGGATGTGAATGCTATTTACTTACCCTTTGAATTAGTTGGGCTAAAATCATAGTGTATGCACCAACCCCCCCCCCAGACTAAGTAGAAAGCTAAAAGTATCATTTCCATTGAAACAATAGTGAAACTGCTATCCTGTGAAAAGTGAATCTGAATCAAAAGGAGGAGGCAGAAGGAGGCATCACAGAAGGAGGAGGCTTCTGAAGTCTCTTGAGTTGAACAAGTTGGTGATTGACTTTGTTGAGAAAAGATTATTTAAGGTAAGGTGGGGTGCAAGGTCAGGGGAAAATTTCTAAGTGATCCCACCAGCAAGACATTGAATGTGTACCCCTTGTTCCACATGGTTCATCCCACACTTATATACTTGAGATGTTAAATGAGCATAGAAAACCACTTCGACAGGAAAAAAACCCCACCACATTAAAAGCATTCTCTTCTAAGTCTTGTCTCCTGAATTACAAGAAGAATAAGCAGATCCCCACATCCATAGTGCTCTTAGCAAAGGACAGAGATTATACCATGAATTGAACAAACACTACAACAATTTCACATCACAGCACAAGTGGGACATTTTTATCTCAAAAACAAAACCAAATCCTGGAGTTGACGCAGAAGGAGTACCTGCCAGCCCTGATGGATTCTGGGTTCCTGCCAGCACTTCAAGATATATGGGTTCATAAGCATGGCATTTATGCTGTTACCAAGCATATAAGTGAGCTTACTAAATCAACCATAGAACAATGAATATTTTAAGGTCAGTTGAGCAAGAGAATCCAATTCTTTAAACAGCAAGGGCACAAAGGTTTTCCTACAATGAGAAAAGAAAAGGGCGGG
>NW_015090794.1:6480969-6974580 GCF_001431845.1 Calidris pugnax
AGGGGGAGGAGGAGAATAGAAAGTGCCTTTTGAATAAAGTATGGTTAAAATATTTGGGGGTTGGACTACATGATCTCCAGAGGTCCCTTCCAACCCCATATCATTCTATGATTCTGTGATTGAAGACTCAGAGGAAGAAACAAAGGGAGGGAAGCCCTGCCAGGTATAGTGCTTGCAAATACTGTTCTTTATAGCACACACCTACTTGGCGTGGCTGGGCTGGCAGCCAGGAAGCTGTTTTGGGGCTAACCCCAAACCTGGCTGACCCATGAGACTCCACTAAAAGCCATGTCTTCAATACTGGTGTCAGTATATTCTAGGACCTGGTGAAATATCTCCACTGGAATATTTAGACTAAGTAGAGATGGCTACTTTGATCTTTATTATCACCAACAAATCCCCATAAATACAAATTCAGGATGAAGTTAACCAAACTTCCCTATAGACTATAAAATACATTAGTTATCTTTGCTTTTTCAGTACTTCCCTGCAACCTTGTGCAATGAGTTTTACCTGAAAGAAAGCCTCCTACCTAGCAGAGATGTCTTTGAGAGCAGGAGAAAGCATGGGGAGAAGGCAAACCTTAGAGGTTCTAAATTGCAATCTGTGTTTTCCAAACCATATTTCATAAATTAATGCCTTTTAAATATAACCCCCCAGAGCATAAGATACCAGCCACAGCTGAACTGTCTATAGACAACCTTATGTCCACAACCACAGAAATTAAATCAAGAGTCAGGAAAGGCATAAAAGAGCATTAAAACAGGCTTGTTTTATATGTTTGTCTGCTTTGACCTTGGAAGACATTAACCCTCCTGACTTCATTTCCACCAATTGTTTTTCATCTGCCTTTTTGCTTCTTGTGGTTCGCCTTTGCAGTTTGATAGGTAGCAGTTCCTTAACACAGACAGACAAGTCCTTCTTTGACCTGAGACACATGAGCACTTCAGACATGAGACAAACACAAACACAATACATATATTCAAATGCTAACTCGCATGTTCAGAATATATATGAATGGAATAGTGTGGGATGTTGGTTAATCAGAATGAGAGCAATTTGTTAAAAAAAAAAGCTTTCCAGTAATGAAAATACCAATTTCAGCTCCATAGCAGTAGTGCTGGAGGCCACTTCCCACCCTTCCCCGGATGCAGACCCCAATCTTTTCTGAACAGCAAACTGGTAGTCAATACTAAGTGATCATTAAATTGCTTTTTCACCTTATTAAAAAAACTAAATAAACTAATCATTATAACTAATAATCTTTTGGTGCATTGCAATCATGTAGAAGAGATATTTCCTTGACAGTCTGAAAGATCAATTTGGAATTACAAAATTCTAATGATGTCAGCTACAACATTATTTGTTTAAAAACACAGTTTTAGTTCAGGAGAGAAGGAAGGTCCCAAGTTCATTTTTGTCCCAAATCTGTCAGTTGCCTTAATTAGACACAAAAATATGAGCACATCTTATAACTCCACTTGAGCAATTGAAGAGCACAGCAGATTACATTAGTTAATGTTTAGAATAACTGTGAAACAATCAGGAACCATCAGCCTTGCATAAGAAATACGTAATTACTCTTCCTGGCATACAGTAAGTCCAAGAAAAGAATAAATGAGGTTCAAATAAATAATTTGGGTCACTTACACATCTGGGCCACTGGATCTCACAAGGTCTTTGCCACTGACAAATGTGATTAATAACACACATATGGATAGAAGAGGTATTTGCTACAAAAAAAGGCATCATTCAGAACACTGAGGAGGAAAGAATTTGGCAACTAGTGCAGAAAAGGAATTGAAATCACCAGCTAATTAACAAGAAACTACAGTAGGCTGTGCTGAGAGAGGTCTATTCTGTTAACGTATAAAGACTTCCAACCATACTCAACAGTGGCATAACACCATGATTTCAGTGGGTTCCTTCCATGGATGCAGGACCTCTACTAAGCAGCCAAGCAGTGCCAGCAATCAGTAAGGCAGTCAGGAATTAATTTGTATTGCCTCCCTTTCTCTTGTTAATTCTACACCAATATTTTCAGCCATCTTCACATCCTTAATAGAAAATAGTGACTGTGAGCAAACAGTATTTCATTTTTGAGAGGATATGATTCTAACCTCTTACAAGACTGAGAGTAGCCTAGCCCTTAAAGCCCACTTTGCTATGAAAAAGCATAATCAGAAGAGATTATATTGGGCAGTATCAGTCCTCATGCTTTGCCCTTGCTCCGATTGGTTAAAACATCTCTTTGTGGTTATTATCAGAGCAAGGACAACAGCTTACAGGAACCTCTAAGTCTGACCCCATAGATGGTACTTATTCTTACAACTAGGTGCACAAGGGTCTGAGCTGCTTAATTACCTCGGTGACACTGAGCCTAGACCCCCCGTACAAGCCTATACTTTCAAACCCAAGGTCTAAGTAATCCTGGGGAGAAAAGATTCTTGTTTCCATTTAACTCTTAATCAAGCATGTAGAGTCAAATAAATCTAGCTTTAAAATATTGATAAATCCTGAATTATACCAATACATTCAAAAGATGGGCAGCATGGTCTTAAAAGGAATGGAGGAATACTAGAAATTAACTAGTAATTTGCACAGAAATAATAAATGCTAAACTCACAATTAGGATCTTCATAAGAGACCATCCTAGTCAGAAATGTAAGTGAACAAACCCACACAAACTATCATTCTGAAAAACAAGACCTGAGGTATGTAGGAATAAAAAAAAAAAAAAAAAAAAAAAAGGATTAGGAAACCACAAAGTGGCAGGAACAGATGGGCTTTTTTGAACTGAACTTCACTTAGTTCTAATCTGTCTAATTCCCATTATTATTTTTAGGCAGAAGAAAGTTTCATTTTCATAACATAATTGCCTTGCTATTTTCTACGGTATTGCAAGTCTGACTTTGTATACTCCATGTATTATTTTTGCTCCTATGCTATTTTCTTTTTTATATAATTTACCAAGGTTGATTCTTCTTTTTAATCCCTTTGCAGCCTCCTATTTCACTGCTAAAATGTTACCTTGAGATGATTGATGACATGTTTGACATTTACATTTTATTGGAAAGAATGTAGATTGCATCTTTCTTATCTGTTCCTAAAACATTTCCTCCATTTTCCCACAACACATTTTTGGGGACAATAGTTGCATCCCCATCAATTTTCTTCAATTCATTACACACTTCTTCGAATACTGACTTTTCAAAGTTTAATATTTTTGTGCCACTACTCTTTGTACATATTGTAGCCTCATGAATATTTCAAATCCAATAGCATTATGATCACTCAACCTTATAAAAGCTCACCAGCATCTATCTTATTTATCATACAGGTCCTGCTTCATTTCCTGGGACTACGTCCAAAATATCCTTCGAGATTATTTTTTTTTACCTGCTTATATAAATTATAAGAGAAAACAATCTTACGCTACCACATGTATCTTTTCTCAGGCATTAAACAATTCTTACTCCAGTCAAACTTGACATAATTGAAATCCTGTTATCAGTGCTCCATCCTTTTAATGAGTCTCCACAAGCACATAAACATTTCTTGATTCTCCTGCTTACCTTCTCATGAGTAACATGGTTATGATCATAACCTTAACCATTTCCAGACTGTATTTTCATAGAATCATAGGATGGTTAGAGTTGGAAAGGACCTTAAAGATCATCAAGTTCCAACCCCCCTGTCATGGGCAGGGACAAGTTCCACTATACCAGGTTACTCAAAGCCCCATCCAGCCTGGCCTTGAACACCTCCAGGGATGGGGCATCCACAGCTTCTCTGGGCAACCTCTTCCAGTGTCTCACCACCCTCACAGGAAAGAATTTATTCCTAATGTCGAACCTAATTCTACCCTTTCTCAGTTTAAAACTGTTACCCCCTCATCCTATCACTACACTCCCTGATAAAGAATCCCTCCCTTTAAGTACTGGTAGGCTGCTGTAAGGTCCTCCCCAGAGCCTTCTTTTCTCCAGGCTGAACAACCCCAACTCTCTCAGCCTGTGTTCATAGGAGAAGTGCTCCAGCCCTCTCATCATTTTTGTGGCCCTCCTCCAGATCTGCTCCAACAGGTACATCTTCTTCTTCTGTTGGGGGCCCTGTAGCAGGACACAATACCCCAGCTGGGGTCTCACCAGAGCAGAGTAAAGGTGCAGAATCACCTCCCTCAACCTGCTGACCATGCTTCTTTTGATGCAGCCCTGGATACAGTTGGCTTTCTGGGCTGCAAGTGCATGTTGCAAGCTCATGTCGAGGTGCTCATCAACTAACATCCTCTAAGCCCTTCCCCTCAGGGCTGCTGTCAGTCCATTCTCCACCCAGCCTGTGTTTGTGCTTGGGATTGCTCTGACTGATGTGCAGGACCTTGTACTTGGCCTTGCTGAACTTCATGATATTTGCTCAGGCCTACCTGTCCAGCTTGTCCAGGTCACTCTGGATGGCATCCCTTCCCTCCAGCATGTCAACCACTCCACACAGCTTGGTGTCGTCAGCAAACTTGCTGAGGCTGCACTCAATCCCACCATCCATGTCACCAACAAAGATGTTAAACAGCACCAGTCCCAAAATGGATCCCTGAGGAATGCCACTTGTTACTGGTCTCCACTTGGACATCAAGCTGTTGACCACAACTCTGAGTGCCACCAACTTAACTAAGTCCAAGCATCATACAGCCTCTTATCCATTCTTCTATTTGTCCTTGTGTATCCCACTGCTGAGGTCCAGAAGTAAAATTCTGCAACATTCATTAACATCCCCTAAAAATTTCTCAGACCCCCAATTTACATAGGCTTCTACCTTTAGCAACCTGAAAACAAGGGTTAAGATTCAATGGACTCTCCTTTTATTGAATAAAGTAATTTAAGTTTCCACTCTGAATGCACTACAAATTTTTAAAATCAAAGTGCAGAAGCTCTTAATGTAGCACTCAGCAGGTTGGAATAGTTGCTGTTTGGCACAGTGGTTGCACTCACTGGAGTGACTTGCAGAGCATGGGCTCTTCAGTCAAGCCCACAAAACTGTCCTTGAAACAGTCACGGATGCTAAGGACTCTAGCAGGAGTCAATGTTGCTACATCCTGGCTTTCCGCTTATTCCTCACCTCCAGGAACACAAGTTCCTTCCAGCAGCAGAACTGGGCTGTGATTCTTGACATATCTAATGTCTGGCTGCTGATGCGAAGCAGGAACCCAACAGCTCCATATACATGAAGTGAAAGGAGCTTAAAACTCCATCCAGCAGGCTGAGAATCTGGCCACAGCAATCAAGTTTGTATATGAATAAAAATGTCTACAGCAAGATCAAATAGTACATCAGTTATTTCCAGATAATGACGTTATCGTATCTGTCTGCCAAAATCTATGTCTGTTAGCCAGAGGGTGCTGGCAAAAACGGATGAAGAACTGGCCAATTAATGAACTTCTCTGCACACATCTGGTGAAAAAATACTGAATATTTTACCACCTGTATAGCAGAGAAACAGCTCTGCTAGGGAGCCCTCTTCAGCCATGTGAGTAGCAGTTCCAGGCAGAGACCATCCAGGAAAGGGTGCAAAGCCCCTCTTTCCTTGAAAATATTTTTTAATTACTTATTTCTTAAAAAACTCAGAGTCTTTACGTATGGTCCATAAGCTGTAATATGTTAAAATCTAAGTGTAGCATATTAGCCCGGGAATATTTTTTTTAAGCTAAGTAACAAGATTCCAGGTCTGTCCTTGCTTAAAAAAGCTGCTCTGAAGACAAGAGAGACAGAAAGCAACACATCCTTTCAGGATCAGTCGCTTTTCTATGTCTGTCTGAAAAAATAGCCCAATACACTATGACAGGATAAAGTGTTCTCACCCTCCAGAAGAAGGCCCCCTCCAGGCAATGAAAACTCTGAATATCCCATTGCATGGTGTGGCATGAGGGAAGCTAATGAAAAATGAGATTACACTCTCTCCTTTTTTACATACTTTCTTTAAGAGAAAGAAGATGCTTTTTCTGAATCGACACACAGTAAAAACCTCCGAAAGAACTGTGATCCAAGTAATAGACTCAGTTGCTGAATAACACAAACTGGGGGCAAACAAATCTATTTGCTTAGAGAATTCCAATAGCTTCATTAGGAATTTTAATCCCACTAGGCTTCTCTAATTAAAATCAGACAAATTTTCAAATGATGCTAACATCCTCAACAGCTCATATTCACTGGGGGTCTCCATCATTTCCACAGAGTCCCCAGTCTGTCATTTCTCAGTATCAGTCATTAGAAACCATTCATCAAGATCCATCTCTCCAGGTTCACCTACAAAAATTAAGGTCACTTTCTCTCAAAGCTCTTGGCTGTTACATATCCTAATATTAGTCTGAAGTTACTCATTTCCAGTGGTTCTCTCTTCTGAGGATGGAGGGAAGTAGGAGCAGGAAGCAATTTGGGAATGTTTGCAAGATTTCCATTTTTACATCACAACTTTTTCAAATCTAGGGTGAGGACTTTCCTGTGCAGCACCTGGATATGTTCAAATATATATATATGTATAATGCACAAGGAAATAATGACCCAGATGTCCACTTTCGGTTATCACACCATCCAAAGTTCAAGATTTCTCTCTAAGCCTCTCAGCAGAGAAACAACTTTTCATTTTGTTTCTTTTCTTAAACGCAAGGCTACCCAGCCTTTCTGATGCACTTCTGCATTTTCTTGTGGAAACACAGCTTCATTGCAGCAACATCGAAGTCATCACAGCACATTGTCTGTAAAGTGCTTTCTGATCTTCCAGGGTGAAAGTCACTTATCGGCAAGCTATTAATAACAACAATGGGTGGCTTGTATTTGAATATCAGTCCTTACACTCCTCTTTTAATAAAAAAAAAAAAAAAAAAAAGAAGTGATTCAGTCAAATAAGTTACTCAGGCAAGATAAAAATAGAAAATTATGTTTGGATAAAGACAACACGAGGTACAGCAGTCTCTCACAAGCTAAGGTGGGTATTTTCTGTGCTTTAAACAGAAAGCACAGCTCTGGGAATTCACAGTGAAGTGCATCAATGTTGAGCAGCCACAAGGTTTTGAGCATCATTTGGTCTCTGGCCCTCTGAAGAGCAGCACAACAAGAATTCACAGCCTGCAACCACCTGTACTCCAGGATCATCTGCACCATGTCTTAGAAGATGGTGCAGTAGAAAAAGTACAAAGATTATGCCCTTATAAGACCATTTTTAAAAAATGTTTAAAAAATTAAAATATTAAATGGGTTATAGGTAAGATTTCAGTGTTTGAGGGCCTTAGGCTTGCTCTCTGAACAGCAGTTAATTTCACTACAAGAAAACAAGTAGCAATTTTTAAAAAAGGCTGCTAGACTGCAAAAAGGTATGTGTTGGCTTGCGTCCAGCTGAAACTAGACTCTACATTAGCACATAACATTCATCTACTGTCAGCCATTGTGCTCTACATTCAGCCATATGTGCTCTACATTAGCACATAACATTCATCTACTGGCCATGTCTTAGAAGATGGTGGTGCAGTAGAAAAAGTACAAAGATTATGCCCTTATAAGACCATTTATAAAAATTGTTTAAAAAATTAAAATATTAAATGGGTTACAGATAAGATTTCAGTGTTTGAGGGTCTTAGGCTTGCTCTCTGAACAGCAGTTAATTTCACTACAAGAAAACAAGTAGCAATTTTTAAAAAAGGCTGCTAGACTGCAAAAAGGTATGTGTTGGCTTGCGTCCAGCTGAAACTAGACTCTACATTAGCACATAACATTCATCTACTGCAAACAACTCAGATAAACAATTACCCTACTCATCTATTCCAGTTCAGGTATCTGTTCTGTGTATATTCAGTCTAGAGGCTCCATGAAGAAGCTTATTGATCCTTTTAACTGGTAAGGACCTTGCTAAGTGACAAAATTGTCCGCCCACTTTCCCTAATCAAGAAAAATCCAATTACCACACACAAGTATAAATTGTGAGACTGTAAATACCACCCATCAGTCTTCAGGAATTGGTACAACTGGCATATATGTTCCCAAACCATCTGCACAGCAAAGGATTCATTAAAAATTACTTGTCAACTTATGTACTAGTTTGTAAGGACAGCAACTTGCCAGAAAACATAAGCATTTGCAAATGGTTACAGAGTCAGAATTAGTTACTTTCTCATTGCGTGAGTGATTGTGGTCATAGAAGGCTTCTAGAGTCTGAAGCAGGTAGTTCTGCTCTAAATTCAGGGAAGCAGTCTGGCAGATTGATCCTCTCATTACAACCCTCAAAAGAAGATGAAGTGGAAAAGCTCAGGGGGAGGTGGAAATGTAGAGCAGTGCTGCAGAAAGGTAGAATCAATGGCAGCTGCTAGAGGGGGAACAGAGCAAACAAGTGCTCACCCCGATACTGGAGATGACATATCACACGTTGAAAACTATGTCTCTAAAATGACATTCAACGAGACGGAACAGATCTGCAATATAAAATCAAGGTTTAGGGGAAGAGGCTGAGATTGCCAGCACAATGAAGAATAGACAAAAGTCTTGAAAGAAGAAATAAAAGTGGAAGAAGAGATCCTCTTAGATATTTAAAGCAAGCCCTCCACTCCTCATCCAGCATAAACGAAATTCAGTGCTCAAAGCAGAACAGGGTTTTCTTTCTTTTCTTACTCCCATGCCTGAAGCTCAAGAACACTGCAATGTGATCGTAGGTTGACTCTCCATTGAACAAAAGAATCTCCTGAAGAAGGAGATTTTATTCACAGGATGCACTGCACAAGCGCTACCGCACCCGTCACAGACTACTTTAAGTAAATAATTTAAGTCTGTTTTATGAAATAGACAGACTTAAAAATTTCTATTTTCTTTAAACACGAAGAACAGCATAGAGGAGGAAAACGACACTGAAAGGCAAAACATCCAGTAAGGCAGACTGAGAAGTGATAGCAAGACTGACAGGAAAATGGTTAACTGTGAAAGATGGTGCCAAAGGGACTACGAGTAGTTTTATGTAATTAACAAGATTCAGGAGACTGGATAGTAATAGAAAAAAAGGGGGAAAGTGGCCATATAAAGAAAAGGAAGAATTAACTACAAATGCTAGGGTTAAGAGCAAAAGGTAGACAAAAAGATAACATCATAAGGGAATTACAGGTAAGGCTGGGATATGGGCTCTGTTATGGCCTTCCAGAGAACTGTGTTATATTTGTACCAAAGTAGGAAGCCAGGATGCCAATAGGAAGGGTAGGCCTTAGCAAGAGAGAAATCCACAAGACAGTATCAGTACAAACTTGCTACTCAAATGAAAAATACTATAAACCGGTATGCAGTCACACTCAATGTATGGATAGCAACAGAGCAGGAACAAAAGTGTACAAAATAAACATAAAACACATCTATCCCTTTGTTCTGGCTAACTAGGGACATCAGTGAAAGTTGAAACTGAGAGCTATCAACTTCCATATGGATTTTACAAGATAAATCCTTTTTTAGAATGTGTATAAATGCAAACCCTGTTTTCTAATAGTGTGTGAATGCACCATAGAGGTGGTCAGACCCTCTGGAAGCTCATGGCACCAAGAGACAGGATCCTTTAGGCACACAGCTTTGACACACACATGGCACACACACCACTGCATGATCCTCCCAAAAGCATTCACATCATGCCAAATGTAAACATCCTCTCCTTGGTGTTAGTCTGCTAGACCAATAGTGTCCAAAAATAAGGTAAGCTATGTGTGCTGTGGGACTTGCAAAAGACTGAGACATTCAGCAAGTGAAAACACAAAATAAAGAAGAGGCAAGAGAGGTGCTTTAAACACCAAAATGTAATTTCTTGATTTACATAGTGGACAAAAAGTCGTTCACTAATACACTCGAGTCCCTTGTCTTTATAACTCAGTACAAACAAATAATTCCAATTGAGGTGATTTGTTAAGCTAATATATAACTGTATCTTGCAATATTGATGGTGGATGCCATGCTTGTTTTACAAGGATTAGCTTTGTTTCTTTTGCAGCTTTTAAAATTTGAACCCAATTAATTTCCTTTGAATACTGCAAGTCTGTTTCATAGAATGGATGGATTTCTTTATCTGACTGAAAAAATTACTTATTCAAAATCATCTCGTCCCACACACAGGCTGCAGTGCCCCTACACCTCAGCCAGTCCTTAACAGAACAGGGCCAAAGTCCACAGACACAAAGAGGAGTCTGCGCAGGGTATTAACAATTTACCGGCCATATGTGCCCCATCCCCAGTATCGTTTACACTCCTTATAGTACATATAATAATTAATCATCATTCCCTACCTGTGCTGCCTGTCAAGGATGATCTCAGGAGAGTGTGACTGGAGGTCAGCTAGACAGAAGACTCTGAATTGATGGCTGCACCGGGCAGCTGGCATCATAATTTATTTCCTCTGCTGGCAGGCACTAACCGTTCCTTCTACTGAAGAAAATAGTCAGTAATGGAAATCCTGCCACCACCTTAATTATAACATCTCCAGCTTGATGCCAGATTAATGACTAGCAGTGGAATAACATTTTTAAAGTTTGACTAATGATGATGCAGGTAATGACTGAAGCATGGAGGCACCTGCACCCAGAAATGCTCCGGGTTTGGACCAATTTGTCCTATTACATCTAACAATATGACAGGAAAGAAAATTAAAACCGTGATTTGAGAATTGGAAAACTGATTTAAGGTATTTTATTTCCTTATGATGATAAGGTATGGGAAACCACCAACATTTAAAAGGATATTTTTAACCTGAAAAAATGTTGATTATCACATCTCTCTAAGAAAATGCAAATACAGGATTTAGGACACAAATAGCCATACATAATTGTTCTGTACTTTTGTCTAAACAGTCAAATAAGAAAGTTTTAGACACTACATTATAATTCTGTTTTGCTTATTTGTTTCATCAGCACCAACTTCTGCCAAAGAATGAAAACTGATCAGAAAAAAAGGGTTATACAGTAAAATGAAGATACACACATACTGCTCTCCTTGAAGTGAAATCAGAGAGAGATGACATTAAAAAGCTTTTCCGTGTTCAAAGGACAAGTCCAGCAAAACTAAGGAAAATCAACCGCTCCAAACATATCTGTGGTCAAGAACCAGGAAAGAAAATAAACAAACCCTTCCATCTCATCTTTATGCATCATAAAACAAATTAAATTAGGTTTTTGTTCACTGTGTTGTGCAAAAAGTAATTTTGTCAAGAGTCATTGTGATAAAGTCAGGCTGCTTTCCAATCACTGCACAAACAACTTTTTTCTCAAAGGTTATCTTCCAAGGAGATTTTAAATACAAATATATTTATACAAAGATTATGCCTTTTGTATCTAGCATGTTTACTTGAAATGTGTGCTGTGATGCTAAATTTACTGATATTGTTGATATTGTTCTGTTTGATACATTTGTATTAAAATTAAAGCTGCAGGAATTTTCTCACTGACATAAGACAATGAAAAGTACACCTTTTATGTCTACTTACTAACAAGATTAAAAGACATTTTGGAAAAAAACCCTAACTAATAAATCTATGCGTACAAATAGGAATTTTGTGTATTAGCCCACAGTCTCGTAAATATAATGGAATAGCAGATATCAAGGGGATATTGACACCTCTTCAAAAGAGCAAAAATAATAGAGGTGAAGGTACTCTGATAGTGCTTGCAAAACTTCAATTACAAGTTTTGCCATAGTGACAGACTCCTTACGAACTTCACATAAGTAACATGGAAAGTTATGCTCTATCTCCAGAAAATAACGTTTTCAAAAGTTTGCTTTAGTCTTTATGTAGATACATTTCATATTTATAAAGTACACACCTTACCCAGACAAGCTTCAACTGCTATTTTAGCCAAAGTAAGAGGGTTTAAATAGTTGCCAGGTTTTCAACAGAAATGCAACAGTAGGCTCAAAAGTACAGAGCCAATTTTCAAGATGAAAGCTATACTGACAGAACTGAGTTGGCCTGCATACATACACATAACCGTAGACAAGTAAGATTGATAGTTCTATATTAAGCCCTTGCATTTTGATAGTAGAATAAAAATATGCCAAATGATTTAGAGATTATTAGAAAAAAATTGCTTGCAATAGAAACTTCTCTCCAAGAGAAAATCCAGCCACGCAAAGAAGTCTGGGAAAATTTTAAACTACAAAGTTGAGGAGGCAAAAGAAAAAAATTAAATTGAAGTGGTTTATCAAGTTCAGCATAGGAACTAACTGAAAGCAAGCTTTCCACCTAAAACAAACTTCTGTCTTCCAAAAGGATATTGTTGCTCTATAAGCAAATATTTTTTTAACCAAAGTTGATGCTGGGTTAACAACAGATGTTCAATAATAACTCTGTACTATACAATAACGGTTATTTTGAACTATGCAATAGGAGAGCCAGGGCATAAACACAGGAAAGAACAACAGCCAGAGTCTCTACAGCTGAAACACTAATAAAGCTCAGCAGAGTCACACCAGGGATGCATACCCAAGTGGTGCTTATACCGTCTCTGGTCTATTAGCTAAGTCTCCGTGGATAATTTCATAAGCTAGGTGGCAGCCTACTCATTACAGAAACAGAAATTAATTTACTTTCTTACCTTACTTTCTCACAAGCAAATGGCATTGGATCCCTTCTCACACTGGCATTAAGAAATGTCTGTTGGTAACAGGAGACCTGGCATGCCACCTCAGCCTAATGATCTTCCTCTTCTGGTCCTGTCCGCTTGTAAAGGCTCACCTACGTATCACATAACATCACTGGAGAACTCCTAACTTAGGATGTTGCTTGACAAAATGTAAGGAAAACAAAGACTTAATCAAATTTCAAGAGCTACTGATAATATAGCACAAGTTTGCCCTGTGAGAAGACACATGTTGTCAACTGAGCAGCAGTCAGAACTATTACAAAATATCGCTTTAGACATAATGCATACCTAGTGCAACCACTGAAACATTTTCCAAGTGGCCTTATTAACCTAAAAGCATCTGAAAGATGTGTCAGCTATAGAGTAAGAGACCATTTATTGGACATACCGTAGTCTTTACAAACTTAATATCAATTCTGAAAAAATTTCCAAATAAACGTTTCAAAGAAAATTTCTGAGATGTGGGGGGTTTTTTATTATTATTTTTTATCTGGATGGATGGAAAGCATAGATTTAGCCAGACAGAACAAAGACATGAAAAAATATGTAAAATTAAAAATGGATCAACACCCATTTAAGTCAGCTAGAGACAGGGTTGCCTTTGAGTTTCATCAATTTATGCAAGACAAAGCTCTCACCCATTCTTCACAGACCTTGGCTATGGTCCTCTGTGTTTCTACTAGATGAACACTGTGGGTGGAGATGAAACTTCCCCTCCTTTCAGAGAGGTTTCAACAAGCAGCCATATGACAGGTTCTCATTTCCAAGGTCTTCACATTGTTACCTTTACACTTCTGCTTTCCATTTCTACATCTAATTATGCTCCAAACACATTTTTTTCCCCAAATCCAAATTTGCTGTGAGAGCACTAACATCTTCCATGAAAACACTCCAAATACAATATCACGCAAACCTCTGTATGTATGTATTCTCTCATCACTAATTACCATTCTTGCTACAAAACAGACACAAAATAGTAAGTTAAAAACACTTCATTGTAAAAAAACAAAACAAAAAACAACCCCACAACCTTTAAAGCCTGAAAATTCAACACCTAAGAATGAGGATTTTGCACAATATCTCAGAGAAATGGGGAAGTGTGATACACATTGTCTTTCTGATTCTTTCCTCATGCACACTGAAAGCAAGAGCTCTGCCTCCACTGCCAAAGCATCTCTTTGTGACAGCTGAAGGTGGTGACTCCTTTGGGTAACATTCAGCCTGAGTGAAATCCAGTGTCACAGGCTTTGACCTTCAGCAATGCCTCTTCTCTAATTAAGAAAGCATGATACTGGGAAGCAGAAAGTATTGTTTTGCTTGCAAGAAAAAAAGCAATTTTGGCTCTGTTTCCTGAAAGAGTAGTGTTTTTGCACATCTCTACATCTGGCAGAGTAAGCTCAACAAAGAGCAGTGCTTGTAAGATAATTGGAATTTATGGTTACAAGCAGAGACAGACAAGTGTTAAAGATACAATTTCAGCTATGCGTCGTATTTCACATACAAAACCAAGTGTGACACTGTGTCATCTATTCACAACAACCATGTGGCAGATGTACCCCATAAATATATTGCTGTTTAAAACACAGGAAAGAACTAAGGCAGTACAGTGTTTCCACCAGTTGATCACACATTTGGTCTGTGATGACCCAATTGCAAATCACCTTGGGATATGCAGGAGAGGATTTTAGTTATAGACTGCTAACAGATTTAAAAAAAGTTAAATGGAAATTTGAATTTCTAATTAAAAAAAAATCTCTAGGCTTTCATTTTTAAAATGTCTTCCGTTATTTACTTTTCTCCCAATCAAGAAACTTAACATCCTAATCCAAGATATTTTGACCTATGACTGACACACGGTTCGAAAAGTCTTCTCTGTCCAAAAGACAGAGGAGTCCACCCTTTTTCATTTTGCACAATACCCCTGCCGTTATGGGGTTTTTTTTGCATCAACAAGAGCAAATGTGATATGAATGATGCAATCTAGAGGTTAATAGCAAGATTTTTTTCTAAGAAAACTATAACGCTTGAGATCTTTCTTATGAAGTTCTGCAATTGTATTTTGGAACTAGAACATTTAATCTAGCAATTGTTTGCTGTAGGATCAATAATATTGGAAGAAATGATGCCTATATGTAATTTTTTTCTTTTTATATTTGCTGCTATTTGTAGGTCTACTTTAGAAAGCTTAACAGGGGTGTATGAAGAGACATAGTAGGTGACCTGCAGAGAAAAGGAATTGTAGCACTCCTGAGGGTCTGATTTCAGGAAATGACCCCTGAAATCCTACCTCTATGTTGGAATATACAGCCTTGTTTTTGTTTGTTCAAAATAGTTGTTACCCAGCTGAATAGACACAAATATGCAAAATTTGCAAGCACCAGTTACAGGCTTACTTTAAAATTAATGAAAAAGGTCAGAGATTATTTGAAAGTTTTACTGTTGCTTCCCTTTAAAATTTGAAGATAGTGCCTCTTAAGTTGTTGCAGAATTATTATGCTTTCATGTATTCAGTCAATGCTGGAATTCACCAGATGATGGGAGTGCTGTCTAGATTTTCCAAGCTCAACAGAAGTGATATTTAGAAGGTCTCTTCAAAGATTACGAAGAATATTTCAACAATTATGATATTTAAACTGGTAACAGCTAAAAAAAATAATAATCTAGGTACCAAGACTGAAAGGTCTTCCTCATAATATCTCTTCTCTTCCCTTTATTCTCCTTCATTCCACAATAAAAACCAAGAATGTGCCCTTCCCCTGAATTACGAATAATTTGCTTAACATCAGGAGCAAAACAGGATAGCAAGTATTTCTCCTTTTCCGTTTTTCTCATTTCACTTCAGGGTTTTGGAAGACTGGACTTCCAAAATTATTCTGGTACCAAACTCCATAAGTGACACATTATGTCACAATGCAGCAAAGGTATTGCTTGTATAAATAAACTGAATTAAATAAGTAACAGCAAGACACAAACAAGCTGGATATTCAGATACATTTTAGTTTTAAATGGACACCAGCATGTCGCTCTGCACATTAATACGTAATCATTGTGGTAATTATATTCCTTCAAGGGCCTAAAATTAGAAGCAAACACTACCAAATGTTTTCACACAGGGCTCCTACTCTGTCTCCTTTGTTTATATCTTCCTGTACTGAGATTTTAAAACTTTCTCAAACTCCATAGCAGAAATCCCAGAGGGATTTTCGAAGTACAAGAAATACAGAACAGAGTGAACTGTCTGATAGAAAGGTGATATGCGATGTACTGAAGCAGTTTTCTAGACCCCTTGTCTCCCTTGATTGACAAGCTGGTGAAAAGTGTAACACAAACAGGCTTACCTTTAAATGAAAATAGTCTGCGCTCAAGCAGAAACAACATTGCCTTTCATCATTATGTGAATCTGTCAATTCCTGTTTCTGTATTTGCTTGGTGCTCTTAGAACCTACACAAATAGGTATTTTACTTTAATGTGTCGTTTCATAATAGTTATCATGATGACATATGTTCAATGTACACCTCAATTTTTAGTGACACGTGTGTATCTTGACTCTCCCTCTAAGTCCATTAGGCCAAAACTAAGGAAACAAACTGCCATACTCAATGCAGTTTGGTAGGGGGCTTCTTTCTTTGTTTTGATTTGTTTTCAACAAAACTCTCACCTTCCCTTTGCTACAAACAAAGTCAGGAAGAGGGGAAAAAGCACTCCAGCTAGCAAAATTGGGAGCAGAAGATCTGCTGCTTGGAGCTTGTAGTAAGTGCTTCTAATATTTTCAACCGTCTGAAGTTCATCTTTGGCACAAATAACTATTTAACGTGCAAGAGGAGTACCAGGTATCATTCAAACTTGATGACTTTAGTATTTCAAAACAACGTTATAAACTACTTTAGATACGAATTCAACCCACTTGCAGAGCAGTTCTTTTTCTAGAGGGTTTTTTTGCCTTCACTGACAGACACAGATGCCCATAGCTTATTTCCAGAGTTTTGTATAGGACAATCTCCATGGTCTCCGTATGAATTATGGAAAGGACAGAAAAAGTCTAAAACACGAACCCAGTCATGATTTACAAAACACATTTTCTGCTGTGTTGGAGCGTCGGCCAGCTCCCAGACTCACTGCCTCTAGACTTCTGTCTGCTTAATCTTTTTAGAAGTGCCAGTATTTATACTGCTTTACCACCCACAGGCCCAAATTACATACCACTCTTGAGCGTGACACAAAAACATGGTCTCTTACATGAGTAAGAAACAATCCAAGCCAAAAAGAATTTACATTCACAAGAGACAAGAGCAGAGGGAAAGAAGCATCTTGCCCATGCAACTCTAATTTTACAAACATCTAGTGCATTTTGCTCTCCACCTTTATTATTGCAGGAGACTTAGGCACCTGCAGTCCAACGTCAGATGGTACTGGCATCGGAGTAGAAGTCTCTTCTTCCATTTTGGGGAAAAAGAAACAGAAAAATTGTTATTATACTAGTTCCTACTGGCCTGATCCTCTGCATCAATCTAGCAGAACCTGGCGAGGGGGAGTGATTCAGGTATCCTTCTTCTCAGGACAAGCACCAGTGCATTGGCCTCATATAATCCCATTTGCATGTTGGGTACTGTGCTGCTCAAGTATACCACCGTTATTATTGCAGGAGACTTAGGCACCTGCAGTTTTGCTCTCCACCTTTATTATTGCAGGAGACTTAGGCACCTGCAGTCCAACGTCAGATGGTACTGGCATAGGAGTAGAAGTCTCTTCTTCCATTTTGGGGAAAAAGAAACAGAAAAATTGTTATTATACTAGTTCCTACTGGCCTGATCCTCTGCATCAATCTAGCAGAACCTGGCGAGGGGGAGTGATTCAGGTATCCTTCTTCTCAGGACAAGCACCAGTGCATTGGCCTCATATAATCCCATTTGCATGTTGGGTACTGTGCTGCTCAAGTATACTAGAAAATTGGATTGGAGGTCAGAGGAGTGAGGAAGAGGAGATACAAGTTTTAAAGGGCTGGAGAAAGAAGTTAGCTAGAAGTCTACACGGGGGACACATCTCTGTGGGCTGATAAATAATAACAGCAATGAATACAAATATTTGAAAAGTTTAAGAATCAGAAAAAAGGAAGGAAGCAAAGACTGGTTTATGGTGATTTATGACACTCAAATATCAAGGCAAAATGGCTCTTTCTACAGAACACATTAGATGGGCAGAATTCAGAAGAAAGGTATGAAATTAATGAAAAAGGACAAATGGAAGAAACTTATTGGTAATTATATCTTATATAGGCAATGAAACACAGAGGTGGAATAGCAAAGCAGTGAAAGCTTTTTCTTTTTTTCAAGGCTGACTGTAGGTAAAACATTCTCTACTTGTCCATCCGCTCCCCAAAATAGGTAGCCTGGGACAGTCTCACATGGGCAGAAGATGACCTGTGGGCTGTTTGCCTTCTCTCACTTTTGCAACGCTATTAACTTTAGAAAAGCATCTTCCCAGGCTTCCCTCACCCAGAGATCATCAGCTCATAGCCATGATTTTGAAGTTTATTCTCAGTTCCATTAAGAGCTGCATGATAGGTCCAGTTCTGGTCCCACTTTATGTAAAGGAAATCAAAAACATTCCCTACAAAATGCAGAGGAGAGGTAGTAGAGAACAACAGAGCCTTCTGTTTTCAGATTCCTAGCAACAACCCCAATTTCCCCTTTCCATATAGTCTTCTCTCTTTTTGGCCTTTCTAGACATAAAACTACCTAAAGACACAGTCTGAGCTGTGGTAAAAATCACTAACCCCGTGAACAAAATTTTCAATTAAAATTAAAAACAATGCAAATGTTAAGAGCTTGAGCTAAATTAATTAGTCACTTCTTCCATTTCAAATCTGCATTTAAATATGTAAACATTGCAGCACTCAAAGATTTATCTGATATAAAATGAGATCATCAGCAATTTCCTTCTAGAGGGGCAGATGTTAAAGTCATTCTTGTGATTTTTCACAGATGTTCTCCTCCCAGTATATTTAAAATGGAATTTTTATCTCAGTTCTGAAAATCCACATTCTCAAAATGCAGGCAGCTGATTATAGGCTATGAGAACATTTTGTGATACCTGCACAAACAGACAGGAGCTAAAATGGGAAGAATTTTTGCATCAACATATATCCACAGCAGGTTTCCTACGTGCTGTAGCGTGGCGTATACTGCACCTTGACTGCTCTAGTTTTTCTTAAGTAACTAAGGAGATAACTAATTGATCATCTCCATTCAGATTGAAAATTCTGGTATTTATTACCCATATTACAAAAAATGCTTTGACATCTCAGAGTGCAGGCTCTCCTTGCTCCAAGTATTGCAGTCTTTCTGTAGTAGCTCCCACCTGCCTCAAGAAGCTTCCAGGATAAAGAGATAAGAAGGCTAAGGGCTGGCAGTGTCCCTAGCAGTGTCCCAAGGGACACACTCTTGCAGATTTAGGATTGCTAACAAATACATTTAATACCATTGTCAGAGCCATTGCTGCTTAAAAACACACAGCAAAGGCAGCAGCAAGCATCGCATCCCTTACTCTTAGTCTAAATAAGAGAAAACAATGACATTTTGAAATATGATAGAAGGCAGAAAAAAACTTCCCAGGAGTCCAAAATCAACAACAGGAGATGAAGGGAGAATATGAAAACCTCTCCAGACCTTCTCCTAAAATAAGTATCAGCTTGAAACAGAGCACTGCAAAAAATGTCAAATGGCAGCCTCACCAGCTTCCCTTAAATCAGCTCCACCACAGGCTGGTAGCAAGATCAGAGGGGCACCACACTCTTCCAGTGTCCAGTTAATCCTGCAGGGCATCTGTCACTCACAGAGTCTCCCTGAAGCCAAAGACATTCCCCCTTCCAGGCAGGTCAAAACCACCAAGTACAGCCAAGCAGCTAGAGAGCTGTGAGCAAAGCAAACAGCACTTGTAAATATCTGCTTCTCAGTAGCTTTAGGGTTATCTGCAGTGATATTAACAAGGAATACTATTATTTAAAGCTAATGGCAGGCAGCGAGTAGAGATCAGGCAACATAGATATGACAGAAGAGAATCCAAAAGATATTTTGTTGGCTTGTCTTTGCCTTACCAGCTCCCAAGCACTGCAGCAATCCGAATAGCAGGTAGGTAAGACATCGAGACAGAAACATGAACAGGAAAAGCAACAACAAATCTGAGAAAAATAAGAATGTGCATTTCCTAAGGGGAAGTTCAGGAGTGAAGAATGTGTGTCTGTTGTGGCACAAATCAGATTTTCTACAACCTCCTATGCAGCTAGAATCAAAGTAGCCTGGAGCAGACTGTCCCGCTTGGTCTCTCACAGGTGTCTGAAAGAAGCAAACAAGGGACAGAACCGAAGCAGATTGAGAAAAGACATTTTACAAAGTGACACTATTCCTCTCATTGTCTCTTGCATAAGCCTGCTCATGCCAAGCTGATGAACAAAAGCAATGGTACTGAAGGGAACAGAAAAAATATAGCAGCTTTCCTATGGTCACAGAAAGGTCACTCTCTTGCCCACAAAATCCCAGACTGTGACCAACTGGGTGCTTTACAGTCAGGTAGCACATGTTCTACAGAAACCAGCAGTAAATCTTTAAAAATTTTAAAATTAAAACACTTAGGTACTAAGTATGGACAACTTCATTATCACAATTCTCTATATCTTTTCCTAAGCCTTTTCTCTTGCAACATTAGGAATGGCCAGGAAATTGGAGACGAGGTAAAAGGAGGGTAGAGAATGCTGGAAGGGACTCTATGAGATTGAGATTAAATGTTTTAGTATCTAGAGCTACACACCTGTGGAACATATTCTGCAATCATCTCAGTAAGTAATGATAAGCAGAGCAGCCATACACAGAGAGGTTTAGTAAGCTAAATAACTTTCTTTTGCAATTTGTCTTGCATCCAAAAGTAGGTGCAAGGACATGGACATCTAAGCCCTGGATAAGAGGTGGTATTTTTTTATATATGTATATTTATTTTTTTAGTTAAAATATACTTTCACCATTATCAGTTTACAACAGTACATAAATGCTCAGTGCACTCTAGATAAATCAGAACACAGTCACAACCTTGGCTTGCCCAGCAAACTGGAGTCTTGTTGGAAGTCAAACTGGGAAACCAGTGCTTGGGTGAAGAGGAATGATGTATAGTGTTTTTGTTTCCTCTCATTAATACCGCTAGCACAGCTCTTCCAAAGAAATTCTCTATTCTGGACAATAATTAAACACTTTTTTCCAGCTGAAAAATAAAAAAGGGGAAAGGTTTGTGGACTCTCACAAGCTCTGCAAGGCCTCCCACTTCACAGAGTTCACCTGCAGGAGTTGACTCCCCTCCTACTTCTGCTCATTAGCACCACTGTTGGCATTTGAAAAAAATAAAATAAAATGTTTTCCTCTCTCTAATCTCTGATCTCATTTATCTTGGGACTGAAGTTCTAACACAGAATTTATCACATCAGAAGTCTTATTTCCCTGGCAACACACTGATATAGCTACAAATATCAAGCAAGAGACAATAAGCTATGACTGGAAACCAGAACTGTATTTAGAGAGAGGCATTGCCCTGCATAAAGATTCCCCATCTGACACACAATCACTCTCACTCCAGCTCTAAAAAATGTCCTCAGAACAAATTTCCTCCCTTTGTTTTCTTTTCCTCTGCCTAGAGTGCAGCAGATGCAGGACAATTTTGGAACTGGCAGCCTAAAACAATTTTCTCAGGGAATCCTCTGGCCAGTCTGCAAGGATAGTCCTTCACCACAACTGCAGGGCTTGGGGGGAACTCCCTGCCAGCGGTACCTGGAAGCATTTGACAGCAAACAGGAAACTACAACATCCTTCCTTCATCTGCCTTCTCCCCTTCCCAACCTATAATTGGATCCAGCCCTTGAGGAGAGTATGAGTGATAGTAAATGGATTTGCCACATGGATTCCTGGCTATGAACTCTCCGTAACACCTTGGGGACTACAGTGAGGTAGTGTGGGTATCTGGCAAGACAACCATCCAGCGGTAAGGGTTGTTTAAAATAACTACCTTTCTGGAGACTGAAACTTTGCCATTCTGGTTTTCACAGGCTCAGGTATTTATGAGAAGCACAAGGAGGGGTGGGAGGAGTTCAAGAACAGAACTGGGTGCTCAGCCCTGGTCCAAGCCTCTCTTGTGAAGTCACCGAAATGGATAAATAGATGAGAACCAAGACTGCAGCAGTTTCTTCTCTGGAGCTTTACAAAAATAATTCAGTTGTAATTGGAGAAACTGGGACTCATGGAACATTTTCGTTCCCACCAGGCAGATGAATCTATGATTTGTATTCTCTGATTTTAAATGAGATTCTCACCCATCTTCAGTGAATTTGATTGATACTGCACATGAGGCCACTCAGTGGAATGATACAGTGTAGATCAAAGCATGAAAGATAATTTTCCCTGAAATGTATGTAGCTAAGGGTAAGTTATGACTCTTTGTTTCACAGTTTATGGAACACAATTTCATTTAAAGCCTAAATCTGTCATTTCAGCATTGTTTATCAAAATGCATTCAATACCCTCTCCCCCTAGAAGAACAGTGTCAAGTCAAAGGTAGAAAATCAAACCAGTACAAAGACATTATTTCAAATATCTAACCATAATATAAACTCATGGAAAATAACTTGTGATTTGCATAAATATTATCCACATATGATGCATTTGATTCAAGCAAAAAGTAATTCATCTGCAAGTTAAATACCCAGAGTGGCAAAAGTTACTGTAAAATTTATGACAGAAAGACTGCTTGATGTATACCTAAAGACTGTATGAACTGCCTTCACCTGCTTGTATATCTACATTTCATAACTTTGTTTTATTCATGCAGGAGGTGAAAGATATTCCCAGCAATGATCACTTTTAATCTTCTTTCTTCATTACCCTTTTTTTTGGCTCACTGGCACTTTGGGAGTAGATTTTTCCTCAAAATAATTTCACTGCCAAATTACTGTGTGTAACATAATTAAAACCAATCCTTTTTTTTTTCCCTCCTCATTACAGCAATACCAGGTTGGTTGGTCCAAAGCAACCTTACAAACAGCCCTAGCACTTGCTCTCCACCCTCCCAAAAAAGCTGCATTGCCACTTTGAGTTAATGTTTACAAACTTTATAGATTAAAGTGAATTTTGCAGAGATTTGAGAAAGAGAAGCAGAATAGACCTAATAAAACACGTGGGAAGAGGAGGAGAGGAGACAAAGACAAAAAAAAATTAAAACTATTCTATGCTTATATTTTAAACTTATTTCTGAAAACCTTCCTCTATAAATTTAATTAGGGACATTTTACTGGAGAGCAATAAGCTGTTATGTCAATTGTCTCAGCCCTGATATCACTGAACTGGAAATCACATGCTAAAACCTGTCCTCCTTTATACCTGTGGGCCCTTGGATCTTTCAGAATTACTTTTGTGCTCAGCCTGGAGCTGTTCCACTAAAGCATACACAGCTCACAGATTAAGGATGAATATAGTCACTCATGTTTTGCTCTTTCCTAAAAGCAAGGCCCTTAACCACAGGGGATGCCTACATGATTTCAATGTGTTCAGCGTGTTCCCATGGCTGTTTGATTTGCTTTGCTTTGGTGGCTGAATCATATCCATAGTGCCACGCTAACGTATGATATCATCACATGTATTACAGCTACATGATAATGATAACAAAATATTATCAAAGATGTGGTGATACACGATCTCCTGATCCTGTCCTGCCATACAGGACAGGATCAGCCAACTCCAGTACAGACAGCAGCTTAGTGAACAAAATCTGGCAGCCTCTTTCTCCATGGGAAAATTCATGCTTTCACAATCCATCTGCACTCACATACTCAGTTAAAACACTGGCTCAGGTTTCCAAGCTCAAGAGCTAAACATCAAAGATAACATTAAGCAATTAAATTATCACGCAGAAGCAGGATACAGGATGAAATGGGACAGAGGACAGGTGCTGTAACGAAGTGCAAAACAGTTCAGTGCACTCATATTGTTAAGGCTCACAGAAATTCAAGGAGCGTACAATACATTCTTGAAACATATTTTTCCACGAGGCTGACAGGTAGACACAGCAAGCAAAGGTTTATGACTCTGATCCAGGTCAGTCCCTCTCCTTACACAAAAGACTGCACAGAACTGGAGTCTAGAGAAGACAAAAGCCAGGTAGCTCTCCCTTAGACATGTCTGTCTTGTGTACGAGCTCCTCCCACACCATCACCTCCACCACTGTTTCTGTTCCTCCTAAAGATTGTTCACAGAAGTTTCCATGAGGGAGGCATTTCAAAAGTATAAGCTGAGGCCCCTGAGGAGGAGGGGGTGCAGAGAGAAGCACTGCCAGCTCCTTACTCTTCCTAGTGACGGAGGTATGTTTTGGAAGAGCTTAGGGTAACAGATGAAATGAGGTCCCTGTCCAGTCAACTATCAACGATTGCCATGCTTTTCCGCAGTAGAGCATCAGACCAGGGTACACCTCACCCATGAACATTACTGACATTGTTCAGTCCATGCACTCAGCAGCTGCCCTGCCTGCTTCCTACAACCCTGAGGGAAACCCATACTGAAATATCTTTGTGAGTTTGGGCATACAACCTCATGGAAAGACGTCAGGAAAATGACCAATAGAGAGCACTAAAGCATCCCTTAGCTTACCAGCCATGTGAGACAAGGGAGGGAGAGCAATATGACTTTTTTTTAACCCCACATAGGGCCATAAGAAATAAAAATACTGGCTTTGCAAGAAACTATCAGGAGAAAAAAAAAGTTATGTTCACTAAGATACTGAGATTAGTATATTTGCAAACAGGCTCTCCCCCTCTACAGGGCAGCCTGCGGGGAAGTCAGCAACCCAACATATTTAGGTAAGACATACGAGAAAATGTGATTATTTTTTTTTTCAAACTTAGTTCCTTAATGGAAGCAAATTTGAGTTATTATCAAGCATAAAACTCTGCACCAAGCTATAAAAGGAGGGATTTTGTCCTGCTGCACAGGAGGAGAATCAGGGTTGCTTATTACCCTGTGAGAAATGCCTACAGGAAACCTGCGGCAGGTTTTGTTAACGATACAGAGCTTTAACAATCAGCAAAGGACAGAACTACTTCATTTTAAATTTATACCTAATGTGGTTTGTCAAATTTTATTACCAGCTAAAGAAGTTAGAGCTTAATAGCAATACATAAATTATTATAGATTAAAATAAAAGCAAAATAACACAGATGCACACATTTTCACCATTTTGCATTATGTCTGTTGATGAAAACGTAAGTTATTCTTTTCTATGAACAGAAAATTGAAAGGCAGCCATACTTCCAGACATGGCTATAACTTATTTTTGGTGTGGCACCACATCAGTGTGAAGTTTGAAGTGCTGGACAATACTTGACACAAGAGTTCCTCATGATTTCAGTTAAAACTTAGCTATGTGCAACTTAGTTATGCTTAGTTATGCACAACTTCTCACCTACACATGCAGCCCTGCCCTAACTCCACTGGCAGGCAGGAGCAGTGGGACAGATGAGCTGCCTAGAAACAAAGCCTCTGCAAAGATCTTTGTTCCTCCAAAGCAATACAGTCCTGCAATGAAACAATAACCCTTGCTCACAGCACACAGTTGGACCCTTAGCACAAGTCTATATTAACGCACATCCAGTCCTCTATATTAAAAAAATTATAAGCTGCTTTCATTTTTTTTATTTTAACCTCAAGGTATTTCTACTTCTGGACTTTGAAATAAAGGAGTTTTTACTTTCTCCTTTCCCACCAAATATGTAAAAATAAAGGTGGAAGCTTTTAGTTTTTATATAAAGTCTTTGAAAAAGTCCCTTTTTATAACTGGAAAATCTTTATGGATGCTCTTGGTTCCTGATAATTTCAAATATCAAATGAGTCATATCTACTGAAATGACCACTCCAGAGTGATAAGAAGTCAAAAGAACTAGTGTTTATTCATCTTGAACATATATCAGAAGTTTAGGTCCAAACTACCTTGCAAATGCTAATATTGTTGTTCAGCTGGAGATTCCACATGTATTTGGTCTGAAACCTCTACTCTAATTTCACATATTACACCGTACGTGTTTACATCTGTATGGCAAGTATCATTTAATGAAGTCTCTGTTATCTGTCACACAGTATGCTGTGCTTAGAGGTGTTCAAGCAAAGCCAATTACCTTTTCTTCTTAAAACTTCAGGCTGCACCTGCCAGCTTGAGCATCTACATCACACCTGACAATATATGGGAGCCACCCCTGGGAAATCCAATGATCTAATTGAAACAAGCAGGCTATCTTAGAATGGATTTATTATTCATTGTCACTCCATTAATATAGTATGGCTTAGAAGTTATCAAATTGAAAAGGTTACTGTCAAATGAGTAAGGAACCTCTTTGTCAGTACAGGAAGGTCAACATCTAAGACTAGGACAGAGGCAGCCAGTCAGTCATTTATAACACCATGATGAAACGTGCCAGAGCTGGAGACAGACCCACCACTAGAGCTTCACTTTGAATTATTCAGCAATCCTCTTGTTCTTTTCCATGGAACCTGACAATAGTTTGCATATTTTTAAATTGCCCTGATAAGGCCATGGGAAATGTTCTACTGATAAAAGTACAGAATAGAAACTGGAGCTGGATTTACTTAACTGCCCACAATAGATCATCCTGACACACTTTTCCCCTTAAGCAACATTGAGGAAAAAAAAAGCAAGTGGTGTTTTGCTTCCAAGTGTGTATCAGTAAAATGTTTCTATTTCAAGCTAAGCCATGACAAACAAGGAAAAAAAGAACAAGCCTAACAGGAAACCTTTTTCATATGTGCAAATGCATGTATTAAAAAAAAGGCCATCCAAGTAGTTCCATTTTTTACATTAATTTTTCCAATAGTAAGAAATTACAACAGGCCCTAATGAAAGGTAGGTGAAACTGTTTGAAAAGGGGAGATAAAATCTGGATGTAGAGAAAAACAGAAAAAAGAATACCCAACATGTTTATCTCACTCACCATTATGAAACCCAACAGAAGTTACTAACTATTAAAGTAAACACACTGGGGAGCGTGTCCCTATCCTAAAGGAACAGTAAGTCCTTTATCACAAGTGTTAGCTGTAATGAAGTCTGGAAGTTTCACACTTCTCTCCGTAGCATTTGGAGAAGCACTATGATACCACACAGCAAAGAAAACTTAGTTATGAGCCTAAAGGAGACAAAATGTCATCTTTCCCAGCTCCTCCCCCATACAGTACAGAAGGGAAATACAAATAGATGCATGGGTTGTTGCTCGAGTGCTACCTTTTGGGGGGGTTTCTTTTTTTTTGGCCGGGGGTTGGGGGGGAATGGGGTGAGGAGTAGTGTACAAGAGATAAGATGGTAAAAACCATTTGTTTTAAAATCACTCTTATTTTATATTTTGTCCTTGGAGGACAATGGGTGCTTTCCTTCTTTATTAAGGGCACAGAAATACACAATGTAAACCACTTCTGGCAGAAGTGAGTGGGGAAGATCGCAACAGAAGACCCCCTTCCCCCCTGCTCATCCTTCAGTGAGGACCATCCACATTATTCTGTTTGAGGTCCTGCAGGTACCTGTACACCCCCCGCAAACCTCCAGATGGATCCAAATGACAACAGACTTTTTCTTTCCAGACAGGTCAAGATGCAGTCTGTGGAGAACATTTCCCAGGAGCATTCCAGCTCACATCACCTCCAAAATCCAGGATTACCGCAGGATCAACTTGAAATAACTTGGAGGAAGGAGGAGGAGAGTGCAGGGGATTCAGCATGAGATGATCCCTCTCTCTTCTGCCTCTCCACCCCATGCTTCCTGCTTCCCAAAGTTACTCTCATGGGAGCAGACAGCACTATCTGCATGGACTGTGCAAGGCAGTTACAAGCTGAGAATTGACTGATCTCATCTTCACCAAATTTTTGAAATGAGAATGTTGTTAGTGAGGCACCTTCACTTTTTTGAAATGAGAATGTTGTTAGTGAGGCATTCACTTTAATTAATTCCCAAGAAAGACCACTTTCCTTCAATTAACATTCTGTGAAAGCAGGGAGTGGAGGGAGGGGAAGCCTAACATCTTTGAAAGGGATAATAATACCTAATCAACTAACTTTCTGATAATTAATTAAAATGTTAGCAGTTCTCTAATTGAAAAATGTTGACTGTATTCCCCAGAACCTTCCATTATTTTTTCCATTACATTAATCATTAAAGGACACCTATTACAGATTACTCCTTTCATATACAATCTTCCTGATAAAAAGAGTCAGGAATGCTGGCAACGTTAAATGCCCAGCTAAATCCCAATAAGAACAGGCAACCAGCAAGTGCAATGCTCAGTAAGATTTAGAAAACATCAAACTCTGAAGAAGATAAATTATGGCTTTCCAAATTTAAGGCAGAACACATGAAGTGTAGTACACAAGTCAATACTTCCCTATGAATAATGTATTTGCCTTGTGAGGTGGTCCACATACTAGTCTATTAGTTCCCTACCATTTCAAAAGAATTAAGTTAAGCAAACAAGCTTTAGGTAGGATTTATTTATACAAAATACAGAATGAAGGGGGGGTTTTTTCTTCTGTAGGTGATGCATATTCCATAACATCTCAATGCTCTCCTTCCATTATTTTTTTTGAGTTAGAGATTTTACCGTGTATTATTAATAGCGGCGTTAAATATACAGCTCACATTTAACATCAGTATACTTTTATTCCTTTTCAGATGCACAAATTTCATCACAACATGAACTCATAATTGCCAGAACAGTGAATAAATATTTTTCATGACCATAAATTATTTTTGTAGACGGTGCTGTACAGGAGCTGCCTGGGGGTTGTCTCTTAATTGATAACTTTGGAGATCAGGAAGAGGTTATTGTGAAGTGTGTTCCATCACACCCAGAAGACTGCCGATATTTATTTCTATCTGCTTCATCATTTTTTCTAATAAATATGGATGGTCACATACTGGTAGTATAATAGGTACCAGGCATCTGCTCTGCCCTGTGTCACTTGCCATGATACAGGAAAGTCATTGCAGAGACAAAAGTCTACAGCCACAATTTAGGCCACGTAGCATGTGGGAGAGGTGCTTACAATGAAGGAGCATCCAACTTTAAACATGTAGCCAGTATGACATGGAAAATGATGTTTGGGGAAGAAGTACCTAGGAGACTGGAATCCTGGATGAGCCATAAAGATTGATGTCACACTCACACCTTCATAAAGAAAAGTGCTCAAACTGGCAAAGAGAAGATGACTAGAAGATGATAGAATCTTTTAATAACAAAAATTGCTGTAATTATGTAGTAAATAGCCATAGATGGTAACAGACTGAAAAGGTGAATCATTTCTCCATGTAATAAATGTTTATTAAACAGATATGACACGGGACCTGTGGCAAATTACAGCTTACTCTCTTATTCCCAGTAGCTACTTGGAAATCCAAAGGAACTGGGTAAATTAGACATGGTCTATTAGCATTGTGCTCAAGGAGCTAAAGGCAAGTAGAGCTTAGTAGCAGAATACCCAATTTATGCATCTTCTCTTAGTCTCAAAGTAGAGGTTTCAATCCGAGAAACAACTTTGAGCTGAACTCTGTTCTTGGATATTTCATATGTAAATACATTAAAACTCATGTTTTCAATGGTACCAACAATGTTTTATTTCATTACCTGGAGTGACAGAAAAGTAACCTGAGTGCTACTGCTCCAGACAGGCTTTGTTCCTCATCTGTAAGTAGGCAGCAGATAGAGGTATCTAGTTTGATCATAATTTGGGCAGCCCTGCAGCATTCACTTGCCTAAAGGGTGCTCTGACAGCAATCATTCCTTGTGGGAGTCTTCCATGTAATAACTCAGAGAACAGGCCAGAAAGCTGACAATAAGATGTGAGAGTTGAAGGAGGAGATCATTTAGGGAAATCCTATGTTACGACAAAACAGACAAGTTGACTGTCCAACTCTGCTGGCTATCCTCAGGCCAATGCAAACAACAGTACCTTGATATGTTATTAAAAAAAAAAAAAAAAAACAGAACAAAAAAAACACACCTGCATTTTTCTGTAAGCCTGTATGGAATAATCTCCCTCATTTATTCCATCATGCTTTTATAAGTGATTGTGAACTATTAGCACCACTTTCCACTTTGTGTCTTTATTTCTTTCATCATAACCTGCACCAACTTCTCCGTCCAGGTCCCTGTTAGGTTTAAACTGTCTTTAAAGATGTTCTCTGTCACCCCACCCACTAACATGCTTTTGGAGGCTTTGGGCTGCCAGCTACAAAATAACATCTAACACCGATTCTGTCACTAGGTAGAGTTTTGTACAGAAAGTAGTCGTCAATACCTTTCTATGCACAAAAGCAAATGAATTTGCAGTACTCAGGTCTAACAGTCAGAGCCTAATCACAAGTATGCTTCTTCTCAGAGGCTGTTAAGGGTAGAACTGGGGTGTTGATTCACTTGGGAACTACTGCATGGTAAAACTAATCATGAACTTCAGCATCTTACCACAGCAGAGCCCTAGTATTCATATCTGGCATTCCTTGCTTGGGTGGGCATAACTAGGCTGTGCTTTCCGAGCAAGTTATTCCCTATCTTTGTTTTAAAATCATCTTGATCCACAGAGAGATTATTTCAATGAGTCAGAAGTAAATAAGTAAAAAAGTGACAAGCTCTAAGTGTTATCTTCTCTATTGGCACCTCTCCAATCACAACAGGTTACCAACCCTCATTGGTACCTTCAGATATTAAACCATACCCAATAAAGAAAAACAAGTAAAAAGCAGGAAACCAAAGGAAGATTCATATCAAGTGAGTGATAATGCCCATAAATTTTCCTAAAAAAGGGTAATATTTCTGCTATGAGGTACACAAGAACAGCGAAATATTTCCTCAAATAACATGGTGTTTTGAAGATACAGCAAAATAGAATATAAATATACATCTTTACATCCTTGGTTTCATCCTCTGACAGCCCCTTAGTCAATGTTGGGTATCTGCTTAGATTGAGTAGTTCAGTCCCTCCTAAACCCAATGCCTACAACTACAGAACTCCACCCAAACACAGGAAACAGTGCTTCTGATCTAGAAACAGCATCTTATGGGCTCCAACTGAGTGATAGCAGCTTCATCCATGAGAGGTTCCAAAGAAATTCAGATCAGCATCATCCCAAAATAAAATATCAAACAGGCTTCTTCACAAAGAAGAACAGTGGATGGACCTCCACAGAACCAATATTAATTCAGTAAGTTTAAAATAAATAAAAATACAAACCACCAAACGAAAACCACATAGGGGCTATTTGTTTCCTTTCCTAAACTTTCCTCAGAAAATAGGTCTTACAGCTGTGCGTCATGTATTGAGCAATATGTTTACTCAGCAATAGTTTAGTGTAGAAACCTGTACAAACTTTTGAACTGTGATTATGATGATACATTAACATTTTCAATCGCTAGTTGAGTTTATGGTCCTTGCACATGTTACATAATTTACAGCTTGTCTTACACATACAAAGAATACATTAAAACTGCAAACGCTTGCCCATGGGACAGACTTCTTTATGGCTTAATAGGCTTACGATGGTAATAAAATTTATTTTAGGAGAAAGTAATAAAACAAAACTCAGAAAGTAGAATAACGGGATAATTATGCTCTAAAACAAAATGTACTTTATGTCACTATTTCATAAACTCATAACAATTTCTTATAGCGGTGACTCAATAGCACCACTATAGTTAATGGTCAGTTGCCACTTCCATTGTAAACCCTGCTTTTTAAGACCTTCATATAATTCTGCAATTCTAGCTTGTATTAAACTAGAACTTGGCATATCAACAAGTTATCAGCACAGATGCAATTCTCCACACCTAAAATGGCTAACATCCATTCTTAAGATCGAGAGGCTGGGGGGGAGAAGGTTTGCTACCAGGAACACAAGTAAATAATGAGACAATATTAGCTACAGAAAAGTGCCCTTCTTTTCATAGCGTTTTCCAAGTGTTTCTCAGTGTCTCTAGCATTGCAGGGGTAAGTAACAGAAAAGATCCTTAGCCAGGTTGAAGTAAAGCCCATAGCACTGGAAGTTGGAAAAAAGTTACTCACATACTGGGAAAAATACAGTACCATGTATTTTACAGCTTACACAAGGAGGTCACACCCTGAATTTCTTATAAATCCAAAATTTTTATTCACTAGAAGTTTGAGAGATGACGAAAACAGGATCAAGAGCAATTTGTTAAGTAGAAGAGGACACATATGGAGGAGAAAAAAAACATTTAAAAGCACCAAGAGATTTCAGCTCTAACAGTATCCTGGGCAATTTTACCTCATAGAAATTAATAATAACCAAGGTTTTTCAAGAGAAAATTAGAAAGGGCGTTCTGTAACACATTGTTGGCATGCAGATGAGGCATGTAGGAACACATGCATTCAAGCTGAACATTTGATAAGTTTCAAGTTTTTGAGAGGAGTCTTACAGAAGCAGATACTGTCGTTTCTCAATGCTGGAATTGTTCTTTGCTCTTGCTTTCTCCAGAAACAGTTGGAGCTTCAAAATTAGTTCTGGGATGCCTCCCCTCAGCAGCATCCATCTCCCCTATCTCTTCTCTTTCTTGGGCAGAAGCAACCCAATCCTGGGCCAGCTGCAGCTTGTTGACCTTGGGATAGCAAAATCTGAGTTGTCCTGGCCAGGGCATCAAGGGCAACAAGAAAGGCTCCTACAGGTACATCAGTGATAAAAGCAAGGCCATGGAAAACATGGACTACCCCAGGAAGGAAACAGGAGACCTGGTTAACTGGGAAATGGAGAACACTGAGGTACAGAATGGCTTTTTTGCCTCAGTCTTCACTGGCAAGATCTCAAGACACACTGCCCAACTCACAGAAGGCAAAGGCAGGGACGGGGAGAACAAAGAACTGCCCAGCGAAGACCGGGTTCAAGTACCTGAGGAACTGGAAGGTGCACAAATCCATGGAACCTGATGAGTTACATCTGCAGGTCCTCAGAGAACTGCAGACGAAGTTGCTAAGCCACTGTCCATCATATTTGAAAAGTTGTGGCAGTCCAGTGAAGTTCCCACTGACTGGAAAAGGGAAAAAAGGAAGACCTGAGGGACTTCAGGCTGGTCAGTCTTACCTCCATGCCCATCAAGAAAGGTACTACAGGGCCACCTAGAAAAATCACTACTTCCTTCTCCATGCAGTGGTAAGACTGCAAGGAAGTCCACATAATCTAAACTTCCAGATTCATTCTGAAGCTTTCTAATTTACTACTTCCTCACATCAAATATAGATTAGTTTCTTTAATTGCCCTATATTAATTCATAGCTGAAATGTTTGACTTGCCCAGAACTAATTGTCTGTCAAGAAGATATTTTGCAGCCAAGCAGATAGCTTAATTGGATATTTAATTCAACTGCAGGCTTTGTTTCTTCATATTTCAAGCCTTACTCCTTAGCATTTGCTAAATTATGTATTCTGAACATGTCCTCAGATTGTCTGCCTTTAAGTAAGCGTTCTGTTGTTCTCTGAAAATAAACATGCTCCATTATTAGCTTCTAGCCCCCTGCCATTCCTGACATGATTTTCCCATATTCCAAATAGAAAAAAAACCCAACACACACACCACATGACAGGCAGGCCCCTTCAGGAAATAAAACACAGATTGATTCTCCTGTCTCGAACCAGTTAGCATTTGGATAATTATAATCTAGAAATATTTTCTTCCTTTGCAGAGAAATGTTCCTGATACTGAAGCAAGCACATCTTCTGCATTGTAGCACAGATCTGCAGAGGTCTAGCAAGTGCAGGTTAACTTCAGCTGCAGCCAAAATCATCTGCTACTCATGATTCCAAACTCCCTCTGACAAGAATGTACATTAATGGCCACAAACTTTGCTCTAGAGCTTAGTGGGTGCATCAGCTCTGCCACCTCTGCACCACAGCCACCTATAGAGCTAGTTCTCTACAAGACCAGGACCAGTGTATACCTTCACACACACAAGCCCTGCAAGAAGTCAAGCCCAAGAAAAAAACAGCAGAAGTCAGTACTTCGTCCTTTCTCTCTCCTTTCCCCTTGAGCTTTCACCAGGAAAGGAAAAAGGTAGTTTCAGATCCCTGCCTCCTTTTCCCCTTGCTGCTATCAAGGTCTAGACAGTCCAGTTTACTGGCAGATTAACAACCCAGCATGGCCCAAACAACGTACTACCATCATAAATTGCCAAACTCAAGGTTCAATGGTCCATGTTACAATCAAAGGAAGAACCCCTCTAATATGTCCTTGTTTTCACTGATCCTTTCTCTCACCAGATCTTTAGCATTCTCCTAATGAAGTTTTTAGTATTTTTGTGTAACGATCAGCATATGAAATAAAAAAGAACACATACACAAAATTTATATCCCATAGCATATGGCAAATTGGATAAAGAGCATAGTTAACTGAATAAATTACATATACAGGGATGCTTCTGATTTTATTATCAACCTTGTCTTTGGGCATCTGTTGTTCTCTTGGAAGCTGCATGAGTTTTTCTGATAATGGCCTCCTTCCTTCTGATTAGTACAGTGTATGTGGTCTCTACTGTGTAACCAATTATACATTTGCTAATCATTTTTCAACATCACTTATATAGATACTATTGACTTGCAAATGCATCTAAATACATGGCACTCAGCTTTTTTTAAAAAAAGCTTTTTATTTGCTTGAGACAAGATCAAAATAACGGTGATGAGTCCAATGATAATCAGAAAACCCATTTCCATAGGTCTTATATACTATCATAAGTACATAATGTTTCTAGTCTCCCAAGTAAAACCAATCAGTTCAGGAAGCTTCTCTGAATGACACTCTAGTATTAGATATTGGACCTAGGTTTGCAGTCAGAGCAATGTAGGTTCCACCTAGGAAGATCTACCTGAAATCCATCTGGGATTTGAAAGCAGTTTGCTGTGCTGACTCTTTTTTTTTCATCTTTATTCCGTATTGTTACTAATGACAGGAAAACCTTCAGGACTATTTTATAATTTGCTTTTAAACAAGATCTAGTTCATATTTTCTTTTTACTTCATAACAGAACTTGGCCTTGATGAACAAATTAATTGCAATATAATTTCTGATCTCTTCATCAGGACTTGGAATCTAGATTTCCAAGAACAGGAATCAGTGCAGAGTGAAACAAATCTGCTCTATGGAGAAGGATGTGTGGGATGAACTGACTGTTCAGCTTCAGGATGAAGGTAATTTTAATTTAACTATAAAGCTATGTTGTATGATGCTTTGACAAAAAGCATGCACTGCACATAATACATCACTCAAAATGCCCATGCAGTTTAAACAAGAGCAATAATAGTCCTATCAGTTCAAAAAGATCTCATTAAGGGAGCCACAGTCTTTTGACTAAGTTATGATAAAAATGAGTAACAAATACCTACTGAAATCAAGACAGAAAACACTACATAGAGTAGATAGTGAATGACATTATATATACACTGAGAGCCGAGATGTTGCCTTTCAAATAGTTAATGAATAATTAATGGTGCACTTGATTAAATGAATTTGCTTATTTTCATAATTTCCATATTGTCAAACCCTTTGCACCTACATCAAAAAAGGGGACAGGAGAAGAGAAAGAAAATGGCAATTTGTTTGAAAGCCAGCTTCATTAATATTCAAGATCATCCATTTTAAAGCAGCCGTTTGCAAATCAAACAGTCAGTGTGTGCCATTTTGCATATCAACGATATCAAAATATGAACAACATCAAATTTCAATTACAAGCACATGAAGCCAAAATCAGCTCTCAAACAGAAATAGAGTAGATGAACAAAAATGGTTTAAGCTCTTAGTGTAGGACTTCATAGCACTTTAACACATTCTCTCTGCTCAAAGTAAATTAATACTTTGTCCCAGCAGATAACATGAAGAATTCGGTTTCCCTAGATGGTCCTGGTTCTCTTCTACATTACATCACTTTCATGTCAAATGAAAGGAATCAAAACAATAGAAAATGAGAGCATTTGCCAGGCTGCTGAGCTTCCTCATGTTCCTCCACACAGCTTTTATCCCACATACCTTATATACAAAGTGAGATCCCCCAAAAATATTTATAACACCTATTTCTGTAAAATGCTAACATTAAACATTAGCTATAAATGCATGGATAAAATCTCCACATAGACAGACATGCAGAAATAAGTATCCCTAATTCTGAGGAAAATTCACTTTTGCATTTCTTTTAGGGTATGTAAATACATAGGTAGAAGAAAAATACGATTCATATTCTTGAGGGCTATTCATTATGCAGACATGTCAGTGCTGATGCTCTTTATGACTTTAGAGGCAACATTTTTTACATCAATCTCTGCACAGAAGCAGAGAACAGAAACTGTCTCCTCAGTAGCTCTTTATTTGCTGTGCAATCAGTGCAAGGCAGTAGTAGTAAAGGAAAACCTTCAATGACAGCATCAGTCCTTTCTCCTCCAGTGGGCATCAAATTTCCCCCATGACACATGGTATTGTTGATCAGGCTGCCTTTTTCTCTGTCCTTTTCTCCTGCTAGCATTCACTTTTGTCCTAGGTTGGCTCCTCTAAGAAAAAGGCTACAGTAAAAGCCACTTCAAAGCAGGCACCTCGGGTTCTCTGTAGGGCATGTTACACTGATGTCATTGCAATAGCTATGATCTAGTTGCTTTGCCAAGCTCCAGAAAAACTGATATCAGGCTGTTATGACATGACTTTAGCAGACAGGTTAGTGAGCATATACTGTTTCTTTTTGGCCACAGAAATACCCATCACAAGTACTGTTTTGCAAAACCATTGCCAATTAGTAAACAAACAAACAACAACAAAATCACCATAATAAGCTAAGCATAAGTACAAACTTACTGGTAGCTGTTAATTTGTTTTAACATAGCTTTCAGCATTGACAGTATTTGTTAGTCAACCAGCAAAGACAGAGAAGCATTCTTCGATACAGGAGTAAGATTAAAGGTCCCCCTCTAACCTCAGGTGAGAAATAACAACAACAATGTTTTGCATGTTGTAAATAGAAGCACACTTTTCCTCCTGGCAAGGTTCTGATGGAATTTGGCAGGAGTTCCGAGTGCAGCTAAGTCAATTACTCCTCTCCCAAACCAGAAAAAAAAAATATTTAAAATATTTGCAAGTCATCTAGATTTTAACTAAATGAAAAAATCTCCAGGGCTCAAGCATGTCTTCTGAAGACATTAAGCTAGAGCTCCTGTATTCAGGCTGACTGCTAGTGTTGAAAATGCTGGCAAAGCACCACAGACATGACAAAAAAAATGAAAATAAAACAAACAAACAAAACACACAACAACCAACCACTACATTAGTGAAAACAGGAGAGGTTGCAATATACTCAGTGAAATAGGAACCATCTTTCCATAGTAGATTCTGTCCAAAATGTTGAATATCATGGCAGTGCTGGAATTGCAAATAATAAATGTGCTGCAGTGATTACCAAACTTCCTAATTATTAGTTTATTTTCCATCTAAACAATACCATTATTGTAGTAAATTGAAATCAGAATGAGCAAAGGAAATTTAGTAGTTCCAGTAGCAAACTGGAGTTAGGAAGAAACTTGGTCCTTGAGTTTCCAATTTTGGCCACTTTTCCGTATTCAAAACTGCCTTCATACATACATAGAAGGAAACTAGACAGAGCAACCCATTACTCCAGTGTGTAACACATCAGTTTATGAATGGAGACTTCAGGAGACTGACTCCGTTTATGTACTTGAGGAACCACACAGCACTTTCACAACAGCACCAGCTAGGACAAGGCTGCAGTCAAATGAATCTGAAGAATCAGGAGTTCTGAATAAAGCACTCACTTTAGTGTCTAAAATGTTTACAGAAGAGTGGCCTAAAATATAAACTCTGTTAACAAAGGGCAAGAGGAACCTCAGTGGTTTTCGTGGCACAAAGGTGAGTCTGGGATGGGTGTGTATATGTAGCAGTTACTGAAAGGTTTGGTGTGACCAAGAGGCATTGTAATAGTAATTTTAATCTGATGCACAAAAGGATTGACTCACATGGTATTTACAGACTGGAAGCAGCAGGCCAGAGAAATGCCAGGAGGTAGAAAAGAGGGCTATTGGGGGGAGGTGAAGGCCAAACACTTCATTGCTGGTAAGAGGGAGAAGTATGTCTGGACATCACAACAAAGTACTCTGCCGCAGACACTCAATGAAGCCATCCACAGAGGCCAGTGAACTGGAGCAAATTGATGAGTTGGAAGAGCAAGAGGGCAAGTCAGCAGAGATCTCAGCTACAGAGCCCAAACACTCAGCAGGGAAGGCTAAGGGATCAAAAATGCAATTAAAAGTCTGCAGACAGGAATGGAAATATTGACCAGGAAAGTTACAGAGCTTCAAATGTAGAGACAGCAGGTAACTCCACAGAGAGGGGGAGAAGCAGTAAGGTCAACCTAGGCAGGATTTCAATCAAGAGGAGCAAGCTAACACCTGGTCAGAGGCTAAGAGGGTATGAAAATTAATCTCTGAATGCTGCAGAGGAGCTAGCCTACTGAAAGAGGAGAAGTCTGGTTTAAATTGGACAAGTATAACACAGCAGACTAGGAAGAACTGTAGACATACCACACCAATAAATTTGCCTCACCCTGGCTAAGTGTTTTTACCAACAATGGATCGCTTTTTACTACTTCAGACAAAGACAAAAATATTAAGAAAACACTAAAGACAGGGTTTTATTCACTCAGCAAGTTTCATTAAAACAGCTCTTCTAGAAGGCTACTTAGTCCTGTTTCAGCAATACAAGTAACAAAATATATTAGTGCCCTAAACTTTTTCTTCTATGGTGCCTCATTGATACAAATGTGTTGTCCTTTCTCTCTAATGTGAATTCCCATGACTCGGGTTTCAATTCCCTTTCTACACTCAGTTACAAATACTTACTGTGTATCTCTGGAATAATTTCTAGGATCACGCAGGATTTTATCCCCAGGAATGGCTTCTAATGAAGTGACTTTCCAATCTTCTTTTTCATACACTTTTTCAAGTGGACTGAACTCATGTTTTTCACTTTAAGACACATTCTGAAACCTCTGAAGCATTTTTATAGATGTTGTCCATACCCTCTAATTTTGAAACCTCCAGTTTAAAGGTCTCCAGGAGTATCTGAAACCAAGAGGTGTTTGCCTCTAATTTTCTCAAAGCCCTGCTTATTATTGCTCAGAGTCCCATTTGTTGCTGTTGCTCTGGAGTATGACAGTTCTCTTGATTGTCCAGTATATTTCCCTCCCAAGAGTCCCTACTGGACTTTTTCCTCCAGGGTATGCATTTCCTCTGCCACCATTTTATCTGTCACAGCTCATGTACAAGCTTAGACTGCACTGGATGGGACCAAAATCCTGCTTTGCTTAACACTCCCCTAACTCATATGTCATACCCAAACACTACTAGCAAGCTTTTATGTTACTTTGCAATCACTGAATAAAACATTAATCATCAAGTCTAGGAACGTGCCTCGCAGAACCTTAGACCAAATAAATGGTCAGTTTGCCTATTCCTAATCTATATGTTTAAGAAAAAGAATCAAGACACTTTGTACTTCTAAATCAAATGTCTTTAAAAGTTTAGAAGAGTCAAATTAATGCAATTATATCCAAAGTTTTAATCTCAGGAGAAAGCTCTAGGTTTGCCTAGGGTTGTTTTCTACAAAGCCACGTAGATGGACTTTAATTAAATTCTTCTACTTATAGAACTCACATTTCCCAAAAGCTTTTAGCTTTTATGCATCCTTATTAGAAGTTATACAAATTCTAAAAATTCTGCTTACAACTGTTCTTTTCCTAGTAACATCACACTCATTCCTTTCATCGCCCACCACTCGAGCACTCTTCCCTTCTTCTATTTTCCCTTCCATGTCTTCCCTTTAATATTTTTAAACTGTTTTTCAATTTGTCATTTACATTTATTACCTTTTATTTCCTACTTCTCTCAGTCTGTTGATTTACAATTGCTCGTTTCACTTCACCATTGAATGAGGAAGGTCTTCTATTTAATACCATCTCATCCATCTTGACTAAGGAATTGCAATTTCATTGTGCCACAAAATTCTCTTTGGGAAGTTCTGATAAGTTTTTCTTAGAATTTAAGATTTTCTAAAAAAAATTGCTCCTATTTTTCCTCTCAGTCTGTGGATGAGTTTGCACTTTTGAATCACTCATCTTAAGTCTTAAAGGAGAACATAATGTCAGACATACTGTGCCCATCACAGTTACAGTACATGCAGTGATATTTTTGTCCATGGGAACAAAGTGTTATTTTTGAGTGTCTTTATTCCAAGTTCTCTTGGCTGGTAATCTTACCAAATAAGACAGACTGCATAAGCAATTGACATCCGTCAGCCAGCTACTGCTTCCTCTCCTTTGGCCCTTTAAGCATAGGATGGTACTCAAGGTGTGAGAGATGTATACTGGCGGAATGGCAAGACAACAACAATATTGCTGCCTACAGCTTCTCCTTTACATAAAATGCACCTTGTGGTTTAGAAAGCATGACCTGCCACATACCACAGATCCAGCAGGCGAAGGCTGGAAATCAGCTAGAGAAAACACTTGGGTCTTCAAATATAGCTACATTTATTGAACTTCCACATCATACAGCTGGAGGTCAGAGGATATTCTTATGAACTCCTGAGTGAAAGATTCTGAAATTACAATCACCAAAGAGCAGCATAAAACTGCAACACTAATCAAGTAGTGTTCTTGCAACTTAAGTTGTTGTCAAGCCTGCAGTACCATTCAGCATAGAATTATGCAAGGTACTACATCTACAGCACTATTCTCTGTTGCCAGCATGTCTGCCACAACTGCAGCACACCGAGTCCAGCATTTGCATCTAACCTTGGAGCACAGCCTGCGCTCCTTCACAGCCAGCTTGGCTTCTCTGCTATTATTGAGTTGCAAAGTGATAGGAAAGTAGCAAACAGTTGGGCCATGCTGTTTGGCCAATTACTATTCACAGAGAGAGCAGCACCAAGCTACAAACTCTTTCACAGGAAAGATGACACCAGCATTGACAGGAATTGGAAAATCCTCAGGATTAAGCCCTTGGTTTATTATAAAGGTTGTAAGACATCAGAACAAGAGGGATTGGTTTTTGGTTTGGTATGGAGTGCTTGTTTGTGTTGGGTGTGGCTTTTTTAATTGGCTTTGGATTTATTTGGGGAGGCAGTGATTTATTTATTTTTAAAAAAGCATAAACTTCAGCTTAACATCTTGGGCCTGAAAACATTTGAGTGATATTTCTTATATCCATGGTTACAGAACATACTTTGAGACTCCAGACACATCTTGTCTTGAATCTAGCTGCTGTACCTAAACATATTCAGATCTTATCTCTAGTGTCAATAACAAAAACTGAAAGTGGACCCGCAAAAGCAGAACTTCTGAAATAACAGAAATCCCCTTTTTGAACAAAGTCCAGTTATGACAATTTCTTTGGTCATGCAGGTCCTTTCTGGGATATAGTTAACTTCATAAGCAGAATCAAGAAGTTTTTCTGGCTGCATGAGTCACTTTTCTATGCTAGCATAAACACCTCTGATCTTACTCAGAGTGCTCCTTACAATTATCTGGAGATGCAGACCTGCATGAATAATTTATATATTGGGTTGGTAGCAGAACCAAAATATACATTAAAAGTTTATTCAACTCATGCAAAAACTAGAATATCAAGGTATATTAAAGGAAGACAAATCTAAATTCCCATCTTAGGTCAATCTCTAGTTTTACTATGAAGGATTTTTGCAGACTAGAGTTTCAAGAATAGCTTAATTGCAAACATTTATTTCAAAATTTTAACAATCAGCAGTTCTGAAAATTTTTCTGACGCTTTAGGAATACTGCATTTATATCTGAAAAAATACAACCCAATTTTAAGTGAATTGTCTCCTCAGAAATACATTCTTCAGAGTAGTTTCTTCTCCAGGAAAAAAAAAAAAATAATCCCCTAGTCCTAATTGCACATACATCTGCCCAACTCCCTAAAGTTCCAATCCACAGACAGTAATAAGAAAGCCATCACTTTCTATTCTTTAGTCCCTGCAACAGAATTAGGTTGTGTTTTTTTTTTAAGAGTTACATGATTATGTATTTCCAGTCTCTTAAACATTCTTCAAAGACAGGCTAGCTAGATTTTATACAGATGCACGTTGGAAAAGTGTACCCAAGTGAGGTTTTCCACTCTAAGTGGATCAGTTAAAACATGAAATAACTACATGGACTCCCAGGCCGGCAGGAGCAACAAACATCAGAGCATTTGGACCTGATGTGTAACCTTGGGCATGTGCCCTACCAGGGGGTGATTGAACTATTCTTAATCATCACCCTGGAAAAATCTGCAATAAGCCTGAAGGTGCTTAATCTTCATGTACTTTCATAAAATAAGATAAAGGTGAATCAATACTAGATTAGACTGTTTACACATAGCAGTTAAAAACATTTAAAGTCATATGAGGACACTCAATAGAACTGTGCCTGTGCACCCATATTACAAAGCTTCTACTTCCTGCACAGCTTCATCTAATCTCACACAAATGTATTTATCTACAGGGTACTAGCTGCACTAGTACTCAGTTTCAGTCTACAGTTTTAACTGTGGATTCGTGCATTTCCTGACTAAGGTGTCTGTTAAGAATAGTGCTTAAGACCAGTTAGCTTTCAAAGCATGTTCACCTACATAGGAAAGATGCACTTGCTGCCTGTCCACCTTCCATAAAGAATTAAGTATCCAGTGGTAAAAGCACAGTTCTAATGCCATCAACAGAAAAATGAATTTTTAATATATGGGAGGGAATGAAGAAACTTCACTACTTTAAGTCACCAGCTGCATTTCAGGGATAAGACCTAAAACTGTCTCCCTCTGCAGTTTTAGTATTAATGTATCAAAACTGCCTGTCAAATGGTCTTGATATTCTTTTTAGATCTTAAGTGTACATCTATTTATAAATAAATTATAACACGCATAAACTTAAGAGATGTGGGTCATTACACAGGAGTATAATTAAATCTGCCTGAGTTCCTACAAGCTTCATAGAAGCCATGATAAAATCTTCTTGACTCAGATTAAAAATAAATTGTTGAGTAAATTAGATTTCCTGGTGTTTTATCTAATTAATCCACCTCTTAACTTAAATTGGTTGGCTTTTTAATTACCAGCAAATCTCATCCATATGAGAAGGGTTTTTTCTGCTCATATCTTTTCTTTTAGGTATACTATGGTTTTGGTGGGGGCTGGCGGTACATGGTGTTGGGGGCAGGTGTTTAAAAAGGGGTCTGTCTTATTTACTTGCATAGTCATGTTATTGGAAACCAAGACTAAGGTGATCCAGGTTAAGGAGAACCTAATTTGTGTTGCATTCTTCTACTTTTACATCACACCACTTTGTACAACTGTACAGCTGGGATGCAAGCCCAGCACATCTAAAATATAAGAAGCAAACAAGTGCCACCACTCTGCAAAATATATTAAAACTCCCTAGGTTAAAGTTTCATACAAGCATATCTCTCAATTTCCTCCAAGCAGTGCTAGAAGGTGGTAGTCTAAAGGCAATCCTTGTATCATTTAAAAAAAAACCAGAAAGTTATCTTTGTTTCTTCTCTTCCTCCCTCCCCAGCCATATTGAAACAGCAGACTTGAAAGCAACCTTAGTTTTCTAGATTTGACCGGTCCAAGAGCGGGGAGGGGCAGAAATCAAGCCAGCAGAACACAAGTAAACAAGAGTTCACTGGGGAATCTCAAAAACCCAGGTAAGTTTTACACTAGTTTTAAGTTTGCTTGAATCCTATGGGAGTTTCAGACAAATTCAGATATTACTGCCTGCATCCTACAACATTCTGACTCTTCTCTTTACATTTTTTCATTTGTATGGAATAGTCTCGAACTCACAGAAAGTGTTCTCCTGCAGCACAGTTGTTTCATTTTTTTAAGTCTTTGTTTGCTCTAAAAACTGCTGGTGTCTGCTCCCAGGAGGTAAAGGCTCCTGTCTTTGCCACTGTGCATAGAAGCACCTTGCATAATTCCAGGGGGAATTGCAGCCTCCAGGTAATCCCTTGAGTGACAGCTTTTATCTTGTTGCCCACATTTACTCATCCAGCTTTTCAAGAAAAACCCAAAAATGTATTTATTCTTTCCCCCAGACACCTAAAACTCAAGAAAACTTACACAAAGAAAAAAGACTGTACACTTACTCATATTTGCACACTGCTTTTACCTTGGAAGACTTGGCAAGTGTTATTGAACTAGATCGCTGCCTGTATAGGCCAGATTCTGTCACCAACTCCTTTCTCCTGGTCACTGCCAGTCAACATCCCTCCTTCTACCAACTGACCACCAACCTTCAAACCACTGCAGAAAATCCCCTTGGCTCACCTTAGTCACACCCAGGCAAGTGCTTTTATATAACACATTTGTAATTGATTTTTCTCAGAGAAACAAAATTGCATGTCTAGTAGACACTAAAATTTGCCCCTTGTTTCTTCAAAGAATTTATCTTCTTCCTTACAAGGCATTCTACCGGCTATTAATCTTTCCTCCAAATCAGCTGCTACCTTATTTGTTTTACAATGCTTCAACCAAGAGCTGAAAAAATACAACTTTAAAATTGAAGTTTAGATAGTATAGGGAGTTCTCTTTGTCACCAAGAATGTTTTCCAACATGAATTCCCCGGTATTTACACAGCCATGTTTCATGCAAATAGAGTTTGTATGTCCCTTACAGTATCTAGCCATAACTGCCAAAGTTGATCAAACACAGAATCACACTTCTTGCCTTTGCGAGCAGGACAACCATAAATCACAATTTCTGAAGACAAAAGGAAATTTATTAAACAGTTTATGCTGTTCTCAAGGAGCTCTCTGTACAACCACCTCTGTCCCGCTTGGCTCTAGACAGAGAGAAGCAGAGCATAGTCACTGCCATTAGCAGACCATATTTATTGGGTAATCCAAACATTACACACTAAGAATGTACACACATTTTTTTAAAGAATATTAATCTAGCTTTACATAAAACAAAGGAATTATGGAATAAATGAGAAAGCCGGGCCATTCATGTATTTAAGTCTCGTTGAATTTCGTCATTTGATAGTTGAACACCATCACCTTACAAGGTGACACTACACAGAGCAGCAGAGAGCTGTCTACTGGTTACATTGCAGATCCTGCACCTTTAAACCAGCTGCAAGGTGCCACATGAATCCTGAGAACTTGACATACCTTGTTGACTGCCTGTCTCAATCCAGACTACAGTGGACTCACTTATAGCAACACTGGCATTTTACACTTTTTACAGAGGGACAAGGGGGATATCCAGATTTTAAGGTCTCTAATCTCCACCCAGGAGAGTCAGGAGGCGGCACAAAAAGGCTGAGCATTCTTTATATTAAGCATCTCATGGTGAGAGACAAACACATGCTTTGAAGTTTAACAAAAAAAAAAAAAAAAAAGAGATAATATGATTGAAGACAATCTCAAGGTTTCTGGTAGCAGCAAAAATTGAGGAGGCATCATTTGTCACAGTCTAGAGGCTTCATTGCAGGTGCTTTTATCCTGGCAGTATCTCTGATATCTTACAAGTCACCTCTTGAAGGGGATAGAGTTATTTTATACACATAAGCACTCATCAGTAAGATCTGACATTAAAATTAAGATGCAGTTGTGTAAATGTAAACATCTCAGAGTCAAAAACCAGATGGGGTAGTTTTTAGCCCATGCGCTATATAAACAGGCAAGGACAGCTTAAATAGGGAGAGATTGACATGGCAAACCAACGTTAACTACATTCCTACTTTATCTTAGGAGGCATTTTGACAGGATTGTGCAAAACAATCAAGTTTTCATGAGTAACCTTCCCTGCAGATTACGGCAATATGTTCCATCTAATCTCTCTATCTTTTCCAGGCATTAATGCTTGTATGTCAATCTCCACAGAGCATGATACGACAGCAAGATAGAAACAGACATTTCCTACATTTTTCATAAATTTGTTGTAGGGAATGATTAATCTAATGATGTACAGTCACCAAAGTTTGACAGTGTAAAATCTGCATCAGTGGCTGCGATTTAGACACATGGTATTTCTGTATGAGTAAAACTTCTACAAAGCCTTAGGAATTATTTATTCTGCTCAATCAGCCTACTCTCCATATTTGAAGAGTGCCAGAGCAGTTTTCTAGAAAACAGGAGAGGTTATGTATAGCTAGTAAAAATTAATTTATAATGACTAATTACATCCCAGCCTATAATACTTCTATAACCATAGGTGAATATATACAGTGTTAACAGAGTGTTATAGCAACATTGATGCACAACCTGCCACGGCTGTTGGTGGTGGACAATTGCTCCACATTGCATGCTGAATACCTCTTGTTTTTGCCCATCACTGACTCCCAAGCTGCCCAGTTACCCAGCCAATGCTTCAGCTCACTTGCTGAAGCCTTTGGTGCAGTCTCCCACTGCACTGCAGATCATCCTCCATACTGCAGACTGAAGGATTGCTCAGGGGGATAACACAGCAGCAATAGTGCTATACTGCTTCTCCTATTCTATCTTCCCAAACAACCGTTGACTCCTTGAAAATGCTGCCTGTGCCTCCACAATACGAAGATAACTGGGTTTCCCCAGTTCAACAGTAGAGCGCTGTCAGTGTGTGTCCTCATTTCATTGAATTATTTTAAAGAAAACATCCAAAAACCTTTTTCTGTGGCCACTTAGAAATGAGTCAACATCCCCAAGCTATGCCAGAGAGAGACACCAGTGATGCTGGGCTGTACATAACAATCACATTTATGCTGCTGGTGAGGTTTTACATAGAATTCTGTGTTCAGCTGGGGGACACTACACCTCAATGGGCAGGTCCATTAGAAAGTCCAGAAAGTAAATAGCAGCTAATTCAATAATTAAAATAATCCCAGTTTAGAAAATTATCTATAATGAAAACTCAATATACTGTCACTGTTTAACACAAGAGGGGAAGGAGAAGACACAAAAGAAATGACCTCATTCCCATCTCATATTAAAAACACCTCTGCTGAGACTCATGAGGTGTTTCTGTAAATGCAGCCAGTTGTCATCACTTTGCTCCCTCAAAGAGCAAGCTCAATTACAATTTCATGCTCCTTGCAAAGCCTGTATCTTTAGCATGTTGTTCAAAACTGGCACTTGATCTTCTAGTACAACTAGATATTCCCATGTGACAGCAAGCAGAGGAAATCCTAGGCTGGAAGACAAAACCAAGTAATTCTTTCAGCCTCTCCTTTCTAAAATTCATCACAACCACACATCACAGCATAGAGTTGTACACTGAATGATTGATATTGTGTCTATTAATGAATGTATGTTGTGAAATGTTACATTTTACTTGAAAACAAATTTAAATAGTATTCACTCAAACCTAGCAGGCTAAGGTTTCCCCTTCTAGATATTGTGTATAGTGTGACAGCTCTTAAAAATCTACTTAAATGACCCTAATACAGCCACTGAGCAGAAACTCTGGTAGTACATTTATGGTTCAATGCTTTTTAATGTTTCCAAGTCACTTTTCCACACAGTTTATAGAGAAAAGTTGAGATTTCTAACCAAAACTTCGCCTTTTTCCAGATGTACCTGACTACTTCCTTCTGACTAGATCAAAACACTTTCCATCAACTGTTTGTGACTTACAAAGAAGTAAGATGAAGGAATTCAAACAGTTTTCAGATATATTGAAAAGACATTTCACAAAGTTTTTCTTTTTCATTGATTCAGCATTTTCTGGCAAAAAAAAAAAATACAAAACCCACCACCTTTCTCTTCTGATTTTTTTAATACTGTCATGCTTAGTAGAACCAGTGAGAAAAGAATCTAGAATGAAAAAAAAAAAAAGGTTGTTTTTTCTAAACTCATCCTAACTTTTGCTATTCTTGCATTCACTTGGGTGTTAGTTGTTAGCCAGAAGTGACTCCTATGTGATAAATCAATGGGTTTCTTAGCCCAGCAAATTCTAGACTTTGAAATTGATACAGCCCTCAGGACACTAGAAGTTATTGCCCACCACCTACAATTAGCCTGTCATTTGATTCACCTGAGTAGAGAAAGACTGAATTAAAAGTTCCTTCCAGATCAGGATTAAGTACCATCAGTTGCACAAAAAAGAACACTCGGTTCCCCATCTATATGCAGCATGTGTTGCACTAGCCAAATTCAATGTTATTAATAACTTTCATAAGCATTCACATAGCACTATAATAAAACTAAAAACTCTGAAAAATGTGGAAACATTTATTATTTTTCTAATTTTCAATGCAACTTGGCTACTAGCAGGGTTGCAATAGCATGGCCTTGAAGCAAAGAAAAAAAACATCAGCTATCAGAACTTTTGTGCTAATTGGAAAAATACCTACTATTCTTTTGATGTCAGTGTGCAACTTCAGCACAGTTCCAACACAAACTAAAGCTACCAGTGCTTGCACTGGATTTACACAAAAATAATTTTTGTGTACTTAATTCAAGCAAAGTGAAGGTATTAACTAGTCGTACCTCTCCGTATGCACACACACAAAGGAGTCTCATAAAATCTTCTGGGTTCGTTATGTTCCACCAGCTGATTTGAATGTACATCAGAGTGTCACTGCCCTGAAAAAAAGTGACTTTCACATAAGGCCAACAGCAGCTGCAAGCAACACAGAAGACTGTATTATTTGTTTTCCTTTAAGACAAACTGTTTCTTCATGTGTATTCCCCCACCCAAGAGAGTGATTTTGCTGTTTTCAAGGGCACAATGTGTCTACAGTGTTTGGTATTTAGGAGATATTTTAAAAGTGCAGACTTACTAAGCATTAAAGAGGCTGCTTTGCAAAGCCATTCAGAAACACATTCACAGATAAAAAGAGATACATATTCGTGACTTCCCTACCAGTAAACTGAAATTAACCTGTACTAGGAGATAGGAAATAATTAATATGAGAAGACTTCTCAAACCATTGCTAAAGCCCCAGGAAAATGTAAATCCCTAACACATAATTCACACCTCCAGCACAAATAAAAATTAATTCCTATTTTGCTGGTAGAGAAAATTAGTCAGGGAAGTTGGGAGAAATCTCCAGTTTGCATACTACAATATCAGGCACCTATATTTATATACAGATAAACACAAGTCATCAGATTTTCAGAAAGGACCACCATGCCTAAAGTATTTGGTATTGACAGCAAGGAAGACTTTTCTGTTTGCTTATGCAACTCCATTTTCATTTCTTCAGTTTCACTTCTATGTTACTTATCAGCATTTGGCAAATGGTAATCTCAAGATATGTCAAAATTTTTTTGCTCTGAAGCAAACCTTTTTCTGACAGACAGTATAATTATTTCTCCAGGGCCCTGCTCTGCCATCATTAGTTATGCTGAATAACCCTTTCAGCCATGAACAGCCATAGCAAGTTTAAAACAAGTTAGGCTCTTTCCAGTCTGTGCCAGGGAATGCTACATGCTCTCCATGTATATTACTTACTGTGTTTTCTCAAGGTAGGAGTCAAACAGCCAGCCTGCCCAGGCTAGCAAATATAGAAGCAGCTAGTTTCCCAGCTCAGCCACTCTAAAATAATAAAGAATAAGTTTTAACTTAAAAAAAAAAAAAACCCCAACCAATATAAGAAAGGGAGGTGGAGGCATTATGTCTAGCTTGAAGCAAGACCAAAGATGGTTTAGGAAATCAGAACAAATGTTTTCTAGGATTTAAGTAAAAATAAATTAGATCAATCCTTTGACAAAATTAAGACTGTGAACCACTTCAAGAGGAGAAGTGGAATTTTGAAGGACAAACTACAATAGATCAGGACTAAGAAGCTGTTTAAGTAAGTGGTCTGATGTTCCCTGTTGGTAGCTCAACCAGTTCTTCTAGCCACAGGAAAGGTTTGCTGAGCACCAGTAGTGAACCCTTGTGGGTTGCTGGCTGCCTTGGGAGGGCAGGGGCAGCAGGCTGAACTGCACACCAAACCCACCTCGAGCCCCAGCTGCAACTAAGCATGACAGATTTACAAACGCACAGACTGCTTCATTTATTATTTAAGGCTTGCAATAAATATTTGCATGACTTGACATCTGAGAGAAAGCATACAATAATCCACAGTACTCCTTTATAACAATTATACCACACTGAAATTTCAAACCAGGATCTATTAATTTAATAACATCCTACTTTTTGCTCATAATTACCTCTTGCCTTATCCCAAACGTGGAGGATAGGCTGCAACCCAGCTATTAAAGTTCTTCCTATGTCATCTGTAAGTAGCAGCAATAAACTGTGGTAGAATACACAAGTATTGCAAAGCAGCTTCTGAAGTACAAAGACTGTATATAGTGACTAATCTAATTCTTCCATCAATATCAGAAGTTGAATGACAAGGTACATCAAATACACTTGAATATTCAGTAGACTGTCACTATGTAACATACCCTTTTCAAAATAATCTCTTTCCAGAGCTAATGACAGCTGTTGATCTTCCAGTATTAGAGTTTTCTGGTGTGCCTTTTGATTTCTTTATAAACAGAACAAGAAGATGGCAAAAATCTCCATTATTTAGAAAAGGGTCAAGAAGCACACCAGAAAACTGAAGACCATAAATTTTAACATCTGTTGCACAATAAATCTTGGAAATTGTCTTGAGGTATGCAGGAGGAGCACCTGGGCATACACAGCTGATTAACAACAAGGCTTGCTGGCATTTTTGGAATAAACCACTGTTTTAATGCATTTGCTTTCAGCAACCAGCATATTGTTCTCAGAGATACATTGGTTTTGCGTAGTGACAGAATCACAATAAACCTTTTATTGTGATAAACAATAAAACAACAAGAAGGCGGAAAGAACAAGGAAGGCAAGAAGAAGGAAGAACACATAAGAAGGCATGGGAGGTCTGTCCTGAGCATCTGACTGTCTTCAGTGCCTGCCCCATTGAACATATCGTTTCAGAAACTGGAGCCAAGTAGTTAGATAATGCCTGAGCATTTAAAGAGACACTTAATGACTTGGACAAGCAATAGCTCCTTCTTTGCAAGGAGATGGTTTCACAAAATCACCAAGTTGGTGACAGGTTTACCATGACCACCCTCCCCCCATGCTTAAGTGACTCAACCTGTCCCCTTGCAGTTGCTGTCCCAACTAGTATTATCCAGAATTTGTAATCACTGCAGAACAGGAATAATGCATTTGTGTTCATACTCTGTGATATTTCATTTGTCATAAAAATCAATAAAATTTTCAGAAAGGCATTTTGTGCTCTGAATGTGCTAATGTGACATTCACTGGGCCAAATTCATCCCTGAAACAACAACTAGCTTCCTGGAGTTCATGCTGTGCCTGATTCAACATAAGAGCCCAGGTTTTTTTCCTGCTGTCTGCAACAGGGGAAATTCCACCCTTGGCAATACAGAGAAGACAAATTATGACAGTTAAACAGAGATAACAAGTCTAAAGTGGAAGTTTATCATTCTCAGCCTCTTCCTGAATAAGACAGACAAGTTTGTCTCCTGTGATTCACTCCCCATCACCCTCTCCTTGTAGATTGGCATCTCTCCTAGTGGAAGTTTCACACACTTGGGCTGATCCACAAACATGTTATGTCTACAGCCTCATTCAATTTGCATGCTGAAAGTTCCATCCTGGCCAAAACCTCATCCACCCAAGCTTAACAGCACATCAGGGGTTTTCAGAGGTCCCATCCATTGGTGAGCTCTAAGAACAGGACAAGGACCTTTAATTTGGTGGATACCAACAATTAAGAGAATGAGCTCATCACAAACCTGATTGCTTCAAATGCTTGGGAGAAACAAGCTGGCTTCCCACAGAGCCAATAGCTGTATGCCACCCTGCAGGCCAAAGGCTCATGAACATCAACAGACCATATCTTCTACTACACCCACAAGGTCAGCTTTGAACACCACTTCCTTCAGCTGGGATTTAGAGATTGGATGGGTGAAGGTAGGTTAGAGCTCTGGCCTGCTGCCAGAGCACTTTGGCAAGAGAAAAAGCTTAACTACAGAAGATATGCAGGCTTCCAAGAGGAACAGAAGCTACACGTTGTCAGAGATGGAAACAATAGCTTTCAAAAGGCTCAAAGGATGCAGTTCAGCAGTTACAAGCTAATGATCACTAGCAGGGCTGTGCTAAAGATTGTTCAATACAAATGTGTTAAAAAAAAAACCAAAAAAAAACCAAAAACCTCTGGCAATTCCTCAACCAACACTCAAAAAACCCCCCTAGTAGCTCCTTTCTTCACCATTCTGCCCCTTTTGTGGGAGTCTGTCCTGTCCACCTGTGGCTTAGCCTCACACTCCCTCAGTGAGAGCTGACCAGCTAGGTCTGGTTCACCATCCAGTTGTGTCCCAGGCAGGACTGGCTGATAGTCCTCTGCCTGGCTGATATAGCTCAGCAGTTGGCTTTTCTGGGGTCCAGAAGCACAAAAAGGGTGGCTAGCTCTTCCACAGCCAGTCCTAGGCAGTTTTATGTACAGCTACTGTTATGTTTAGATACAGAAACTGGCAAGCACCCCAGGCAATCCTTTTCATCTCCACCACCATCTAGTGCAGCTTAAGAGAAAATAAAGATCCACAGAAGCTGCAAACACACACTAGTGGCAACACTTGCTGCAAATCCCAGCACTCTTTTCCATCTCCAAATGAACCTAGCCTTTTCTTAGCACTCTCCTTCATGCATGCACCCTAGAATCCATAAGCACTGCCTTAGAGGATAAGTTACTTAAAGTACAGATGGACCTGAACTGAAGCTAGGGTCAGAGTACACTACTGTCAAGGAAAAAAGAAAGCAAAACCCTAATCTAGGTCTCCACAGACCACGTTCTTTGGTTTACCAGAGAGAACAGCCTCCTTCATGCAATTTTTCCTGAGGCACCAGTTCCTCCACAGCCAAACACAGAGTCAGTCCAACCAAAGGTGAAGGTAGCAAGGGAGAGGAAACATCCACACAACTATTGGCCATAAAGAGTCACTGCTTCAGGTAGGTGCAATGAATTAGCCCTCTGCCAGTGTCAGGTTTGCTTATGTGGTGATGGATTTTTAATAGCCCACAAGGAAAATACCACACTAATACACCACCAACCTAGAAACCAGAGCTCAAGCAACAAGAACAGCTTATTCGATCCTCTGAAAGGCAGATGTGCCTGTTTAACACTGTATTAGTGCCTCCATGTTGACCATGGATTACTGAAAACATACAAGGGACTTGATCTCATACTACACTATTGTTAAAGAAAAGCAAAGGGCTTTGGTTTAATGTTGAAAAGCTTTTAGAGGCTGGATATATAATTCATCTAAACAGTATCTGCTCTATTAGACATGAATTCTGGACAGGTTAATGCCAGCCTGTCACACTTTTCAATGAGCAGCATCCTTATCTTGCCCATGTAATTCAAATACTATACATAAAAAGCTAGGAGGAAAAAAGTCCTGAGAGATGGGCGAATGTTAAAGTGAAACAGAATTAAAATGCATTTACAGTCAGAAAAGCAAGTGGTAGAAAAATGGCACACTACTCCAGAGCACAGCTGTACAAGCAAATTCATTTTTTTGGTTCACTGACAGAACAACGAAAGTGTTTTTTCTCACAGCAACATAATGTCACTTTACCCTTATTTAAATAAAGATAGAGCATTTTGAAATTAAAAATCTTTGCAAGCAAAGAACCTAAGTATTATGCTTTTACCTTCTGTATTTTCCTCCCCGACCCCAACAAGAGTTAAGTGGTTTCAGTTGACAAAATTTTTTTTGTTAATAAACTAGTAGAGTGAACATGTTCCCTTCATTAAGTCTCAGCAGCCTCTGCACATTAATAGGTGTCTGTTACAATTTTTCCCCTCATACGAGCATCTTAAAGTTAACACCACCTGAAAGCTCCCCATTCATACATCCTTGGTAATAACTCTCTCCCACTATTGAAAAGCTGGATATCACTATTGGACAATCAGTGTAACAAATCTACTGTGATACTGAAGAGTTAGACATTACTTACTTGCACATATATACACATAACCCTTATGAAAGAAATGGGAAGACTGTGCCATTGTTCCCCACCTACCCCTGCAATAAAAAAAAGTGGCTTAGGAAAACAGGTAAAGGTTACATAGATTGGAAGAGAAGACATATGATCAATTCACAGGTGCAGTAGTTCATGTATAAACACAAGCATCTAGTATATACATTTTACAGTGTCTGTGTAGGCATATGAAGGAACAAGTATATCCATAGCTTTCAGAGCTCCAAAAGATACCCAAGGCTTAGAAATACATTTTTCTTAAATATGTCTTGATTTAATGTAAAAAATTCTATTGTCAGCTGGAAAAAAGCAAATTTAATAATAAAGTTCAGATGTCAAAGCCAAGCTGTTAGTTTAAATTTAAAATGTGACATTTTTGAAATACCTAACATCAAGCAGACATTATTTAATTTTAACACCAGTTTAGAGGGTTGTTTTTTTCTTTCATAGCTGTTCTGTGATAAACTTACAAAGTTATTTCACATAGAACCCACTCCGCATCCTTCCTAAGCTGCTACAAATAAAACATTCAAAAAAAGTCTCTACTCCAGTGATTCTCTTTCCATCACAATTCGCCTGCAGTGTTATTAAAAAAGTAATCTATTGCACAACAAAATGTAAGTGGAGCTCATGTGTTCAATCAGCACTCTCACCTCAGAGGAACAAATTCTATTTTCAATAATGTTAATTACTTTTCTTAACAGTCCTCCTCTTCTGCATTCACAGCTCTCATTTTAAGTCATTGCATAAACTTCTGCTAGGGTAACCCATAACTGTTTGAGACGGATTAACACAATAAAACTATTTCAAATTGATTTGTTTATTACTTACTGAAGGATCGGATCACTGCTGCAGTCAATAAATGCATGCTATTTAGGAAGCAATGTAATTATTTGGTATGTTTCCAGTTAAACCTGTTAATAGTCCATGTCCATATAGTGGTTTGGGACTCTTCCTCCTCAGTAAGATGTTCAGACTTGGTGGTGGGGGTGATGTTGCATTGCGTCTAATACAGCAGTAACACATTTCCCATTGTAACTAGTTACTAGCAGCAAGAAAACACCTAGCCCCACTTCAATAGATATAAATGCTGCTACTGATTTCAATGCAGCCTGGGGTTTATGTATCCTCTAGTATTAAGGTAACCTTTCATGTGAATTTCTAGAACCCAACTGTTTTCAGAGTTCCAAGCCTGCTCTTGTGGCTGCAGGCTCAATATTTAATCTACCCTCCCCAAACAGGGGGGAGCTTAGACTGATGTGACAAGAACCCAGGATTCTGGGGAGCAGCCAGATTTCAATTCAGGTTTATCTCTAACTGCCACAGCACTATGTACTGCCAAACAGGAAAAAATGAACAAAATAAGTAGAAGAAAAAAAAAATAGCAATACAAGAGTCACAATCTAAACACTGTAGATTTTTTTTTTCCTACTGCAATATCCAGATTGCTCTTTTCCTTCACTCCAACTTCACACAAACCCAGTGCAATCAGGAATTGCAGGCTGTAAAACAACCAAATCTTCCATCTGCAATGGTAATTGGATCCAAGAATAGGGTCAGACTGACCTATATTGTCCAGTAATTTGGGGCTGTAGTAGGTAATCATTAACTGAAGCAGTTGGTGCTAAGGCACTTTGTGAAAAATAAGCCGGTTTTGTGTTTTGTACTAGTCTTGGTTTGGCCCACTGTGTTACGTTTCACCATGTGTTTTGAAAATGTCCTGCAGACATCTTTGAAGACCACCTGCATCAGCAGTTGAAGTGCACCTACAGTGGAGCTTTTTGGTTTGTTCTGGAGAAGTCTGAACTATCACATGCACTAACTTAATTTCCCAAATACTAACATGTAGTAAGCATGGATGACTGGAAGATTCAATAGTGCAGTTCTGAAGTTAAATGCTAACTCATTGCCTTTTATAGCTTTTCTTTAAATCTCCACCATTTCTGCAGCACAGTAACCAAAACTGCAAGAAGAGTTATGCAGGAGTCAGATTTCTAGACCAACTATTGTCTAAGTAAAAAGACAGCCCCCAGGAATCTACAGAAGCCATAATCACCATATACCAGTGCTATCATTGTCAGGAAATAATGTCATGTTTGCTTTAAGCAGCCAGGAGGGATTTTTTTCACCCCTACCAATGGATACCTGAGAAAATCATGCCCCTCTTTCACTTGATAATCCCACCTGTTGAGACTGACACTATAGCGATCAATTAATCGGGAAGATCTTATCAGTTTATGCCTTTACTAACAACTGCCCTGTAGATCTCATAACAGATTTGAATGGGAATGGTAAATAATAGTTAATCCGTACTTTAAGTCCCCCATAAAAACTAGGATGCAATGTCATAAAAATCTTTTATATGCTAAAAGAAGAGTTCATCATCTAAAGGCACTAAAAATGAGAAAAAGAGGATATTAATGCCTGTTTTAGAACTGTAAAATTATTTTTCTAGCTTTTAGAGTGAAGAAAGAATTGCTATATCTGAGGATTGAGCTAGCCTGGGATATTTATTTAATTGGAATGACAACCTTTCTGTATCAAGCTTGTGCACAGAAAGAACTTGGACATTGCCCTATACTTACCAATATTTTCCAGGAAATGTAGCCTACTGTCTGAAGAAAAGTATCCATGTGAAATATCTGACTCCCACACTCACCACCCCAGGAAGCAACTGAAAACGTAAATAAGCAAAGCTTCCTTTTCTCTTATCAAGAGAAGAGTATCCCTGGATACGGGATTATGCTAACATTTTGTTTAGTTTCCTTTTACACCATTCCACATGTGGCAGGCAGTATTTGGTCACCAGCAGCCAGAACAAGGATGATGGTTACAACAGACTCTGCCTTACTGTTCACTCTTGATTGCTACCCACAACTCTGTCATATTACATCTTTCACTTTTAATTATTGGCAAACTTAAACAAGTGTCTTACTCCATTTTGTAGCCAATATAATTTCCAGCTGAAAAAAGCAAAAGGCTTAAGTATTTAATAAGAAAAAGTAGATATTGGGTATTGATGTACACTTCTGACTCTGTAATTCAGTAGGTCTAGCAAACGTAGTATTCTCATTTCCATATGCATTCTTCATCATGTGTTCAAGTATGATCATATAGACTGTTTAATATTTCTGAATTAAGTAAAATAAGCCTCTTGTGGCTAGAGATGTTTATTATTCTAAGAATTTTGAGGTTGTTAGGCTAATTTTATATGAATTACTATCCACTGCCTGACACCCTTAATATTTTTCATTGATATGCCTTGAAGGATTTATTTTACCCTAAAGTCAACTTTGCTGAAGCAGTATATAAATTGCCTTTCAGTTTACCTATAATTTCACCATAACCAATTCTTCACAGCTGTTCAGATATAATGCATCTCTAATAATGCTCAGTGATACAGAGACACTTTTTATTCCTTATTCCATATTTGAGTCAAAACCAAGTTGTCAGGAAGAGTACGCAGTTCACAGAAACACACTCTGCTTCCCATCCACCCTCCATCAAGAGGGACACTGAGCACAGGCCAAACCTTGGCACATGCACATTCAGCAGAGCCAGGCTGGTAGATACCAGAAGAGTACAGGTCCTCCAAAAAGCAATGATTTCCTAATGTTCCAGAAACACTCTCATACTTCGGATATTAAATAAGTTTGACAAATTTGGGGGAAGACACCACTACCATTCATGAATAGGATTAAGACCTCATTTTATGAATCACAAATTATGCTGTCTAAGTAGATGTAAAGTGGTCCGTGCTACCTCCTCAATCAAGCAACTGCATTCAGAAGAGACAAATCTTAACATTTGCAGTCTTAATTTTCCAATAAGTTTTGTCATTTATAAGATAAATTAAGAACTTTAAATTATGAGGCTTTATGTTTGTACAGCCAAGCTTGAAGTGACATTTTCTGAAGCTCCCTGCAATATAATTGTCTCTTTGCTCCCTGAAAGAGAGCAGATTCTTATTCTTTAGTGACATCTCAGCCCCAAGCAGGTCTCACATTGCAACCAACATTTATTGCACTGTTCACACCTACATATGGCAGTTGAAGAAAAACCCCATGTGCTCAGTCAAGACTTAGAGCCAGCTATTTCAGGTGGCAGTAGGAACTTTGCTAGTTCCTAGGAAAGCTGCAGGGAAGTTGCATTGAATAGCAACCGTGCAACTGAAGAAGGGGACAGAGCTGAGCCCCCAAGAGCCACACCACCACAAGGAAACACAAAACACTGTTCCAGACTCACTGCCATTATAACACATAGCTGGTATAGCTAAATCCTCAGCACAATGCTTGGTTTCCACCAATGGCAATAACAAAGGCCAACACTTTGTATATCAGCCCACTAGTCCATTCAATCAATCAGTCATAGAATGGTTAGAGTTGGAAGGGACCTCAAAGATCATCTAGTTCCAACCCCCCTGCCATGGGCATGGACACCTTCCACTAGACCAGGTTACTCAAAACCCCATCTGGCCTGGCCTTGAAGACCTCCAGGGATGGGGCATTCACAGCTGCTCTGGGCAACCCGTTCCAGTGTCTCACCACCCTCACAGTAAAAAATGTCTCCCTAATATCTAATCTAAATCTCTCCTCTTTCAGTTTAAAACCGTTACCTTTCACCCTACCACTGAGCAGCCTCATAAGGAGTCCCTCTCCATCTTCCCAGTGCTTTGCTAGCATCCCCCTGAACAATGGAATTTAACCCCCTTAACTTTTTTTGCCCCGTACTTTGCAGTGTTGGTGGTAACAAACATTTGTCACTAAAAAGGTGACTGGGGAAATCAAACAATATTAGCAAAGAAAGCTCTTCAGTGCAGAGCAAGAAAAGCATTATGTCTAATTACAAGTTTTACAATAACTGCATGATACAGTAATTGGGATGGATTTGAAGTGCCTTCAGCAAGCTCCATTTAAAAAAAATTGAGATAGTGAGAAGTAATAGTCATTATATTCAGCCATTAGTAAATATTCTCAACTAATACACTAATGGGAAAAAACAATTCCTGGAAGATACATTTCTGGTTTTTTATAATTACTGGAAAGAAAAAACATACTTGGTAGGATGAAAATTAATTATTTACAAACTTTACAGCTATGCAGGTTTGGGTTGTGGGGTTTATTTTTTCCCCCCTAACAAATGAATCATTGTTTCAAGAACTAAACTCACTTTCTCATTTATTTTCTTCACTCCGATTCACTCCTTAGATTAACAAGACACTATTCCAGAATTAAAACATTATTCTCCTATTACTGTGTAACTCTTTACATTTATTGGCATGACTACACATCCATTTGTAAAGCTGTACACCTTCAAAGGCATCATTTATTGCTTGTAACTGTTTTAAATTTGGAATAGCAGTATCTGACTGAGCCTTGTCGTTTACTTTCAGTGCACATCCAACCCAGCAGCACACTACCAAAGTCACTTAGAGAAGACCTGACGAATAAAATGTTATTCTGTCAAGGGTATGGTAATTCAACACCACTACAAAAATCGATAGGAATATAAACCGAGTTAACATGTCACAAAGCAATGTACGTGCAAACTTGTGAGCATGTGTAAAATGCTGGTGCTCCAACAGTTTCAGTTCATGTTATCCAAGATTCCAGCTCCACAGCCTGTACTTTGTTCTCTGATCTCATGCTCATCAACAAAAACAAGTACGACAAAAAAAAACAACACAAGGAAGGCACCAGTTGCTAGTAGATTACAGAGTATATTCACTAATCTGTGTTTTAGCCTTTACTGCTGTTTTCATTCAAGAGAAGAACAAAGCACGTGGCAAAATTAATTCCCATGAGCTCTTTTGATTTGGAATTGTTTTTTTAAACTGGCATGACTAGTCTGTGTAATAGACTGCAAGATAAACTAGCTGCAACATCTTGTGATAATATCACATAAAATAAACAGTCATCATAAGCCTGAGGATTTTTTTTATCTCTAATATGATTTGTATATTGTGTCCTTGTCCTTGCAAGTGTAAATTACCTTCTTTGCTCCTTTTTTTTCTTTGCAACTCTGTTATCACTGGAAGGTCATCACTCTATTATCAGCCACCATTCAGAGAATGCCAGTTGGCCGATAAAGCACTCAGTGAAGCCTTCCATCCATCTGTCTAAGGATTGCGGGGGTGGAAGGGAGGGATGGAGAAGAAATTGTGTCATTTGAAAACATAATGCAATGTCAAACTGGCTTGTATTCCACAGTATCTCAAACTTGTAGCTCAGACGTGTAGTGTACCATAACTACAGCTTTAGATATAATCATGGTTTTCATCAGGTAGCTAAGGACTCATTCATTCCATCATGCAAATTTTAATCAAGCATGTCACTGAAACATCAAATCTGGCTAAAAACAATTTTAAGCAGATACCTCAGCTGGGATTTTCCAAGGCTCCAAGGAGTCATATGCACACCTTCAAACAGGATTCAGTTTTATTTGGGAAACACTGGCCTCACTCTGTAGCTCCAAATGCATGCTTGCACTCGAAAGATCCCTGCTGATGGTTTCCACGATGCCATCCCTTTACAGCTGCTCCTTCTAAATGAAGTGCTTGGAGGCTTAGCTAGAGGTTGGAAAAGTAGAACTCAGACTTCATTGTTTCCTTTACAATAAAGATAAGCTAAAACCCAGGAATAAACCTGAAAGTGTTAAACATGCTAGGAAAACACGTACCCAAGTAATTATGTGTCATTAATAAGGATTAAACATATTAATAAAATTTCTTGCAGAGGGTTCAGTCAATTGCTGGTATCTTTCATGTTAATTAATACTTGGCACTGTATAAATACTCAGACTGTGTTTTACTCTATTATATTCATAGAAGACAGCTTCCAGAACATTTTTAGGTAGGTGCTAATGAGAAATAATGGTTGTCTGAGCAAAGCACTGGACTAAGTTGAAATACAAGGCTTGGCTCCAGAATTTAAAACTTGCCCATAATTTCACAAGAGGATGACTTTCCCTCCAACACTTTGATTCAGACCCATACCTAGTGCAGATGGACAAGCTTTTCCAGATACAGGAGCTCTGCCATACAAGTCCCTCTTTATCTACTTGCAGGATAATATCCTATACTTGGGATTAGCCCCGGAAACCTATCAATTCTGTGTCTATGTATATACAAGTCTCTTCAGCGCACAACTTCCACTCAGCAGAAGACAGGCTAAATTCATTTTTCAAGATCTAAGTAAAAATTTGTGTCTTATCTGCAGACCAAATACTGAAACAAGTTTGTCTGGCATCTTCATCTCTCAATGACCACCATAGCATCCCTCATTTTGGCACACATTCTTTCCAGAAGGGATAAACAAGGTCTATTTAGCTTTAGTCTGTCTGTGTGGAATAATTCAATAAATAATGCTACTCTCCAAAATGCCAGCCAAACACTATGAGAGACAGGCTAAAAGTCCTTCAACCCAGACTAAAATGTTGGCTTCTTCACAGCTGTGAAGTTCAGATATTCATTTAAATAGCAATTAGGCACCCTGCAGTAGTGCTCATGGTGGCTGCAGAATTATCTGAACTGTCAGATGGAAATAGTTGTTCATGCTAACCTTGTATCTCCAGAGCTCCATATCACTCGGGAACATTGCCTGCTTCTGTACCCAGGAATCATCCAGTTACCATTTAGGATCTAATCTGATCTTTTCTCTGTTACATTGCAGATTATCTACTCATTTTACCAAACTGAACTGCCAGCATGCTGCCAAATTTGTGCATTAAGCAGAAGAATGGTAACATCAATTCCTTCCCCTTAAAGGGATAAGTATTGCTGTAGCAACAAGATTCCTGAAAGAAACACAATACTTGAGCTGATTATTTCTTTTTTTTCCACTGAAAACGTAACTGTAATGCTTAGGTCAGGTTGTCTTTAGTGGCCAGTCAAGTTTCTCTCGTTTTATTTCTGCAAATACTAAAACAATCCTCCATGCTGCAAGAAAATAATCCCTCTTTGGTAAAGTAGGAAAAACCCACAACTTTTCTATATCCTCCCTAGGTCATCAGGATTTTTTCTGGTCCTGCTGAGCTCAGAGGATGACAGTACTAGACAGGTTATCATCGCACTGTCAGAAATTCTTCAAGCTGCCAGCTGCTGCTACTTCAGCCTATTTTTCAATAACCACAGTTCACCCTGCTGCCTGCTAAAGACTTCCATTGCTGGAACAGTCATTGACGACTGGCAGAATTCCTTCAAGGAGGAGAAAGGCTTTGCTACATGTCTGCTTCCCCCCTGCCCTCCTCCCTCAAAGAGGAAGTGACATTTAGTGACAGGTCCCTGTCAGGCAGGAATGACTGGCAGGTTGCTCGCATAGCTCTTGAGAACAGGTTTTGTAAATACATGCTTAAAAGTTGTAAGAGCTCACAAGTCAAAAAAACTTAACAGTAGTTCTTCAAGTACAAGGACAACTTAAGGTTAACTGCTTCCTTAATGTGAAATAGAAATAGATTTACATAAATAAAGTACTTAAAATTAAGGTAGCACTCTTTCTCCTAAAATAGTTCCACAGCAGAGGAGACGAGACCTTGTTTAAGTCCCCTTTGAACTAACGGTGTAGGAAGTCTTTCAGACACAGGTTTCCTAGATTCAGCTGACTAAAGGAGCTTTCTCCGTACAGCAGGGAAGATCAAACAATTGTTACAGGGTTTTGCCCATAGAATGGTCCAGGCTGGAAGAGACCTCCAAAGGTCATCTAGTCTGATCGCCCCACAGTCATCAGGGACACCCCCAACTAGACCAGGTTGCCCAGGGCCTTGTCAAGCCTCACCTTGAATATCTCCAGGGAAGGGGCCTCAACCACCTCCCTGGGCAACCTGTTGAAGTGTTCCACCACCCTCACAGTAAAGAGCTTGTTCCTAATATCCAATCCAAACCTGCTCTTTTCCAGCTTAAAGCCATTGCCTCTCATCCTGTCACTGCAGGCCTTGGTAAACAGACTCTCCCCAGCCTTCCTGTAGGCCCTCTTCACGTACTGGAAGGCCACTATTTCTCTGTGTTAGCAAGATTCTGAAGTGGATGCCAGTTAGTCCTACCTGGATCCCAGAGACCCCTGGAAGTACCGAAGTTTGATGCCACTAATTTCTATAAGCATAGAAGTCTCCAGCAGATGTGAGGCAGGAAAGCAGCTGCATGGGAAGCTGGCTAATGCAGAACCACACAGCAGGCTTCCTCTAGGAAAGGAAGGGGGCAGCCATATACCAGTATTACAGCCCTCCAGAAACTTCTTGGGCACTTGAATCTCACCAGGTGGATAAATATTAACCTGTTCTACAACACAAGCTGAGATCTGGACTGCTACAGATAGGTTAGAGCCAGCTTAGATACACTCACATGAGCTGCCATTAATGTACCCTGTCCACATAGGATGGGCCAGTTCATGCGGAAGTGTGGCACACAAACCTGCTCCTGCTCCCTCTACCACAAACCTTCCAGTCTCTCAAAACAGACTAGAGAATGTTTTGTCTAATAGTTTGATTCTGGATTATAATATTTATCTTTTTTGTTTGCCTCTGTGGCAGATGCAGCCACCCCGACAAAAGCCCATGAAAACTTCCTGCTATGGCTCTTGTCACACCCACATGTGTGGTGGTCAGCGCATACACATTTTGGTCAAAAGGTGAGAAAGTTGGGATCCTCAGCCAGTGGCAGGGGGAGCATATGACTACAGACCAGATTTCGGCTAGGGCATAAATGGAGCCCCACCAGAGAGCTATTTTGAGTTGGTTCTCCTCAGAGCAGCAGGTCTGCAGTCAGGGACTCTCCCTATGTTTTGGAGCCACCCAAGGTTTTGTGAGGTTCCACAACAGCCTCCAATACACTTCCTCTCCTTCTCAGGCTGCCAAGGGTAGAAAAGCACTGCAGAATTAAAAGGGAGCATCAGATGCTACAAAGGCTCATTGGAATATGCTTTTTACAGTCTCAAGACCAGTAGCTCAGTGGTTTATAAAATATATTGGCACAGTATCAGAAAGCAATTTAATAAGCATTACCTATTGCGTTATGGATTCAGAATTCCTCCCTTAAAAAGCATTCACAGCATTAGAGCTGGATATTTTGACAATTTCTGTAAACCTTGCCAAAGCCATTGGAAATACAAGCTACACATAATTCTCTGGCCCACAGATATGTATTAGAAAAACTGGATCCACACAGCAGGTGGAAGTTCCACCCCATCCTCAAATGGTTCATACATTATTTGCAGATGAGTGTGAAGATCATGATGGGTGGGGGTGCAGACAGAATATCCAATTTACAGATTTCTCATAAATTTCTCTTACAATTTTTTTTTTTTAATAAATTGAAGGCATCTTGTTTTATGCTAATGATTGAAGACAAATGACTACAACATTCAAGTACCTCAGACTACTAAAAAATAAAGTATGGGAACGTAAAGCATCAGTCAGAAGTGAAGGTGCCAGTGGAGCTTATATGGGAGAGCAGAAACAAAAGCAAAGATCTTTTAAAAATCTTCATCCCTATCCTAAATTCTGAATAAACCTGCCTCCCTTTCTTTCAGTCCATCACTACCACCTCCTTCCTCCAATTCTAGAAGAGGAGGAAAACACTATTTTAATGAATTTTCATGAGCACACCTTCAGGAGACATAACTCCATTTGTTTTTAATCCCCCTGACTCTACTTCTGAACTCTATTCTTGTTTGGTTCCACTATTAAAAAAACCCATATATTCCAGTAATTTTACACTATTTTTGCTACGCCATTTCCCGAAATCTATAAGCACATGGGTTGGAGAAATTCTGACAGTTCTTAAAAAAACATTAAAAGCCACATTCATCGTTCTCTAAAGGCTCAGAGGTTTCAATCAGCTACCTCACTCCTGTAAAAGCTCTCCAGCAGGATTAGGGAGGGGAAAGTCAATGGCTTCCCATGCCTGTCAAGTCAATGCTCCTCCTGAACTGATGCACAGTGATGCTTTACCCAAGAGACACACTACTCTTCAATAGGAAGTAAATTGCATTCTCCATTAGGATGAATTTCTAGACTAAAGAATGTGTCTAATTTTAATTTGCTATGCACAGGTAATTGACTTTATACTGAAATTGCTGTCATTTAATGTTTACCATATTCAGATCTGATGAGCAACCTGAGGAGTAAAAATTACTCTTCCCACGTTTGATTTATTTGTGATATCTTTTCTGCTTACTACAAATGAAAGAGAGAAAAATCTTTGGCCCATTCCCAGGACACACATTGGGTTATCCTATGAAGACTGTTTCATGTGTGACATACCAGGAAATGACATTTGTACCTCACACTTATTCCATACTATCTACAGAGATACATTATTGCTGCAGCTGATACTTTAAACAGGAATAGGAAGATGCAGCTTTTGTTTCACCTCCAAATTCTTCTATTTTTCAGCTCTTCATTACATCTCACTACACTCACCTACTTGTCTTCAGCTTTCTGTTCCGCACATATTAACACCCAGTCATCAAGTCTGTACAGCATCAATCTGTACTCCAGCATGGTCGCAGTCAGGTATTGTACAGTTATTCCTACGGCTTCAAGAAAGATCAGATGTGTTTTGATACTTCAGTTCTCATTGTATCAGCAAGGCTTTACTCCCCTTTCTTGAAAGCACACAACACTAGAGATACTGCTTGGCTTGCAGCCACGTCATCTCATATTGCAATCTTGAGAGTGAACATATGTACACTAAGGATTATGAAAAGCAATGACAGAGACAACAGTTGCTCTAGATCTGAAGATCTGGCACACAGGAGATCTCTTTGAGATCACAGTGGTTCAAGATGAAATGTTAACTTTCGTTTCCCCTTGTAGAAGTTACATTTTAAGTCTTGCGTGCTACCTGGGATTCATGCATAATTATATCCTACTAAAATTCCACCATATTATCAAGCAACCCTAGTTTTCTTTTCTGGTTTGGTGCATGTATTATTGTCGTGCCTATTAAACAACTCTTCTGCTTTGAGATCAAAGGAACAGGCAGAAGGTAGAAGGCCGGACTTCCGAGAGATGTCCTGTAAATCCTCTGCTTACTGCATAGGAATTGTGAACATCAATTATTTACAAAGGTCTAGGGAGCACCAGATTATATATACTGCAGAAAAAAGAGTTTTGGGAATGGCAATATGGCTCAGCACAAATTGAGAGCCACCTGGTAGTGCTTCCTGCTGGAGGGCGTATGTCATCACCACATGGCAAGTCATGAAAGTGTGAAATAGGATTGTTAAAATGTCCTGCCCCCATTCTGAAATATGATAATAAAAACAATCTATGCCTCACTCCTCCCAGAAAAAAAGCAAGACTTGAAAAGGAAAAAGAATATTAAAACAAATGATAGTGGCAAAGAAAAGTGATTTTTCAAACTCCAAAACAGTCTGCAAGCTCAAGTATTTAGCTTGCAAGTGCATCTTTACTTCAGTAATAATTAGATCCTCAGTTAAAAGAAGCAGTATTCAACAGAATACCACTCATTTACAGCAATCGTAGCACAGAGCAAAACAGCATCTGAAGAGCTCAGACTGATCAGTAAGTTCAGAGCTGAGCAAGGAAAGCATCAGAGCACCATTTGCAATGAGCAAGCTCTCTGTCTTACAAAGCCCAGGAATTTGCTACAATCTCTTCCTTGCTTTCCAACTCATCTCCATGCAGACACAGCAGACTCCTGGAACAGGTCAAATAAGACGTGCAAGACCACCGTTCCATTAAACTTTTGCACAAAGCGCTGTGGCCCACTCTTTTCGGGGGAAAATAATTCACTACCTATAAAAGAAAGTACCCGATACCAGTGAACATCAGAATTCCTGCAGGAACTGGAAGCCAGCTTTTCTGGTTTTACCCCATGAATAAAAACAGATATACAGCTGCTTCCACACAAAGTGCTGAGGCACAATGCTGTCCCAAAAGTGACAAAGTACCAGGTGGAAGAACGTACCTTATGGTGCAAGTGAAGGCCTTGTCTCCTTGCAGTCTCCTCCTCTGCAAACCCAGCTTGCATTGCAGCCTTCCAGGGTAAAGCCTTTCTTCAGGAGGCCTACATGGAAAGTGGCTCATCTCACAAGATTAAGCCTTTTGGCTGTGAAGTTTTTTTGGTTTACAGCTTTAGGTTTCTGGGGGTTTGACAGTCTTCTCCCAGGACAGAGGAAAGTTCTCCTCTGCTGTTTCTACAGGAAATTTAGTCACAGCCAGGCCCCTCTACTGCTGCAGGCCCCAGCCCTGCTTGTAGCTCCCAAATTGCATCAGTCCTTCCTCTCAGGCTCCCTCTCTCATAAGCTGATCCTAAACAAAGGCTTCACCTCTCTGTGGGCTGGGCCTTTTATATAAGCCCACAGCCACAGTTCATCTCACTAACAAGCAGGTCTTCCCCTTCCAGGCCCTCACCCTGGGCGGTGCCCCAGCTGGGGAGCTGCTGAAAGGTGAACAGTCCAGTAAAGCTGCTGCTGCCAGCATAAACTTAAGCAGTAGGGCTATGTAAGCCAGGTTAGTTAAAAATTGGGGAATAGGAAGGTACAGGTGGTAGTCCTCTGAGATATTCATCAATAATCAGGGAAACTTTTCTGAAGCACGGCCGGTATATTGCTCTTCTTCACACATGCTGATGACCGGCCCAGGAGGCATTTACTGGAGCATAAGAATTGGGGCTCATATTTATTTTGCAGAGGGGAAAGAGCACATCCTGTAGGGGATCTTTCTGCTTTCAGGGGTTTACATGAGCCTGGTGATGCTGCAGAAGAAATACTGCAGAGCAGGCAAAGGCCCTCTCCCGCTTCACCAGGCTGGCACTGGCAGTTAGATAGTCTCACTGACACCACATGCACTGCACACACTGTGTCACAATTTCTCAGAAGGCTACTAGCACCCATGCTCTAAGTAATAGCCTGTTTGGTACTTCATACATTAGGAGGTGTAATAGATCTATCTGGCTATTTATCTCTCTCCCTGGTTAAAACATCCTCTTGGTTCCAACAGATTGAACTATTCAGAATCATGGGTTTCCTTGTCCTACCCCCAGCTTCACATACTGCATGGGTTTATTGCAATCAGCATCTGCAGAACATGTTATTGTCATCAGCTGAGGGGGTGCTCACAGCCACCTGACTGCAGTGTACTGTAGAGACATCTGAGCTCACTAAAACCAGTTCCCTTCAGGGTTAGTAGCTTTTTAACCAGGGTGCTGTGAACTTACCTTCCCTGATTTATTTATTCAGGTTTTCCTGAGCTGAGTTCAACACCACAACAGCAAATTCACAGCCCAGATCGTGGTCCCTCCTACCTTTATGTTTAAAACACCTTCTTAAGATGCTGAAATCCCCTTCACCCAGTCTAGCAGGGAGGAGTGACAGGACTCTGAATGATTTCCTACTCCAAATGAGTGGTTCATGTGGCAAGGGTGAGACTGGATGTAAAGGGGTGGAAAATATTTCAGGGAAAAATTGAGGAAGGCCTTATTTATGCCCTAACCTGGAAAAGGAAGGAAAAAATTTCCGATCTCCAAACCACTTCAGGGATCTGGAAAATTCTTTCCTGCTTAGACCTAATTTACCTTACTGATAGATTTCCCCTGAGCAGGGTGAAGGATGAGGCAGCAGGTTTCTGCAGGGAGAGAAGCTTGTTTCTCACAATGGCAAAGACATAGATGAAGGACCCCACTGCCTGCCAGGAATGCCAGGTGTATCACACACCCACCTGAATTTCTCAGATTAGACAGCTGGCCTGCAGAAATATGAGCTTTCACAAAGAGTCTTGGCTCACTGCAAAACATTTTGAGTGCTCTGGCTGCAGCCATTTGAATATACAAGTTTCTTTTCCAGGAGAAAGATTTCAGATTTCTTGCTGTTATGACATGAAATGAAAAAACATAAAAATCCAGTAAAATTAAATTTCCAGAAGTTTTTCAGGCAAATACAGACACATTTTTATTAAATTAAAAAGTCTTGTTCCATTTTTTATTTTTACCATTGTAGTATGAAATGTACTATATATGATGTAACAAAATGAAAAAATTATTTAGGAGAGAAAATGGTCTCTGTCATTATGTTTCTTTATTTCCAGTCTTTTAAAATGGGTTTTTGTTGAAATCAACACTTCCTCATTAATTTAATACATCACAATTTGTTTAGATTCTTATTCCCCATGTTAACCAGAGTACTTAGCTTCTGTAGAAAAAAATGTGATTGCATGCCATAAAGTCACAAAGTATTTTCATCTGAAATATAAATGGAAGTAACCTTTCCAAACAGAATATATTAACATATGCTGGAGAATCCATTGGTTATTCTGAAACTTCTTTCTTTCAGTCTTTAATCACTAAAGCCATCATTTTAGAGTCGATTTTACAAATGGCAAAAGGACCGATAGCTCTCATGAGAATATGGGTTGGTTTTTTTCTCAATCCACTCAAGGTCTCACAAATGTGCTATATTCTAGTAATTATTTTTTAAGCAGAAATGTCATCCCATTCCCTAAAATGATAAACAAATCTGATTCTTCAGAATTCCATTAAGCCCCTTGCATATGAAATAATTGTCATCTGAGAAGTACAAATACGCAGATGGCTTCACCCCATTGTATCTTATTCTTTCAAATGGAAGGAAATTAGAAGAAAACAGAAACTAACAAATATCCCCAGGCAAGATTTGCAAGACCCTGGAGAAAATGTAGAAACACATCTGTTGCTTTTCTCCTCTTGTGATATGGAGAATAGAACTGATACAATGCACCTAAAAAGGGTTCATGCAAAGAGAAAGGAAAATATTTAAGGTTTACTTTAAGGAAGTAAGTTGTCACATGCTCAGGTAAGAGCTGTATCACCTTTTTTTTATGTTTCCCCTTTTCCAGTCAGTGAGAACTTCACCAGACTACTACAATTTTATAAATACGGTGGATAGTGGCTTAGCAACTTCATCTGCCAGTTTGCCCAGGACCTGCAGCTGCATCTCATCAGGTCCCATGTATTTGTGTACCTTCCAATTCCTCAGATGGTCTTGAACTTGGTCTTCTTCTACAGTGGGTGGTTCTTCACTCTCCCAGTCCTTGCCTTCGCCTTCTGTGGTGTGGTGGTATGACTGGAGTCCTTGCTGGTAAAGATTGAGGCAAAAAAAGTCATTGAGTATCTCAGCCTTCTCCACATCCTGGGTAACAAGGTCTCCCATTTCCTTCTGGAGAGAGCCACATTTTCCCTGATCTTTGTTCACTGATGTACCTGTAGAAGCTTTTCTTTTCTCTCAGCCTCTGGGAACCACAGCTGGAAAAGATGGAATCACTGGATCTCATGGCCTCTTGGTGGGGATTTCAAAGGAAGGAAGGTGCATAAGAACAGTAGTATTCCTACAGTAATTGCCCGACTTGATTTGGAGAGAGATGCTTCACATCAGCACCACTCTCTTTATGGCCTGCTTGATAATCAAAGCTAGGTTCGCAGAGGACTTTTGGCCCCAATTATGCCAGGGGCTAACTCTTCCCATTCTGGACCCCACTCTCTTTGCGCAGGTCAGGAGTTCTCTTTGAATTGCCCTTGATTTTACCTGGTGCTCAGCACTGCAATGTTCCCACTGAGGCTTCATCCTCCAGATTACTATCGTCATCACTATGGATGAGGATCTACAACAACCTGAACAACAAGGTTGTGATCAGTGAAAGCAGATCATTGTCCAGCCTTATTTAATGCTGTTATCTTGAGCATATAGAAAAGAGCCCAGTTGTCTAAGAGCACATCCATGTCCATAATCAGGACATACTGAGTGTTCAGAGTTACAGATCTACAAATTACAAATTGTTCTGAGTTTTCAGAGTTACAAATCACCCAAACTGTAATCAATGCAACTTGTCTGCCCTGGTTTATCTTGCATAATATAATAAGCACTAAATACCATTGGTTATTTTTATGAAATTGCATTCTTTAACTTGATCTGACACTACTAGCTCTCTGCTTCCCTCCCAGCAACAGTGCAGAGTACAGAGGAAGTTTGATTTGGAACAGAAATCCATGTGTTTACATAGATCAAGGCAGAGGTATTATTTCCTATATAAAAATTAATGAATGCAGTAATCACAGACAGCATTCACTACCAGAAAGAACACAGGCTCATCGACCTAGCAATAAGCTCAGGCAGAGCTTTATGGATAGAGGTTTTTTGCTAATTAGTTTGATGGAGAAAAGAAAAGTTGCACAACACGATGAGGAATAAAAGCTAAATAGCCAAATATGTTTGCATCCTTGTTTTTAATCTTCTCTGCCAGTTCCTTTCCATATTTATTCAGCTGATATGTGAATGACTGAAGACCGTAACAAAGAGGAAGACTTTTAATTGTGCAGGCCATCTTTATTGAAAAGCTGAACTTTCTCACTATTTTGCATTTTTTTGCTATAGAAGATCTGTCTGGGTAGCTAAAGTGCAACAGAAACATATCTAAATACTGAAGCTATGTTCACACACAAGTCCACAACTGAGCCTGGACCTACACAACAAACATTTTGCTGGGGCATAGTCGCAGTCTTCCAGAGGGATCATGGATCCTTGCAGCCTGGTAATAAATATTTGACTACCTGGTGCCATTGTGGCAGTCGATGCAAGAAAACCTACAGCTATTTGTGAAATCATTATCTGTTCTATATATTCAAGACACAGCAGGGGGAGCCGGTAGCAGGTTTCAAGGACCAGAAGCAGAGATTTTCATTTTATAATGAATATTATGTTCTTACTGTAACTCCTACTGCTTGATTTTTAGAGCCTAGAATCCCCCCACTCCCACTTTGAGAAGTGGCTCTGGCAGAATTAGGAGGCAAATGACCTGACTTGCTGCTGACTTGAATCCTGCCTCAGCATCCCCATCCCTCAATGGGCCTTTGCAATGGCTTCCCCCTTGCTTTGTGAGCTGTCAGTCAGGAATGCTGAAACAGCCAGCTCTCAAACTGTAACATATGGCAAAACTTCCCTGGTTTGGGCGGACAGGACAAAGTGTCACAAGAAGTCAGCATAAATAGCACTGTGAGACCACCGTGCTGGGCTCACAGGACCAAAGTGTAAAGAGATTTATTTAGTTATGTGAAAATGCAAATAGGTTTTTGTTAAGTATGTAATTCTGTAATTTTAATTAAAATCCTGTGAAATAATGGCCGTGCTTGCCTAAATAATTTTTGAAACTCTATCTCTTAAGCACTGATACATCTCTAGACATTGGCCTTCTGTGCTCCGGGAAGCCGAGTTACAGAGAAAGATATCAGCCTGCTCGTATTTAAGAAAGGTGAAGAAAGTGTCGGCTCTTCTTACAGAGCTTATTTCAGAGCTGACACTTGCCAGTTAAAGTTAGTCTTTCCTTCCCTTGCACCAGAAAAAATGACAGGCAGTCCCTTGTACTTGTGCTCTGCAATGGCACCAGGCCTCCCCAGGGGTAATAGTACATACAGCTGGAGCTCAGAACAGAAGAGAAACACCATTTCTGATTTTTAAATGCATAAGAAATTTGCATCCAATTTCTATGCTTATTAAAACAAAATATCTTTTCTCTGTGTACATACAGGCTTTGCTCCTCTAGTGGCAGAGAGGGCCATTTCAGATGGGCTGGGAATCACGGGCGCTGGTTTTAACTTTGTCAGGCCTGGCTGCACAGCAGGAAACAACAACCCAGGCCCCAGGTATGCACTTAACAAACTCTTGAGTTTGCCTGCTAAGAGAAATCATCCAGTCTGTCACATATCGTGTATTGAGGAAAGGGGGGAGAAGGGCCTGGGCAGCATCCCATCCCCTCCTTCCGGAAGGAGCAAGCCCCATGGAACAGAATGGAGCACATGAACGTGTTTCCTAATCACTGCTGTAGAAACCACTTCAGTGCAGCAGACATGAGACCATAGCAACAGAACAGTTTCTTTTCATGTAAAGCTCCTATTACTTTCTTTTGTGCCTGAGTGGGCTGAGAAGGAAGGCTTGGAGTGGGAAATTGTTGATGGTTTACAACAACCCTATGCTTAGCAAGAAAAAACAAAGCGTAGCTAGGCTCAGTGATGAGAGACCTGTGAGGAAACTAGAGTCTTTGTGATGGGGATTTAATTATTCTGGTATTGACAAAAATGAGAATTAAAGGAGGAATCAACCTGCTGACTTCCATAGGCAGTAAAAAACAGGTTTATCCTTCACTGTTTATTGAGCTTTTAGATATGATGAATTCAATAATGGTCCAATGGGTGTTTAGTGCTTTATGATAATATATCATTGGGCTTAAAGTAATCATGGTCTTAGGTTATAAAGGTGACAAATAAGACTTCACACAGCATCTTGTTGCTAAACTGAAATATTCCCAGAAAGATGATGGGAGAGGAGGGGGGAGAACAAGGAAAAAGTGATATTTAAAGCAAACAGAGTAAATAATGCAATCATGTTGATCCCAGTAATAGCGAACAGTTAAAAGTGATGATGGAAGTTACTGGAGTAAAGCAACAACATATCAAATACAGACAGAAAGCAATTACAAAAGGTATAATAGAAAATAGAAAGGACAAGCTAGTTGGTGTAAAAAGCTCACAAAAGCTCTGTAAAACATTCAAGGGGGAAAAGTTGCGTTTGCTAATAATAAACCATGAAGGCTCAGGGAATGCTAATTAGCATAGAGCAGCTCTTCATTTGTACGAGGATGTATGGGCCTGTTCCAGGTTTAAATAAATGACTGAATGACAAATTGGTGTTCTTTTAAAAGTAAAAAAAAAAAAATTACAGAGTTCTGGCATCAGTCAATAATGCACCAGAAATAGATTTACTGGATTTTCAGAGACATTCAGAGATTTTCTAAAGCCACCAATCCATCTGCAATGTCTCAGCACATATCACATGAACCCATCGTTTGGTGTGATTTGAGCCAGTGCTGCTGTTCTCAGTTCAGGAAATTTGGTGCCTTTCAGGCCTTTCCTACATCACTCATTTTATTGCATTTGCCTTTGCAAGAAGCCCAATTTAAATTACTTTCAGACTGGAAAAAATAGAAATACAGATACCATAGAAAGTAGAGAATGCTGAGCAGGAGGGAAATTAGACATCGATAATCTCAGGGTTCAAGTCCACATTCAGCCTCAGCTTTTCTGGACAGGTCAGTTTCTTAGATGTCTAGTAGGATTTCCAAAGCCATCTTACCTTCAAAAGCCTCAGCGCTTAGTCCATGTTTCCTCAGCAGAGAGCTGAGAAGGGTACTCATTACTTACTAAAATTGCTAATTCTACAGTTGCAGTTTCAGTATCTGAAGAACAAAACTCACACAGGGAAGAACAGCAGTAGGAATCAAGTTATGATCTCAGATGGGTGTTGCTGAAGGTCCACAGCAACACCCATCTGTTTCACAGGTATAGACATATTAGCTGTTCGCAGGTATAGACACAAGGTTTCACAGTATAGACATATTTGTTGATAGAAAGCAAAATATGTAAGGATAACACCGTAGTATCGAACCGCCATATCAGAAGATGGTGGGTTTGCTGTCAGCCTTGACTGAATTAATTTTCTTTTCTGTCTTTCTTTGGCGAGTTAGAGAAGTTGGCAAGGATCATAGCTAGTCTGCTGCGTTAAAAATAACCTGGTAGGAGGTCAGGCGCCTTGATCGGTATATTGGCACATGAAGCAGTAACATTCATTTTAGAGATTTCCTCCTGAAATCCTGTCCTCTGCAGGAAGGGAAGCACTGAGCTGGCTGGCACGTTGGGCACTTCACCCCCCGTGCAGCCCCAAATTGATCTACAGACCCAGTCTCACACTACATGATCATATTCACCCGATGCGTTCAGAATTAAGAAAAAACAAATGAACACTTAGCCCCAAGAATCCGATTCATACAACTGTGTATCTTACATTAAATAGTGCATCTCAGCAAATATTGAAATTTAGATTTTAAAAATAAATGCAACAAAAGACTTACCTATGAAGAAACCTGTCCTTCTCCACCATTACCGAGAGTGCTTATTTCTCTGTCTTAAGTATTTGTTTTCTTGATTTTAAGCACTTTTTTTTTTAATTGCTGTATCTTTTTTTTAACATTGCTGCTTACACATCAAAAACACTTGTTCATGGAATCTGACAGCCATCTAATAAAGATGACACTTTAGAAACTAAGCTGAACCATTTATAATGAAATTGTAAAATTCAATATTAATGTTCCATTTCATTCTTAAACAACAGAATTCTGTGCATCGCTGATGAGCCAACCAAATATATGTAATATTCATCATTGCTTTCAATAGAAATATCAAGTAACATGCAATGCCATCTTTATCCGGAGGGCTTTACTCTCGTTTCCAACAGAATTCAGCCATTTGCCCGTATTTAGTTCACCAAGCAAATGAATTAATCACTCTTTCACTACTGTGCCTGCAAAAAATAGTAAACACTGAGCCTTGAATGTTTTCTAGTAGGAGTCAACATCTAAATGTTGGTCCCATTCTGCATTTAATCTCTATATTAACCTAAATCAATTAAAGATGTAACTAGCAGCATTAACTGACACTTTCAATAGGAAATACTGAAGGAGTCTGCCACCGTGTTCATAGGGATGCTCCCTCCTGTGCCCCCATCAGACTGCTCATGGGTAGTATGTGCAGAGCTCTGCCTGTCCTGGCTTTATGCATGTGGCTCTGGGGATGCGAGAGACCGCTGATTTTTCTGCTTGGGTCTGTGTATCTGATTATTGGTTTCTAAATATAACCGAGATATAACAGAGATACTGATTTATTGACATTTAGTATGTCAGCTCTGCTTTAGAAAATTATGTCACGCGTTAGTTTTCCCCATATTCTCCCAGAGCACCATGACTTCTCTGGCAAGTGAGAAACTGCAAGCTATAGTTTTTGTTAGAAATAAACACTTCAAAAGCAGAATAAACCTCAAACACAGTGCTGGGAGCAAGTAGACCAGCAGTGTGTTGCAAAGAAAATTTTGAGAAGAGACACTGGGCAAATCCTAGGTTTAGAAGTAAGCATTAAATTAGCAAGCATTAGCACTTTTTTTTTTTTTTAAATTTCTCTTTTTATTAGCAACATTTTCAATGTTTAAGGTCAATCATCAGCAAGTCCCACAGTTCAGAGGTCAGAACATCTGGTAGTCCCCTCAAGGCACACGGACACATGCATTTCTTCCTCATACATTCCCCCAAAGTAGTAATACCTTTCTTTACATTCACCAGCTTAAAATAAAGATGTATTGAAAATACACAATTTATAATAAGTCTTACAACACTTTGTTTTTTCCCCATATATTTCATCACAGCAATATAAAATTCAAGGTCATTAAGTAGAGAGCATGATAGTTTATTAGAGCTTCATCTCAAACTCTCTACATACATGCTTTTTCAATATTCTTCGTTTTTATTATAATCTTGATAGAATTTCCCTCAGAGAGAGAAAATGATCATCAAATTAAGTTTTAATTATTTAGGCCCAAACTAATGCAAAATACAAAAAAAAAGTATAAAACCTTTAGCATCCAAATTTCTAAGAATGGTAGGGTTTGTAAGCTTAGATATTTAAATGTAAAGGGACTTTATTTCAAGTACTATAAAAGAGAAACATTGCCACTTACTGGCAGTACCAATGTCTTTGCAATATTTGTAGCCATTTATGTGCATCTTTCAAAAGCTCTATTAACCTTTATACTATTTGTCAATAAAAAGCCCCATTAACATTTAAACTGTGTATGTCCAACTGTCTACTTCAAACAAGAATCGAAAGATAGCCTGTAAGAAACAGTTATTTATTACAGGCTACATTATCGGGACCGTGCACATTGAAGATTTTGAAAAGCTCACATTTCTTAAAGTAAAAAAATAAATAAATCAATCAGTTGGCAAAAAGGCTGCACGTGGCCCAAGCAGGAGATGTGACAGCCACACAGGCATCACTGACAACACAGTACGGCTTTGGAAAAAATAGTACAACCGGCTGGAGCCACTTCAGGAATGCTGGAGGTCTACAGAGATCACACTGCACATGAAACTGAAATTTAAACACTGCTTTTGCAGTAGTACAGTACTTACTTAGTGCAGTAGAACTTACCTGACATCAACAACTAGCCTTACCTGACATAAGAATTTGTCTTCATTGGGCAAAAACTTGATTTTAATCAAAGATAACATAATCATTGAATAAGAACTGAAATCACAGCTGTGCAGATGACAGACTCTTCAATCAAGGTGCTGAACTGGAAGTGCCAAAGACATAATTCACCAGCTCATGGATGTCCCCCCAAACTTTGTGTCAAGCACCACTGATTTAGTAAAACCCCTAACGTGCTGCTTCTGTAAATGGGTATTTCAAGAGGTAAGGAAAAATGATTCCAAAATCTAGAGACTGAAAGTGAAGTCAATCAGTCTATTACCACTGGTTTTACAAATCATTAGGGAAGACAGCATGGTCTGCTTCACTGAAGAGAAAAAAAATCATTAATTGTCTTCAAGTATGGGAGATGCACTCACAGTGACAACAGAGGCATTAATTTCATTACTTTACAACATAGACTCCATAGAAAATTTACAACCAAAAATGGAGCTAGTGTGACAAATGGCACTCACATAGCACAACAAAAATGTAAAGTTCAAAAATTGAACAGAAATGCATTTTAGTGGCTTTGCTTCCTCAGGCTCCAGTTTGACAGAGCACCACTTCATGCAATCATTCCTTTCATCTCACGTCCGTCTTGTCTTCTGTTTTTTTGTTTGTCTCTTTGCATCCTCCGAGCCACCTGCATCAGAACCTGTCTGTCCAAGAGCACGAACTCCTTGCAGTCGAGTTGTCAGCTGTAGCAATAAGGGAATAAGCTAGGAAAAAAAAATTTAAAAAATAAATAATAATGGGAAGCAGCTTGTGATGACAATGTTATGTAACGTCTGAATGATAACATTTTTTAGACCCATGCATCCCCAGGCAAATAGACTCTACTGCGTACATGGCACGTCTACAAAGATAACAGAAAATGGTAGTAAATCTTGGGCAGAATTCAAACCAAACTTCTCGAAATTTCTGATAATCAAAAACTCAAATGATTGTCAGTAACTTTTTTTCCTGCAGTCATCTGGCCAAGAACAGCAGGTTGAGTCCTGAGTCTGGAAGATGACCTCGAGACACTTTGAGTGACAGTGTAGAAAATCCTGGTGAATCCCACATTTTGTGCTGTCTTACCCATGTTTGAGAGGAAACCAAACTGTACAGACAGATTTCTTTTCTCTTATCAGCAAAACAGAAATCCAGTCACATCAGAGAAGACTGGAAGCACGTGGCTTGTTAACAAAGACAGAGAGGGTTCTACAGAAGATAGTTTTATTCCTCTTGAGACCTTTTCACTAGGGAGGGTGTAAAGCTAAAGAGAGCAGATTCAATGACTTGTAAGTTTATTTTCCAGTCTGATTGTTCCTGAAGCCAATAAAATAATTATTTTCATTGCTGTTATCACTGGGTCTGGCTATTTGAATTATGCTGTATTGGATTTTTTCCCCCTTGAGCCTCAAATGAGAAAACAAAATTCAAAAACAGCACAGCAACTCACCTTCACACTATTTTTTTTTTAAAGGAACGTAATTGTCCAAAAACTTGGCTAAATTGTGGCTTTCCTTGAAATGTGTCACAAAGTGGCTGCTGACTCCATCTCTGTCTGGATAACCACCTCAACAAACCCTCACTTAGCTCAGCACAAAGTATTGATAGGATAATATTTGGATAAGACCAAAAAACCCCATGACCTACCTTATCGTGGTTGTAACCAGCCAACAACAGAAGCAGCGTCAGGGGTAACGCGATGTAAGATCCTTGGGCAATATCTTGTTCAGGCAGCTTTCTCTGAAAACAATGAGGACCCTGGATTATTATTTTTTTAAAACCGTCATTTTGACTATGAAATCCCTCAGCTTTAAGCAATGTCAGCGATGATCATGTGGCACGTCCAGCCCTTCCCATCTGACCTCCATCTAAGTACTGCTCTAAGATTTACTTCACCTTCAACTTTAAAGCAATCCCCTCGACCAGTTTCATTCCTCTCTTACCTTCTTCCTGGAGTCTTCTGGTTTTTAAAGCTAATTCACTGATGGTCAGTCTCCACTTTACAGTCAACCTGGTGTGCCTTAATTTACCTGTCACACGCTGCCCAAAACTCTATGATCCCAATGGTAACACTACAGCAACCATACTAGCACAGCCTCTTTCATCATTTATAGCTGCCATTTCATGTTTCCCTGGCATCTGTTAGTTTCAGTTCAGTTAGTGTCACAGCTACAACTCCTTCTTGAACTCCTTACCTGCCTCCCATAATACACCAGGTTATTACATCCCTGCCTGATGCCTTAGATGTGGCCAAATCCAAATTCACTGTCATTTTAATGCCGCTCAGAAACCTCTTTACATTTATATTAATAGATAGTTTGGGCAAGACCACAAAATACATTCTGGCTACACTACCAGGAATTGCTCTCAAGGTGAACATTTGTACATTTAAGTATTTTGTACTTACAGTGGGACTAAAGACCAGTGTAATGTGTTTATGGTATCCAATAGCAGTGAACGAAACTTGAGGCAGGGTGTAGTCATACTGTGATTTAGACAACGTAGAATCCAGGAGCACCACGTAATTCTGTGGGTAAAAAATACGCTCAGTCTACAACATTAGCAGCAGGCTGAGAGAAAATTAGATTTAGAGGCCAAAGTCAGTTTAACAGGCTTCAAATCTGAGACACTGGTCACTTCAGCATGAACACATTACCACAGAACAGCAGAAATAATGCTTCAGTGTCCTTAGGGGAAAAAAAATAAAGTGAGCCAAGCTAATTATTCAGCAGTATTCTTACCTCTCCATCTCGGAGCAGTGGTGGGAAATGGAAAAATAGGGATAGGCCTAAATTGACTGTATGAATTGGGTTGTCAAGATTTTCACTTTTGTAGAGCTTCACCTGTAAGGGAAAGAAGAAAGCACAAACCAGGTATTTCTAAGCCTGCACCACAATAGATAGTTAAGACATCCCACCTCTTAAGGGAGAAAAGCACTTCAAAATTCATCATGTGTTTTATAAACAGAAAGTTGTTCAGTAAGAACACCAGGAATTGTTCTAATCTGGGACATGAAGTCACAGAAACAGTCTTTTTTAAGAACTTGAAATAACTTACGAACAATTGATGTCTGACATTTTCATGCATCTAGTGTATTAAAAGTAGCCTATGCTGTGCATCAATGAGAATTGACTAATTCTTTTAAATAATCCCAGCAGTTTCACAGGAATGTGCAGCTGGAGGTTGTTCCTATTTCTCTGATAGGGTCATTTTGCTTGATTCCAATTTTTCTACACTCATTTAACAAGCTAGACATCCTCAAGCTACAGAATAGGCCTGAAATCCTCTGCAAACACAGTTTCCTCAGAAACCAGCATAATTCAGAGAGGATTGTATCACAGTCGAATAAGGCTGGTAGGGGCAGCAGCACCCCCTTACGTGAGGCTGCCAGTACACACAAACATTTATCAGCCACTGCACCTCCTGTGGGGTACACTGTAAGAAAAGTGGTGGGTTTTGTGGATGACTGAAGTGGCCTTCTAGCATCTCCACCAGTGCTTGTAAACCTCTGGATCAGGTATTTGCCAAGACTCATCTCTCCTTGCACACACAACCCAACTAACTTCTCATTGATTCTGCCCAGTGCTGCCACGGTTGCAGCTCCAGTCACAGCTCACCAGAGCACCTCTGGTTGTTTCATCAAGCTCATGCAACCAGAAAGGACAAGACCGAAGACACAAAACCGCTCGCTTGTGTCCGTTTCAAATCCTAGCACATCTTTCAAAGACAAAAATTTGTGCCTTGAAAGCAAGGGTGGTGACATGCACCCATCAACAGCACACCTGCATTACGTGCAACACAAGACCCAACCTCATATGAAACAGGTACAGGCTTGGATAACCTCCACACAACATTTTGACAGCAATCCCCATTTGCTTAGGCTGAACTGCAAGTGTCTACATTGCCCCAGAAAAACAGGAAGCTTGCTCAGGTGCTCTTCAATAAGGTGATACATTTTCCCTTCACACCTGCTCTGAATGTTGGATCCTCTGGATGTCTCCCAAAAAACCCAACAGCTTAGCAATGAGACCTTGGCAGGTGAGATGCATAACAGACTAGTCTGAAAGAAATCCAGGCACTGCATTTATATTTGTAGGTAACATTTCAATACGCTTTTAAACCTGAGCAATGGTATTACAGTTCCTACCACACTAACACCTCTTGCAGATGCTTCCAGCGTTTGCACTCTGAGCCAGAAGGATCATAAGTGTTCAGCAAGATTTTTTTTTCAGATCACAGTGCAGTCTTTTGAATTTTGAAAATTTCAGCTTTACTATTTGTCTCATACTCTCTCTTCTAACCATACTTTTAAATTCACGTGCCCTATGGTATTGTTGCATTCACATGATATCTTGTTGCTAGCAGACAGGTATGTCAAGAATTGAAGATATGTCAAGAATTAATGCAGAGGACTCATTTCACCCCTGATGTTTTGCCTTCCCTATGGAGCAGGGAATCAGATTAGGGAATCCCTAATCAGAGAAGCAGACCCCAAAACAGGACAATTTAGGAAAGTTTTTCTTTAACATACTCCCATGAAAAATGGAAACATTAAAGCAAAGGAGCGAGGAACACTGGAATCTTAATTCTATGCAGTATTCAAATTCACCTTTATTGAGTCATAATTTGAATTAAATGTGTACTCTGGCTACTGAACGATTTCCAGTGACCCTGTAAAAAAACATTGGGAAACCAATGGCAAGTATGCTTGACAAAGATGAAAGTCTTGAACTTACACATAATGTGGAGAGATATTCAGAAGATGTAATTACATTTCCACTTAAATCAAATTGATTAATTTGCCGGAATGCTATAATATTAACATCATCAATGTCACTGTTCCCAACCTGCAACATAAAATACAGTCATGTTTTTACCAACAGAGGAACAACTAACAGAGGACAGCAAGCACAACACAAATATTGCTCATAATTTTAAATAAGAAGTTAATTTTGTCCTATACTAACAACACGGAAACTTGAAGGCTTTCCAATTGCAAGTACTTTTCCTCCAGATTGCACAGCTCATGATTGCAGACTTGTGCATTATCAGCACAAGGCTGATGGCATTAAGCTAAACTAAAGAGGGAAGAAGCATCAGAAGCATGCATTATTTGGGAAGAGGCTGGGTTACATCTGATATCTGAATGTTGGTCTCAGTATTTTGCATCTGTGCCAAGAGATGCATATTACCATGCTGGGATGTTTATACAGTTGATTAATGAGGAATATACTCATATCATAGTATAACCTACTTCATAAATACGTAACTCTATATTCTTCAAAATAGTTTAAAATACAAAACATTTGTGTTTCTAAATCTGAACCCCAGAGTAAGGAAAGACATTTACTCAAATAGTAACAGTAACAGACAGGTTATGGTTCAGCCAGGTGCCATATCAACAGTCTGGTGCCACCGAGGCTGTAGATTTTTCTTGAAAGTGTCCTTAAATGTTTCTCTCTCCTGGAGAAAACAGCAGGCTGGCCAGGATACTGTTAGTGTAAGCTACTGCATCCAGCCCTCACTTGCAGTACATTACCTTCAAGTCCCTTTCCCAACGAGCGAGCACTCTTAGAAAGAAGACACTAAGGACTTGAAAAATTTCTGCCCTTCTGTTTTGCAAAGGAGAGCAACCTGATCAGGCCTGTGTCTGAGCTCAAATAATGACCATTTCCCACTGAAAAGTTCTGGTCAGCTAACAAAGGCTAATTAACCTTTGCTGGATGTCAAGAGATAAATGTGAGGCAACTAATCTGAATCTGTAAGGATGGTTTTCAATTCAAAGTTGTTATTACATTTCATAAAGATTTGCTAGTCCAAATGACAATTTAATCTATATCAAGACTGCAGGATTTGGACCAAAGAAAGCATAACACAATCTATCAATCAATAACTTAATAAGAATATAGCATAATATGACAATTTATGACATCCTCAAGACACTAATGCTTTGTTCACCATAAAGAAATGCTGAAAGGTATTCTACACATTTATTTTCTCGTTCCTTGAATTACAATTTTTGTGACTGTGAAAGAATTCTTTTCACTTGTTTACTGTTAGGGCTTTTCTTATTTCAATTTTAAGCTATGGTGCCGATACACAATATGGGGCCCATATTCAGGGAGCTAACTTGCTGAAAGCCACTTGTCTAAACAGAATACATTCAATTACATCGCTGCTGATAGAACAGACATAATGCCCAGACAGATACATTTCATACTTAAGTGATACTACAAAAAAGAAGAAAAAATTACCTCAATTGCACGATGCTGTGGTAAAGCTCTTTCAATGTGATCATTGCCTTCAGCTTTGAGTTGGACATGATACACGCAACCAGGCTAAAAGCAACAATCAATGATAAATCCCAAAACTGAGTAATACGTACTTAAATTTTAGAACATAGAGATTTCATTTAAGATACACAACCCAAACAAATCTAACTCTATCCAGTTAAAGTTTTCATTATCCCAAATAGAAAATAAAACTCAGTAACACCATTAGGGGTGTTTATGGCCAGCAAATAAAAGGCCTATCACAGAACTTTCCCTAGTTTATTATATGACAGAATTAAAATAAATCATCTGCTGTGAAGTGTTATAGCTAGAAAGAAAATATTAAAAATATTAAACAGGATTAAAACCTGATCAAACATTGCTTTCTACTTCAGCATAATTGCTTATTCCATACATTGTCATCACAGAAATTCAGCTTCCACATTTCCTGAAGAACAGCTTACTTTCACAAACATGCTGCACGATCACCATCATACATACACCCAATATCCTGCTAAAAATAAGCTGTCACAGTATTTTCACAAAAGAAACTAAATGCTTCTCCAAATTATTTTGCCTAAGGAAAGGCCCTGCTCTAACACCTGACACATTCAGCACATTGACCAGGGGCTCCTGTCACGTCACGGGACCTGTTTGGTGTTTGTGGGAGACCATCACAAGATGCCGGAACCAAGACCCACAGACTCACACTAAAAGTGTTCTCCCCCTTTACTAGAATGAATGTTCACTACAAGATAATGTAACACAAAGAGAGTCAAGGGAATCTGAGCTAGCAAATGTGATGGGAAAACAGAAATCGGTAGCTAATTAATAAAACACATTTTATTGCTCCATTGTCACACTAACATAAAAGTAAATGACATACAGGGTTCTATCCTTACCAGAAGGCCACGTAGCCTGAATTTGCCCTCTTCATCAGTTATCGTGTCTTCTCCATAGATGCTACAATCCTTCTGCCCCACAGCTTCTACTGAGACTCCCTGCTCAGGCTCACCATTTAAAGAAGAAACTGTGCCATAACAGCTAGAAGTATAAAAAGAACCAATTGCTACAGATGCGTAGATGCTGTTTTAATGCACATTTTAATGACATTTTATTGTTATAACTTATGGAAAAAGTACTTAATATCTTTAGCATAGCATGAAGAATAACAGGGGAATTTATAATGTGTATGTTAAACTGTTTAAAGCATTAGAATTAGCTGCAGTTCAGAGCACAACTTCAGGAATTCAAGTTACCTGACCTTGAACAGCAGCACTTACCCAGAGGGCAAGGAAAGGAAGGATCTTGAAGTCAGATCCCTGAATGTGGTCTACTGTCCCTAGAATAGTCTTCTCCCGTCCCACTGGACATAGCACAAGCCACTTCCAGTGCCATTGACACAGTTCTTTCATAGTAATGTTTCTCCTGACAGTCCTGCCATCTGGGCTTAGCCACATGCATGAGAAAAGGCTAAAAGAAGTACTTACAGCATAATAAAGTTAAATTGCACCTTCAAAAGTGCCCTCCAAACTTCCAGAACAGAAGTGTATTGGGACAAAACACACATTTTGCACAACACTTCAGCTCTACTGACCTGTAAGCTGTTCTGTAACCAGTGATCCGAATTTTAAGATTCTGTCCTTCCTGCACTTCAATCATTTGTGATGATGGTTCAAAGCGAAACTCTTTCATCATGGGTTTAAAATAATACTGCCCAGGGCTCTGCAAAGAGGGATAAACCAAGCTGTTTACTGATAGTGACACAAAAATTCACCAACTCCAGAGTTATGTTTCTGCAAGAGCTCCCTAAGGAGGTAAAGTTCTCTGTCCCAACCACAGGTTAAACTGGTCAGAAAACAGGAGCACTGAAAAACAGGGAGCATGTTGGACAATGAACCAATGGAACTTCAGCAGGTGATAAAGTCTGAAGAGGGAAAGATAATTATGGCCCTAGAATCTTACTGCAAGATCTTGAGGACGCAAAAGTGACCAAGAGAGAAAGAAGTCTGCAAGGAAACTATTCAGGCATGTCTACACACATGTACATATCAATAATCTAATTAGATTTCTTTCCTCTAAAGACTCTCAAACGATCATCAACAAATTGGCTTGTTTCATGTCTACAGACCACAAATTAGTAACTGAAATCAATCAACATTATCTACTTCCTGTTGGAGAGAAATCTCTTGCCAGGTTAGATTTCACATCTTTCACTTGCTAAGATTGTAAGTGCTGTCCACTCTGAGGGACCTACATCTCTTGTTGTGGGTAATGACTTCAAAGGAGACCATACATTCCCCTGCCACTGAAGCGAGCCAATAGCATCCCTGTTTTGGAGGACAAAGTAACACAGCATCACACATGCAGCAACAGTCAGAAGAGTCTTTCAACTTACCAGATTGGAAAAAGTCAGCATGCCATTATCCTGTGTGAGGAGGTTGGACCGAAACACCCCTCCACTGAGAGACAAGAGAACTCCAGCAAGAGCCTGGTCATCCTCTGATTTGATCTATTTTTGAAAAAGCGATAGTTTTAAGTGTAAGCCAGGGCTGCTTTACGAAGTAGGGTTCAATTCAAAAGCCTCTTACAAAGTGTACAGATGTGCTGGCTCTGAGCGCTCAGCTGCAAGCAGAAGTCACATCTGCATCCTGCAAGATGTGGACTTGAGGACTGCAGAAGCTTGTGTTCTCAACATCTGGGCAGCCACAGCTGCACATAGCATGTGCAACCAGAACAATCATTTTCAATCACTTCACAGGACACCCTGGGAGCCAGAGCAAAGTATCGCAAAGACTGAAACTAGGCACTAGTTGGACTGGAATGTACATGAAAAAATCACCTTGAGAGATAAAACTCACTAAGAGAAGGTGGTCCAACTCTACAAAAGCAAATAAAGCCAGTCTTTTGCGCTGCAGGCTCTAACTTTCACTCTATAAACCTTGTAAAATCTTCTGCATGGCAGAAGCTCATCCAACTGAGCAACTAAGCTCATCCACTGAGATCTGTTTCCCCATGACAAAACTATCCCCAAATTCTACGCTCATTTGTGTTTGGTTGGGACACATGGGTTAATTTTTTTGCCTGTTTAGCTCTAACTGCACACACTTATTCATTCAGATTGCAAAATGTTAAGAAATTACCTCAAACGTCACCCCAGCAAGAGCAAAAGCTTTGAAGTCCCCAACTGTTCCTTCCACTGCAGTCAAAACAAATCCTTCTTTCTGAGCAGTAACTGTATATTCCAAGTCACTATGGAGTGGGCCAACACTTCAAATTAAAGGAAAAAAGAACTCATTTTTAAAAAAGCACTTGGGTATCACACACACATTGTCAAGTCACTATCGCACTTAAACTAAAGAATCCAAAAGTTCAAAACAAATCTGTTAATTACCTGTAAGCACCTTTGTCATCAGTGAAAACCGTGATGAGCGGAGAAGTTGCTCCCTTTTCGCCAATGACAATCTCAACACCTTCCAATTCAGGATGAATTTGCCCCTCCAGAAATAAGCCTGCTTTTCCATGAATCTCTATCAGCTTTCCAGGACAACTCTCTTGGTCATTGCAAAGGGGATTTAAGACAAACAAGAAAGTAAAAAATACATTCACTATTCTGCCTTACAGAAAGAATTTAATTACTTCCAAAGTGATCAGTTGATATTCTTTTACCTTAGAATAAGAAATCAACCCACACAATTCTACAGCCTCTCAACACACCTTAAGACATCTGAACGTTCACAAAATCAATACCTAAGTTCCAAAGCTATAAGCACATCTCCAAAACAAACATTCTGGATCTTCTAAGTGCTTTGAGGATTCATTAAGTTATGTATACTGCAGCCACATGGAAAGGATTCCAACAACATCCCTTTCTATCTGATATTACACTGAGCTTTGACAAAATTTTTTGAGATCAAATTCAGGTCAGCATATGTTGTGCTTGATGACATAAGTAAAATTTTACACCACCCCCCCTCCAATGTATTTAGAATGTGCTCAAGAAAGAGGCGCATAAAAAAAGGCAACTAACATTTTCTAGTGATTTCAAAAGAAGCAGGTTCTCTTGGGAACCTGAGGGCAAGATGGACACTGACTTAACAAGTAGAATCAACTGATTGATGATAACCTTGACAATTTTTATGTTTACTTTGTTGGGAGTATTTTTATTATTTTAATTTACTGCAAACAAAACTTAACAGAAACTTGAATTCGGTACCAAAATGAGAATACAGTCATTGCTTTTGCAGAACTATTTTTCTAGATGAGAGTAATATGAACAACTCTGAGAATCTGGTGTAATGTCCAGAAATGTAGTCCTTCCTCTTGTGCCAGGTGGTCTTTCACAGCACTTGGAAGCACATTCTGATAATAAAAACTTTACTTGCACCTTCTATCAAATACCCATGCTTCCAAACTCCAGAGGCAAACTGGCACAAAAAAATAGCTGCAGTTGAAACTTTCCTAACACTACCTTTGAAGAGCTATTCATACATTCATCCATAAGGATACGTTTCTGCCTTAAAAATCTACTGCTTTCAAACTAGATTTTATTTATACTTACCCCCACTAACAACTGTTTCCACATAAGGCGGGTAGAAAAGCAGCTCCTTTGATGAGGGTGTCACAGTAATTTTCTCTCCAGACCTATGAAACACAAATAAGATATGATCAGAAGAAAAATGGAATTAACAGCTCTCATGTAGAATGGAGTACTGCCTATTGACCCAAGAACCCATTTAAATACCCAAAGGAAAAAATATCACCTAAACAAAATTCATATTATGTGGTACTAGTTTCCATTTAGCTGATAGTCAACATGAATAGGCACAGGAACCCATACAGCAGCTCTTTCCTCTATGGAATATATCACTATTCTCTTCAGTGGAAATAGTATACACCTCAGCCATTGCAGCTTGGTATTACCTTGCCCAGTATGAAAATTCATATAAGAAGGGTCCTTGGAGTTCCTCCACCATTTCTTGCACTGGTGGCTTTGTTCCTTCCTCCTCTTGACCCTTCTTTTCTCTCTCCTGTCGGCGGGTCTCAATTTCTGCCAGCTGCTGCTCCCTACGTAACTCCTGTACAGATTTCAGGGGCCCTAAAACTAAGGCAGGTTCACTGTCAATGGATGACCTGAAAACATGGAGGAGAAACAAAATCATCGCCTTTCATATGGAGGGATAAGAGATTGTTACATCTATTAATTACTGCCTATATACCACAACAGACAAGTACCACGATATTTTTTTTTACATCCATTCCGTTTTAGTTCTGCTATTTACTCCAAGCATGACTAAAACTTTTAACTTCTGTATCAACATTACTACTAGAAAGTCTCATTCATAGGGACTACACACAGGTAGCCTACCTGGCCTATAGCAGGAAGGGACCTACTTGCAACTTTCACAAATTCTGTCCCATCGTGCTATAACCATTCCAGAAGTTACAGCCCTGTTGCCTCCTCCTCCCCTCTGCTATGCCTCAGCATCCCACTGCAGAACCAGTGCCACATGCTGACATCTCAGCCACTCTGCAGAGCCCAGCATCCGGGCTCAGCTTAGGCTTCAGTAGCAGAGTCTTGATTTTGCACCACCTCCAGACACCAGCTCTGCTGCAGGGGCAATAACCTCCCACAGAAGCACTGACAAGCCAGCAGGAGTGGTAAAGTCTTAAGCCAAAGGACCAGTTTGCAGGAGTACCTTTAACAAAGCCCTAAACTAAAAGAGAAAGACTAGAATTCCAAACCCAACAACAAGCTTAATACAGAAATAAATTAAAAAAAAGACTGGTAAGCTCACTTATTTTTTCAGTACAAGGAACTTTCACTCAGTCTACCTCTCAGGAGCAGAGTATACACAGAGAAAATAACTTCTATCAAAAAATAAATACTTCCAATAGCTGGCAATTCCCAGGAAAAGCTCTGAGCTCTAACCTATCTGCCCTGTACGTTTCAACTATTCAGCTATCCTGCCACTGTCCACTGAACAGATTGTTAAGTTTAACCAAGTTCTTTAAATCAGCTCAGAACAATGCATATCATTTCACTTTCCCTGATCTTTCTTTCTTTCCTAGCAATTTCTTCTAGTATCCAACCATTCTTTGTATCTTATCTTCTGTCTCCTCTCCTACAGTCTGAAAAAACTGTAGCAGAACATTGCAAAATTCTCTACGAGGAGTGAACTGAAATGATCAGGATTACTTTCCCTACAACCACTTTGGATTATCAGGATGGTTTGGTCTCTTGCTTCAGTCTTCATCTACACTCTATTTTTTCTTCTTTAAGAGAAATGGGTACTATTGCTCTATGACACTAAGTTTCTTCAAGGCTTTAAATTCTTTCTCTGCAAGTCCAGAGACAATACAAAAATGTATCAAAAAAATTTTAGCCTTAAAAACTACTAAAAATCTGTACAGACATGAACACAGTCTCATTATATTAATAATATATTACTACAGTCTCACTTTTCAAACATAACAAGCCATCATCAAAAATTGTTAAGAATTAGCTTTATTTTGGTTGGGTTGGTGGGTTTTTTATTATTAACTGAAAGCTAACAGGTCACTGCCATGGATCTGATACACAAGCATAGACTGTCTTGTTTTTAAATCCAGAACTGTTCCTTTTATGTTGATGGCAAAGTGGACTTTGGCTGAAAAGCTTCAGACAGGCTTGAACAGAGACTGAGCTGCCTTCAAAGCCCTTGCTAATACTCTCAAAAAACCCAACTGGCCTAGAAGGTCGGTACAACATTCACTTCCTAAACTGTTTTCAAAATCCTGTTGGCTCTGTGATATCTCAATATTTCTTTTCCAGCTGCTGTAGCTGCCCAGAAGTTGCAGTTATAGGTTTATTAAACTCAGGGAACCCGAGGCAATGCTCTGCAGGTAATTTGTTCTCTGAAAAGATGTTTTCTACACTCAAAAAGTTTTGAGAACCCACAGTCTAGAACAAGTGGCATCAGCAGAACATTAATAAAACACTTATCATTATCAGACACTTCCAGGCAAATCTGGCACCTCATACAATTAAAGCTGTTCACAAATCACTGCTCCCTAGTGAGCTGTCTGTTCAGCCAAACATAAACTGGCACGTTAGTGTGTAATCACTCTGCATGGTTTTTCTTTTATAATCTTCTTCACACCAGTAACAATGCTCTAAAGCAGTGGATTCTTATTCTGAGGAAAGAAAAAAGGAAAAAAAAAAAAAAAGATGCCAGTGCTAAAGAGCTCAGACCTAAGCTAAAACAATACCCTCTGAATTCGGAAATTTCAGTTCATTAAAGTGTAAAAAAAACTCAGAAAAACATTCCTTTTTACCATGACATACAAGTAGAAAAAGGCAATATTGAAATGAAGTGACAGTGTTCAAAATGAGGTCTGGGAATTATTTATCCATCTACAAAGAACTCAGAGCACAGCTTAGCATAAAAACTTCTTGCAGTCTAGAGTTGGATGCCATCCCCTTAGAAAGCAGTCACTGTGGCATCAAAACCAAAGTAAAACTTTATGAGACAGATGCCTTTTTCTTCCCCTTTTTATAGCCCCAAGATTTCTTTTTTCTTACTTAATGGTAATAGTCACATCCATCAGTTTATCTGTTACAATCGTGCCAAGGACATGGTGTCGAACTGCGGTGAGCGTCAGTATACTAGGGGAGGACCTGTAAATCCAAGTAACAAAGAGATTAATTCAGGGTCCCCCTCCTAAAGGAAATAAGGAAAATAACCAAATCTTATTTAGCAGTTTGTGCTCCCATTTCTAAGTTTGAAGTGCTTTATAAAAGACGATATACAAATTACACAGTAAGGCTGTAAGGCTGGGACAATGGCATATTGGAAACCGAGCATTTTCCAGTTCTAAACCCCAAACCACTGCATGATATTGCCCAAATCAATTCCTTCCTTTATGCCTCCTACTTCCTCTCAAGCTAAAGCTAATTTGATTGATTTCATATGTACAATACCTTTACACACAGCAAAAGGACACTCCAAAGTGTGTCATACTAGACCCAGTTCACCAAGACGCCCCAAGTCTAACGGTGCTTTGCAGCCAAAAGAGGGTTTCTGCTTCTATCCATTCATTCACTTTGTGCTGCCTCTCACGTTTAGCACGTCTGTCTTCGAAGCACTTCTAATTCACTAACACGGCAGAAAAGAATCAGATTTGAATGCTGAATTTGTTTTCTGCCATGTTAATGAACTAGAAGTAGTCTTGGAGCAGAAATCCTGTTTTTTGAAGCAAAGAGCCATTAAGCACAATTGCCAGACCATAACCTATAAATAACTGATAAAATATGGCTGACATAGGAAGATCAGCACTGCTAACTTGCTATCAGGGCAAATATTTATACAACTTGCAAAAACTAGGGGAGGAGAATCAAAACACTACAGAGTCATGGCACTAGGGACGTACAGTGGTGGTACAAGCCTCTTAGAAAACCTACTATCCTATCTTCTGCATTTCAGCTGTCACAAATGTTCAACAGTTTCCACTTAAATACCTCTGCTTTGTTACAAAGCAAAACCAACATTAAACAGAGAAAGCTGAAACAAATATCCATTTAAAGTAGTAAAAGCATCTTTAAAGCCTATCATTAGTTGATTTTTTTTCTCTTTAGGACTAGGAAGGGCAAGAGAAGACATATGATACACTTTGCTAAAGCTTCCCTCTATAGGTTAGAGACAGTTGCAGCAAAATATCCTGAATTGCTGAAAGCAAGCAGCTGCAGCAGAAGGAAGCTTTATGAAAGCATAATGATAGGAATAAGATCAAAACCATATTTTGTTCTTACGTGTCATAAGTGTAATACTCATGTTCAAACTGGTGGCAGGAACGTGGGGTCACTTCATATACACCTGTAAACATTAAGCCAAAGAATGATCCACTGAAAAAACTCAAGCTTATTGTGTTGACTGAATTCTCAAGATCACATGAGACCTAAGGTATAGAAACAATTACAAAATTTGACTATATATCTACTGCCTTTCACATAGACACTTGTAAGTTAAATCCACCTCTGTTCAGTCACAAATGACTACTGGAAGCTATGCATTGTTTCTAATGTACACTGATATAAAACACAATTAGGCATCACTACAGATAAACATAATGTATTATCATGTTGTGAATGAGACCACTGGCTCTAAGGATAGAATGTTCAAAGCTGAAAACTGAATCAAAACCATGCACATTTGTTAATTCTTTTGCTAAGGGGCCATAAGAGAGAACTAGCTCTAAGACATTAAGAGGAGAAAAAAAAAAGTCTGATTCTAAACCATTCTTTTTTCCTGTTACAGATAACCCTGTAGTACTTTTAAGAGTTATCCATCAAAAATCAGTCTATTCTAATGTGAGTGACAAATAGAACTCATATGAACATAATTATTTTAATGCATTCTTCATCCATCAAAGATCAAAGCCCTTCACCGATAGTAGAATTCTAAAAAATTAGAGCATTTACATACAGATGTAAATAAAACAATGCCTCTCAGAAACCACAACATATTTTTATTTACTATTTTTTTTAAATTCCCAGCAGAATAGTTAATTGATTCTTTTTTGTTTTTTAAATTATCATTTTAGAGGTGTTACCTGGCTTTGAAAGACAGAATCTATTAACTCCTTTGGACAGGTTATAAACACCAACATTCTCTGGTCCATTTCCATCCTGATAAAATTCCTGTGAAGCCACAGCACAATTCACTATTAACTACCAAACAATAAAATGAAAACAGTATTTGCTTAAAGATACATTAACGTTTCTCTTTTATAACAACTAACAACTCAAGACAATTTTACCAAATCCAAGAGACAAGTCCCACAAGCACTCTAAACATCAATGTTGCTGTGCTATACGACTCCCTAGAGGCATGAGAAAGCCTTGATTTCAAGCACAACACCTACACAAGCTCATTAAAAAAATACAAGGAAATTTGTTACCTACGTACCAGTGTAATTGCATGAGAAAGAGAACACCTCAGCATGTATCCAGTTTGCCTGAATTCTACTCCCGAAACATCTTCCTCCATGACTTCCAACTCCAAAGACTTATTCTTCCAGCACCAGTCCTCATGTACAATGCTTACTAGAATACACACCACACAAAGCATTTTAGTAATGTAAAACTATGTGATTCAGGGCAAGTTTTGTGGTATAAAAGGCTTCTATCACTCTAACTTCCCTGGCAATAATCTTCAAAGCCAGATATACAATGACTGTAGTAACAGACCTGGCTCACAGCACTGCAGGATCACCAAGAATCCAGCACCTCTCACAACAGAAAAGCTATTATAAAAAGGAATAATGAAGTCTGGCCACCCTGGAGAATTCTGCAATGTGCACTACCATTGCGATAGTCAAAGAAGCCCAAAGAACATCAGAACCTAACTCCAGTTTCACCTGGCAGAAAGATGTCCTGACTCGTGTATAAAAAGAGCAATCTGCATATACTCCTTCTACACCTTTCACTGGAAAACAATTTATTTTCACAGTAGGCCAAGGCAGGCTGGTCAAAACATGTATTGTAAGCGGACTCTGTCAGCAGAAGAATGAGGGTGTGCCCCTGCTCTTAGGCTTGGGACAAGTCCGTTTACAATGAAGCCTTGTTTCCTCCCACCAGCCATGTAGACCCTAAAACTCAGGGGAGCAGTTACCTGTAATCTGACAAAAAGGTTAAATATAAAAGACTAAGAAAACTTGATCCATTGTTATATAGTATTTTTCCAGATTGTCTCAAGTTTCAGAAGTAGTTCCATGTTGGGCATATTGTAAACAGTACCCATTACAACAGAAGTATACAGATTTAGTCACAGATTTAGCTACTAAGGTAACACGTCAAGCAGTTCCCCACAATCCTACCTTTGTATTTGCCAGGCAGCACATTTTCAAATGTGAAAGCCACTGAGTCCTTGTTTCCAGAGAGCTGCAGGTTGCGTTTTTCACCCTGGCGGCTCACAGACTGTAACGTCACCATTAGATCACCACAAGCATCTGTGCAGAAAAGAGCAGAAAATGAGACTCATTCTAGCTTTCCAGCTTTGCCTCCAAAACCCCCACTCCGAGCAAGCTTCATGTGTACTAAGATTCAAATGATTACTCTCTTCCAGTAGAGAACATTTCCAATTAAAAGTCTTATTTCTTAATCACAGGGCTTTTTTGTATTCTTCAGGAAGTTTGAGACTGTTAATCATATTCTTTTATTGAATGGCAAGTAACAACCAGAGGCCAACATTAAATCCCTGGGTCCACCTTGCTATGCAGAGACTACAGGGTCCAGAAAACCCCTGAGAGACAAAACAACAAGTGCAGAGACAATTCAGAGACGAAAAAGGAAGGGGTAAAATGACAAAAGTCAAGTTCCAATCACCAACTGCTGAAATCAGTGGGTAATCAAGGAAAATAGCAGGAGAGAGGACCTTAGACAAAAATAAAGACAAAAAGCTATGAAAGGGAACAGAGATTGCAAGCTTCTGTTAACAGCCTGAGCCTCTATCCTACAGGTTTGTACAAGTACTGCTTTTCTTTTTTTTTTTTTAATGTCTTTTTTGCCTCCAGTATTTCTCTGATTGATATACAGTATCCCTATTGTCAGCCAGGAGCATTTCCTTCCAGAACTTACCTATCTTTCGCACAAGTCAAAAGAATACTTATTCCTAGCAAGTCTTAGAAATACGTACATAGCTTTATTCCAAATTTTATTAAGGTACTTTATTAGGCTGTAAGATCTCCCAAAAAAAGAGCCGCTTTACCTATGTGCTGGAAGTTAATTTACTTACCTGCTCACGGGGCTACCCACAGCAAGTATCTTGATCTAAACAGCTTGCATTCACACATGCAGTGCTTAATTTCTCTGTTCCCATTTCCACTTCACTTTCAAAACTGGCTTACCTAAACAAGAGATCTTCCCTGAGACAGACGCCAAAAACTGAGAGAAGGTCACATCCATTACTGGTCTGTCTGTAACAGTAACAGGGAACATTTTGGGTTTCAAAGCCAATCCTGCTCTGGTCTCAGCCTCTGGAATAATTACCTGTAGAGTATATGACATCAAGACATCATCAGCTTTTAGGTACCAGTCCAAATACACCCACTCTGCTGAGTTCGATACAGTTATCAGAAATTAAAAAATGGAAACTTACTATAAGCCCCAGGCAAAACAAAACCAGCCTCACAAATATGGTTTGCAAAATTATGTATTAAAAATCCTCCAAAGAACTGCAATAAAACTGAGCTAAAAGTCCTCCAAACAGCTCAGTTTTAAAAGTCTGAGTGAATTTCGCTTCAGGATTCTGCTTCTACATTAGGCTATTTCATTATCTATGAAGACAGTTAGAGGCCTTATAACCACACACTTCTTATCTTCCAGCCTGCACTATCTCCCACAATGCAAAATTCAGTGGTTGTGCTACAGGTTCTGCTGTGACCTGTAATCTCAGGAATGATTTAGACACCTGAGAAAGGTACACATTACCTATCCCACTCACAGGATAATATATACACAAGAAGCAGCAATTTAAGGGACATCACAATTAAAGAGAAATAAGAACTTTCAACCCCAAATGACCCGATCTCCTTTGAACAAGTGCAAAGGACAAGGAGCATGGGAATCTTGCTTTATTAAGAAAAAAAAAAAAAAAGGAAATATCTGGCATTGTTTAAATAGTGCAAACAGGAGAAAAGGACCAGGAAAATCTAAATTCAGCTCCTCAAATTTTAGAAATTAAATGTTTCAAATCTTTTAAAACCTCAAATCCTACAACAAAGAAATGGAAGCTCATTCTTACCTGAACGTTGTATGAACCCGATTTTGCCTTAAAACAAAATGCTCCGTGAGGGTCCGTTTCTGTTGTAACCAGTGATGCTTTGTCCTTGTCTTGAGGCATCATGGTTACCTTGTATTTACTCATCTGCTTGACTGTGTCAGGGAAACGAGTTACTGAGATCCGGCCACACACACTGAATCTGTCAAATAAAGCCCAGCCGTCAGAATACGGCGTGTAACTGCTCAATATACCCACATCCTTGCGTCTCCATTTGCAAGGGAGAGTTATTAAGAGGGTGCTCTAAGCCTTAACTAGTATTGAGCAAAACACTGTGGAAAAAACACTACCCTGCACTCACGCTGTCCTATTTACCTTGAATTCCTTGAGCAGTATTTAGCTCCTGACAACAGTACACAAGACTGGGCATGACACGGGAAAGGACCACCCATTTTCAAGACCTCTTCCACACAGCAAATTACGTTTTCGTCATGACTCCAGTACTTACCCTGTTGCAATGATGTTTGCTAGCTGAGGTGTATTTGGTGCAATCTTCACTGTAATTGTATCAAAGAAGAGATGCTCTTTCCTGGCATGAATTGTGTATGTGCCTGTTGTTATGTTCTCAAGGCGGAAAGAGCCATCAGCTTTTGTTTTTACTGTAACAAGTAAAGAGATGAGTTAAAAAACAGCGTTTTTTAACTATCCTTATGTGTATTTAACTCTATCCTTATGTGTCAAAAGATACTTTACATTGCACAACAAAGAAAGAGCAGTATGCTCTCTTACTAGACCAACCTTAATTTCTGTATTTCAAAGCACAATTTGGCATCTGGTTGAAAGAAAATAGAAGAAAATTTCTACAACAAAACAAACAAACACCCAATACTGTCATCTAAGCCAGAAAATGCAAAATTAATCAACTGCATGAAAACCAGTTTAATATTTCAAATAAATTGCAGCAGAAGGAGTGTACTATCCTGAAGGTTTAATTCCATCTCATACACTAGTCCTCTACTTAAGCTTAATACAGGCAACAAAGACCAAGACCACTTCATACCTTTAATCTGATTGTTCAGAGTCACAATGGCATCAGCAACTCCTTCTCCTTCAGGACCATTCAATACCCTGCCCGTGACAGAGAAACCCATCACGTGGAAAACAGGCTGAAACAGAAAAAAAGTTAACATTAACCTTTACTCAGTAAAAGCAAACACACACCTACAGCAATCAACACTGCCTGTTTTCCCCACATACACGCACATAAAGGAAATTTATTTCCAGCTTTAGGAAAAAAAATTACCAGGATAATCACAACACAAGTACATATCAATCTCCAGCCATACCGCTCCCCTAATTAGCAGAACAGATTCTCAATTTATCTGCACCAGGACAGTTCAGAAGGCCCAAGCCACAGATCACTATGCCATTACAGAGGGCATTCTGCAAACCATACACACTTACAGGCTCTTCCCTAGAGATGTGACAAACTCAATGAATAAATTTAAGCAACCTGAAAGATTATTGCCTGTTTGCAATATGCACATGGAAGTGAACATGGTAGACAGCTTTTCCCTATCTTGTTTCTTCCTAGTAAGAGGGACTGAAATGCAGAAATGCAGCACAATTCTAGATATTGTCCTCTACCTGCTGTGCTCCAGGGTATGTGTAACAAATGGCTTCAAACTTCTTACAAAGAAATTTTTCCATAATACACCTGCTTTCTGCTAAAATCAGTTATAACTTTACAGGAATGAATGGCACAAAAAGACTATTTCCTCTGAATGCCTTACCTCAATTTGTAAGCTATCATGCTCTACAAGGAAGTCCAATCTAGATGGAGCAACATCAAAGGTAATTCTCTCTCCCCTGTAGAATGGTATCTGAAAGAAGACACATTATTTTGACTCCTAAGAGGCTATGACGACAGAATTGTCTTCCTTTACCATTTTCCATGTCCTTATCACCATCAGACACCTCTATGAAGGGTCAAATGGGCTGCAAACTTCCTGGAAAAAGTAACTCAGAGGGATGAAGATAAGGATAAAGGCAGTATTTCACATCTGTTTGATGGAAATCATATTGGGATTATCCAAAGAGACAGAAAAGTAACCCACTACCTAGAATATAGCAAAGGTACTTAGATGTGCAAGAGCTTACAAATAATCACTAGAAGAGTCAAAGGAACGAGAGAAGTTTGAATCTCACTCTAGATGATGCAGACTGAGAATGCAGAACAGTCACTCTAGGCAGTGCACACCCATGCTCCCACACTAGCCAGACATAATAAAGAAAATGGGCAAAAAAGAAAACAGAGAACTTAAAGCACATGAAGTCGCTGTAGTCAACTGGAACTTTCAGTCTCCCAGCAGCCTCCAGGAGTGGTTCTGTTACTGGCCAATGTATTCAGTAATTCAGAGCCTGATTTGCAAGTAAGTCCTTCCTCAGAAACCACACCACAGAGCCCTATCACAGCAACTTACTTGACTCTCATATACTTAAGATTGGAGGTTCCTATTCCAATTATTTTACCCACTTCAAATATTTCAACTATTTCTGTTTTAACAGCTACAAAGTTACACATGATCTAGTTTAGAAAACAGAAGTTAACAACCCAACAGATAAACAAGCAATGAACTTTCTAGCTACTCACCACAGTGTATTTACCACTTGGCAGAGAAAGAAAGCTGAAAGATCCATCTTCTTTTGATACAACATTGCACAAATAGGACAGGGACTCATCTCTTGACTGGAATCCATCCACAGGAGAAATATTGCAGCCTACAACATCCTGTGGCAATAATTCACCATGGAAGAGTGTGATCCTCATGAAGGAAGACATTCACTAACCAACATTTAACATGCGAAAAGGTGTAACTGGAAAAATATTGCCCTAAAATTGTAGCCCTTAACCCTGCTGACCCACAGGGAATATATAGATCAATAACATGCTATGAACCTTACTATATTTTGCACTCATTGCTTGCTTCAGTTCAGGTCTTAATCATCTATGCCCCTGAACAGCCTGACTGTTGAGGAACCTGGTTGGTTGAAAACAATAACGAAGAGTTCAAAAGAGTTGAAATTAAAAGAATTTTCTAATTTCTTGTGTCCGAAAAATATGTAGATCTTAAATCTCAATTTTGCCAACATTTAAACAGATAGCTATTGTGTTACACATCTGAGTAACTACATGGAGGTGATGTGAACACTCAGCATGTACACAAATGTTGTATTACAAGGGCCATGTTGAAAAAAAAACAAACAAAAAATGCAGCTTGACGGGTTGTATAGTTTATGTTCTCTATAAGCCAAGCTCAATGAAGGACAGAGATGAGTAACACAGCATTATGAATTTACTTATACGCTTCTTATTTATGTCCACACTCACATTGAAAAGGTACTGAAATACCATTACCTCTTTAGCAACTGAAGAAGAGAAAAGGAGAAACATGACCCCTTTCATTGGTTCTCCATCACTCCTTACTGACCCAGAAACATTGTAGCCGGCGACGATCAGAGGACTAGCAGCATAAGCATTAGAACTTGTCACCCGCACCACCGTGTTTGACTGAAATACAGAAACACATACATTTTCATCAAAAGGAGGCATTAGATCTCATTTACAGCAGCAGTACTCAAAGAGTGTCCACAGGCTATCCAAAACACGACACTTTGCAAAACAGTATTTTTCCTGTTTCACTGATTTAGGAATTGGCCAGGATCTCTGAGCTCCTCAGAAAGGAAGCAATCTGAGAGGCAAGGATTCCAGCATCTGCTATAATATTCGAGCTCCTGGAAAATGTATAGGATTAGATGACCTTATTTGCCAGTCATTCCCTGGCTGGCTCCACTATCTCCGAACTGGGCCTGCACAAGGCAGTTTCTTGACAACCTAAATTAAATTTATGAAAACTCCATTAACCTTGTACACTAACAAAAACCCTTCCTCCCACTAGTTGACCAAGACAAGGTCTAGAAGACCCACCCTCACTAAACAGGTAAACCAGAACTTTTGTAGGCTCTAACCTCTTTCAACATCCAGGTAGGATGAGATGCAAAGATTTCATATTCCCCAGGAAGCACCTTAAAGAAAGCAAACCTGTAAGGCAAAAAAAGAGGTTACGTCTCTTTAGAAACAGCCACAAGCATTTCAGACTCTATATACATTAGAAAAAATATTTCAGAAGTACTATAATCCCAGTCGGTATGGCAGAATTGACAGAATCTTGTATAAATGAACAGTATGCACCACCCACACTCACTTTCCTCCAGGCTGTGTAGTAGTTGTTTGTATGTTTATGTCACTGCCGGCATTTCTCAGTACAACCTGGACTCCAGCAGGACCTAATGTCTGACCTTTGCTGAGAACCTGTCAAAATGAGGAGAAACCAGAGTATAAGTGGATAAAAATAACTTGCAGAGCCAAAGTAGAATGTTTTTATGAAAGTAAAATTAGCATAAGATGGAATAAATAAAGATAAAGGAGTCTAACCTTTCCATTCACAGAAAACCCTGTGAACACAAAGTTAATGTCACCTCCCTTTGTGCAAATGTCATTAATGCCATCCACATGGATGTCTACACTGGTTGGTTCTGAAGGGGAAGAACAATGAAACAGTGTGGTAGTTAGTGAGAGAGCAGTCATGAAGCAATTTTACTTTAGCTCTACAAAAATGCATTAACTCAAGCATAAATATGTTGTCGTGGAAGTCTTGCCTTGGCAAAGTTAAAGCATCCACAAATCCTGATGTTGAAAATCCTCTTTCCCCCTCCCATTGCAGCCATTTCTGTCAGAACCCCAATTCCTTCAAATCAGCTCATGCGTTACTTTGTCAGTGTCTGCATCATAGCTTTATTTTCCTCTGGTACAATAAGCACATTTTAGTTATTAAAACCATACAGTAGGGATTATCTCTTTTGAGAAGCGCTTGATTTTTCCTGCTAACTGCAAGTTAGATGTATCTAAGTTCCACACTGCAGATACACTGTCCTACTGTAAGAAGACATAAGGGCACTTACCGAAACTCCACCCTAGGGGAGGCTCAATTTTAAGAATGAAATCCCCCTAAAAATAAAAAAAAAGTAATAACTGTATTCACTGATGTAAATTCAATTTAGCTAAAGGATGAAAAAAGAAAGTCAGAACACAAGCACCATGCTGCAGAGAGTAACACAAGATTCAAGTGGCCTGTTCTCCTTTCCTCCTGCCCAAGATACTCTGTTCAAAGCAGCAGCAACATCTACCCAGACAGGCTGGGATGCTGGGCTCACATCCAGCCAGCTAGGAGCAAAAACTAAGTATCATCATGTTTAAACCGCTTCCAGACCAAACCTGGCTTGTGTTCAAGCAGCTTAGCGTTAGAAAGTGTTCAAATCTATCTCTACCTGCCCCAACAGATGTGCTCTAAATCAGCCTTTAGTATTTGCACCAGGAGCTCCTACTCAACCACTCTGCCCAAACATAGGATAAAAAAACTTCAATCCTATTAAAAGCTTTGCGCCAAAAGGGTATTAATCTACACAGAGATCCTCTTTAAATCAATGGGCTCCACATACATTCTGCCACACATATGTTCTGAAATTCATCCAACTTCAGGAAAGGCTCAAAGACGTAAGAATGAACTCACTGAGATTAGAAAGCACATTAATGCTTAGATTGGGAAGTGAAGGACTTGGGAAAATATGACTTTTAAAGGTCCCTTCAAACCCAAATCATTCTATGATTCTATTTCTGATCCCTAGGTTCACTAGTTCTTTAAATGAGCAAAACAGAGCACCTGAGGGCAGCTTGTATTTCATTTGAATGTAAACATCTTTCCAGTCTAAATAGACACAAAACTTCTGACACATTCCGAGCTTCCTGTATCATTATTTTCTTAAGACATTTTTAATACCTTCAATTAGTCATTCAAGTTATTTTCAATTCAGTCATATCAAAACACATTCTCGTACAGATTTATTTTCATTTCTATGGGTAGATAACGAGAGCTTTATCTGTAGCCCGTAGGATCCTGTACTTTTTGTGCAGTGTTTGTACAGCTGGTAGCACGGGGCTGTTGGCAGTAACTCAGGCTCCCAGTGCTACAGCCAAACAGCACAAACGCAACACCACAGCTAAAGCTGCCTTTTCTCATGATAATTCTTAGCACTGAGAAATAAAATATGGAGTACAAAAATAAACAGCTGAACGTTTGGTCCAAATTATGTCCTGATTCAAACGTTTCATGGGTTGGTGCTGTTGATGTCTGATCTGCCAGCAGATGTGCAGGTGGAGGAGGATGTGGAGGCTGCTCCTGCCTCTGACAGACAGCACAGGTATGCCAGCTTCTTACCTTATCATAGAGGGGAATCATGAAATACCCATTGTTTGGAGCGCAATCTGTCTGGTATTTCAGAGTACCATGTTTTGTATATAACTTAATCTAAAAGAAAGAAAGGAAAAAAAGGTATTTTAAAAAAAGGGGAGCAGGGCTGAAAGCTGGCATTCCCTACCCCGGCGCTTTGGGCACAGCAGCACTCGGGTGTCCCCGGGGGCTCACAGGGAAACGGTTGATTGCGAGAAGGCTACACCCTGCCGGGCAGAGCCGGCGAAGGGCCGGGAAGGAGACGCCCACAGAAGAGCCCCGCTGCTACCGACACCACCACGCCGCGACCCGGCACCTCCAGCAGCGGCCGAGGCGAAGCGGCTGAACTCACGCCGCAGCCCGAGCGCGCAGGGGCGGCCCTCCCGGCCCCGGCCGGCTGAGGCGAGGGGAGAGGAGGGGAGGGACGGGGCGGCGGCGCCCACCTCGATCAGGGAGTAGTTGATCTCCACGTCCGACTTGACGAAGCCGCCGCAGCCCACGACGATGTCCTCGGAGCCCCGCGCCAGGCCGCAGAGCAGCGCGCAGAGCAGCGCCGCTGCCCAGGCCCGCATCCCGCCGCCGCCGCCGCTTCACTGACTCAGCGCCGCCGGAAGAGCCGGGCAGACCCGGCGGGTGCTGCCCCCTGGCGGCCCGGCGGCCTACGGGCCCGCCGCGGGGTGTCCCGCCCCCGCCGGCAGCTCTCCACAGCGCGCAGCGGAGCCCTCCCCGCTGCCTCCCCGGGGATCACCCCGAGCTCCTTCGTGCCGCTCCCGTCTGAGGCGACGCGCCGCTGCCTCCCGGCGAGGCCTCCCCGCCGGGGCTGAGGCGAGGGAGCGGCACCGGAGCCCCCGCCCCATCCCGCTGCCGGGCTGCACCAACCCGGCCGTGTCCCCGAGGAGCTCCCGGCCGGACTTTGCCCGCTGCCCCCGCGGCCCCCAGCCGGGACGGGACGGGGCGCTCCGGGGCTCCCCCAGGCGCGAACGGCGCCCTCGGCCGCTGCCCCGTGAGGACGGGCCCGTCCCGCCGGCGCTGAGGCGCGCCCCGGGGCGCCGAGCGGAGGGTCCGGGGCGGCAGGCGGACCGCCCCCACCGAGCCGAGCCGTGACGCCCCGCCCGCACCCCCGGCGGGCACCATGGCGGCGGGCGGTGCGCTGTGCGGGTCCCGGGAAGGCTCCGCCGGGCTCTGGGTGAGTGAGCGAGCGAGGGCCGCGGCACCTCAGACCCCCCGCCCGGACCGAGCGCAGGGAACGGGAGGCGGCCAGCCCCTGCCCCGCCGCGGGGTGCGGGGGATCCCACCGCGGGGGGCCCGGGGGCCGCTCCCCGCCCGCCCGGTACCCGCGGACCCTCCGCCCGGGGCGGGTGCCAGCGCGGGGTTAGAGCGGGGAGGGCGGCGGGCTGTCAGCGGTGAAGCATGTTCCACCAGGGGCTGCTGGTGTCATGGACTTTGCCTCCCAGGGACACCTGGTCTTCACCCAGATAGAGAACTTCATCCCGGGACAGTAGATGTGGTGAGGGGAGCGTGCGCTGCTGGAAGGGTGTTGAAATTGGTCCCTTTATTGACTTCAGAAAGTGTCTGCTGAACGACCCGCTACAGAAATACCTTTAAAAGGGCTCCAGTGAGCTCATCAGTCCAGTCTCACGTGGATTTCCATCCTGAAGGTTGATAAACTCCCATAATAATTTGTGCGCTGTTACCTGCTTCCTCTTTTCATCAAGTGATTCCTTTCCACTAGCCTTGCTTTGTATCACAAAGGGCTCAAACCACCTCCACTAGCTGCTGAAATGAAATAACCCTCGCCTGTTCATCTACAGTTTGCTGTATTTTTATGCTAGTAGGTGAGATGCAACTCTTCATTCAAAAAAAAAACCCAAAACCTACAAATGGATTATAAATACAGCTGAAGGAATGGAGTTGTGATGCAGTTTATGCACTAGGATACTTCTTTCCTCCTCATCTCCATTTCAGCAGTCTTTCCTTAGTGACTATTCTGATAGTTCCCAAATGCTGATTATTTTCTTCATTCCCAAATTACGTATTCCACATTCAATAACTTAAAATTCGTCTCTTTTTTTTTTTTTTTCTCTAGTTCTGATACATGATGTCCTTTCTTTGGCATCTCTTACTTTTCCAACCATTCCCCCCCTCCTTTCTACTTCCATTCCCTCTAAAAATGCTACTGCCAAGTCCTCCCACCCACACCTGTGACACCTTGCTGTTCTCCAGCAGCCCCTCTGTCGCCAAGGGTTTTTTACATTTGAAACCCTAAATCAAGTCTCTCCAGTGTTACAGTAGATCTCAGTTGTAGCATTACCAACTTCCATTAGCTGGTGAAATTCTGCATACGTTAGCTTTACTGTTTCACTGCTGTGTTGATTCTGTGACAGGACTGGAACCAGACATGGTATACAAGCACCCCAAGATTTACCTGGTGTTTTGAGAGTACAGTCATTGCTTGGATCCCTTGTGTCTATCTTTGGATCTGTTTTCCTTTCTACTACTTGTATCTTCGACACAGAAAAAATGGCTATATCAGGATATCCCACATCTTCAAAGCCAAAATGGTAAGGGTGGAGGATGGGGTTTGATCCTAATGTTATCACAACTTTGATGCAGAATTTAATTTTTCTAAATCATTAATTCTTTTTTGACGATCCATGTCTGTCTTTGCTTTGACATTTACTCACTCGGGTAAAGTTAGGTCAGTATAAATCAAGTAAAGTTTTAGGAAGAACTGTCAGAAGATCTCCTCTACTGCCATTCAATTCCCCGCTACCTCCTGTAACACTCTGTCCCAAACCTGCTGCTCCACCTCTCCAGCCTTACAGCCAGGCTGCTTGGGGCATTCAGTTTGGTAGATGGTCCCATCATCATTTCAGTCCATTCTAATGTGTGTTTGCTGTCTCTCACCCAGGTCCTTGGATTCACCCTGGTAATATTGTGTTTTTCTAATGTCTTCTTTGCACTGTGGGAGATAAGCCATGGAATCCCACGGGCTCCAGTGTTCTTCATTAGCCCCACCATGGTGGGAATCACAATGGTAATTATTCCTTTTTTTTTGTCTGCATGTGGCCCAGCGTAGCCCTCCTGGGGCAGATACTGTGTTTCTCAATGTCTCTGAGCACAAGTTGTAGCCTAGATCCTGTTGGCCCCTGTGTAGTTTTGTTACTTGCCCTTTCTGGAGACACATTCTTGAGTGCAAAATTGCACAAAATGCTTTTTAGTTTTAGCCTTTTAGGAACACATACTGCAGCTCTGAACACCTTGAAATGTTTGGGCAAGAAACTAACTGATTTTTCTCTGTTGTATCCATTAAATTGATATTAATTTTGGCATTCTGTTACCAACTATTTATTTGGACAACTTTGTACTTCCTTGCAGATCCTTGCCATGTTCCTTATCCATGTGGAAAGAGTGATGGGCATCCGGTCTTCAGGCATCTTGTTGGTTTTCTGGCTGCTCTCATTCATGGCTGCAGTTGTGATGTTTAGTTCCAAAGTCCAACAGGCCCTGGAAAGAGTAAGTGAAATCATGTACCTGTAACACACAGGGGTATGAAGTCTCTAAACTACAGGGCTCATTGGTTGTGAGGTGGAGAACCAAATTCCTCCCAAGATATGTGCTGAGAAAAATAGTTGATGACACTTTGTCATCTCCGCTTTATCCTATCCCTTTCAATATAGACGGAGTGAATATCAAGGGATAGGACAAAGTGGAGATGACAAAGTGATATGTTCAGACAAACTGAATACAAACGCTGTCACTAAAAACTGACCTTATGCCAGATTTTGTATCATCATAAATATGTTGATACATTATACCTTTTTTTTATTTGGGTAATTGTGATAAATATTTAGTTGTGTACTGGCTGGGTTTACACATTTGAGGCACTGTCAGTGGCCATTTTCCTCAGGCAAACAGTTGTACCTTTCCATCACAAGGAATAAGCAAAAGTTTGTATTACCTGTATGTTTAAGTAATAGGGGAAAACCACGCCACCACTAAACAAAAGAGAGTTGGAACTTGCTTGTTCCTCTGAAGATACATTGCTATGTTGAATGATACTCAGGCACCAGGCTTCTTGTAGAAATAACACTTTACCGTTTCTTGCAACCAAAATACAGTTCCAAAAACACTCAGACTTTTTCCTTGGTTTTTCTCATTGACAAATTAGAGCACCCTTCATGGACTCTCACTTAAAACCATCATTATAAATAACAAATGTGTCCTTTATTTAGCATTTTCTGATATTCCACTTTCAGGAGTTACTTATTTAAGCAGCTCTACATAAATACAGTTAAAATAAATGCAACTCATGTTTCAAACTGAAACTCAAGAGCTTATGGCTGGTGGAATGTGAGAAGCCATCTTTCTCTGCTGATTTCAGATGAAGGTTTTTACCTCATTCTCAACAGTGTTCTGTTTCCTAGGGCTTCCTGGAAGACCATTTCCGCCAGGTTACAACTTACCTTTATGCTAGCCTGGTGCTAGGAGAACTTGTGCTATTCTGCTTAGTTGATCACCCTCCCTTCTTCTCTAAAGCTGTCAACAATGCTGTAAGTGTAACGTAGCTTTTCATAACACATTGTGTCATTGCTCAAACAGGAGTTTGAATTTATGGAGATACACAGGAGCACAAGTATCTGGGAGATAAAAGATGCATCATTCTTTATAAAGGCTGATGGTTTTAAAAGGTTAACAGGCAAAATTTGGAATAGCAGTACCCTGTCTCCCTAGGTATGTTTTGAAAAACTGAAAACCTTTTCTGTCCATACTCACCTTTTTTTCATTGAAAGCAGTAGATGGGGCTCATACTGCTTCCCTCTGCTCTCCTGTGCAGCGGTACTCTGAGGCATGAGTATGGCAGAGCCCTGTGCTTCAGAAAATGAATGTCTTTGGGTGTGAAGAATGATATTCTTTGATCCTCCACAATACGTGTACATTGTTAGGGTCAATGAATGGGGGGTGGTGGTGTAACTTTTTGATTTCTTTTCCTGGGGAAGCACAGAAGGGAATTATATTCATCTGACACATGCCCTTTTCTATATATAAATATCACCCATGTTTTTCCTCCCATCAGTGTCCAGAAGCCAGCAGCTCTTTTCTTTCCAAAATCACGTACTGGTGGTTCTCTGGGTAAGAAAACACACCAAAAAAAAAGACATGTTTTTGCTAGAATACCAGAAAAAACCAGCAGCATAAGCGAGGGTGAAGATGACAGCCAGTACATCTCAGCCTCCGAGTTGGCTTATGCAGTGAGGATTTAAATTCTTTCTCTGGGGTTTTGAGGTATTCTTACAAGATCAAATTACAAAAATTTAACTTACTTTTCTCAAAGTAGTTCAAAACACAAATTTGTGATTCTAGATAATTCTCTTTCCCCTTCCAACTACCCTTCCCGTGCCCTCCCAATCTTGAAGTAGACCTCAGCAATCTCAGAAGTTCACTGTGCACCAGCCACAGGCCTACCTGCCTGCCAGCCCCTCCTGTAACAAGTGATGGGCAAGGGGAAAATAGGGAGTGAGGACATTGGCCCAGCCTACTGCTTAGCACTGAGAATTAAAACGATTACATACCTTGGGCCTAATATCTGCCATGATAAGGCCTCCTCTGTGTTTCACTGAGCCACAGAGTAAGTTAAACTGAACTCTTGTCCTCAACTGCCCAAGACCCAGCTCTCAGTATGGACTAGAAATTAGGACTTACTTGCAAATCCTCATTATGTTGACAGAAGATAAGTGTGGGGACTTGAAGCAAAATTGCTGTTCCTGAACATTCATATTTATCCTGGGAAAGGATAGTCCCGAGTAGTGTTTTATATAAGCAAGTCCCTATGTGCTGCCTGTGGTGCACTGACTTAAAGCCCATCCATTTTGACAATCTTACAGGCACAACAAGTTCTTCTGTGCTTACCTCACAGCAGTCTGTGTGTTCCCCAGGCTGGTCTGGAAAGGCTGTCAGCAGTCCTTGTGCGGGGATGACTTGTGGACAGTGAGGAAAGAGGACTCCTCTGAAGAAATTGTTGCCTGGGCTGAAAGAGAGTGGAAGAAGTATCACAGCAGAACCCAGCAGTGAGTACTTGATCTTAGAGAGTGTGTTGTGGGCTCAGCTGAGCAGTTTCTCTCTTGCCTTTAGATAATATAAACAAATATGCTCACAGGTGCTGGTGTGCATTCTCAGAACAAGCTTTAATCCCCTCCATTCCCTGTGGAGTGCCAGGCAGACTGCTTCAGCACATATTCAGGCTCTGCTAGGTGCTCCCTACCTAGACAAGAGGAAGGTTGAAAGATTCAATCCCACTGAATTATTTGTACATTAAACATCAAGAAGAAAAGGATAGCATACATAAAATCATCCAAGTAACTCTGCTATAAAAACTCGGGGGTGTTTATTCTTCAGTGGATGAGCGCTCAATGGGTGACTTCCTTTGTGTAAAATCTGATTTTAAGTGTTGAAATCTGCTGGAGAACATCCTTTCATTCCTGGAAGCACAGAACTATAAGGTTTTTTGATGAGCATTTATACTGGACATGGCACCAGACCCAGTGTGAGATATTTAATCATTTTTTGAAAACACCAAATCCCCAGGCTTTTTCCAATTGCGGTTAGCTTTCTCATTCTTTTTTTCTTTAGAAAAATAGAGTCTGCTACATTTAAAAAGGGTCAGAAGAGTGGAACTGGCATAGCAGAAGCTGAAGAGACCGAGGTTCTACTGCAGACAGAGCACAGTCCAAGCGGGCCCTTACTGAAAACATTTTGGAGTATGTTTGGAACCTATTTCCTTCTCAGCACTGTCTGCTTAGTTATCTGTGATGTCTTCTTGTTTTCCATCCCAAAGTTACTGAGGTATGTGTGCATTTGTAATGTATTTCTGTCACATGTACAAGGTTGGTCTGTGCATGACCTCACACAGAGCTGCGTATGCCAGCACCCACAGAGGTCGACACACAAACACTTATCTTTTGAAATCTCCTATTGCTAATGAAAAGAGATGGATTATCATGTGTGCTAAGCCCACAGTCAACTCACTGGGGAAAAAAACACAACAAACCACTGTCAAAAGTTGTGCACGCTTTCTCCACTGCTGTATTCCAACAGTGGAAAGGACAGGCTGCATTAGGCTTTTTACTTTTTTGCTTTTACTAAGCCTTTTTACTTGACTAGAACAGGAGTGAGTTATTTGATGGTTCTATATATCACATCATTTATACAGGCTGTCAACAACTTGCCGTAGTCTTACGACTCTGTGTTGCCTGACTAATTATAAAGCCCAGCTGTGCATCCTAAACATCTTAAATAACTTCTTTAGTCAGTTAACATAATGCTTTGTAGACTGTGTTGGTACAACACAAACTTGCATTACAGTATATTTTCAAGGGCAAAAATCACTTCTTAGTCATTAAGATTAAGAGAAGTTCTGGAAATGTCAAAGACTTACTTAGATTATGACTCCCAATTTGCATATTTATGAAAAATTCATGAAATTCAGGAGCCATCCTTAACACTGAAAATGAGGTCTCCGCTGAGAAGATGCTGAGATCAGAGATTGCTTCAAAACCAAGAATGGTCAAACGTCAGAAATCAGGATATTATAAGACATAGGATACTTAGGAGTTTTTCCAATTCTTCTGCTATTTTACTGATAAACATCAGCCAGAGAGAATACAGAAAAAAAAACCTGGTATTTTTGTGTGTCAGATATTTCATCAGTTCTATGTGGATTCATCAACATTTTGCTCTTGTCTTGTAGCCTTTTCCTGGAGTTCATTGAAGATCAAGAAGCCCCTGCCTGGCACGGCTATTTCTATGCCTTGGCTATGTTCCTTTTGGCTTGTCTCCAGACTCTGTTTGAACAACGATATATGTACATGTGTCTTGTTCTGGGATTGAGACTGAAAACTGCAGTAACAGGGCTTGTGTACAGGAAGGTGAGCCTGGAGCATCCTACTCAGCCTCATTTCTTTTCTACCGCTACATTAGTAGTTTTGACATTTGTTTTTAACAATATCAGGGTAGATGTTATTAGAAACTGCTTTTAGGTTATAATTCTGTGCTGTATTCATCTCTGAACAGTGTGTGGGAGGTATTTTACTATTTGTTTTTCAGCTCTTGCCGCTGAAGGGAAGGCCAAGAAAAGGAAAGAGGAAAAAGCAACATAAACTTTCTTATGCTGTAGATTATGGTACATTCTTCATCTTAAAGTGAAGTTACATATTCCAGGCAACAGCGCATTTTCAGTACCTAGGATTTGACATTTTTCTCCATCTCTTTTTTTTTTTTTTTCCTTCTGTGTAAGAAAATTGTTAGATTTTTGGACCAAAGCTGTTTGATGACACCTTTCCTTTCTTCTCTACCCTTGTCTAGATCCTAGTCATGTCCAATGCATCAAGGAAAGCAGCAACAGTAGGTGAAATTGTTAATCTGGTATCTGTTGATGTCCAAAAGCTAATGGATCTGATTATCTACTTCAATGGGACCTGGCTTGCTCCTATTCGGATTATCATCTGCTTTGTCTTCCTGTGGCAGGTAAAATATGGTAACAGTCCCTATCAATCCCTTCCTATTGTAGGTATCAAAGGAAAAGAGTTTTCAAAATTCTGCTTAGAGCTTTGCTGGTCTGAATATCCTGAAATTGCCATATTTCTCTTAGCTCTGAAGCATTGTGGATTCACTTTTCTTTTTAGAAGATATTTTTATTGGTATAAAATCCGTACCTTATCCTTCACTTCATTTTCTCACCTGTATATTCAGCATTCAGTCGCTTGTAGGAAAAAGACTGTGAATATGGTTCTGCCTCAGAATTTCTTGTGTCACCTCTTTTTTTCAACCAAAATGTGGTGGCCCAGTGCAGGCTGAGAGTCCACTTTAAGCTCCTCAGTGTAGTTAGAGAACATAAGGAGAATGGTCAGAAATAGCAAGTTGACATACTTCATCCTGAAGCCTGATTACCACAAGCTCAGTGAAACAGTTTGAAGTTATATGATATTCAAAAAGAGTATTGGATACACTGAATTTCATAGGTATCAAGGAGTTTAGAAAGGAGAGAGAAAAACCTGAATTAGAAATAAAGGATGATAATCTAAAATATCTTTTTTTTCCCCTTAATTCAATATATGCTATGTTCTCAGCAGGACAAAGCCCTGTTTCTTAGTCCCTGTTTTTGGCAGCACACCAAATGGAACTACAGATACAGGTGATTCCCAGGAGCTTTCCAGAGGCCTTTGAGTCCAGAATGGACTATGCCTTGTGCCTGGCAGGATAGTATGACCTTATAGCGATAGTATAGACTTTTGAAAAATCATCATCACTTTTCTATCGATGTTGACAAGCTGAACATGATTGCATGTAGTTGGAGCATAATTAACATTTTGTTTGCTAGTGTTCAGCGACCATTTGCATAGAGAATACTTTTATCTCTCTGTATACAGCAGCACTCACCTCTCTTGCCAACGTAAGCCGTCTGTAGAGAGATGTAACTAAACCATGAGAAACAAGCTCTCTATTTTGATACTCAATTCATTATGAACCCTGGTAGCCAAGAGCTGTCCAAAGAGTACGTGGCACAGTATGGTGCTACCATTTCATCTCACGAGTTGATGTAGCTTCAGACAAGCTGAGCTGTTAAGTTTGTGGACAGTTTGGGTTTGTTTTTTAAAACAAAACCTGTATTTGTTTCGGTTCACTTACTTGTGCCAGCCACAAGATGTCCTCCTTAATGCATCCACGACCAGATGGACCGCAGCAGAAATGACTTGAATAGTCAGCGTGCCTCTGGATCACTTTCAGCGCTATTGTAGGTCCTTTTTAGGGAAGCAAATAAATTCAGCAGAGCATGATGACAGGAGTTCCCCGGCCTGGAGAGCTAACAATCCACAGTGCTTGGGGAGCACAATTCCCAGGAAAGGCAAAGGCAAGATTAGAGTAAAGCCTTAGCCATTAGGGATGTTAGGCATAAGTTCAAATAAGAGGGAAGGTGAGAGAGGGGGAATGGAAAACAGTCATTTCTAGTAATCTTCCTCTTCCCTTTTCTCTCCTGGCAGCTTCTTGGGCCATCTGCCTTGGCTTCAATTGCTGTATTCCTTTTTCTTTTGCCTCTGAATTTTGTGATCACCAAGAAGAGGAGTCAGTTTCAGGTACATTTTGCTTCATAAAAATGAAGTGGTTTGCTGACTTGAATTAGGCTAGGGTACTACTTTTAAATCTAAGTTAAAGGCTGCTGTGCTTTTCCAGAGAAGGATCACATGGAACCCAAAAGCTACCAATGATTACAGCAGGCATGATGGGAAGAAAAAACCAGAAAGTCTGTACTGAAAAGTGTACTAAAAAATGTAAAAAATGTACTGAAGTATATCACTAACATTTCACATCAAGTAACAGTTTAATATTTATTCATGCTGACCATGACTGTCTGAAGGAACATGTTCAGTCTTTTGACTTGTTTGCCCACCTTTTCTGTGTTTTTTATGTATTGCCAGTAAAAATAAAGCTCTGAAGATGAAAAGCAAATATTTCCCAGCCTGGAAGATTCATAAGCAAAACAGTATACACAGCTCAACTGCAGGGAAATTTAGTCAGAATTCATAGGCAGGAATAAGGCATTTTTCAGAATAATTGCACTGTTAAACATTCAATCTATTAAATGATAGAAGTCTAACATTTATTACAGGAGATCCAGATGAAACATAAAGATGAGCGGGCCAAACTCACCAATGCCATTCTCAGTGACATTAAAGTAATCAAACTGTATGGCTGGGAGAAAACCTTCATGGAGAAAGTGCTTGGTATCCGGAAGCAAGAACTTCAGGCGCTAAAAAAATCTCAGATTCTCTTCTCAGCATCTCTGGCGTCTTTCCATTCATCAACTTTCCTGGTGAGTGGTTCACCTTCCTACATAAAACATGCTATTACTTCTGTTTCTCTTTGTACTCCTGTCTGGACAGATTTTTCCTGTGTGACATCTAAAGATAAAGACCTTGCTGTGGTTGCAGCAACAAAACTTCCTTAAAGCAGAGCAAGCATAAAATGATCAGACTTGGTTTTGTCACCAACATGCAAGACCTTTGCCTCTGACATTTGCAGGATGGTTACCATGTATGTGGGCAATAGCCTGGGTTTAACTAAATGGGTTCCAGGGTCTTTAGGAAGGGGCCTGTCACCCTTAAACCATTCTCTTCCCTGTTTGACACAAATGGTTTGCTTTTCCTTTGCTCCCTTTCAGATTGCGTTTGTCATGTTTGCTGTCTACACCCTGGTGGATACCTCACACGTCCTGGATGCTCAGAAGGCCTTTGTATCTTTAACACTGATCAATATTCTCAACACTGCACACTCCTTCCTGCCATTCTCCATAAATGCTGCTGTCCAGGTTAATTGCAAGCTTTGTTCCTTTTTCTTTGGCCATAGGTAATTTTTCATATATCACCATGAAGAGGTGATTTCTTAGGGCTTCGAACATCAGGGCTTGCTATTTAATTGCTATTGTGAAATGGTGAAGTGCAAGGACTCGCAGCTAAAGGTACTTTGTAGTTTTGTTTTTCAGAAAGGCTCCGTACATTGGCAAAACAGTCACCAAGAACTATTCTTAAGTCTTTTGAGGCCAATCACGAGGACCGTTAGATCTCAGAGGTGCTTCCAGTTCTGTTTTTAACCATGGAAATCTGAATAGATGGAGCAAAATCTCCATGGGAGATCAGTGGAAACCCTGTTAGCCCAAGCCAGAGAGAAAAGCAAGTCCTTGTCCAGTAAGAAATTGGATTTCCCTCTTGCACCCTAAGAAGACTGCCACAAGTCCTCACGTACAGAAGCAATCATTGGAAAGATTGCATGATGAACTGGAGAAAAAGCACTAATTTCACTGTGTGAACAGAAGTGAAAACACAGGGAAGAATATGGGTTTTTTGCTAAGTAAAGTGGAAATAAAGGCAGTTAACATGAGGAAGAGCTGCATTTGTCAAGCACCTAGTCAACAGGCTAAGCGGGGCTTCAAGATGAGTGTTCACTTTGAGTTGTAGCTCCCTTTCTGTTCCAAATTATTCTTTTGTGTGCTTCTTCATTTCAGGCCAAAGTTTCTTTAAACCGCTTAGCAGCTTTTCTGAATCTGGAAGAACTGAATCCTGAGAGCTCAAGTAGAAACACTTCTGACTGTGGTGAGCTTCTGTGTTAGCATTGTTGTCTTGTAAGAGGAGTAGCTTCCATTGTTCAGTTTCCACTCTTTTCTCTCTTGACTATGGTAGGCATCCTAAATATTTGCCCCTCACTGTCACTTTCTCTCTTAGGCCTATTTATTTCTACAGATGAAATCTAATCTGGTAATTAACCCCTGCTTTCTATACTTAAGGTTCATTTTATATAATAGAAATACACAATGACACATAAAGTCAAATAAACAGGAATGTTTCTGTACCTACGTTTTAAATTACAAGTGTTCTATTTCTCCTTATATTTTAGTACAGGCAAGTATCACCATAAGAAATGGGACTTTTTGCTGGAGCAAAGAAACCTCTTGTCTTAGAAGGTACAGACTTACCCTTAGTCATCTCAGTTCTGTAGATCACGGTGGATGCTGAATGAAGTAATTCCTCAAGGCCCAGTGTAGAATATTTAGAGGCTTCTGAGTTTGCTTCATATTTAATGTTGAATTCTGAAATTATAAAGTCAGACAAAATGTCATCTTGCTTTTATGCCTGGGAGCATATCAACGGGAAGCCCAGCCTGGAAGATTCATAAGCAAAACAGTATACACAGCTCAACTGCAGGGAAATTTAGTCAGAATTCATAGGCAGGAATAAGGCATTTTTCAGAATAATTGCACTGTTAAACATTCAATCTATTAAATGATAGAAGTCTAACATTTATTACAGGAGATCCAGATGAAACATAAAGATGAGCGGGCCAAACTCACCAATGCCATTCTCAGTGACATTAAAGTAATCAAACTGTATGGCTGGGAGAAAACCTTCATGGAGAAAGTGCTTGGTATCCGGAAGCAAGAACTTCAGGCGCTAAAAAAATCTCAGATTCTCTTCTCAGCATCTCTGGCGTCTTTCCATTCATCAACTTTCCTGGTGAGTGGTTCACCTTCCTACATAAAACATGCTATTACTTCTGTTTCTCTTTGTACTCCTGTCTGGACAGATTTTTCCTGTGTGACATCTAAAGATAAAGACCTTGCTGTGGTTGCAGCAACAAAACTTCCTTAAAGCAGAGCAAGCATAAAATGATCAGACTTGGTTTTGTCACCAACATGCAAGACCTTTGCCTCTGACATTTGCAGGATGGTTACCATGTATGTGGGCAATAGCCTGGGTTTAACTAAATGGGTTCCAGGGTCTTTAGGAAGGGGCCTGTCACCCTTAAACCATTCTCTTCCCTGTTTGACACAAATGGTTTGCTTTTCCTTTGCTCCCTTTCAGATTGCGTTTGTCATGTTTGCTGTCTACACCCTGGTGGATACCTCACACGTCCTGGATGCTCAGAAGGCCTTTGTATCTTTAACACTGATCAATATTCTCAACACTGCACACTCCTTCCTGCCATTCTCCATAAATGCTGCTGTCCAGGTTAATTGCAAGCTTTGTTCCTTTTTCTTTGGCCATAGGTAATTTTTCATATATCACCATGAAGAGGTGATTTCTTAGGGCTTCGAACATCAGGGCTTGCTATTTAATTGCTATTGTGAAATGGTGAAGTGCAAGGACTCGCAGCTAAAGGTACTTTGTAGTTTTGTTTTTCAGAAAGGCTCCGTACATTGGCAAAACAGTCACCAAGAACTATTCTTAAGTCTTTTGAGGCCAATCACGAGGACCGTTAGATCTCAGAGGTGCTTCCAGTTCTGTTTTTAACCATGGAAATCTGAATAGATGGAGCAAAATCTCCATGGGAGATCAGTGGAAACCCTGTTAGCCCAAGCCAGAGAGAAAAGCAAGTCCTTGTCCAGTAAGAAATTGGATTTCCCTCTTGCACCCTAAGAAGACTGCCACAAGTCCTCACGTACAGAAGCAATCATTGGAAAGATTGCATGATGAACTGGAGAAAAAGCACTAATTTCACTGTGTGAACAGAAGTGAAAACACAGGGAAGAATATGGGTTTTTTGCTAAGTAAAGTGGAAATAAAGGCAGTTAACATGAGGAAAAGCTGCATTTGTCAATCTAATCACCTAGTCAACAGGCTAAGCGGTTCTTCAAGATGAGTGTTCACTTTGAGTTGTAGAGCTGCATTTGTCAAGCACCTAGTCAACAGGCTAAGCGGGTCTTCAAGATGAGTGTTCACTTTGAGTTGTAGCTCCCTTTCTGTTCCAAATTATTCTTTTGTGTGCTTCTTCATTTCAGGCCAAAGTTTCTTTAAACCGCTTAGCAGCTTTTCTGAATCTGGAAGAACTGAATCCTGAGAGCTCAAGTAGAAACACTTCTGACTGTGGTGAGCTTCTGTGTTAGCATTGTTGTCTTGTAAGAGGAGTAGCTTCCATTGTTCAGTTTCCACTCTTTTCTCTCTTGACTATGGTAGGCATCCTAAATATTTGCCCCTCACTGTCACTTTCTCTCTTAGGCCTATTTATTTCTACAGATGAAATCTAATCTGGTAATTAACCCCTGCTTTCTATACTTAAGGTTCATTTTATATAATAGAAATACACAATGACACATAAAGTCAAATAAACAAGAATGTTTCTGTACCTACGTTTGAATTTACAAGTGTTTTATTTCTCCTTATATTTTAGTACAGGCAAGTATCACCATAAGAAATGGGACTTTTTGCTGGAGCAAAGAAACCTCTTGTCTTAGAAGGTACAGACTTACCCTTAGTCATCTCAGTTCTGTAGATCAGGGTGGATGCTGAATGAAGTAATTCCTCAAGGCCCAGTGTAGAATATTTAGAGGCTTCTGAGTTTGCTTCATATTTAATGTTGAATTCTGAAATTATAAAGTCAGACAAAATGTCATCTTGCTTTTATGCCTGGGAGCATATCAACGGGAAGTTGCCTGTATCTGAATGTTGCCTTAATATATGAAGACAGCTTTCTTTACACAATTTTCTTGTCCAAATATGAAATTACAGTAATTTAAGTCAAAAAAGTAGAGTTGATGGTTTGCAGATCTTATATAAGACATCACTACTTGCCTATTTCAAAAAGGCATTGCAACTTTAGAGAAGAAACAGTGTTGAAAAGTTCTGATGTTCAAGAATGTTTCATATCTAATGCTTTGGGATAGCCCTGTCTCCAAGAGTGGAGACCCGAGTCTTGGATCTGGGTTTCCAGACTTTCTGGAAACAGGTGTCTTTGAAGGGATGACTCCTGTTCTGCTGCAAAAGGTCAGCATGACAGGAAGAGTAATCCTGTGTAACTGAGGCCTCAAATATGAAATTGGGGGGGGTAGTTGGTATATTTTTATTGCTACAAAACAGTAGCAAGAATTTTGGTCATTTTCTTTCAGAAAGTGTATCTAAAAGGTGATAAGAGATTACCTTTTCTCTCTAGAATAGATCTTACTGTGCCCCAAGGCTCCTTGCTTGCTGTAGTTGGCCAGGTGGGTGCTGGAAAGTCCTCACTGCTGTCAGCATTACTTGGCGAGCTGGAGAAGACCGACGGCTGTGTGACCATGAAGGTACATTTTCCCCCGAGTGTTTGCTTCTAATTAGGCTGTCTTCAGGAACAGTAAGGTATTAACTAAGGCATCGCATACTTGATGAAGACCCATTTACTGCTGAATTTTAACAAAGGCTGTATGTAGCAGCCTGCATTTAATTATCTGAAGGTGCTTAAGACCTCTCAGATGAGCCTGACCCTTGGGAATGAGAACCAGAACAGGACTTCAAAGATCCAGTTAGATTTCCCACTCTGACAGTGAGCTGAAGTGCCATTCTGGTAAATCACAGCATGTACTTGCACCTTTGTTTCCTCCTCTATAAAATAATAAGACTGCAGACTCATACTTTGCAAAGCCCTCTGAGACCTGTTAATGGTGATGATCATTCCAGATTTCTGTAAAGCTAATTGGGAGAGTTTTTCTTCAAAGACGGGTTCCCACAGTGTCAAGTTGAGCTTAGGAAAAAGACTGTTAATGTTCTTCTACTTCCATTTTTATAGGGCATCGCAGCTTATGTCCCCCAGCAAGCCTGGATACAAAATGCTTCAGTGGAGGATAATATTCTCTTTGGGAAAGAGATGGATGAAACATGGTTCAATAGAGTGATAGATGCTTGTGCACTGCAACCTGATTTGGAGTGCTTCCCTGCAGGGCGGAAGAGTGAAATAGGAGAGAAGGTACTGGCTTAGGTTTACATTTTGGCCAGCTTTTCCATGAGTAGCTACAACTTTGGGTATCCTGCTTAAAAACACCGACAAAAGGACTAAACTTGCAGGGGGCAGGTGCACAGTAATTTCTGAAAAGTCAGGCCATGATTTCCTGAAGCCCACCTCCTGACAGTTAACCTAACCAGAGATACGCGAGTTGCTCAAGACAAAAATCAACAAATCCAGGTCATTCTTGGGTCCTCTTTTGCAGGAGAGTGGAGTTGCCCAAAAGCATCTGCCTCCAACTCAGGAGCCCTGTTTGGAGGGAGGGAGAGGAGAGAGATAAGCAATGATTTAAAAATAAGGAAGTCATAAAACTTCAGTGTGAAATGGAGCCAACAGTTGTCAAATATGCTGCAGCTTTGCAATAAACAGTGTCAATACTTTTTTACAGGGAATAAATATATCTGGAGGGCAGAAGCAAAGAGTGAACCTTGCTCGTGCCGTGTACCAGAAGGCTTCGATTTACCTACTAGATGACCCCCTCTCGGCTGTTGATGCCCATGTTGGACAGCACATTTTTGAACATGTTCTGGGACCCAATGGCTTACTGAAGGATAAGGTGTGTTGTAATTTCTGAACTGTAAAAGATTACAAAATGTATCTAATTACCAGAGCCTCTGAAATGTTTCCAGTAAGTCGGGTTACTCCCTTTATCCAAGACTCCTGAATTCTTTTTTCCTAGTGGCAGCAGGTGTGCTGCTGTTAACAACACTGGGAGTGGAACGGGTCACCTCTGCAGTCCACACAGCACATGGAAGTCCTCCAGTGAATCTCACTTAGGAGGAAGACTGAAAAGTTAGGTTCTCCTGAAAGACTGTCTTTATCCTCATGCAAACCACATGCCTAGTTCCAGCCTTACTTCTACGGCAAGTTTATAGTTGATCAGTCCCTACTCCTGAGTTCTGCACTTCCAGAACAGGCACAAAGCTGTGCTGCAAAGATAAACTTCATCAGAAGTGATAGTGATAAATAACAAACATATCTCCAAGTTAGTAAAAATCATAGGTCACGCTGAGTGCATGTCTGTCTTCAGAAGGCAGCTGACTGCAGCAGTTCAAATGAGCAGGGAAACACCTGAACAATTTTAACTGTTTCCTCTTCATTCAAGCAGACTCGTGTGCTGGTGACTCACACAATCAACATTTTACCTCAAGTGGACAACATTGTTTTTCTGGTGGATGGAACTATCTCAGAAGTAGGTTCCTACCAAGAACTTCTACAGAGAAATGGGGCCTTTGCAGAATTTCTTCATTCACACATTACTGCAGAAGAGAAGGCAGGCACTGATTTTCCAGGTAACCTGAATGAGTTAAAATCATTTTTCCTAGGTAGATCAGTCAATTGTTTCCTTAATATTATGCTTAACATTAAAGAACTGGGGGCGAGGGAGTCAGCACTGGATCACAGTTGGGAAGAGAAAAAAGAGAATAAAACTGGAAAAGCCAGTCTTATATTTGTTTATTATGGACATTTAAAGCCAAGATCAATCACAGTAAGCTGTTGCTTTGTGTAAGGAAAAATGTCTGTTAAATTAGCTGACTCATTACCTCAAAATTGGTTCTTGAATAAACAGTTTCATCTTAGTAGACAACAGTCATGCAGTAAATAGAATTACCCACTATATATGCTGTTCTTCAAGCCTCACCTTGATATTTCTGCCCTTAGAAACAATTCTTTGTAATGAATTTTTCTTCCCTATTACCAGTCTCTCAGAAGTTATACCGGACAAAATGGCATTCTAAAACATTTAGAAAAGAAATGCATTTATTTCACAGCTATAGGAGACGCCAGATGCACCATCACCTCTAGAAATGGTCCATCACAGGAGAAGCTCTCTAGGTAAGCTTAATGCTGTCTTGGGCACTGAAGAACTTGCTCCAAAAGCCCATACTTACTGGCTATTATACAGGTTTGGGATTGATCTGTAAATTAATAATACTAGCAAACAAGAAAAACTGAAGAATAGGTAAGAAACTGCTTTTGAATGTGGAGGATGACCAACACTTTCTCCAAATTTCACAGGGAGACAGAATTTATTCCAGAGCTCACGTACAAAGCATGTTGATACATTTGCTTGCTGTTCACTTCCCAGTGGGGCTGTAAGGTCTGACTTTACACCAGCCCCAGCCAGTGAATGCCTGAAGCCTCTGTCAATAGCTCGACAGAACCCAGTCCCTGTGATAAATATGCACAATGATTTGGGTCACTCTGGAAGACCCCAAAAACTGCAGCCCTAAAATAGACATGAACGTAGGGGTGGATGGATAAGGAGGAGATCCAACTTTAAAATACTTATTATCTTGGCTAAAAATTGAAAGGATTTTTGTTTTCTTTCTGAAGTGACAGTTCAGTCAAATCTTCTGCTATGGAAAGGGAGACCGTTCCTGTAAGCCAAGATTGTCCCACTGCTCCAGCCACCAAAGGAAGATTAACCAAGGGAGAGAAAACCCAGCACGGCAGGGTAAGCACAGCACCTTCCTATAAAGGCAAAGACACACACCGTGGGTTCATTGCTGACCCACTCAGGGCAGGCAGGTCAGCTCACTGCCGAGGTTAAACCAGTGCAATTCAACTGCATTATTTTACACAGCACCTTCTGTGCAAACTGTATCTCCCGGGATGCCCTGATCTAAGCACTGGTTCCAAAATAGGAATAATGCAGGTATATTACAGAAAGCACATTCTCACTCACACCAAGAACAAATGAAAACCACTAACCAGCATAAGGAAAACCTTACATGCATTTCAGCAATAACACGAACCTATTGCAGTAGCATTCATCAGTTGATAATAATAGCTCATTAACACCTTGGATTTATTTAGGTATGGCTTCATCATTCATCCATGAGGAAAACAAAAAAGGATTAAGATAGTTTCTATGACCCATAACACATAACCAAGTGGTTATGGGGTTGGAAGGTACCTCTGGAGATCATCCAGTCCAACTCCCCCACCAGAGCGGGTCTACCTAGAGCAGGTTGCACAGGAACTTGTCCAGGCGAGTTTTGAATGTTTCCAAAGAAGGAGACTCCACCACCTTTCTGGGCAGCTTGTTCCAGTGCTCTACCACTCTCACAGTAAAGTTCCTCCTCACGTTTAGGTGGAACTTCTTATACTCAAGTTTGTGCCCAAGTTTGTGTTCCTCTTGTCCTGTCACTGGGCACCACTGAAAAAAGACCAGCCCTCTCCTCCTGGCACCCTCCCTTTAAGTATTTGTAAGCATTGATTAGATCCCCCCTAAGTCTTCTCTTCTCAAGACTAAAAAGACCTAAGTGCCTCAGCTTCTCCTCGTAGGAGAGATGCTCCAGGCCCTTAATCATCTTTGTGGCACCCTTTTCGGTACCCTCTCCAGCAGTTCCCTGTCCTTCTTGAACTGGGGGGCCCAGAACTGGACACAGGATTCCAGATGGGGTCTCACCAGGGCAGAGTAGAAGGGCAGGATAACCTCCCTTGACCTGCTGGCCACGCTCTTCGTGACGCACCCCAGGATGCACCCCATTTTTGCCTTCTTGGCCACAAGGGCACATTGCTGGCTCACGGTCATCCTGTTGTCCACCAGGACTCCCAGGTCTTTCTCCTCAGAGCTGCTCTCCAGCAGGTCAGCCCCCAGCCTGGTGCTTGGGGTTATTTCTTCCCAGGTGCAGCACCCTACACTTGTCCTTGTTAAATTTCATTAGGTTTCTCTCTGCCCAGCTATCCAGCCTGTCCAGGTCTCTCTGGATGGTGGCACAGCCTTCTGGGGTGTCAGACACCCCTAGTTTTGTGTCATCAGCAAACTTGGAGAGGGTACATTCCATCCCTTCGTCCAGGAAGTACATACACTGTAATAAATCAGTCCTTGTTGCAAAGCTGCTTTTCCTTGCTAACAAGCTTGATCCTCCCAACCTCTCTTCCTGTTTTTCCCTAATTGTGTCACTCTAGGTTAATACTTTGATTTATGCAGCCTACCTGAAGGCGATGGGCTTACCACTGTGTGTGTACATCATTCTGTTGTTCATGTGTCAGCAAGCTGTGTCCTTCTCTCGTGGTTACTGGCTCAGCCTGTGGACAGATGACCCTGTTCACAATGGGACACAACAGCACACGGAGCTGAGAGTTGCAGTCTTTGGTGCACTAGGAGTCATTCAAGGTTCGTTTAACTTGCTCACCTAATTCTTCTCTGTATTCCTATCTCCCTTTCCCATATCCAGGATGTTTTCTCAGAATATAAACAAGTGCATACCCATGGGCTCTTAGCCTCCTGGGCTTTTGGCACCAGCCCTAAAGGTTTGGCACAAGACCTAAAACTACAGGCTCTGACGCACAGAGAGGATTTCTAAGGGATCTGAACAATATTTCCAGTGTTGCTCTCTGAAATTCCACTTCATGGTGTGCTAGAAGTGTTCTTCTGTGCCTTTTAGAAGACCATGATGAATAGTGTCTTCCTCTGTATTTCCTGCTGGTGCTAAATGACCTGAGCCTCTAAAAAACATTCAGCAATGGAAGAACTACAACATCCTTATTTTTGTATCCTGCCCCTTGTATCCAACGTCTTCTGCATATCCTTCTTCCTTTTATCCCTTTCCATTCCTCCAATATCAATTAATTATATCAAAGTGCAAGCTGTGACTCTTCTCTATGCTGAGTTAAACCTTGGTTTTGGTCTTTTGAGTGTAAAGAGAGAGAGAAAAAGAGGAACACATGGAATTCTACAATTTTTTAATCCTTCTCTTTAAAAACGGCCACAATTCTTCGGGTCAGTCTTTAAATTTAAAAAAAAAAAAAAGTTAACTTGCTTTTGGACAGAAATCAAATCTAGAAAAATCACAGCCCAAGTGACAAAAGATTGAGAAAGCTTTGAACAAGTTGGAGGGCATGGGAACCCTTCTGTGCTAACAGTGAATCTGTAGGCAGGAAACCTAAGACTTTGAGTAATTCAAAGTAATTCCAGTCAAGCTCATTTTGTGTAGAATAAAGAATTTGCTTTGTGTATTTACGTTGCTGAATTCGTGGCCACCATCAAGCTTGCCTAGAAGGTCTTCCACCCCTCTGTAACTGCCCTGCATAAAGGGTAATTTACCCTGCAGCTCTGAGGCTTTGCGTAATTGCTACCACTTCAGAGAGAAAGTCAGCTCCTTTCACTAGTATAGCATCCACAGCACTAAGTGAAAAACATGATCTCACAAAGGAGAACTCCAAGGTGAGGTTATTCAGACCTAGTAATAATTACTTTTTCTTTTTATATTCCAGCCCTTGGCAGATTTGTCTCCACAGCAGCAGTCCTTCTAGGTGGCGTGTTAGCATCACACAAGCTGTTTGTGCAGTTGCTGAGGAACGTTGCCAGATCCCCAATGGTCTTCTTTGAGCAAACACCCATTGGAAACTTGCTGAACCGCTTCTCCAGAGAAATGGATGCTATTGATTCTGTCATCCCTGACAAGCTAAAGTCCTTACTGGGATTCTTGTTCAACTTGCTGGAGATCTACCTTGTGATAATAGTGGCTACACCAAGGGCAGCAATGGCCATAGTGCCCTTGACTGTTCTTTATGCTGCAATCCAGGTAGGAGCTCAGATAGATACACAGGCAGGAGAGGCTGAAGCAACAGGGCTGTGCCCCTGCAGAAAGCCTCCTTCCATTTCTCAGGAACAGAGACATGCAGAAACTAGTTTCATCATCTCAAATTGCATCTGAGCAAGAGTAATGTCAGCAGCTCTTCCCACATCACCTCCCCCTTGCACAGCATCCCAGAGACTTCACAAAGAGGCTTGTGCTTTTCTGATTTCCAGATCAAATCTGGAGCTATCTTCCTTGTCTCTATTAGTGTAAATGCAATCACATTAAGACCAAAGGCATTTTTCCTTTCCTCCAGAATTCTTAGACTGCTTTTTAATACATCCATGTGTGCCTCTCCTTGGTGGGCTCTGAAACCTCAAGTGTTTTGCCAGCTAGGACTTAACACGAGGGCAGGGCAAGTAAGGGTGCAACTAACACCTCTGTTCTCCATCAAGCAAAGGGCCAGTCTGCAGGAGAAAGTAAGTGTGAGTTCAGAGGCTTTGTGAGTTGAGAGTACCCTGGTTGCTTTGAATTAACTAACCACAAGATTATTCTTAATGAAGATAGGACAGCACAGGCAGAATGCTACCTCACCTTCTAAGGGCATCTCCTACCTGTACATGAGGTTTTATAACACTAGGACAGTACATACCATTACGCTTGTTGAGGCCTTTCTGTGGAGCACTCCTCCAGATGCATAAACCTTCTAATCACTTCCCCTTCCATTTCCCTTTGTACCAGCACTTCTATGTCATCACCTCCTGCCAGCTGAGACGCAGAGAGGCTGCCAGCAGGTCACCCATCTACTCCCACATCTCAGAAACTTTCCAGGGGAGCACTGTGATCCGTGCTTACAAGGACCAGGAGAGGTTTATTTTGAAGAACAATTTTCTGGTGGATGAGAACCAGCGAATATGCTTCCCTGGAGCAGTTGCTGACAGGTACAAATCTGCAGTACAAAAAAAAAACCCATAAATTTATTTTCACAGCCTTGGTGAGTGGAGATAACTACTCTTGGGGCTTGGGTGGAGGTAGATAGAAGATGAGGCAGTGGTGCAGTGTTTGGGGGTGGGGTAGCCTCTTTCATTATCACTCACACTGTGCTCCTCTCTGGCAACGTGCCCCTCACACAACCAACGTGGCCCCATCTCCATTGGGTGGCAGGGCATGCACATATGCTGACACACTGCTAGAGGTATCATGGTGTCCAAAATGCAGAAAGCTGTAGCACATTCCTGGTGAGGCCCATCCTCACATGACAGAGTGCATGAGGCCTGTGGTACACACAGAACCCATCAGACAATAGAGCCATCATGAAACAACTGAGGAGCACCAGAAGGAGTGAGAGATGTTACAACTCACCCAAGACACTGTGTGCTGGCTGCTCTCATCCAACAGGCCTTGGAGAAAATCCTAGCACAGACCACGAGCCAACCAGTTTGGACAGACTGAAGCATCTGGCTGAGGCTCCAGTGAGACATGGCCAGGATGTGACGAGCTCTGTTGAGTATTCTGTATCCAGGCAGCTCCACAAGTATTTTGCAAAGTAATCACAGAGTCTGTTGGGAGAAAGGAAGAGGGCACGCAGCAACAGCCCTGTCCTCTCCTCCTCTTGCAGGTGGCTTGCTACAAACCTGGAGTTTCTAGGCAATGGCATCGTGTTGTTTGCAGCACTATTTGCAGCAATGGGCAGAACACATCTTAGTCCAGGAACTGCTGGCTTCTCCGTTTCATATGCTCTTCAGGTAACTCAGTGTTGAAGTAATACCATGCTGGCCTTTCATCAAAAGCAACTTGCATTTTGATTTCTGCTACCATTTTAATTTCTAAGGAATCATGGCCTATTTCTGTGGCTTTCTAGATGCCTTCTCCTACCAAACCCTGCTGTCAGTGCTGAAACCCAGAGCATCCGGAGCACATGGCCCCTTAGGGAATGAACCTCAAACACATGCACCAGCCATCTTTTCCCTCCTGCCTCTGAACTCATATTTAATCACAGCATGCTCTGAGCAGCTGAAGCAAGGTCTTCAGCATCTACTTGCAGACTAGTTACACAATAGCCTGAGAAACAGCTACACTATTTTCTAGCATCCAATTCAGTAGTATTTCATTCTCTGTAAACTCGCCGAGAAACTATGGGGGGAGTTGGCTAGGGTCTTTAAACACAGCTTTACCAACACTTTCACAAGGATCTATGGTTAGTTATTAGCCTTTTAAGGGATGATTTCTGAAGTAATTAGCTGATGAGGAGGTCTTTATAAAGAAACACTAAGACAAAGTACCAGGTACCTCACAAGCACAGGTCAAGACTTATTTTATCTGCCCTAATACTTCTGTTTCTTTCTGCCAGATAACTGGTGTTCTGAACTGGATGGTGCGTTCCTGGACGGAGATAGAGAACAACATTGTTTCTGTGGAGAGAGTGAGAGAATACTTGAAGACTCCTAAGGAGGTATCTAACCAACTAGTGACCTTACTAGCAGAAGGGAACATCTCTGCAAACTAAACAAGTAATTTTTCTGTTCCACCTGGACAAACCCCCTAGTTTTCCCTTTCTAAAAGGCCAGTTATATTTCCTGTAAAGAACTGCAGCATTTGTTTTTTATCCAACTGACTAGACTTGTTTTATAACCTCTGATCATCATTATTTCCTTAAGACAGTTAAGCATTAGATTGCCATTAAAATAGCTTTACTTGGTAACACTCGTGGAATGAGCTGTATTTTCTGCCCATATTTGGAGTACGTCTTTATTGCACGAGTTCAGATGCAACTCTGATAACTGATGGCTGCTAGATAGCCTTTTAGCCACTACAAGTCTCCAGTGTGATTATTTTTGTTCTGTAATCATTGAAATTATTTCTCCATATGCTGCCCTGAGGCCCTACTAAAGGAGAATTTTCACAGTTCTGTTTACAGGGGCATATAAATCTTTTTTAATTGAACCACTCATAATGTCAGAACTCTGACACGGAACAAATGTTTATCCCTGTTTTCAGGCATCTTTGCATAAAGTAAAAACTCAACATTTGCAATATGAAGGTTAAAGGCCCTTTCGTCTTTTGGAAACGGTAAATAGATGGGGGAAATTTGGCACAGATGTCTTCATAAGCGTCCCGTTTCAGTATGGCCACTTGATTTGGTAATTTAAAATCAGCTTTATATGTAACTGTTTGTTTTTGTGTGTTTAGGCACCCTGGACTCTGAATGGCAAACTTGAAGATCAAGTTTGGCCCACTGCAGGAAGAATTGAGTTTAGAAACTATAGTTTGCGATACAGGCCCGGTTTGGAGTTAGCACTGACACGTGTCAGTCTCACCATCAACGGGCGAGAGAAGGTAAGAAAAGCCATTTGTTTCAGAAGAGCCACGAGGTGTGAACTGTGCTTTGCAGTGATTGGATCTGGGACACACAGTCCCTGCCCCACACCAGGGTACTGTCACTTGCAAGCGTGAAAGCTGCACTAAGGTCAGAGCCCTTCTGTCACCCTGCACACCTCTTCTAGTGCAAGGAAGTGTTTCCAGAATTGCTGCATACACTAGACATTCTTCTGAGTGAAATTCCATTTCACAGAAGGTTAGCAATTACAGCAAAGGAATTCCACTTTTTAAATCGAGTGCCACATCAAGGCCCTGTCCTCCTGCCAAGCCTTGTAGTTATTCTTCCCATCAAAGGCTTTCAAGATTCCTTTTCATACAAAACAATTACAAATTATACCCCTTTAAGAACGTATTGCTAGACTATGAATCTTGAACAGCCCTGAAGATACGATCCATGCAAAGCTGTCTCTCTTCAAAAGGCCAAGAGCAATTATGTAACAGGTCTGTACGACTGTTGAAAACAATCAACATCAAAACCAAAAGCTTCCCATTGCACTTTACAGATCGGCATAACTGGGAGAACAGGAGCTGGGAAATCGACTCTTGCTGTGGGATTGCTGCGATTAGTGGAAGCTGCAGAAGGAGCGATCCTAATTGATGGAATAGATATTGCTCAACTAGGCCTCCATGACCTCAGAACCAAGATAACTGTCATTCCCCAGGTACGAAATTAATTTCCAAAATGCTCCAGCAGTGTTGTAAGCCTTAACACCTAGGAAGGGCGTCTAAAGATTCTGTGAGAGGAGAGACATTCAGAAATTTCAAAGCAATAATAAAATAAGCTCTGCCATGGTGGTCTCCCATTCAATATGACATGAGCCACAGATTTGAACCCAGCAGGGAAAACTGGAGCGCTTATTTATATAATTCATTTCAGGAGTTGTTTGTACTGTCTCTGTGCTCAGGACCCAGTTTTGTTTTCTGGCTCTTTAAGAATGAATCTCGACCCATTAAACCAATGCACTGATGCAGACATCTGGACAGCTTTGGAACTGACTCAGCTCAAGAACTTTGTTGCAGATTTGCCAGATCAGTTGGAATATAAGTGCGCTGACCAAGGGGAAAATCTAAGGTACCTTATCTGCAGAAAGCCAGTGGCAGGGCAGTGCCAGCCTGGGGGCCAGGAGAACATACAAACAGTGGGACATGCAGTAAAATTAATTTAAATAAAATAAAAAAAGGTATCCAGAATCCAGACAGCAAATTACTGCATTATTGTCTTGTTTAGCAGCATGAAATCAAATCATAAGACACCAAGGGGAAGACCTTTGAGACTTAATCATTGTGGTGGCTTATATTTCCGTAGGGTTTTACACACTGGAATCCTATTCCAAGTGCAGGTCTCCCGTGTGCTGTAGCAATGCACTCCCATCATTGCCTTAGGTTGTTTCCTGCTGTTACCTGCAGTGCCACCAGCCACAATCACCCTTCCAGGGACAGGGACAATCACCTTTTCGTTACTATTTTCAAATTAATCACATATTAGCATTCACCCCAGGGAAAAGTGACTACTGCTCTCTGTTGACCCACCCCTCTTCTTACTTGCAGCACTGGTCAGAAACAGCTGGTTTGTCTGGCCAGGGCACTTCTTCGGAAAGCCCAAATCCTCATTCTAGATGAGGCCACAGCAGCAGTGGATTTAGAAACCGATCTTCAGATTCAGTCCACCCTGAGGACTCACTTCAAAGACAGCACGGTGTTAACAATAGCTCACCGGATAAACACCCTCATGGACTGCGACAGGTAATCCCTCCAGCTGCTTTCCCGAGGAGGAAGGCAGGGACAGGCAACCTGTGAGCACTACACAGACCAGCGTTAGTGAGCAGCACTTGCATTTCTGTCATGTTCCTGTTTAACCCTCAAAACTTTGCTTTAGAGATTGTAGGAGTTATCTTACATCAGGTAGGCACCAACAGGTTAAACGAAGACCATTTATTGTCACATGATGCTGTCATACCCCTTTTTCCTCACTGACAGTAAAACCATGGCTACCACTCTTTGCTTCATCTTAAAATCATGAAGCTAAAACATGTTTCACAAAGCTTATTCCAGTCTCAGTTGCCAAAAACTCTCCTCCCACAAACTCAGTACTTGAATAGTCACTCATCAGAAACCTGTTTCTACCCCACAGCTGTTTCCCAGCTGAAAAGCTGCTGAAAAGCTTGAATAACAAGCAAGTACTGACATCTGTTTTAGAAATAATTAGAAATAAATAACTAAGTTTATTACAGCCGCTGGTGTATCCCCAAGCTTATACTTCTGTTTTAATTTTCACAGGATTTTAGTCTTGGACAATGGTCGGATCGCAGAATTTGATACTCTGGAAAACTTAATAGCTCAGAAGGGACTGTTCTACAGACTGATGGAAGAATCAGGCCTCGCGTGACTCTCAGAGTACACCGTAATGCCACTACTATCAGGAATAATTGTTCTTGTAATTGAGTTATCTTGGTTTCACTCTAAAATGCTTGACGCTCAACCAAATCTTGTTTGAGCTATAACCGCAGTGAGTAGATCAAAAGGGATACCCTGTTATTTCCATAGGAAACTCAGCAATTCCATTTTCATTATGTTTCCAGATACCAAAACCTCACTCTTCTGTTGAAAATGAGCCAGTCAGAACTTAAACACCTTGTTGCTTTTATGGTATAAAAGCAAACAAGGCAAAAGAAAAATACAACAGCCTTTCTGATTTATACTATAAACGGAGCCCGAATATACTGCCACACTTAAAGATTACAGAGATTGTTTTTAAAGGCCAACGAGATTTTATGGACAGCAAACAAGAATTTCACTGGTAGTAAGAAAACTTAACTGTTTACAGCGTGTCCTGAAGTTCCAGGCAGAACAAATTTCACCTTTTGCCAACGTCGTAAGGCCCGCTCACCTGAGCCCTGCTCTTACGCGCGTGTGGGGGGGGCTCCAAGGCAGCAGCTGGATCTTGTCTCCCAAAGTGCACAAAACTGGGGGCGCAGGAAAAGGAAGTGGGGTGCCACTAAGCACGAGAGCTGCCCCCAGGTCTCAGGAATCCCAGCAAGAAAATGTGACAAATCACACTGTGAGATACTGCTGTTTACTGTGACTTTTGTTAAAGGACCTAATTTTTGAGAAAGCTGAAATAAAAATAGAATCAAGTATTGAAATGTCTCTCTTCAGTGAGAAAAAGTAAATGTAGTATAAAAAGGAACACTGGGGAGGGGATGAGAGAGTTCAAAATGGCAGGAATCAACCCACACCAGTGAAACCCAGCAGTTCCTGCTCTGGCAGCTGCTCTGTAGCCTCTTCAGCCACATTCAGAGCAATTAAGAGCTTCTGCTGGACAAGTGCCTGAGACATCGAAGTCCACTCTGAGCCTGCTGCCATCCTGGTGCTCAGGAAAGAGGTGATATTTTCCCTCTACTTTCTCCAAACCTTACTCAAGGGCATAGACAAAAAAAAAAAAATTCCCAACAACAGATACAAGTTACGAGCACTCTAAAGGTTTATCAATGGATCTCAAAAGCAGGAGCATTTACAACCAGTGAGAGGTAATTTTGGTATTTTAACTGGTTTGGTATTTTAACTGAGGTCAAAGAGGAACAGAAGTGCCCACGTTGCTGGGTAATTCAGAAACAGACATCTTTTAGCATACCATCATCTCTGATTTAAACATCTTTACATGCTCGCTGTCTGTTCATAAGTTGCTAATGAAGAGAGAAGGCAACAGAAGGAGAAAAAAAACAGAACATACTTTCACACTGGTAATTTTTGAAAGAGTGCAGTTTGGCTGTTGGCTTGCACAAAGTAAGAGCAGGCAAAAATATCATCAGCTTTCACAGGTCAAGCTGTGCTGAAAAGGCAAAGAGATTCCCAACATTACATTTGACAAAACCCCCCATGTTTCAGATGAGCCAGAGTCCCCAACTTTGAAAAGAGATTCCCAAAATTACATTTGACAAAACCCCCCAATGTTTCAGATGAGCCAGAGTCCCCAACTTTAAGCCCAAGTGCTACCATAATTGAGTGACAAATCAGGAGCTCAAGTCTCACAAAAAAGGTGACAGCCGTCACAAGGAAGGTATCTGGAAGTTGGTTAAAGCAAAATGCATAAAGGAGTTAATGCTTGGAGATACCATCCTTTCTTGAAAATCTGGTTTAAGGAACAGAAAGTGGTGTTTAAAAGGACAAGTCTGCTGGGTCTTTGCAGAGGTACTTCTTCCTAGACTAGCCTATTTGATTGAATTATGCAATTAGCAGAGGAGATAACTACAGCAGGCTCACGAATGGCACCAGACTCTCCTGTAGTGGGAGTCACAAGCCGTCAGGATGGATTTTCCTTACCCAAAAGTGCTGCAAGTGTCCCAGGTACTAAATAAGCTTTAGGTCCAAACACATGCCAAAAAAAAGAGAAAAAAATAAAGGTGAAAACAGATTAAATTAGGAAAATCTACTTGTTTTAATGCCAGACTAATACCTTACCTTGCAGCAAGTAACACTGCCTGCAGGGATCAGTATGTGACCCTCTCTTTCCCAGCTGGAAGAGGGTCTCAGAGCTATACTGCTCCCACCTCAAGGCAGCCCCAAAGCCCTACGTGACACCGCCCTTACTCGTAGGTTCTGGGGGAAGAAAGCTGTGTTTGTTCAGCTGGCTCTGTGTGCGGTGAAGGTTAGTTCAGACTGATCCTCATCATGCATAATACAATTTGGTTCAAGTCACATCCAGACAAGATATTCATCATTTTTATGAGGACAGACATTTGGAATGGGGATCATGAATCAATGCAGCAGCGGCACAAAGCACTGACAGGTATTTAGGGCAAACAGAAAAGAGCACCCACTCCCGAGCTGGGGCAGAACAGTTTGTGCTAGAAAGTGCATAAATGTATAAAACCAGGAGAACACAGTGATGCATATTAATAACCACATCAGTGACAAAGAACAAGACTGAAGCGCACACGCAGAGTCGTCTTCTGACCCTTTGCTGCACTATCTAGAAGGTTATCCTGCAAAATACACCATTTTGGACACACGGTTCCCCAAATGATCACAAACAGCCCATAAATAGGACAGAGAACAGCCGGTGACACTTTCCAGTGTGCCTAGTTTGACCTTGCAAATGCAGTTTAAGCCATTCCTCCACAGCAAACATTTTACACAGCGGAAGCATAATTCTGCAAGTTCTGTATTTCAAACAAACCACGCTCCTAAGCGCAGGTCCATTGTTTTCAAAGCACTCACTCACATGAATATATTAAGGCTTGCAAATCTCGTTAATCGGTGTGTGATGGAAAGCACCATTTCCTCAAATGTGAGATCAGTTTCCACCAAGTAAGAACTCCAGCAGTACAGCTCCCTCTGAATTCAGCCCCAAACCTGCAGAGTACTTGCAGAGTCCCCAGCTCAGTAACCAGTGACACTAAACCCACAAGACTTTTCAAAGGTATTTGAAATCCTGATGTTCTCTGCAGCTCTGCCCTGAGGAAGGTGTTGGTGGTAACTAGTTGCGGAGGCAGAGAGAGCACAGGGAGCTTTACTGCCTGGATGTCCAATGCCCGTGGCCCTTCTCCCTCTCCTAGGAGGTGTTCCTGGAGGATGAGTGTGCCCAAGCGGGCAAGGTCTCATACTGGTATTCACAGTTCCTCCTCTGCAGATAGATCTGTCTCCACTGTAATGCAGTTATTAAAACAATACCAGCCACACACCTTACCTGACAAGCTCATTCCTCTGCTCTATACTCCATTCCTGACTAACCGTTTGCTCCAATCTTTCCACCCTTCTGTCCATCACAACACTGCATAAGTTTTTAAGTGATTCGAAAAACCGAAACCTACTGCTTCTCCCCAAACTCCCAACACCTCTTGCCTATTCCATTTCCACAGAGGAAGTCAACACCAAGCTGCCCAGGAAATGTGGCAGACACTGGCCAGAGACACCACAGGTACGGCCAAGGTGTGGAGCACCACTGAATCCTGCTCTGCTCAAACTCCAAGAGAAACCACGAGGTGTGAACCAGCCCTACCACAGCAGACAGGTATTGCACTCCAGGTTTCTTACCCACCCTAACACCCCCCAGACATCAGTCTCAGCAGCCTGGCTAGTCTAAGCAGTAACAATTTCTGTTTTCTATTTTCAAGGCAAAAACCTGAACTGCCAAAGCTAACCCTTTATCAAATATAAAGCAAGAAATGACACATCAGGTTATTTTTCAATTTTTTTATTGCAAGTTCTTTGCAAATATTTGTATAGTCATTACAAAAAATACCAAAGAAAATTTCGGTCTATTCAATCTCAGAGATTCATAATTTACAAAAAAATAAATAGCTTTACTCTAAAGAAGACAATTGTCTAGTATTAAGGTCAGCAACATCATTCACAGAAGTCCACATTCTCAGAGTGCTGAGTATTGGGTCCATCTGACTGAGTTTGCCTTCTTCCAGCATTTTCCTTTAAATAAGACTAATCAGAACACGAGAAAAGTAACTTTTTTTCTTCCCACAGAAAACTGAACATTCAACACAGATCTTGAAAACCAGACTCCATTGTTAATTGAATTTAGACCCCTCCGACACACAACTTAAAAAACAGTAAAACTTTTTTTTTTTTTTAAACAACTGTAACAGAACAGTTTCCCACAAAATTTAAGAGTCAACAGCAGCAGCATGAAGGGCATGTTTCTTTGATATAAGGCTAGTGGTCCTGGATGTGGCAGAGCTTCTATTAAAGCACAGAACTGCCAAAGCCAAGGATATTACAATCAGCGTCACACCGAGCCTGCGACCTCCGCTCAGGCAAATCCTCACTTCCCATCCTGGTCCCCACAGGCACCACCAGGAGGATTCACCACCCACGTCAGAATTCCTGAGTGAACCGGGTGTAAGGTCAGGTACTGCACACCACAACACACCCACTGCTGCCAGGATTTGGTTTCGGAGCGATTGTCATTCTAGACATGCTTAAATACTGCTTTGAAGTTGACTGTGCTTTTTCACACCAGCACTACTGACATATTATAGTGAACTTGCTGCTATACACTGTAAACACATGAAACCTTTGGAGAATGCATAAAAGCATTAACCATGTACAGTAAATGCCATAATGAGAAAGTCTGGCACACGTTATTTCACAAGAAGAAAAATCTTTGGACTATAGTACTATATGCCACAAAATGTTCCGAGTGCATCCCACAATAGATGGCTCTTCAAATGAGGAATCTGCAAACAAGCAAATAACTAGCATTTGCAAAAATGTTTTAAACAAAAAAGGCAAAGGGGGGTTTCAGAACATAACAGCAGATGAAAAGAAAAAGCTTTTCTGAACTTCTCTGATGAATCACTCCGCCTTATATTTGAGCATATAATGACAGATTTCAGGCAAAAATAAGTCTCTTAAGTGTTTTGCACAGTGTATGTGCTTCTCCTAAAGCTGGCTAAAATCAATACTAATGAGAATTAAAAAAAAAAAAAAAAAAAGAAAATTGCATTTTTATGTTACTTCCATTGCCATGTTCTGGCTGACTTCACTAGGTCTGAAACTGAACTGCCTGGTTCACCCCAGCTCAGGGGAAGTTACAGTTCTCTGAATGTGTCACCTCCCTCTTTCCCGTGCAAACTAACCAAGTTCAAGTGCTACACCAAGCCTGAGTCTTTGGCCATGCTATAGAAGATGCCTTTTTCCTGAAGTAGCTGGTCTGGGCTACCACACTCCACCACTTCTCCTCTCTCCAGGACTAAAACTCTGTAAAAGAAGGGGAAAAACATGGTCACAAGAAAATCCAGAAGGCCAACAAACACAGATGTACATGTACAGAGACACTGACTGCAGCGTAGACATTTTATGGGAGTGAAGACAATCCAGGCTCTGTGAATGGACAGAGGTGAGAACCTTCCTGAGTTCATTGCAGATGGTCTGTCTGGTCTATTTTTTGTGTAGCAGATGTTTCCCCAGTCATTTGCAGGCAGCCATGAGACTTAACTGTGCTCTGAGCCAGCAAAAAACTAGATGGCAGCACTTCTTGTCAAGGTGGGCGGCCCTAAGACCTTGTAAGATCTGGGATAACCTTCTCATAATACTTCATCACATCAACTGTTGTTACACAGCTGCTGCTGAGAAAATACACAGGCAGATAAAGCTTATGCAAAACAAACATGCAACCGGAATTAGGAAGTTTACAAAGCAAGCCAGCAAAGTCAGTTCACAGTTAAAACACTGCCTTCAGCTACCTCCACTAATTGGCCAGGCACTGCAGAGATGCTTGCAAGGCCCTTAGCAGGTGCTGCTGCACAGAGTTATCTGCTGCAGTGACCCAACTGGGTGTTCATCTGGTGACAGTACTGCTGGTGCTGGACCTGGCACCCTCCTGGCTCTTATCTTTCACTATTGACAGCACAGAGAGAGGTCTACAAAAGTACACAAAAATCTTATCACTGGTCACTTTGCTCTCTGCCATTCTGTGACAAAAAGGACAAGAGAGGTTAAAACTCAAATTATGAGACAGCTCCGTCTTCAACCGCACCTTAACAGCGGTTGAGGATGAGGGAGGCTGTATGAACTATAGCCAAGTGATGGAAAGAGAAACATTGCACAAACTTCAGACAAGTGCAGGACCTGTCCCTCTGATTCCTTATGCTGTCAGTGCTAGTTTAGGGTAAGAGCTCCCTAAAGCTCTGGTGCCTCTTCTAGCTGTGCCTAAATTAGGACAAGACCCAGGAACAGACTCCTATCCTCACCTCCCTCCCCTTCCCAGTTTGCCTGAACAGGAATGGCACAACAACAGCGCGACATCAAGGGATCAGAGGAGCTCCCCAGGCCACGCTTCCCAAGCCAAAACACACACACACACACACACACACACACACCCACCCATCAAAACAGGAATTCCAGCAGCTCTGCAGAGAGGTGCCTAAAAACGCACTGGTAAACATTCAGCTAACACAAAGATGCTCATTTAAGGAGAGCACGATGCAGGTCACACATGCCATTCTTCAAGATAAAAGCGGTATTACTTTACCTCGTGTAGTCCATGATTGTGTTCAGACGATGTGCTATAGTTAATACAGTACATTCTTCAAATTGAGACTTTATTGTTGACTGTATGAGCTTATCTGTTTCAAGATCAACAGCAGCTGTGGCTTCATCTAGAACCAGGATTTTGGACTTCCTGAGGAGGGCTCGTGCCAGGCACACCAGCTGGCGCTGTCCCACACTACGCAGATGGGATGGGAAGGTGGGGAAAAAAAAGTCACAACAAGTTTGCAGTATTCATTTTGAAGCCCAGAAATTCCTTATAAGAACTTCTCTAAAGTAAAGGTGCCAAGAATCCAGCAAAATAGATATGGTCAGTCTTACTACTTCACTGGAGAGTTATCTAACAGCAACTGAAACTACATCCCCCTCACAATGAAGTCTCGGCAACGCAACTGGAGAATACATGACAAACGGTGTCAGCAGATCTGAACCAGTGCAGTGTTGAGGACTGGACTTTAAATGGTTTCTACAGACTGAACATATATCCCTGTTATGGTGCAAAAAGCAAGCTGACAACTCCCTTAGAAAAATTGCATCTCTTGGGCAAAAGCCATGGTAAGTTCAGAGCACCCACTATAAATAGCAGGCTGCTGCTGCTGCTACTAAAATCCTTTCCAAGACTGCCCCAGCTGTCAAACCTCACAGCGTTCTATTTCTTAAATTACTTCAAATTCTCAAACTTGAGATTTTAAAACACATTTGATAAAGTCTAGTTGGTTGATTGTCTGACCATGCATTAAAAACTCCCCAACTCCTTCCACAAATTCTAATGTGGGGCCCAGGGGAGCCCCACACTGCATTGCTATTGCTAGAGTCTAGCTACATACTGTCCCAAGTGAGCTGTAAGGTTTCTGGAAGTGGAAAATCTATTTGCGGGTGGGAGGGCACACATACCCCCCCACACCTCTCTCAGGTCTCATTTAGCTCTTAAGGCAATTTTCACAAGCATGGCTCTTTGACATACCTGAGGTTCTCTCCACCTTCAGCACACTCATGATTGAGTTTATCAGGAAGGGACGACACAAAGGTTTTCAGGTGAGCCAATTCCAAAGACCTCCAAATGTCTTCATCAGAGTGTTGGTCAAAAGGATCAAGATTCATACGTAGAGAGCCAGAAAACAATACTGGATCCTAGTCACAGAAAGAAGTAATTAACAATGTACACAGAACATGGCAAGTGATCCAAAAATATTTCTTAGACACTTGAAAGGAAAACACATCCAGATGCAGTTGCAAGCAAGCTAATCTAGTGAATTTAGCTGTGAGACCTCACTTTTTCCAGTAACAGTAAATTATTCTCCCTCACCCTTATTCCTTCTGGTGGCCTGACCTCTGCCCTCTGCAGATATGGCACTCCAAATCTCTCCATGAGTTAGCAACTCATGAATCCAGAAGGAAAAAAAAAAAAGCAAGCCAACTTTCTCTTTACTGGGATATTAGGTTAAAGAGCAGGCACCCCCTGCCCAGCCTTCTGTCAGCAGGGACCACTTTTCACTTCTTAGGGAATTACACCATCTGTAAATATTTCAAAAGTCTTCAGCTGCAGCATTAATGAAATGAATGCATTTTTTTCTTGGACATGGAGAAATACTATTTTGGAAATACTTTTGACCTAGAAGTGTCAGACTGATGCAAAATAATCAAAAGGAGAGAGCAAAGTCCCCCCAGATTTCCAAAAATGGTATAGAAAACCTTTTACACTGTGCTGCAACGGTGATTTATATAACCACATTTTATGGTCTTACTTTGAATCAGAACAGGCAGGCAATAAAGGCTACACAGCAAGAACAAGACTTGAGACTGTAAGTCCAGTGCTTGTAAAGCCATATTTCCAAACATTTTGGACTATCAAACCCACAGTTGCTGGGCTAGACTGGGATGGTCATGTAGGGGGTTGTGTGAGTGAACAGTACTGCACACCTTGCTCCCGAGATCCTGCCAAAGTCAGAATGCTTTGTACGAAGGCCCAAAGAGTGCATATCAACCCTGAAATAGCGATGCAAAATCCCAATCCCTCACAACTAGACTATATAGTAACTTAATTCTCATTACTAACAAGAATGGAACTATCTAAAATGAAATTGGAAACCAATCTCTAGAAAAACATCCCTGAGGGCTCTCCATAAGCGGAAATACTCAGACTTTACTTCCCCTTTCCTGGCCAAGGGTGTAACAGTCCCAGTTAACCAAGGGACCCCCATCAGGTCATCAGCTGGGATGAGACCTCCCCACTCAGGCTAAGCTGCCTATAGCATTTCAGCGCTCAGCGTGGGGTGCTGACAAAGCCCTGAGTCCAGAGGCCAAGGTACTGCTTCCACATCACGACTCAGCCATAGCCAAGCTCCTACTTCCTACCCAGCACAAGCAAACCAAAGCCAGTCTAGGAATAAAGTCCATGAAAGAGGATGCTGAAATGACTATTTCATCACTATAGATCAGAAAAGGAATAAATGTGTTCTCCCCAGTACATTACAGAAAAAGTATTGTTATAAAACAAGTTCAGGATTTCACATCTACCTGAGGGATGATGGTGATCTTGAACCGCAAGTCATGGAGCCCTATTTTTGCAATATTAATTCCATCAATAATGATTTCTCCTTCAGCTGCTTCATTAATCCGAAACAAACCTAAAGTAAGGGAGGATTTTCCAGCTCCTGTTCTTCCAACTATTCCAATCTGTTGGGAAGAAATATAGGAACAACTTACTCCAGGGAAGAGTTAAAGCATTTCCAAGCATCTACCTGAAAATGACACATTTTCAGAAGGTTGTCATATTTGCTGGGCTATCAACATCCCAAAACAGCGTAACACATTAAGGCTGATCAAAAGGGAAGACAAGTCACTGGATATGAAAAAAAAAAAGAACAACAAGCAGTCTCAAAATTTGCAAGCCAATCACATAAGTTTTCAATTTTTCTAGAAAGGCAGATGGAAGTGGGTAGAGCAGACCAAAGTTTCTCTAATCCTTTTTTTGGTTTATGCTTCACAGTCATAATTGCTGACTTCATATTTATCTTGTTTGAATTTATAGCAAAAATATACCAAAAGCATTCAGTTTCACACTGTATGTTTTGCTTCCAATTAGACTGAAGTCTTCACCAATTCTTTTCTTTTTTAAAAATAAATAAACGAGATTGCTACTTTGGTTGCTTGATATCTCTCGTCATCTGCCCATTCTAGCCACTCTTGAGATAGCATTCTGCCCATATTTGTAGCTACAAAGCGTGCAATCAGGAAAAAAGCAGATGTCTAGTCGTATACCTCAAATAAAGGAAGCCAGAGAGCAGATCTGTCCTGCCACTACCTTTTATGCTGCTGTGCAAGATCACACTATTATTAGACATTGGAGAACCCACATAGAACTGAGGCAGGAGGCACGTAAGCGCATGTGTGAGGAAACAGCGGAAGAGACAGACAAACATCCCCCCTTTACCATCAGTTTGGCCAGATCCAGGGAATCTACTCTGAGTCTGCAGAGAGTCTCACCTTGCAAATTCCACCCCACTAGGTCAGGGCTTCCCCCCTCTACTTAGTAGCTTATTTTCTTTGAGACTGTAATTAAGTTAATCTCTCTGCAACCTGTACTCCCCTTTGCTTAAGGCAAACAAATTAGCAAATTTCCTGGGAAGGCGAGAGAAGACAGCATAAACTTCCTAATGAAACCAGATCAAAAGACACTTCACAAGCCTACATAATAGTGTATCTTCATCCCATGGTGCAGGACACACCTTGAAAAGGGTTAGAGCCCACTAAAGCTGCCAGTTACAGTAAGACTGATTCTACAGAAGCTCTTCTAGTTTTTAAGGACCCAAGATACACTACAGAACAGGGTTAGACCTCTCTTTGGCTTATACATGGAGATTTATAAAGAGTAACACTCTACTGTAAGTTCAGATTCATTACCTTCTCACCCCCATTTATGGTAACATTGATGTTTTTCAGAACCAAATCCAAGTCTTCCCGGTAGCGTAAACCATAGCCTCGAAACTCAACCTTTCCCTCCTCGGGCCAGGTGCTGGCTGGGGCCGTTTGTTCAATACTCCATTCAGCCTGAAAGAACCACACAAACATCTGATCATTCCTATTTCAACCACTCACGGGCTCAGAAGACTTGAGGAAAGCAATTAAGAAAAATCCTTGTCAGTGTGCAATTTGCAAAAGGCACTGTGAGGGTGATGGAAAGAGGGGGAAAGAGCCGCCCCAAGGCAAATGAAACGGTTTATCTAGCCAAGGGCTTTGCTATCACAGCTACCACTTGCTGTATAAACTTTCCTCTTATAAATAGAATCATACAGGCAGCACATATTCAGATAACCTGTTTGTACGTCCCCACCACAGTAAGGAAGCCATTGGGGAAGCCAGACGTGCAACTAGAAGCAGTTTAACTGAGACATAAGCACTAAAAGATTAATAAGCTGGTAAAGTAAACAGCTGCTGCCTCAGTCTCCCACAGAGGTGGGAGAAGAGAGAACACATCCCACTGCATTCACTGCCAACACCAAACAAAAAGGTTTTTAACTGTATAAACACTGGTCTGTTACCAGCACTTGAGAAAAAATTCTAGGAAGGGTCCTCATAAGGTTTGGCTGCAAAAACAGTGACTCAAGTCAGGTTCAAGTGACAGGCATGGCAAAGAGAACCCATGGGGAACTCTGTTCTGTAGCCAAAAGGGGCACAATTGCAGAGGAAATTAGTTGTTAGGTGATTTGAATCAAAAAAAGTAAATCATCTTTACTGCACACACTGATAGCAAAAAGAGAAACACAAATAATAAAAATAATATTTAAGCATTTAGGAAAGCAAAATATTTGTACAGCTCCACTGCTTGGCCTAGGACAGAACAGCACACTTCCTACATAACACTGTGTAAATGCCAGTGGACACACCTCAAAAGCACCCACAGGAACTACTAGCTGAGATACAGCCCGTCCCTAGAGAGAGGGCACGGGCAGCACTAAGCTCCATCCCATCCCTCAGCTCAGAGGACATGCCCAACTGCACCCTCCAGCCCATTCAGCCAGGGTGTGGGTGAGCCCTCAGAACAGGACACTGCCTTCTACAGGTATGGTGGACAATTCAGTGTACCTCCTTCTCCATTTCAGCATATTCTTTAACTCTTTCTACAGCAACAATGTTGGTTTCCAGCTCAGACGACATGCGAACTAGCCAGTTCAAGTATGTTGTAATCTGCAAGAAGAAAAGAAGGCTAGAAGCAGTTTACAATAAGCATGTTACCTGCAATAAATTAAAAACAAACATGTATTTGGTCTGTGTGGGAAGGGTTGGGGGGTGGGTGCGCTACAGGGGTAGCTTCTGTGAGAAGCTGCTAGAGGCTTCCCCTGTGTCTGATAGGCCCAATGCCTGACAGCTCCAAGATGGACCCACTGCCGGCCAACGCTGAGCCCATCAGCAATGGTGGTAGCACTTTTGTGATAACATACTTAAGAACGGATGGAAAAGAATAACACCCAAAACTGTGCAATTCAGCCAGACAGAAGAGTGAGAGTATGTGAGAGCAACAACTCTTCATACACTAAGGTCGGTGAAGAACGAGGGGGAGGACGTGCTCCAGGAGCTGGAGCAGATATTCCCCTGCAGCCCACGGTGAAGACCACAGTGAGGCAGGCTGTCCCCTTGCAGCCCATGGAGGTCCAGTGTGCCCAGGTGGCCAAGAAAGCCAATGGCATCCTGGCTTCTATTAGAAATAGCGTGACCAGCAGAAGTAGGGAGGTGATTGTCCCCCTGTACTCAGCACTGGTGAGGCCACTCCTTGAGTATTGCGTCCAGTTTTGGGCACCTCAATACAAGAGAGATATCAAGGTGCTGGAGCGGAGGAGGGAAACGAAGCTGGTGAAGGGTCTGGAACATAAATCTTATGAAGAGAGACTGAGGGAGCTGGGACTGTTCAGTTTGAGGAAGAGGAGATTGAGGGGAGACTCTACAACTACTTGAAAGGACATTGTACAGAGGTTGGTGCTGGTCTCTTCTCACAGGTAATTAGCGATAGAACAAGAGGGATGGCTTCAAGCTGCAACAGGGTAGGTTTAGACTGGACATTAGGAAACAATTCTTCACAGAAGGAGTGGTCAGACACTGGAATAGGCTGCCCAGGGAGGTGGTTGAGTCACCATCCCTGAATGTGTTTAGGAGTCATTTAGATGCAGTGTTGGGGGATACTGTGTAGGGGAGAACTTTGTAGAGTAGGGTTGATGTTTGGACTCGATGACGCCAAGGGTCTTTTCCAACCTGAATGATTCTATGATTCTATGCAGGGGATGAGTCATCTTAGCCACATCCCCTCACACCGGCAAGGCACTGAAGGAACTTCCCAGCATCTTTCCAGATGCTATTTGTGGGTATTACTCTTTTTCTATGTTCTTTATATTAGTTTTCCCTCCAAAGCTGTAGTAAGATTCTGACATTCTGATGCAGTCTTGCAATTCAGAGCTGGTTTTTTTCCAAAAAAACCCCACCCACATAAAATTACCTGCAGTGAGTAGGACACTGAGAGTCCAACCAGGCCTGCGCTGAGTTTGTTGCGTGCAATCACTGCAAACAGTGCTGCAAAGAGGACAATACAGTTCCCCACATACTCCAGCCGGACAGCCAGCCACCTGCAAGAGAGAAAAGTACAACGCATATTTCTAGTAATTCACCCATAGAGAATTAGAAATATGGCCACCCTGTTTTTTAAGACTAGTATGCAAAATTAATAAACCTTTCAGGTGCATAAATTCCTGTCAGTTCAGAAAGCACCTGTGGTCAACATTGGGATCAATGAATCCAAATTTTTTAAAAATACTTTTTAAAATATTTTTAAAAAATACTACCCAGAAGTAAGGCAGAAAGAAAAGAAATTCAGAAGTAATCTTAATTCCATCACAGAAGTTTAAGAAAAACATCTGTGAAACAGATATATCCACACAGGAATCCCTACTCTGGGCAAGTATGCCGAGAGCTGTGATTGATAAGGAGCACAGGCAGCAGAATCAAGCCCTCCCTATATAACTGCCTTTCAATATTTCAACCCCACGGTTACCTGTTTGCAACAATGCTTGGATAGTAAGCTTTCTGATTTTCATCCACCTTCACGTCATTCTGCTTTATGAAACGGTTCTGCTCCTCAAAGGCTCGAATGACACTGACTCCCAGGAGAGTCTCATTGAAGTGAGAATATACAGGGGAACGACTGACAGACTCGAGGCGTTTGAGCTGGCGAGAAGTAGCCACATAAAACCTCTGCGAATCAGAGTATGAGAATTATGGTTACATCCAGACTGCATCTGAAAAGGGGATCATAAGAGAGTTCCCTTCCATTTGGGCTGTTAGTTACAGAGATTCAACTTACACATGGGAATACAAGCCTTTTCCAACACATTACGGCCTAAAAAGCCCATTACATATGCTCTGCTGTCTTTAAACAACTGCCAATCAAAGCATCTCATGCGAGAGCCAACTTCTCCTTTTTATTTCCTCTGCAAGTTTAGTTCAACAGTATAAAACACACACATCGCTGCCAAAGTCAAAATCCAGCTTCTCTCTGATCCATACTGGATCTAGTAGATTTCTAAGAGTAAAGTAAGAGTGAAGCAAGCACACCCTGCCTACACAAGACAGGAGTGAAAACCTGTCATCATCTCTCTTGCTTTGTAAACAATACTCTGACAAAACAGGCAGATCACATACCCCTCTAAAGGCTACTCGTTAGTTTGGAAGCAAGTAATAGAAAAGCTCAGTAATACACACATACCCCTCTAAAGGCTACTCATTAGTTTGGAAGCAAGTAATAGAAAAGCTCATGCATTTTCCATATCTGGGCTCTGGAGCAACGAGCTATACAAAACTTGCCTCAAAATCTAATGGCATTTTTATAAAGTCTGCTTAGGTATTAAAGGATTACCTTCTGCACAGAAGTCATTCTATACTTGACAACAGAAGGAAATGCTCTGCCAACGTCAGCTAATCAATAAACCGTGCAAAGCACAGTCAGTCAAGCATGACTCAAGTCAAACACATTAAAATCCATCCTAGCGCAGAGTGAGAACTGTCTTAAATAACAGAGGACTGCTGGTCCTAGTGCCTAGTGCCCCAGCTCCCCTCACCTGCACAAAGAAGTAGACAAGTCCCAGAGGTGGAATAATGACAGCAGCTATAGGTGTGGCCAGCAGAATGATGATACAAGCCCCGATCACATTAAATGTTGAGCCCATGAACATCTTGATGATTGGTGGAATAGTGGAGTCAATGGTATCTATCTCCTTTGAGAAACGGTTCACCAGATTTCCACTGGGTGTACGTTCAAAGAAACTCATTGGAGACCTGAGGACATTGTGCAGCAGGTTAAGGTGTAGGTGTCGTGAAGCAAATATTCCCCCTATTGACACAATCATCGAGTAGCCAAACACAGCAATACCTAGAAAAGAAAACTTGTTTTAACTGCTTCTGCTTCTCACACAAAACATTTCCCTTCATTTTGTCATCATTTAGCATTAGCATGATCCAGTACAATAATCCTGAGCACTAAGGGTTCACTACAGGTAACTCAGCCATTACTCCAAGTAATTAAAAAAAAAAAAAGTATCAGTGAAAACACCACACTTCTCTCATGGAAGAGGTTGTTTCTCCATTACAAAATTTTGTGTAATATTTGAGCACTTTCCTTGAGTAAAGATCACTGAATTTTAAGGTGTCATTTAGTTTTTATTACAAGTTCTTTATGGCAATTTTGAAGGGGAGTACTTGAGGTGATAGGTTTCACGGGAAACAAACTTTGACCACAAAGAGGACACATCAAACGCCACTCAGCTGGCCTTCCCCTGGTGCCTTGGACGGGCCCTCAACCAGTCAGAGGAAACACCAGCTTATACAGCTCAGCCAGGCCATGGCTGCAAGGGATACAGTATAGCCATGGTCTCCTGTCCTACTAATCAGTACAGCACAGTTTGTCTACAGACCAAGGAACCCTTTCCTGGGTCATCAGCCCCTGCAAACCACTCTCATTCTTGTTTTGTACAAACAAAAGAAAGTGATATTCACTAACTGAATAATTTTATAGGTTGGTTTGCTTGCCTTTTTTTTTTTTTAATTCTCTTTATTCACTCAAGTTTTTCATCTTTCTACAAAGGGGAAAAAAAACCAACCCACACTCAAATCCTTGGCAAACTGCCGCTGCAGTTCTAGGGATACAAGGTCACCAAGAGCATTAGAAACATTCTGAACCAGCTAATCTTAAAATAGGGAAGACCAAGCAAACCTTGAGAAATTCCCAGTGCTCCATACACTCCCAGTCTGACATCTGTGTACTGCTGTGTCCCATTGATAACAGGATCATCTGTCCATAAACTTAGCCAGTAGTTGGAAGCCAGGGAGGCTATATGATTACACATAAAGAGGAAAATGCTCAAGAGCGAGATAAAAAGTCCAATTGCTTTCATGTAGTCCCAGTACACTGTTGCCTTTACCTGATGACAGAAATGAAAAAAAATAAATATTTTTCAGATTGTTTCAAAACCAGCAATTCCCTTTTCTTCAACCCCTATTTAAAGTCAGTGTCCCTGCATCAGGCCATAAAAGCACAACAGCTGCACTTTAGATAGCAACTGTAAAGCGTTCTGTGGAGACACACCAAACCCAACATCCTTCAGGGCAGGCACACATCATCCTTCCCTTGTCTTCGAATGCAAGGGTAGGGAGAGAGTGCCTGAAGTAACACACAGTGTCAGTGGCAAAGCCAAAAACTTCACTGAGGAGTTCCAGTTTTGGGCTCTCTCTTTTTACCACAGGATTACATAGGCTTTAATTAAATCCTTAAATCCTTGCTCCACATGCCTTGTAGCCTATGATCTATCTTTAACCAGAGAATACATGCAACATTGCTAGGAGGTGTAACTGCCATTTTCCCAGGAACTTCACTCTCAGGTTTCTCAGAAAGCCCTGGGTATCCTGGGATTAGATACTGGTGTCTACAGTGGAAACTTGGCTTAAATTCATCTGAGTCAATTCCAGCTCCTTACACTGAAGGGCAGATTTCATTAGGTCACACAATTTGTCACAACCTCTCTCTAAGAAACACCTGCAAGGTTTTCATTTCTTCTTTGATGTGGTCAAGCCCATCATCTTAAACAGAAGTTTTACTGTCAGCACTCTTTCTGCACGCAAACCTGGGGCTTCGCTTTGGGGAGCAGAAGGCACAGCAACACTTCCATGAAGTACTACAGAACAAGCAGCAAGTCCAAGAATCCGCTCAGGCCTTTCTCACCCCAGTTACATAGTCTTTGGAAGCTATTTTCTTCTGAACCCTGTGGATTTTTCTGAAACTGAGAGTGCAGAAGTGGGAATGGAAGACCTTACCCTCCCAGTCTTCGCTGTGTCAGCCTCCGTTAATTTCCAGGAATTCTTTTCAGCAGCTGGCTTCTGCAGCTCGGCCGTGCTGCTCTGCTGCTGCGACTTCCCAGTGTCTCTGCTGTACGTTGAAGAGTTACTGAGTTGCCTGTTTGAAGACATTTATTTTTCAGTCTTAGCATGATACAGGCCAGGTGTTTACTTCATAAACAGACCTCAATAGTCCACGGCTCCAAGTCAGTGTCTTACAATACTTCAGTGATAATCAATCTCCTAAACAGTCATCATCAGACCATTGGTTACTAGTGCTTCCCTCCTCCCCTCACAGTGCCCTCTCCTAAATCCTCCCTGATGGCATTCAGTTCTCAAGTATCCATCTTCAGATACAAATAACACGACAGCCAGTCAAAGAAGTCTTGATTGAGCAATCAAACTCCCGAAAGAAAAATGCTTGGTGATCTTCAACATAAGCCTTTACAAACCCTATCATCGTACACAGTGCAGCTGCTGAACTGCAAAAAGGGTACCCACACTGGCATCAAAATGGGCAATTGTACTCCCAGGAACTCATTAGCTTCCAGAAATACAGTATCTCTACAGTGTCATAAGGCATTGACTATGAGACTGATTTTTGGGAAGGTATAATCAGTGATTGTCTTCTCTCAAGCACAACAGCAGCTGCACTATGTCAGGCTGAAGGTCCACTTAGTACTTCATCCCACTTGACAGCAGTCAAATGGAGAAAGGATAGCTTAGGAAAGCATAGGAAAGCTGGACTAGCCAATACGATACTCTCTCTCTTAGGTCAGCTAAATCCATGGTATCTTGCTAGAACACAATTATTTCTTCACGGAAGAAGAGCAGCACAAGAGCTCTGTGTGCAGACACGCATGTGCGACAGTCTGTATGTACCAGCCACTGGAGCAGGCCTGCAGCCTCAGAGGTTTGTACACCCAGCGGCTAGCAACTGGGGAGACGGGGTCCAGGGGCAGCTATTGGACAGACTGAGTGTCTGAGCCCAACTGGTGGAGGGATCCACCTTGCACACACACATCTGTTACATTCTCACTGGTGAACCTCCATCCTGCTCAAGCAAGAGGTGGGAACAGGATGTCATTTGGTGCTCCAAGTGTCCGTGATCTGTATGGCCAGCCACGTATACATCTTGTGTGTATGTACACCCTCTGTGAGTGTGCCTGCTGGGAGCACACCATCAGCCTTGCTACTACTGTTAGACCTGGAGTCACTGGAGCAGCAGCAGCCTCACCTCTCTCAGGCTGCTGGATCTGGCATGATATATTTTCCTCTAATAAATACCATAAACACCAAGTTACTGTTTATCCACAACTGACTAACAGGATAGAAGGGGGGGAAGGGGAGGTAGGGAGAAAGAAAGAAAAAAAGAGAGACTACACACCTTTGCATCAACTTTCCAGGGGTTTCATTCACAAGGACTCCATTTTCTACAGGCTTTCCTTCCTTTCCAGATGGACTATTTGTATCTGGAGGGGTGTGAAAAAGTAAAACTTGAAAGTGATAAGGAAAAAATAAAAAGGTTTCATTTCAATCCTAAGTGCCAGGTGCAGTCCTAATGCACACACAAAGAGGGGAACACAAGTATTTATATATACTAACAGATAACTGACCAGGTGAATAAATCAGTTTAGTTCCACCCCAACAGGATTAGTTGCCAATACAGCAAACACTTATTTTTCTATTTTTCTACCAAATGTAAGTCGATAGTAACAATGTAATATAATTATGAGGACATACTTGAAGTTAAACCATGCAATACCAAGTCATGCTATGACTCACTCTGCGGAAAAACAAAACAAAACAACCACTCCTTTTCAGACCACATCTTTTACACAGTTAACTATAAATTATTTTCATTTTAGAATGGAATGAGAAGACATTCCAGTAAATGATGGAGCAAAGCTGTAAGAGCAACAGTCATGTGCTTTTAGCTTGGAGCCTTCCTGCAAAAAAAAGTAAGAAGCAACATGCAAAAGCCTGGTGGCTTTATGCAACCATCAGAACCAAATTAATATAAGCAATAGATCTTTCTATGAATGACACTAAAAAAAAAAAGTCTCATTATCCCACAAAATCCCATTTGTAACAAGATGCAGCACACACGAGAGAATTGTTTAAAACACTTCATGTAGCTGCCCACTTGAATATTCAGCTTTCTCTGAGCAACTCAATTCAGTGTAATACAGGGCCATGAGTAAAACTCTTATGTTCAAGAGTTTACTCTTGAACATGGTGACTCTTATGTCACCATTTTCCTAATACTACACAAATGACAAATTCCTAAAATACTAACTCTCAGTTGAATGGAATTCTATTTTCAAATATAAAAGTTAATTCAGACTATGCATAGTTTATGGAAACAAAAAAGCCTACCCGCATCTATTCAAATGATATGCAAGAAAAATTGTGTAGATTCAGAGTCTGAAGTTTTCAAGTTTTTATACTAAAGCAAAATATATGCATAAACCAGTTTGTCAATACATTAAGAGTAAACTGTTTGAACATAAAGCTGCTCCCTCCTGTGTCTGCAAACTGAACATTGGTCCATTACTTTAAAAACCCAAAGCTAAACTGTTCAGTGTGGTTTAAAAGCAGGAAAAAAAAGCAGAAAAAGTTAAAAGTTCAATGATTGAGTTCTTATTTTTATTTACACGAATGAGAGCAAACCCATATGGGACTGCTGGTTATTTTAAGCACTTGACAGCATCTCTTTTGAAAAGCTCCCATATGAAAACCAGCAAACATTCCAGCATTATATCGCTTTAGAGTATCACTAAAGTTCAAAACCCACATGAACAAAAAACCACAAATAAACCATCTTCCTAACAGCTCTTAAATTTGATTTTGTGTTGTAGGCTACAAAGATCTTCTGCTTATACTGCATTTGCCTCTTGAGAATGAAAACCGCTCAAGATTGCCATAGTAGATCTGGCACATGCACCCAGGGTATAAACTCCCAACAAGGGCTCTGTGGGAACAGCTGTGAGAACAAAAAGGACCTTTGGGGCTCAATCCTGACCAATGCTGCTCTGGGTACACTCGCTACGCTCCTAAGTCCAGGGTGCATCTTTAAAGTTTATTTAAAGCTTCCTCATGGAAGTGCTCATGATAAAGACCTGCTGCTGAATTATCTGCAAGCTGACACACCAACTGTTGTAGCATCACACAAACAAGTCACATGCAAACCAAGCAGATACCTTCTATTTTGCAGACAAAATTCTTCCAAAAATGACTCAAGGAACTGCAGCTACTCATATTACTCCAATACAAGCACTAATATATAGCCACATGGTACAAAGCAGTTACCTGTTTCCAGAGGTTGAATCGTTCCTTCTAAAGAAGGATCTGAGTCTAAAAGTATATATAATTAACTTTTTCCAGAACACACTCAACCATTTGCAATCTTTACAAACACAAATGCATCTAAATAGCACAACCTAAACCACAAAACCATAAATGCCCACGGCAGGATCAAATTTGCTGAAATGGATCTCTTTTTAATCCCAAGCCTCATAGAGAGTCAAAAGACAAACTTGAGGAAAAAGAAAAATTTTAAGTCAGGTGACTACAAGTGACAGATGACGAAACTTCCTTTCTTTCAAGATATGCACTAATGAAAAGTGAATCAAAAAAGTGACTCTAAAGTGGCCTCAATGACAGAAAAACCTCACTACATACAGGGAACTACCACACACATTTTCCTCAGTGATGGGGAAAAGACCTCACCCAAGAATCTTCAGACAATCCCTGACCTTAACATAAAAGATGCAAAGCATCAAGCTTTTAGAGTAGTAACTTTGGTCCACATCTCTCCTCCCAGAGCTCTGCTATTCTGTCTTTAGTCATGCAACCACAATGAGAGAAGGAGAGCTGTGGCAGCACAGGTTTACTTAGTCCCATCTCCTCCTGTGTAGCCCCCAGTCATCATCCCGCAGAGACAGATTAGTAAGAAGTAGCGAGATATTTCACATTTCCAAGCATCTTGATACTCTAACAGCACTCATCTTGAATCAATATTTGCTTCTGCCATTTGGGGCAGAGGCAGCAAATAGGAAAGAGAAAGGAAAAGGTTGAATTTTACTAGAGGTAAAATAAATTTAAGGGAAAGTCAAGATTGTTTCCTGAATTACAACTCAGGTCCAGACTCCAACTCAGGTCCAGACTCCACAACAACATTTGGAAAACATCCACTACACAAATTTCAAAATACACAAGATTGTTGAACTAAATCCTACAGTCCAGATGCTTAGCAGTTCTCAGAGTACTTTTACCCCCCTTTCCCTCCAAATCAAAACTGAGTAAGCCTGTTGATGCCGACAATTCTCATATAAAAAAAGTGAACTGAGTAGCCACTGAAAGGTCTTTCAGCTTTCTATTTGACTGCAAAGTCACAGAGTCAAATGCTGGAGAGACAGCCATCTGAAGCACAGCCCACACAATGTAAATAAGATTTAGAATTACTAATTGTGCTGTATATCTCTAGCTTTCAGGCACTGCAGTCAAGACCACAGATGAACCAGTTAGTTAAAAAATATTTCAACCTTATGGTGCAGCTGCACTTCTGTGGAGCCACTTTTACTCTGCACAAACGCTAAAAATAGCTCCAGGCTTTTCAAGGACAAAACAAAGTTTACACTGAAGCCCTTTGGAAAAAACAACAAAACCAACTCACACACACATTAAAACAAAAACTAACATCTGCTGCACTAGTTTGTATAGGAAATGAGTGAAAATAGTCCTAAGGAAGGTAATCTTAAAGTAACTGTTTGTTACCTCTACAGCAAGAGGTATTGCAGCAACAGCTACAAGTCTGGAGGCGGAGGGCAGGACACAGGACAATGCCAAAAAAGAAACACACTCACAGGAGTCAAGGGCATATCTATGATCCAGACCAAACTGCACAGGGAGGAGTAGCATTGGCATCAGCATATCACCCACACTAAATGCCAGAGAATCAAACAACAGCTAAAAGCAAGAGAATGTGGATGCTTTTTAGATAGTCTCACAGTTTCTTTTACATGTAGTTCCACATACTTCAGAGAAGATTACACACTGTAAGGCATCCATTTGATATATTCACAACTGAAAGTGACAGCACTGCACACTGCACTCCCTACTGCTGCCATCCTTGTCACTGCCTTCTGCATCAAGTAGGATGATGGAGAAGAAGGGGATGCTCATATCTCCCCTCTGAGCCAGCCCGAAGACTCACTTGGGGCAGCTTTGTGGAGCAGGGAGTTTTCCCACACACAGAAGAAACACCAACAAGCCAAGGATGGGAAAGGCAGCAGCACAGCACACAGACAGCAGGTAACCCTCAGGAACCCCAATGGGAGAGAAAGGCTGGAAGGCAATGGGAAGCAGATTCACAGCCAAACCTCACAGGATAGGAGGAAAGGCTTTCCCACCCTTGCAGAAGCAGGATGTATTCCAGGCAAAAAGCACCAATCCACAGTTTTCTACTTTGCTCCAGCTTAAGCGTTTTCACGCTGCCAACATGTAACGTCAGACAGAAGGGAGCCTCCCTTTTAAAGCGGGTGTGCCGATCCCCTCCAGCTACCTCAGACTGACTCCCATCCCAGATTACTCTGTGTTTATCCAAGAACCTGTGATTTTTAGTAATATTTAGCCATCTTTTACGCATCTGATAGATATTAATATTATCCCTGCAAATGAGACAAATTATTTAAAGAAAGAATGTGTGTTCATTCTCACAACCTTCAATGCTCTCAAGAAAGAGGCACCTCTAGGTATAGGTATAACACAAGAAATAACAATTTCTGCTAACTTTCCCTCCACTACTAATATTTTTCCTTTAACATGACTCCTTTAACATGCCACACATCAGCTTATCCCATGAGAATTTACTTGTAAACTTACCGCTGTTCTCCATGTTTTGTTCAGCATTAGCGTATGTACGAAGAAACTCGGCAAAAGCCCCATCTTGCTTCAGCAGCTCCTGGTAGGAGCCCATCTCAGAGATTTCTCCATCAGTCATTACCAGAATTGTATCCATTTGAGGCAGATAGTTGATTGCGTGGGTTACCAAAACCCGTGTCTAAATAGCAAGAGAAAAAAACCTGAAGTTTTTCTAACATCTCAAATACAATGGTTGAACTACTGCTCCTGCTGTTTGAATTCTGAGTATAACACAGTAATAACTACGGACAGATACACAGCATTTTTAAGAAAAAATACTGTCCTTGTCTTGATTTTTGCATCAAATAATTTTGAATTACAGAAAACAGAGCACATTTCATTATAACAACACAGTATTCATTATAACAACACAAAATCTCAGAAGGATCCCTTCATTTTTCAGCTGTTTGAAACAAAAATCTGAATATGCAACTTGACATCTTGGAATCATCTGAACTCAGCAAAGAAAAACAAATCATTCTCTAGAGACAAGTATCTCATTATGACATACTTTATTTTTCAGTATTCCTTTTGGTCCAATAACTTTTTCAAAAATATGTTTCCCAACATGAGCGTCAACAGCTGATAAAGGATCATCAAATAAATAGACATCTGCATTACAGTAAACCGCCCGAGCAAGACTGACTCGCTGTTTCTGTCCTCCAGACAAATTCACGCCCTGGGGAAACAAGAAAATATGATCCTTTATTTACAGCTGGAAAGAGATGTCTTGCTGCAGTTTGTGAAAGAAACAAGTCACAGGTGGCTGATGCAAATTAGAGAAATTTCAACATTGTACGAAGCAGATCTCCATCATGAATAATTCCACTACCACAACAGCATAAGCAATCGCAGCCAAAATCCCACTGGAAGGAAGCATGGCTTTTAAGTTCTCACTGTCAGTGAGGGGCTAGACAAATAAAAGTGTTTGCTAGTCCTGTAAAGCAATTAACCCAGGCCAACCTAGCTAATTCTGTACATTCAGAGGCTACTTATCTTCTCAGCTGCATTTCTGCAGTGCTACATCTGATTTAATAAACAGACTGTTCACATTCTACAATTTGGTTGGCCTGATGAGCAATAAGGAAGATAAAGCTGCACTTGTGCTGAATCTGGAGCTGTCAGGTGGCAGCTATACCCTGTCTATAACTAGTCAGCAGGCAACGCACGTAACCTTACCATTCCTGTCTTCTGGGGAGCATCAGCTCAGCAGAACACCAAGCATGTTACACACACATACCCTGCTTGCCACGTGGGTAGGGGGCACCTGGATCTGCTCCTATAACAGAGCACTACAACAGCGATGCAAGTTTCTAAATCCCACACATACTTTTGCAACCAAGTGACGGTTTTGGGGTGGTGATTGTTTTGGTGGGTTGTTTTGGGGGCTTTGGAAAAGGGGCTTGGGGAGGAGGGTTGTTTGTTTTAAATGAAACTGAAGTGTTCAGAAGATTCTTCTCTTCCTGTTTCCATACATTTTTCTGCTCTATGACCATGGGAAGATGCTTTTCGTTTGTAACTGAGGAGAGGTTTCCTCCCTTTGAGGGTTAAAGGCAAGGAAAACATACTGTTCAAATTTGCCTCTTTATTCTAGAGAAGTTCCACTCTGAATGTTTTAAATTCAATACAATTTTAAGATAAGGTAGAATAGAAGTCATACGGCCTTAAGTACATGAAATAGCACTGCTATGGTAGAGCGGGTACTTAAATACCTTTTCTCCTATTTCTGTTTTGTCTCCTGTAGGAAGAATCTCTATATCAGGCAGCAGTGCACAAGCCTCAATCACACACTTGTACCGGTTCTCATTCATCTCCCTTCCAAAGATAATGTTATCTTCCAGAGTTGCATTTTGGACCCAGGCTTGCTGAGGAACGTAGGCTAGTGAGCCCTGTAAGAAAAATAAAGTTCCTTATTCAGTACTTTAGACTGAAAGTCTGCACAAAAAGTCAAAGCACGGCAGGGCTTTGTGAGGCAGGCTGTGCTAATCACCTCACAAATTGCCTATGGTCATTTCAAAACTGCACAAAGGAGTTCTTGGTCTACCACCTCCTCCAAAATGTTATTTTTATAATAATCTCTATGAGTGAATGTAACAAAGCGTGTAGGTGGAAAATAAAGGACCTCAAACAAAACATGATTCTCTAACATAAACTTGGAAGAAACGTTTGTTTAGAGAATGTTTGTGCAATTACTGAATGTCAAAAGTCATTAGTTGTTTCATATAGTTATAAATTATATTCTGCATAAAACAATTTAATCTGTAACGCAAGGGTTTCACAAATGCATCCCTGCCAAGAGATTTCTGCAGAAAGTATGGAAAGCAGTTTTTATTTTAAAGTCACTTCAAAGGAAGAGATTGAGCTACTGCAAAGTATTTTGCTTTGAAGATTAGCTCTGCCTTCTCTTTCTGCACAATCAGCGATTCAGATCTCACCTACTTTATTTTTCCAGGACAATTTTGGAGGTGACTAAACGTGCATTCTTTAAAATGCAACATATTTGTTTTGCTCTTAAAATAATTCTCTTTCCATACATTAGAGCAGCAGCAAAATCCAAAACAAGGACTTTTTACTTATTTACTTACTTACAGGTGATTTTTCCTCTGTGAGCTTTGTGCAACTCTGATGTCTAAGAAAGTACAACTACAACAGCAGCTTTTCCCATGTTTGGGTATCTGGGTGAACCCTCTCTCCTTGTAATTCTCTGATGTCTAAGAAGGTAAGAACCATCAGGCTGGAGTATGTATAACAAGGTCTCCCCACCTCATGCCTGGCTGCCAACAAGGCTCACCAGAAAACTTGAGACCCCCATCATTCTATTTGGCTAAATCTGAAACCGACAGATTTACAAGTTGTTGCGTCAAGGCTTATCAGGCAATTACACAGAGCACAGGCTAAGGCACACACGTGACTTGCCAGGAAATCAGACTAAAAAAGGTATTCATTTGGAAGGCTGTCTCTTGCCCTCTTCACATCACTTGGGAATCTAGAATCCCTGTGGCAATACCCACACATAGCTCAACAATTCTTCAGATACCACACCTTGACAACCACGTAGCCTTCCTTTTTGTCCATCTCCCCCAGTAACGCAGACAGCAGTGAAGACTTTCCACAGCCAACTTGACCAACAACAGCTACTAAGGAGCCTTCAGGAACAGTGAAATTAATGCTGAAATAAAGTACATAGAATTCAGCCTTGCTTGCTGGCACATCCCAGTAGTTAAACAGTCTATTGAACAGCCCATATAAAGCCAGATGCAATGTGAACACTACTGCAAATGCTGACACAGCACAGAAACTTTAACTGTTTGCAAATGCAAACCCCTCATCCAGAAAGCAACCAGCTCTTCTTATACTTAGGACATAGTATCTTAATATGTAATTAGCCAAAAGGGGAACAAAAGCTGTTTGATATTCCTCTCAAATCTTCTGTGAACACAAATGTAAATACCACTGGATACTTCCCAAACAGCATCCTTGTCCCAAAGAATATGCAATTTCAGACCCAAGAAAGAGCAGCCAAAATAAAGGAAGGGGACAGGACACAGGGAAGACACTACTTGTAGCTGCATCACCCCCATTACTTAGTTAGTTCTAAGAACATGCAAAGTTCTTCACTGGTTTTCTCCTGCACAGGAATCAAGGATGGCTTCAGTTCAGCAAGAATGAGATTTTAAAAGGAAGACTCTGAGGACAGTGCAAACATGAGGGACAAGGGATAATTACAAGGGGCTAATCTGGCTGCATCCTCTAGATGGTGCTCATACCATCTGCAGCACATCGCAAGAGCTTGAAATCTCACAGGCTTTCTCTTTTCCCATTATACCTCTTGCTACTCCCCTTTATGTATTACAAACATAAAATATACTTTGTAAATTCCTCTAATTCACGAAACCCCTGGTTTAAAAAGAAAGAGATACAGAGCAAGTGTTATTTGTTCTCCTGTTCCCTTAAGGCAACAAACTCTTCTGCATATAGATGTTATAATTCAAATACAGGTCACTTATGACGCAGCAAGATTACGGAGCAGAAGGAAGGGTACTCATTCTTACCTGTTCAGTGAAGGAGGATCATTTTTGGACCAACTAAACGTTGCATTCTTTACAACAATGCTTCCTTCAGCTGACAAATAGAAAAATCATATTTATAAAAGTGCCAGTGCTCAGGCCACAGAAGTCAATCTAAGCACACATAGGCAGAGGTATAAAGCTACTTTTCCAGTAGAAAAACAATCCACTGCTTACCAAAAGCTTGTGTTGGGCTTTTACTGAATTTATCAAGACAGCAGAAGGTTCTGAGGTTACACTTATTCAGTAACCAGGAGGTACATGAATGTCAACTATACAAAGATCCTGACTTACTGAGCTGCACCCTCCTTTATCCAACTCCACCGCAGCACTTGGCCTCAGCCTGTCTTGTGCTTCAGTGGAAGCATCAGCTAAACTGCCAATTCCATGTGTGAAGCCAAGTTACTATAAGAATTCTAGGGGAAAATTCAAACTACCAAATGAAGTCGCATGATACTGTCATCTGTAGATTTTTAGTGACAACTCAAAATATACCACTCCTAATTCAACCAAGTATGCAATAAATACTTAGCCTAGATAAGTATTTGCATTAGTATGCGAGTAAAACCCATTGTGGACAAAAAAACCCAGCAAAACCCCACACTAAAGATTTATGAGCAATGTATTCATGGTTATCAATTAACAAAGAGGAAGAGAATTTCCCAAAAAATTACAGTCGATGACTGCTTACCAGAAAGCCAAGTGACTAAAATGATACAGAGCTGAACTAACCATGTGAGAGAGAGTGATGGGGATTTCGCTATCTTTGTAAAAAGGAAGTAAGAAAAATACTTAGAAATGACTGACACAGTTGAAGTCAAGTTTTGTTTTGCAAGAAAAAGGGCATTAGTTTTTCTATGCCTCTTTAGAAAAAGGCATAGAAAGTCTGCCTTCACACTTATCTGTCTCCTAAATGGCTCTGTATAACCAGACCAGCAATACTGGATACAGTGGGAATGAAGCTGGGAGTAACGCCCTTTGCATTTACCAGAATTGGGACTTATCCTTTCTCCTTCCAGGGTGCTGAAGTGTTAGATGATTGTTCTTCACCAAAACTCTGGGTTTTGGCACAGCATTAATTCTGATTCTGTTAACTGCCTATAAATTTCAAATGGCTACAATTAAAACAGCCTAACAAGTAATTTTTAAAGTGACCATCTGTGTCTGGATGCAACCATCCTGCAGTTTAGACACAGGAGTTGGGGAGCAGAAAGAAATTACCTGAGGTGTTAGAAACCTAGTGTAATTTTCATTTTACAAACTCCTTTCTCTGCTTTCTGGCTAAAATTTATCAGCGAAATCCATCAAAATGCAATAAGTTTGTTACAGAAAGCAAAAGAAACACTGCAAAGCCACACCAAACCAGCACACGCTGATTTTCAACAGGAAAATGAAACTCACCCTCTGTGATGGGACCCCTGATTATGCTGCCTGGATCTAATTCTTCATGAGACAGGAACACCCTAAGGCGCTTCAAGGAGACACTGGCCTGCATGGGAAAGGGATGCAAAACTATCTTACACTCTGCTTGTTATATTTAAGAGCTTGTTGTTTTGCACCACATATACATTACATCATTATTATGCACTGTTAATCCCTCCTTAAATCCATTGCATAGTTTCTTGGATAGCCATCAAACTTGCACTTCCCAAACCACAAGAAATATGGTTGATTTTGGGAACACCCATCTACCCTTAATTAGGATTGATGATTTTTCTTGCACAGCACTTAAAAGACAGGAAATGCAAAGCTGCCTTTCTGAGACAGTTGAATTTCACCAGTGGACATTTTCTAAGCACAGGAATGTAATCTAACCACCCAGTGGCTACTTCTGCACAGAAACCCCTGTTAATAACTGAAGTCTTACTTCTACTATGCTGCTGATAACCATAGGAAGCATGTTCAATGGAAATCGGAGGATGTTGAATAATGCTAGGGAAACAAATGCCTTCTGAGCATCCAAGATGTTGTTCTTGTCTATTGTGACATACACAGCAAAGGTGGACAAGGCGACCTGAAACAAAGTGTAATGGTTACAGTTAGGGTAACATTTTTTAAAGCTATAACTTGGGAGTCACACAGTCTGGCAACTGGAATCAGAAATCTACAAATCAAAGAGCGAGCAATGTTCTGGGAAAATCCTTGTTCCTGATAACTTCTGCAAAACAACCATTTGCTTTAAATCTACTGTTGTAAAGGAAGCTGATGGCTCCTTTTGGAAAGGTATCAAGTGCTCACTTTCTTCACATTGCAAAGGTGAAACCATAAATGTCCCGGGTTATTTGTGGTTACACTGTAGGAGGAGGGACGGAGAGGAATGATCACTAGTTGTTCTCACTACTGTCTTCAGTTTTAAGGCACTCCCCGTGGTACCAGATACTGGATCAGTAACATATATAGTCATAAAAGATCGAAACATCCCAATGCTAACCCATTGTTTATTTTGTAGAGACTACCACAACCCTAGGTTTCCAAGTAAAGCCCACTGTATCATGGATAGATTGTTTTCCAAGAAACTTGAAATGTTACTGCGTCACAAAGATGAAGCCCTATAGTACCTAAGCAGTTCACAACAGAAAAGCTTAAGATTCACACAAGAAAGCGACACTGAATCATTATTATCAATCATAAGGTATAAAAATAAATCAAAAATCCATACTTATTTACATCTTGTAAAAACGTGTGGATGCTTAAATTATAGTAAAATTAAAGTAAACTAAGTAAAACCTCAGAGCATATCACAAGATCCAGCAACTCTTTCCCACAGACTGCTACTTAATACAAGAAATCAAGGTAGGCTAGCTTTTGGCATTCCCCCTCCCACAGGACTTGAAACAATTAGCTCAAATGCCTAAGGAACAGTCTCATCTAAGCACAGCATCCATTGAAGACATTAGTATTTGTGTTAAAGATCTGACTGCTGTGAAGACATGTATTGTTCTTCCTACAGCAGCTGACTCAGCTGTGCCTGGTACAGTAGCTTGTTTGTACAATCCTTAGTTTGGACAAGCATATCCCAGGGTGAAAGCCCTCCCACAGTGATCAAAAACAAGACAGGGTCCAAAGAATAACCTCACAAGCAGCACGTCTGCACTCTTGTGTTACTAGCAATTACTCTGAAATACACCCTTATCAGCACACACAGCAGTTGGGGAGGTACCGCAAAATTAATAGTTCCTGACACCATTACTAAACAACATTTTAAAGAGCCCTGGCCATGGAAGGAGCAGAGGAAATAAAGAGTTTTGCATGGCAAAAGTGCTTTCAAGTAGGCACTTGCAACAATTAAAAGTTCAGAAGAACACACAGGAAAGGACAAAAGTCCAAGAAACAGGATGTTAAACAGCAGCCCTGCACATTGGTCTGTACTGATGCTACCCCAGTGGCAAACCCCCTACAGTGTAGGACCATTCACATGTGTGCTGAAACAGAGCTACTCCTTAGGCAATTGTCTTCTCGGACTCCACAGAACAGCATTAAAGAGTCCACCTGCAGAGTTTTATTTAGAAACTTCATTTAATAATGTATTTATATTAAAAGCATCTCAGACTTCTTTTAGAAAAGCATTCACTTAAGAATGCAGCTGATGTTTCCTACCCAGGGCATTGCTTCTTCTGCCTTTCATCATGCACAAAACATAATGTAAACACTAAAAATGTTTGCAGGGAAGGAATCTGAGACTGGAAAGTACACTTAAACACCTTCAACTGGAACAGCACATATTTTATCCTAATGTAGTCATGGCTTTTATTTGCTTCTGCAGACAAGAGCAATGGCCCCTTGTTCAAATAGGGTCTGAAGCAATTTTGATGTGATCTCACCCTTCTCTCCCTTTTATTAGTTTAAATGTAAGCTAACCACAACACAGTGGGGATGTTTCACATATCAAGAATAATATCAAGAATAATATTTTTTTTTAAATAAGAATTTAAAGCAACTCCAGGGTACTTAATGGCTTTATCTCTCCAAATTGTTCTTAAACAGACGCTGGAAGAATTCAGGCCAGAAGTATACCTGGTCCATCATGTCCCATTTGATCAAAGACTCTTCTCTAAGGACCTGCTGGTCTCAGAAAGATGCTGAAATAAGGGAAGTTTTCCTCTGTCAGCCACAGCTACCACCTGGAGGGTACTGTGCACATCGGGAACCTCTCAAATCTAACAATACATTTAATCTTAAATTCTTCAAGTACACCACCAAAAATAGAGAAGGATGCAGAAGAGGCTTTTACTTTTAAATACTTGAGCCATTAACTTCTAGAATACATCCAACCTGGATGTTACTATGTTTCAAATAAAACAGCAGCACCTTTTCATAGAGAAGTGGAGGCCTAAGTGTTCAATCTCCCACTGCTGTGGAGGTCATTCTGACTCTTCCACTCATTAAAGAAAAAAACCAAAAGAAATTCTTAAGCATTACTTTGGAAAGTAGGATCCCAAAAAGGAGAGCAGACTTCTAGATTGTTTCACTTACCAAAAAAGGAGCACAAACCCAAGTGAAGGTTGCCATTGCAGCAAGGTAAGCAGATTTTTTTAGGACTTTGAGTTCTTTCTGTCTGATCTCTAATACCTTCTCTCTGAAGGCTAATTCCCAAGCATAAAGTTTCAGAACTTTAATCCCATTGAGAATTTCATTCATCAGCTTAATTCTGTTGTCTTTGCTCTTCATTTGAGCCACCTAAAAACAACATTGCAAAGAATAATTAGCAGAGCACAATACTTGGCAGACCCACAAAGTACTGAGCTTTGTATTTTGCAATGGCAAAATTTACCTCATTATCATCAAAAGCTTACTAGCTTCCCAAGCAGGAAATCTGAGATGCTATCTGAACAAACAAATATGCAGAGTTAACATGATGTTTTAAACCAATTAAAAGAATGCTTCATGCAACTAAAAATCCAAACCAAGATCAAAACAATTGTGGCACTGGTTTAAGTGGGATTAACCCTGCATCAGCGAGCCCTGGGACTCCACTTCCTCCTAGGTACAATATGCGGTTAAAAAACAAGCCACTATAATAAAGCTTCAGCGATGTGCAGTCTGCATCTAACCTTAGACCAAACTTGGTTTTGCTTCATTTTCAGCACTATCGATGGCTTTCTGATGGTGTGCTAGTGCAAAAAGTTTTCCATTCAGCAATAAGAAGAAAGCCCACTCTTCAGAAGTTTCCATCTTCATAAAGTATTTTAATGAGCACAGTGCAAAGCTGAAACGTTCTGACTAGGCAGAGTCAGTAGACTACACCAGTACAGCTATCCCAGACAGCTCTTACCAGTGGCAGTGTGGCTGTGACTTCTCCCATAGAGGACCCAAAAGCTCTGGTATATTTTCATGAACATCTAGACCTAACAGGTTTCCTTTAAATAAAACAGTCTCCTCTGACATTCAGTAAATTCAGTTAGTGAAGTCTGTACCACAAAGCACGTGGTGGAGCTGTTAGAAGTTTTTGCAATAGAAAACGTCAGAGTTTGAGTCTACATTTACTTATGTGTGCTCTCTGTAACAAACTTGATCCCCTCTACATAAAATCAACTAGGGATCAAGAACAGCCAAGAACTAAGACTTCTTCCTCCTGATCCCTCCAGGAAAAAAAAAAAATTAAAAAAGCCAAGAACTAAACCCCACGTGCACACACACACCCCCCAACACTGCAATCACCATCTAGGAAATTCACTCATTAAGGTTTATAAGGCAGAGAGTCTTTTACGTTTGCGCTTTAGTTTCTTAGGCAGCAAGTTAAAAACTAAACTAATTCCAATCCAATCATTGTTTTTTTTCTGAAGCTGCCTAATCTGCTACCTTGGTCTTAACTACTGTAAAATTTTTAGACTATTAAGTACAGTATGCTGTAGGGCTGAAAAATACAGGAGTTTGGTTTTTCTGCATACAGAACACCTCTGACTTTTCTTTCCCTTCCCTTTTTTAAGGGATAAATAGAGGCAGGGGAAAAAAATTTAAAAGGAAATAAAGGTTCTAACCTGATAAGTTTTTGTCTTCATCGCCATCACAGCATTTATCGGAACCAGAAGGACCATGACAGCCACGCCTGCCAGCACTGAAGGACCTAAATTCTGAAAAGCACTTAATTGTAAACATTTATTCAAACTAATTTTTAAAAATCTTGGCTCAAACCACTGCATATGCTACAGAAAAGCATTCTGAACTAGCTAGTCAACCTCTTCTCCCCGTTCCAAGAACGGCTTGGGGGAAGAAAAGAAGGATGAAGTAAGGGATTGGGTTGATGTTTATGTGCTTTGATTTTTGAAACCTACATAGATAGCCTCCATATAGAGTAGTGTATATGGAGAGATAAATCAATCTCTCTATATAACCTATCTATACACACATAAAGAGTGTTTTTATGTGTTTCATGCTTTCCAGTTTTTGCTGGTTTGTCTGTTCTTCTGAAGTAGAGATCCATGCAGGGAGGGACAGACATCTTGGGGAAGTTCATTACCTTTCTGATTGACAGTGAGAAAGTCAGCCTAGTGACTGTACTAGAAATAGCAAACACCTCATTCGGTGACTCTCAGAGTTCAGAACCAAGACCACTTTTCTTTAAATTAAGTGACAAGTGGGATCTATAGCTGCTGCAGTCCCACAAAAGACAGCAGCTCCCATCTGCATCCTCCCCACATGCACTCAGATTCATGGATTCACAGATTTGACAGAGTTGGAAGGGCCCTCTAGAGATCATCTAGTCCAACTCCTGATGTGCACATTAAGAACCTCCTGCCTTCCTTCTTGACAGCAGTGACAAAAGCAGCTCTGAATGGATTCTCAACAAACAGCATTTTCTGCACACTGCTGTAAACCCTCCAATGGTTTGAAAAACAGCTCCCTGTAGTCATGACCATAGGACGCAGCACATTGCCAAAGGCAAACCAGGAAAGAACATACAATACTCACCTGCCACAGTAAGTACAGTGCTAGTATCACCTGCAGAGGTGCAGACCAAATCATGTTTATATAGGTGGCCAAGTCCATGAATCTCTGAGCATCCACAGACATTAGATTCACAATCTCACCCACTGTAGAAGTCTTTCTAGCAGAATTTGTGATAACAAGTGCCTAGGTACAGATTAAAAATAAAAAACAATTAAGGCAATGTGAAGGAAGACCTACCCATTTCCATTTTCTCCACAGACTTCAGTTGCTTTACAGAGCACCTTTAAAGTTACAAGCAAACCCGTTCCTGCTTCATATTCTATTTACATCTTACAAAATGGAAGTTTTCATTGCTTGAAGCAAGCAGCTGGGTTTAAACTAATAGAGTATTAAAGACAACAGGCAGTCTTTGGGGTTAGAGTTGGTCAGTTGGTGGTTTTATTGCTTAGGGGGTATTGTTTGCTTGTTTTTAGTATAAGAAGCGGAATCTTCACTTCTTGTCACACACTTTTCTCACACAGAGCAATCAGCCTGTGGCGTTCTAAAATGTTCCAGCTTATTCTAAGATGAAGTGACATTGCTGCTAAGTCCCCAGTGAAGCTATAAATGTATATGCCTCTTCATTTCTGCACAAACTGAAGCAGTTTCAGTACCTAGTCTAAATGAGACACGGTTTCTGTTTGGCAGTGGAAAGAAGGTGCCTGAACTTTAAATAGTAAATCAGAAAATTGCTCTATCTTATTGGTTTTATTTATGAAGTAGATACTCACTTATTTCTATTAAGAGCTAGGAATCAGCCTACCAGAGTCTCTTAACTACTTCAATTATTCAGACTTAAGGGATGCATTCACACAGTAACTGAGAGGTATTGTCATATATTTAAAGAAACACCTACCTTTCGATAAATTACACCAACAATAGCTGTTTTGAGTCTCATTCCAGTTACAAAGCAAATATGAAAATACTGGTGAAGAATCAGTGTCTGAAGACATGCACAAACAAAGAGCAGCCCTGTATAAAAGTAGCCTTGCCAGTCTGGGGCAGCTTTGTTATTTACAAAGTTGATTAGCAACCTGTGGACAGAGAATTAGTCCTCTTGATATATGCAAATTAAAATGAAATGTCGGGATTACAACTTTATATTGTTCCAAATGTTATATAGGTAATGGAAGCACCCAAAGTACCAAACTTAAATAAAACACTTAAGCAAACTTCTTAAAAACTGGAGATCATTTTATACTTGCACACATACCTCCCCCACCTAACAATGTACTACTTTAAAACATAAAGTATCACATACCTTATGCATACAGCATTCTCTTGGAGCTACACTAAAAGTCTCATATTCCCTCCCGATAAAATACAACTACCTACAGTTGTTTTAGTACTTCTCACCTTAAGGCAATACAACTCCTCCTACCCCCCTTAGCACTCAGTTGCTTCACATACTGTGACTTGTATTTCCACAACCATTACAGGTTACCATGGAATTAAATGAACTCCTATTATTGTTGATTATGTTCCTTCCTGGCCTTCCTAGTGTTGGAAAGGAACATAGAAAGTTAAACCATTTAATCCATCAATTTGAAAACCAGTGGACCAAAATTATCTGTGTGCATCATCTCTAACTTGCATGACGACTCTTCCCCATGAAACCAGCTGAAGGCACAGTATCTTTGTGGGTGGAATACCAGTGTGTTTTAAATTCTGTTCACATACTTTTAATACAATAATAAAGTATATAGGTCTTACTTCAGAATTTCTGGGCCTGCAAACATCAAGAGATCATGTGCAGCTTTAAACAGGAAGCTCATGAGAAAATATGGTCCAAAGGTTTTATATAACACCTTGAATAACGATGCTTCAGAGCTCTTCTGAGATGGTTTTATAATCAAAGCTTCAGCCTCTTCTGTCACATCACCATTTGAGTCACTTGATTTTTGCTGCTTTTTGGACATGTATAACATGTTTAATGGTTGCCTGAAATAAGAGTAGATATATAATGTAGCCTTTATTCAAGCAAAAAGCCAACTGGAAAAATGCATTGTATACAAATGGGATGTTTATGAGCTGTTTATTGCCCTTCTTAATAGTTTAACTGTGTTTTGCTGTCAACCAAACATCTTTTTAATCATACAACCATAGCTAAATGAAATGGCCATTCAGAAATGGTCATCTTTGTTGGGATAGGTAACATTCCTGTTGAATCTCTCCTGTAGGTCTGCCCTGGGGAATAAGAAATAGGGCTGTAACCTGTGTTAAACTTAAAGAGCAATAGACATTATTATTCTAGAACCAAGTACGCTGAACTTTCATTAAAGGGTCTCACTGCACCACCACAGTTAGAAGATTGCAGTCAGATTTATGCCAAGTCATCCCCAATGCACTGAACACACTCATTTCATACATCTGCCTTATGCCAAACTACATACTTCAGACTTCTGAGGATGAACTGTATTTACACTGTGTAAGCAAGCAAGCAATTTTCCTTCAATGAAAAGGTACTTCTATTTACTGCAGTAAAGGATGATGAAAGTAGGATGGAAACTGCAGGCATGCAGTCTTTCTAATTTTAGTCATCTGGCTTAGATGCCTGGGCTCCCTATATAGTCAAAGGAAAGAAATAAGCTTCTCACTTTTACACCCTGAACTGCCCTCCTTAGGCTTCACTAACTATAGAGGGAGCCCAAGCTCCTAAATTAGGGGACTGAAGTTTGACTGAAAAAATTCCCTCCTCAGGGAAACATCACACACCAAAAGTAACAATAATCAGCTTTGGTTCAAGAAAGACTAAGAAAAACTTGTTGTAACTCTTCATAAAGATGACACACAACACCCTACTTGGTTCCTATTAGGTATACACTTAAGGACAAATACAGAGCTGCCTCTTGGGCCCTACAAAAGCAGGCTTGATAAAAGATGACAAACATTTCTAAGTAGAGGCTCAGTAACTTAAGTGTTTGAACCTCCACATCTTGGAAGAACTGCCAGCAAGGATAACTGAACTTACCTCTTGGTCTTTGCCCACTCTTTTGCCCAGTTTCTAGCCAAACCAGGTACTACCTCTTCCGATTTGTCCTCTTTATTCAATGACCATAAATCCTTGGCTTCCAAAGGTCTCCGATAACCCTGAACCATCAACCTGTATTAGAAAGAATCAGCACTATATATTTAAGAACACTAGAGTTACATACATATGACATACGCGTGTGTATATATAATGTCACAAGACAGTGGTCCTTACATCCAGCCCCAAAACAGAGCCAGCTCTTCACAGAAACACATGCAAGAGTTAATAACTGTAGCAACACAGGTCCAGATGCTAAAACATAAATCCTCCTGTCTTTACTGTGAAAATTAGACACCAAAACATCGTAAGAGCCAGGATATGCTACTGAATTCAAATTTCAGGGAAAATAAAGGATGAAGTGATCTCATTTGAAAGTCAGCCAAGCAATTAATATTTCCATGCCTACCAAGTTTCAAAACTTTTTATTAGCCTTTAATTTTACAAAGCAATTCCTTTCATCTAGCTTTCTCTTGGAACTCTGGCCAAGTACCAACCACAACTATACAGCAATATTATTTTACATGTTTCTGTGCTTTAACTCACAAGAACATGTGTTGTGATCAAATCATACAGCATAACCAAAGCTAAGTTAATGAAAAAAAGAACATATTGTACAAAAAGAGCCAACAGTTTTGAATGCCTTAGTTTCTAAATACAGCAGATAATTTATATCTCCTTATATTTCCCAAACTTTTTTTTTAAATATATATATATATATATATATATTCTTTCATCAAACATACTAAATAAATACTGGCAAAATTGAAAATTACAGAGACACTACAAAGGAAGTAAAAAGTTTAATCACACTTAGAAAAAAATATCAGTTTAATCTATCTACAAAACAACCAACCCAGACAACCAAAATTATTATTGCACGATTATTGCTAAATTAGCTCTGAAAGCAGGATCCTAAAACGCCATCTAATTTTAATTGGTGCTTTATGCATCATCTTGATCTTACCCAGTGATCCACCAGAATGTGATTCTGGAGAGGAAAGAAGCACCAAACTCTGGACATGGATTCTAAAGGAGGAAAAAGAGAAATCAATCCACATACCAAATGACTGATACCAGGCCAAAAGAAACAAAACAATCAGAAAATTCCTTTTGTTTATTCACATTACTAAACTTTTCACATTACTAAACTTGTCATTCATGCTGTTGAGAACTTGTTCAGAAAACACAAGCACAGCTTCAGAGCTGTCAGCGGACTAGACCACTGGGACACAGGAATAGCAGTGTTCCATAACAACAACACAACAAATAGTTGAGGGAATTTTATAAGACAGTGCAGGACAGACAGTCTCTCAAGATGTCGGGATCAGTGCCTACCTGTATCAACACAAGGTATGCTACCATATGAGAGCATAAATATGTTAATCGGGTGGCATTAGTAATAAATGAAGAATTCAGTTCTACTGTTATAGCAGTTAATTACTGTGAGTCTGTCAGAACAGATGCACAAAAGAAAAAAAAAATTGTAAACTCCATAAAAGCATCCCAAAACAGCCGCTAAAACTCTGCATCTCATTCATCAATAATCACAGGAAACATAAGTATCCATAAAGTTACGCAGCTAGCTCATGTGCTACACCCAGCACCACCGACTGTCTGGTTTAACTACTCTTCAGGTTACCATCCTCTCCTCATCCAGTTGGATTAAAGCAGCAGAAAGGAACGCTAGAAGATTTTCAGAGGCACTAAAGGTGATTTACTTGCAGAATTCCAGTGCAGATTTCTCTTTTCCCTCTTTCAGTGCTCTAAACAGTATCTAAAGAATGCTAAAACCACCTACTCCCTTGGCACACAAATCATTAGGTTTTTATCATCACCTATAATTGGAGCAACTCAGGTATTTCTATCTACAAAAGTCACCAGACAACATTAGAGTATTGCAATTAAAGCAGAGCCAATTATTTCCAAGATTTGCATTTTTCAACTCATGTTTGTGTAACCTGGCTTCTCCACTAAACTCTATTGAAGTGTGTTGTAATCCAGCTACATGAAACAGACTCCGGCATTTCCTCTTCTTCACACAACACTTTTTTCAACTTGGTAGGGAAAAATAAGAGTAAGTATGAGACAGATGCTTTTTTTGAAAGGGATAAGAGTTCTACATTTCCAAAGCATTCAAACACTTAAAACGAAATGACTGCAAACAAACTCAACACCATCCCTTAATGAATAAATAAAAGTTTTTAAACTGAAAGTTAAAAAAAAAAAAGGAAGCAGGAGAAAGCGGTACTTTCAGCCTTCAACCACATTAACATTCCTGACAGACAGATTTCTACTTCGCCAAATACAGGGAATGCTTTCCACTTCAACAATTTCAAAATATTCTGAATTTTACATAAAATGCTGTATTACTTTTTTCTTTATGCTTTTTTAAATCTACTTACAGGTGGAAACTCTAAATTCAAGAGTTCACTAGATCTTGTGCTACCAGAAACTAGACTTCATTCCCACAAAGCAAAAGTTGAAAACATTAAAACATATTAGATTACTGTTAAAATAATACTATTTTGATAAAATTAAATAGTTATCACACAAAGAACTATTAATCCTACCGACATTCATGTCAGCTAGAATGAAGACCACAAGTTGTAACAAGTCTGCACTTATATAATGTAAACAAAGAGAAAACAAGAAACAAAATGCATTGTTTGACTTCTAAGATGTAGATGCTGATGTATACAGAAATTTCACTGTAGTTTTCTGGCTTAAAGTAGTAATTTAGTCAAGACTTACAAACATTTCTAGTTTGGAAATGCTTGGCAGAAGGGAATAAAGCAGAATTTAAGACCGACTAATGTGACTAGCTTTGTTGTTTTCCCCATCAAAACATTCAACAAACACAGCATTCATGAAAACAGAAGGTTAAAATTTGAAGTCTGCCTTATTTCCTAGAGAAAATCCACAAACAAACTACTGGGGTCTCAAAGCACCTTGCAATTATTGTAACTGCGATCAAAGCAGAAAAGGTTTCCATAAATGCACAGTAGTATCCTGTCAAATACATTTTATCCCCAAATAAGATTAAAAGAACCCAAAGATGAAGAGGATCCAAAGACTCAGCTCTCTACTCTTCCCTCCAGACACGTACACACAGACTCTGCCAGTGGCAATGCAGAGCACCACCAGCACACTGGGTATCAACAGAGAAGGTAACTGTGGAATTCAGTAAGTGCAGCTGGTTACAGACCTTTTCCACAGTTACAAAGGCAACACTTATTTCCCCGCCTCACACATTTTACGCCTTCCTTCAGTCAATGCTACCTAACATCCATTCAACCAGAATTACACCTTACAAAAAACATAGAACTGAAGTTCCTAAACTTGGCACATCCAAACTCCCATTAGTGACAAGTGCCACTCCACTAGGACTCAGAAGGTCTAGGCTAAGCAAGCAGTATAATGACCCATCATCCTTTGGGTATCTTTAAATCCATGCCATATAGGCAGCACATATAATTAAGAACATATGCAAAAAGATCATGTCTATATAAAACTAAATTTCTACATCCAGACCACCCTCTAACATTAACTGTTCTTGCAATTGCGCTGGTTAAATTTTTGCTTCACACAAGAGAGATAAATATGGAAATCAAATGCAACTATCCAGACGCACAGGTTTTCTGGGTGCAGATTCTTCCTCACAGGAAGGGAATATACATCCTTATGAGTTACTGCCTACTGAATGGTATCAGATGACTAGGACAGCATTTCAAATAAGCATTTCCCACCACCTGCCAGAAGTACTACTGAATACAAATACTTATGACTTAACCTTCAGGAATTCTATTCAGGAATCACTGAAACAGTATTTTTGCTCTTTCTCTTAAATACAGCGCACCCTGTTTTGCATGTTATGAGCTTCACCTTCTGCATCACCAACTAAAGCACAGAAAGAACACTCTATTGCAAACAAGTCAACAAGATTTGAATTATTTGGCATCTGGGAGACTATGGTCCTATAACTCATTGTACAGAATACTGCAGGTATGATATTCAGCACTCAGTATAGACAACACTTACAGGATCATTTACTGTTTCGGAAAACAAAGGTGGTCGTTCTGGAAAACAACACAGGATGAGCTGTACAAGTAACAGGATAAAGTAGATGCAGAAGGTGACAAAACGAAATGCATCCACTTCAGCATCCTGCAAAGGAAGATAATATTCCAATCAGAAGGCTTGAGGAATTTCTTTAAAACAATGTTACTGTTAAACATAAAACAGCTCCTTACTGTAAATTCTGCAAACTACATAAATGTTACACTACCCACTCCCCTGCAAATTAAAGTCAATGTATATTTTGGTAAAGAGAAGGTGAAGAGAGAGTGAAGGAGGGGAAAGATAACATTTACTTTTAATCAACCACTGCCATAAATACACAAGCATGAACTTCTTCTCTAGAGAAGTTCGCTTCAAGACATGGGTTGTACCAACACAGCATGCCCCAGTTTGAAGTCAAGGTGTTCTTTACAGGAGAAAGGCCAGATATGCACTGGATAGGAAGGAGTTTTCAAAGCAAATATCCTAATTAGCATGTACACAGAAAATAAGAATCGGAGGAACAGAGTTTAGATTATAGTTTGTTGCATTGTGCTAAAATTCCAGAGGTTTTTCCATTTTTTAGACTGTGACTTATACATAGAGCGTAAACCACAGAAATCAAAGCACGGAGTCACATCAACACATAACCCCACCCGCCAGTAAAATCCCACTCCCAACAGTTAAAGGCAAAAGTTGGCTTGAAGTTCTCAAAATTCAAAACATGGCTTAAAGGTTTCAAGAAATAAAAGTGATATGCCATTTGGCAGTTCCACAATTAATCTGATATTTGAGGTGGCCTTACTATAAAGCAGACTGACATATTTATATTTCACACTTTCATTTTTTCTCAGCAGATGAGATCATCAAAGCAAGTGTTTCAGGAAATCCACAATATAATCAACAGGAAGATGACGTAAACCCCCAGAACAGTTTCATATCAAAGATTACCCACTTTTATTGTAGTCAAGCACACACATCTCCTTTCTGGAACAGCTAGCAGAATCTTCTTGGCAACTGTTGCTACAGTTAAGATCACTACAAATTTCACTAGCATTTCAAAACAAGGGTCATTAAGTCTTGCTTGTTTTGCTTTTATAACCAAAGGAATGAAGGTATACTGAATGGATCATTAACTGACCTGACCAGCATAATTACATTAACTGAAGGATCATTAACTGACCTGACCAGCATAATTAGCAAGCAACTACTCTATTACTGCAGCATTTCAGAATATTTCCAACTCAATGAGGGTAGCAATCACTTACCTTATATAAGGCATGTATTATTTTGGATCTAAAAACCACTGTGGCACATGACAATGCGATGACCCAGAAAATCATCATTAGACCTGAAGACTGGACTCCTTTTATTCTTTCATATTGTATTAAAAATGTAGCAAGCAACTGTGGACAAATAAGATAAAATATATTCCCAAGTTCTAAGCTTTACAACATGCTATACACATATACAATATACTGTGTTTAAGCATGCATATTAAATATTTCAAATCCAGAATCTCCCATACATTTTAACACCCAGAGATTTTAAGTGTAATTAAAAAATATATCTAAGTAGAAAATTCTCTGGACCAGTAATGATAGGAAGTGTACAAAAAAAGGGAAAAGGAATACACATTACATAGAAGCAAAAGACCACATATGCAAAAGCACTGTCAAAAGCTGCCAGTCTTTATTTCTTTACCTTTCTGGTTCTACGTCGCAAATCAACATGCAATTATAGTGACACACTATCCCTTCCAAGTATTTCCTGACTAATTATTTTTAAAATAAAAAGATTTGTTTCCATATAAGCCACAACACCAACACAAACATCAAATATTACCCTATTTCTGTATTTTGTGTGTTTTCAGAATCCTTTAGGAAGCTGGCATAATTTAGTAATCTCACTTGGCTGCTGCAACATGCATTTTCAATCAGCCTGACAAAAGCTTGACAATCATTTTATTAAATGACCACAAACTACTTAACAGCTCTCCCATCTGTCACTATGTTTCATGGGTGTTGAGGTTTTTTGGTTTGGTTTTTTGCTGTTGTTATTGCTGTTGAGGTTATTGTGTCCCCTCCTGTCCCACCTTGAGTATTCGTGTTTAATCACTACCATTCCAAGTCTGCGATAAATGTAAGGCAACTGACAATAAATTAATAAATAGCAAGGCATTTTCCTTGAAATGCAGGCCGCAGAGATACTGGTGTGAAAGTAGACAATACTTGTGCATCTAGGTAGAAGGAGTTAGCTGAGGACACGTATGTGCCTTACGGCCTTTAAGATCTTCCACCCTGCCATGAAATATAACAAAGAAAACATGCACTAAAGAATGTTACATGCAAGACAGTTTGCAATAACATACTTAATAATGCAACACCTTCAACCGTCTTTTACCAAGTTCAGCGTGACTTGTATTAATCTGCTTTTAATCAGTTCTCTCAACTTGACTCCTCCACCCCATGCTCGAATGCTACTAAATGAATGGTAGCTCAAGCCTATCAAAATAAGGCAAGGCAACTATCACTGGCCTGGGTGCTGACATGCAACGCATTGGGCACAACTGGGTTGGTTTGGTGGGGTTTTTTCCTGTTTTTTTTTTATTAAAAGGAAGCAGAGATTTCTGAGTCAATATTTCATAGTGCAACAGCAGATTAAGTCTGTAAGTAAAGACTGTAGCTTAAACAATTACAACACTGAATAATACTAAGATGCGTGAACAAAGATGGTAACAGAACTTACCATTGTTATACCCAATATTGTAGGTGTAACAAGAAAAACTGGAGCTCGGAAAATATTTTGACTTCTTTCCCAGAAAGAGTAGAAAAGGTCTGCCCAGCAGACTATCCACAGTATTAAGCCCAAAGCCTGCAATACAAAAGCATATTTTATACGTCAGTTCACATAGATTAGGCAGCACAATATATACATGAACACTAGATGTTATGTGTTAGTTCAACAGGAGTCAAAATCAGATCACCTCTTTGGGGCAATTCTACAACATGCACAAAAGAAGAGTAATTTGGCTTTACCTACTGGATCCCCATTAGAAGAAAAGAGTTTACTAATTTTTAGTACCATATAATTCAGTGTATTATGAAGCAGAAAGCTGGTGAATCTCGCTCCTGAGTAAGAGGCTGCAGAGACAAAAAACTCTCCAATCCACCATGCTATTATACTCCTCCTTAAAACTTTTCACTTATTCTACAGGAACAAAAAAAAAAAAGTAAGAAAACATAAAGTACCTATTTCACAATAGAAGTGGAATAGAACACCTGCAGCAGCTCTAGAAATCTATGCTGCATAATTTAGGAAGCTGATGGGATAAAAAAATTATTTTTATTATTGAAATAAAGACCTTAAGATTGAGTTGCCTTAAAATAGTCTTCTTCAACTGGTCTTACACGGGATTTGTAAGCTTTTTTGATATGTCAGAGTAAATTTCAGAAAGCCTACTGATAAAAGTGCAACAGAAACACACAAGGCCTAGAAATCAAACACAACTAGAATAAGTTGCAGCTGTAGTGCGCACACAGGCCAACATTGATGCTCAACAAAAACAGTGTGCTAGAACATAGCTGAAAATATATTCAAACCTCCAGGTAAGCTTAATAAATTCCGATTTCAAAAAGTCACATACCGTTTTGGCTTTGTTGAGGTTTGACATTTGTATGTATCCCCTGTCATGACAACGAAGATATAGGAAGTACACAGGGAAGCAGACCCACAGGTAAATGCAAGGAATCCACACCAGGACTGTGTTCTGAAAGCATTGGGTGAAGTCTGGATTTTCTGTGTGCCATGTCAGATTCCAATCCTGGAAAGAGAAAACTGATCCAGTTGAAGAAGAAGCAAACACAGAACTCCAGAATTAAAAACAAAACAAAACACCAGTCCCTATCTGCCTTATTCTGTATCTCCTACTGTGTATTTATTTATACTTGTATTAAACTTGATCCATTCTGTGATGTATCTAATTCTATTGCACTTTTCATAGTTTGAAACATTTTAAGTTTTAAACCTTCCCAAGAAGACAGGAAATTGCGGGAAATTTTACCTTAGAATTACTGGCTTTCCTGTAAAATTATCACAAGGGACACCTCCTGTCAAGTGCTGTAGCTTTCTGACTGTCCAACAGAATGATGCAATACAGAGATATCACTGCTGCAGACAGGCTACAGAATTCAACAGCCAAAGCATAGCTCACAGGCTTCTGTTTAAAAGCCACACAGCCAAGAGATGCAGTCCCATGCCCAAAGGCTTGATAACGATAATGTCATTTTCAGTTGCAAAGCACTTTTTCAGACGGTTGCACAGCTTACAACTGCACAGAACACCAGTACCACTACTGGGACATAATGGCAGTCAGTAATCCTTCTCCTCTATAAAAGCCTGAACTGGTCACAGAAACAAGTGCCATCATCCACATTTTATAGTTGAGGAAACAGAACCAAAAGGAGCTGTAGTGCATGCCCCTTCTGTTCCAACACTGTAGCTGGAAACAGATCCCACTGCTCCAAACTGCCACACTTTGATCTTTATTTGTCCTCATCTTCCACTAATTAGAGGGCTTCAAACACAATTAAAAAGAGAGAAAAATAGATCTAGAGAGAAATCAAAGATATAACTTGCAAAAATTTCAATTTAAGGCTAACTAGATGTTATTTTACTATAGCACAAGCTTCCACTCAAATTTGACAGTTCTGTATTAAGATCATAGTTTCTACTGGTTTAGTTTGGTTTGCTTAAAAACAAAAAACAAAAAAACACCCACCCAAACTTCTCTAGAAAAATGTATAAACAAAAATATTTTCCTTCCCAACTTCCTGCTCAATTTCTGTCAGGATACAGGACTTCTTTCCAGTTAGATACAACAGACAATATGCACAGGGAACACAGCTGTTATTCTTCTCCTCTAATTCCACAGCATTCTCTCACTGAATATAACTTTTAATTTTTCAGTTTAAAAAAAAATCTCCAAACTTACTAACGCCAATTCAAGGAAATTAACACTAGTAGAGCATGAAACCCCCAATTATGTTTTAGTGTATCTGCATAGGGGTCATGTAAGTTGTTCGTGACAAGGCAGCGGCTGTGAGGCTCTGTGGGCGAGCCACATGCTTATTAAGTTCCCCAACGGCATAACATCATCAGAAATTTCAGCTGAGTCATCCTTACATTTAGCCACCGCACAAATGTTTTTGGCTTTCTAAGTCCCAGCTGCTTCACTCCTGCACAATGGCCAAGAAAAAGTCTCATGACTCTGCAGAACAGTTTACAATTCACAAATTAAGTTAATATGATTACACAAGTAAACTGACAGGATGTAATCAGCTTTACAACAAACAAACAAGAGCATTGACATTTTATTGAGTAATTTTTTTTTTGAGATCTACATACTGCTTAAGCAAGTAACTGTCTCCTTTTTTGGTGTTTTTAAATGCTTGCTGTAAAACGAGTCAGGCAATTGCCAGAAAGGCCAGAGCAGGTAATGCACATCACTGCTCTGGGTAAGTTAAAGAAAGAAATGCTGTATGCATGACTGCTATGCACATTGGCTGGAGGATATTCTAAAACATGTACAATCTTTTATTTGACCTCCATATTTGCAGGTTATCTGGAGGCGTTGGTGCATGAAAGGCAAGCGGATACAATGCAATGGTACTTCAGGGTTAAGAACAGAAGGCTGGGACAAATGGGCAGTTTGGGGTAAGATTACTGCCAGAATTTAACACCTACAGCAACATCAGTGTATCTTCTTTCATATTTTTCCAGGATTTGATCCAGAGGCTGTTAATATCAAATAGCAGTTTGCTTAGTTTAAATAATCATTTGTCTCAGTACAAGAGAAGTGGCCACACACAGGTGAGGTGCAGAGGCCCCTTTCATTTGACATTCATTTCAGATGACAAAAGGTGAGGAAAGCATGCACAAAGAGAGAGATGGTGGTATTTTCTCCTGGCAATTCCCTAGGTGCAGTTCTCTCAGGCTATGCCTACACCGGGCAGTAGCCCAGGCAGCAATAGAGCTACAGACCCAATACTTGCTGCTGAGCACTCGCTGTCCTCACAAGATGCCTTTAACTCCAGTTCGCCCAGCTGAGTTACGGGCTCCCCACAGGCTGACCAGACGGCCCATCAGCCACTGGAACAGGTTTCCCAGTTAATGCCTGTCCAAAAGGTGCTCGGGCCGCTCTGGAGTGAGCTGACAAGCAGGACAGGGGACTGCAGGAGGCCACATCAGAAACAGGCCCCTGGTCTGAACAGAGATGTTAATGCCCTCAGAGTCAAAGTCAAGTGGAACTCAATCCGTTTCAAAAGAAAGGCATGCCTTGCATTCTGCATGGAGGGTGCCATAGCTTTATAAGATTCAATCCCAGCTGGAAAATATGTCACACTCATCATGAAACCAACACATATTCATATGCAAATTGCAATGTTCCGTTACACAAGTCTAGACTAGTTCTGCCAGCTTGAAGCACATGCTTTTCCTTTGCTTTACATAAACCTAGTTTCAGAGTTTTATTCTTTTCCAGCACAAACCAAAATTCTTTACAAGTCAACGCAGGAACACTCACTGAAACAGACTGTTGTATTTAACAAACATTAATTCAGAAAAGTTATGACGTTTCTTCTAACTCAAGGTTTGGAAACACTATTTTAGCAAGTTATATTAGAGCACTAAATTGCCTCATTTTCACATCTCAAAGATTAATAACAATTTTCACACTGACTAATCAGCTAACCCTTCGACTTTGCAAGGGCACATCAAATGACAGAAACCCAAGTATCCATTGAAAGCTTATGCAAACTAGCAGCCTCCTGCAATGGAGGAGGAGGAGGAAAAAAAGAGGTTAGGTCTATAGCTACTAGACTGTATAATCTGGAGGCAGCCTTCAATTTAAACTATGACTGCAGAAATCCACAGAAGAAGAATCAACGTGATTCTCATTCCTTTCTTGGTAGGTGATGGGAGGAAAGAGATCTGCTGTTGGGTTAGTTTTAGTCTACTCCAGAAGAATCACATCCCAGATGTTAAATAGTTTCCAGCTGTTTTTTTTTTTTCCTTTTAAAATCCCTAGACAATTTTAAAGTTTCCCAGAATAGCAAATGGGTATTTTTAAATTTATCCGACCTATTTCTCAGTTTTCATTTCAATCACCGGCACCGTGACTTAAAAAAAATACCAGTCCACAGTTTTTGTGCCAAATAGCATGTTTTCTGTTAAAAAAGGCATCCTATCGCATTTGAAGTGAAACGCTCTATCTCCAAGAAGAGCACAAAAAATGCTTGGTGTTCCCCAGAATCACATGGATCTATTCACAAGTAAACCTCTTATTTAACAGTACATAAGCGCTCAGAAAATAAAACACTATTCCTGTCTAAAATTTCAGGAACAGACACGATAAAAACATTGGCAGTAGGACTAAGACAGAATTGCAACACAGAAGACCAGTTATTCTGCCTCTGCTGAGGGAAGGAAGACTATGAGGAAGGTGTATGCCTCCAGTGTGCCTAATCCGAGCAGTAACAGTGTTTGACACTGGACGGGACCTTGTGGCTGGCTGCCTCTCTTCTGGCAGCCAGGAAAGGCCGTTAAGTGAGCAGCCAGCAGCCGCCTGTTCTCATATCAATAATCCTACTTGACCCAAAGCACATTTGAAAATTCGCACTGGCAGAAACAGGAGAGACCAAAAATCACTCAGGTTCAAGCCTGCTGTGCACAAGTGTGCTAGACATGCAGACTGCTAACCACTCTGTTAAATGCACCTGTGTGAACCAGCTGTGACTGAAAAATTACTTAAACATTACCACACACCTACGCAGAAAATGAAATTACAAAACCACATTGGAATCTTAATATCACAGTAAACACTCACTCCTTCAAATGGAGTTTGACATTGACATCGGTGTGTACCCACTACTTCTTTATCGTCCACAGAAGAAACACCTCCTTTGTAATACAAGATACGGTTTCTCAATCTTATTTTCCTAGCAATAAAAAACACTTTTCATTTAATGCAATGCTTACATTTAGTAGAATGCAATTAACTAGCTCTCTCAGGCACTAACACTGTAATTGCAACTGACAACTTTCACTATAATAGTATCATCACTTTCTCATTGAAATAGGAACTCTCACAATCTGGCAGCTGTAGATATCATATTAAAAAAATCTCCAGCGTAGCACCTATAAACCCATGAAGTGACTCAACCATTCTCCTTCAGATGCCACAAGGCCATTGGCCTTTAGCCTACGCTATCTAGGACAGCAAGTTTCCTGCCTGCCTCTCCCCAAATAGGAGATTTGCCTGATCTGACTGAGCCTACAGCCTCAGGAGAGCTACTAGCAGAGAAGGACTTCTCTTAAGGCTGCTTTAAAGGTCCCTGATACCACCATTCTCCATCAAAACCAACAGTAAAAACAGTGACACTGTTGATCACACTGAGAATTAAAGAAAACATGGAACTACAGAAGTGATCCAGATTTTGCAGTATGTTAGAAGGAGGTCTGTTTTCAAGTCATGAATTTAAAGAGTTCTCCAAAGTTACTCAGCTTACCAAGTAAGTTTTATTTGATTCAGTGTTAGAAATTTTGAAGAAGGACAGAAATAATGTTCTCAAAGCACTGTAAACACAGCATCTTTATTGTGTCATTCACATTTTGGAGTCAGGTCATGAAACATGAAGCTCACCATTTTTTTAAGAGTATATTTAGAACAGAGCCTACAAGCAGTACAATCATACACAATCTTCACCAGCATAATATTTTCCCTGTTGTGCTTACTGTACAGGCTAAATCACAAGAGGTGACAGGTTGATAACACAAGCAACAGATATTTGTACAAAAAAAAAAAAAAAAACAAAACTCCAGAACTCCTGCAAAAAGCAGCAGAAATACCCACACTCACAGTTCTCCCGTCTGCTCAGCAATATTCACAGAAACAAGCAGCAGACAATAGCAACATCCCTAACAGTGGCAAACAAGGCACTAAATGAGGTATATAACACTACAAGCAGCCATCACAAACTTCCTATTTACATGTTTATAAGTTTTATAAAAATACTATGCATATTATATTGAAATTATTTTTGAAAAAGTACTTAAAGGATCCAATTGCTCTAGAATCAATTCCAGTTGAAGTAGAATAATATACAAGGACAAACATACTTTTCCACCTTAGTTGACATTTATTTCCTCTACCTTTTTTTTTTCTAAATAAACAGGAAGTTAGCCAAAATACATGGATTTCTCCTGTGACACAATGTAGTATTCTTCTTGCAACTGAAGTTAACACAGGATGTGCAAGTAAAATGGTACCTCTGCTGTGATGCACGCAAAGAGAGCTTATGCTGCATTTAAATAAAAGTTTTTGATACACTGCCAATTCATTCGAAGATACTAACTATACCTATACCTATGAAGACACTAACTATACACTAGGATACTAACTATACCTATACTACATGAAATTTGTGGTTTACTGGTTTATTGTATTATTTAATGGTGTACTCTGCAAAAAGGAAAGTAGAAGAAAAATTTTACATACTTGTACAGATTTTACAAATATGTATTTCCAACAGCTACTTCCTATGCTTAACAAAAGGCAGCCGTGAGAATTTTTTTTATATTTTTAGAACACACAAAATCAGGATTCTACTAAAAAGTAAAAGCCACACAACCAAATACTAGATTTATTCCCAGATCTCCACAGACTCCAAAAAATACTTCTGCAAGGAGAAGTGACAGCATTATGCTCCCAAAACACCACATTCAGATTGGGACCTCAGATAAGGGAAGAGATCATGACCCTTCTTTTTCCTTTGTTTCAAAGTAATTCTGAAATTTAAGCTTTATTGTAAGAGGGGAAACATTTTTTTTAAAAATCATATTAATAAACAGGGAGGCTAAAATTTTTAAATCCTTTATATAAAGAAGATTTAGGGTGAAAAATATCAGTAAGTGTTTCTAGTGACAGAGAAATACCCTTAATTTCTCACGTTTTGCATTAGAAATTTTTTTAGCAAGACTAAGTTCTCAATAGTAATAACTTACATAATGCAGATTTGACCTATTAACACAGCCAAGAAAAAGCCTCTATGCTCCTACACCTGGTCCTGAACTTAAATCAGATGTCTGGCCTCCTTGTCCCAAACCCAAACACTGGTATTTGCTAATGTTTACAATGAGCTGAAATCCTTTGTTACAGACACCATTGCATCAGCTGAAACTGTGTGTAAAATTACAAGAAAAAAAGCATGTTTTGCCTTTATTTCACTTGAGCCTAAAATAAGAAGCTGGTGCTAATAAGTTGCTAGAGAAAGGAGCACCTGTGGCTGTGGAATTTACAAGAGCTGATATTTGTAATCCTAGAAGCTAAAAGCCACTGAACTATGCCTATTTTTTGTGTTAGGAAAATATATGACCGTTCATGTCAGCACTTGTAAAATTAAAATGTTCAGCCTCTTTCACCAGACATAGCATTTCCATACTCTGCCATGTCTGCCAGTACCATGAGACAACATTCAGCTACGTGACAACAAAATATTTACCATTCACAATTTCAAAATTCAAAGGGTGGAGTTCGTCCTTCTGTAAAGTTTTTCATTGAAATCACTTAAAAGGATACAGAAAAAAAGATTCCTGCTCTTATCTCCTTTTTGCATTAAAACCAGGGCTTTTTCTTAATAATGCAACAGCCTGTATTTTGAGTTCAAATCGCTGCGAGAAGTTTGAACACCTGGGTAATAATCTTACAAACAGACTAAGGTAACAGCTTAAGTTGGGATAAACTGTATCCAAAGCTACCACAGATGCAAACAGTGAGAAAACAGTAATGCACGGAATTCTGCTCTATTAAAAGTAAGCAAAAGGTCAGTACCCGGCAGTAGGCTTTTTAGAGATGTGACCCAGAATGACTTCAGTGCCACCCGGGTTAACCTTCACTTAGTCCCAGTATAGTACAGTGTTTCAATGTAAACTGCATTGTAATTGCATAGAATAGCACAAGTTATTCAGACGTTTTCCCCTCATTTAACTTTTCTGAACAACCTTGAACTGACAGTTGTAAAATGACAGGTCATCTGTTAAGGAAAACTCCATCAAGAACAGAATATGAGGCTTCATTTTCCTGTTTTTCCCCAAAACTGATCTATTGTGGATGCAAGGAGGTAAGTTTAATTTCTAATATAAGTTTAATTTCTATGCAAATTTAGACCTTTGATCACATGACTAATAAAGTGTTTCACAGGTTTAAATGAGAGCAAAGTGACAAGCCTCTGGTGCTCATCGCTAAAAAAAAACAGCGACAATCAAGCTCTGAGAACCAGGCAATCAGCTGTTAAGTACAATAAAGGCACCACGTTGTGTAAAGGTTTTTCTGTTTAACACTCCGCTGCTGCTCCTCCTCTGCTCCAAATGGGGTCCATGTATGACCTTCCTGTGTCAGCTAATGTAAATAGTTTTCTGATCTGCATGCTCTTTTAAACTCTTAATACCTAGCTGGTCACAAATGCATTCATGAACTTGATACCTTTACAACTAACGGAAGATCCTAAACTGGTAACTTTTATCAGGCCCACTCAGCACCACTCTCTCAGCGCCTCAAACTCCCTCCCTAGCTCTGCCACAAACACACTGAAAAAGCACTAAAGATACATTTTTACAGTGCAAAAAAATGCAAGGTTCCAAGACACACGCCAATTAACTGCTTATCTAATGCATGAAAGCATAAGCCACAGAACCTCAGAACATGAAATTACTCCTTACATAAAATGCCTGGGTTTTCTTCAGAAATCTATTTCAGGAAAACTATCAGTGTCCTACTGTCCTCATAAACAATATAAGCATAGCAGCTGTTTGTCTCACATAATATCACTTCACAAGTGTCAGATAATCATTATAATGACTTACAGAATATTAATTTTATTTTTTTTTCTTAATAAAATCCTTCCAAGCAACTTTATAGTCTTAGAATATCCTAATGTGTCTGCAACCAGCCAAGAGAGGCTGGTGGATCTCCCCCAGCTACAACGTCAGCCCACATACAAAACATGTCTTTGGACAAATACTCAATAAAGTACACTTTATTAAGGTGGATAAAACATGCCTGAAAGCTTCAGACAGAATTCCACAGAACAGCACGAGAAGCAGAGCCCTATCCCACCAAAGCTGACCCTGGATTTCGTGTACGAGGCTCTGCCTCACCTTTTCCCAACCATTCTGTTTGTCTCCTGTAGTTTGGTTCCATACAAAGAAGCGCTAAGCCTAGAACGGTGTTTGGATGCATTTTTCTCCACTGACAGAGGAGAGGCTCCACAAAAGCTTTCTCTACCAACAGCAAAGAAACAGGTCTGGGTTTACACAGGCAGACACAGCTTGAATCATTACAGGACACTAGTTTTCAAAACAAAACAGAGGAGATGAAAATTTGCTTTTCTCCTAGAAGTGAATGGAATGACTTGTTTTCAATCCTTCCTCAACAACCAGAAGTCCAACTAGAAAAATGTAAAAAAAAACCAAAAACATCCACTAAGTTCCCACTGAGCTAAAGAATTAGATTTAGCTTTATCTAAATTCATTTTAAAAAACACAATGTCTTTGCCTGCGAAGGACATGATAGAAGCTCATATAAATGCAAGCCATTTCTCTCACATTCCTTTAAGTATAAGCAAGAGCCTCAAAAGTTTAAGATTTTGTTTGACTTATAAGCATCTTCTAATGTATGAATAACTGAGACTTCCTCTAAAACCCGGCAGAGCACTTGGGGAAGGACTGTGAGGAACTGTTAAGTCTGAAATTACTTTTTCTTTCATATCTCCATTTTCATAAAAGCCCTTCTGAGCTTTTAAGGCTAATCGCCAAAGTGTCCCAAAAACTCTTGACCTCCTCCTTTAGCAATTTCAAACATGAAAAGATTTCTCTAAATATGATATTGCATAGTTTACAAACTCTGAAAAATTGAAACTATTCAAAAGAAAGGAAAACAAGCAGACTATTTCAAAACATAACCACACTGAAACCACCACTGATTATGGTTCAGACAGCCAGGTCAGCAGGCCAAAGTGTACAGGAAGTTCTAGGTCTGCCTTGACGTTTCTCCTGCTTACCTAGAATGACAGAGTTCCTTACCCCATTTTAGTTTTTTGGGTTTTTTTTTTAATCTGGTATCAAAGCAAGGTAGCCTGCACTTATACACTAGTGATACACTGGGCAAAGCTACCTCAGCATGTCAGGTCACAAAGAAGTTTTCCACTTTAAACAGGCCCTTCAAGTCACTGAACTGAAATGCAACCAGTGCAAAATGTTACCCCTAGCCCACTAGTGTTTTTTAAAGCTTTCACTGTCATCACCAGCTATTAGTAAATAGTAACTTTTTCTTACACGGTTGTACCTTTCTTTGTATTATGGATTGGATACTCATACCAAGATACCCAGTGATGCTACAGAAAGCAAGGATGAAACAGTACTCTTTCCAAAAGGGAGTCTGATTCAAAGGAAGCAAGAAACAGTTAAGTTTTGTAAGCAAATCTGATTGCAGTGAAGTTAGTATGCTGAGTATGCACAGAGATAGGTTCAATAGTGAGAAGGGGGAAAAAAAAAAAAAAGAAGAGTGGGGGCACAGAGATAGGTTCAATAGTGAGAAGGGGAAAAAAAAAAAAAAAGAAAAGAAAAAAAAGAGAGAACGAAGAAGATGGGAAACTTGCTTGGGCTGTTGACCTTTCAGAGTAAGTATTAAATAAAACCAATCTGTGTAATTCTCAGACAAGAACTTTCAACAATAACATTCCTTGGGTGTGCGCACAAGAAAAATCCTGGCCAGCAAAGCTTAAGAAGATTAGCATACAGTCTTTAAGGGTCCAATAGACCTGCAAAGTCACCCCCACAATTTAAAACTGAGTTGCCCCAAACTCAGCTCCCATGCTTGACAGAAAACACATCTCCCTTGAAGGCGAGCTTGCCAGTGTCAGGAGATCCCACTGCTCCATTAGCAAGGCTTCAGCATCAACCAAAACAGCTGATGTGGCCATATAGTTCACCACAAGAATGCAGTAACACGTGCCATCGGGTATCTTGCTAGCACCCAGCTCTGAGAAGCGCAAGAGTGCACTTCACAAGACAAGACGACAATTGCACACACACTGGTGATACCTAGAAGCCCAGAAAAACACTGCATATCCATAGGCATTTTCTGAAAATCCATTACAACTTCAGCTTCAAATAGTAACAACAATGGAAATACCAGAAAATTAAGTAGCCAGAGCATCCATAAGCACCAAAATTAGCATTACTACCACACACACACACACACTACTAGCAACAGTGCAACAATAAAGTGGATGCAGAATGTTGTTTATGAGGTCAAGTTCAGCAAAAAAAAAGATTTTTCCAGACACATCTTACACCAACTAGAATTCACAACTGTTCTTTTGCAGGATTAGAAGAATCCAAAAATCAACCAACCACACCCACAGGATCTTTAGCTGGAAGAAATGAAAGGCTGACTCCATGTGATTTGGAAAAGTATGACAAATCACAAAACCATCTATATTCTTGGAAACCAATGCAACTAGTGAACAAAAATGTATGGAGTAGTTATGACACCACAAACATCAGAAATGGCTGTAGCATATACAAGAATTCTAGGTGTTTTCATAACGAAAGAATTTGCCATCAGAAATTCTATATAAACTCATTGCTTCCAACATCCTAAGTGCAGTTCTTGTTTCTACATGACATTTCAGTTCCACCACTCAAAGAACTGGCAGCTCTTTTTCACGAAACTACTGCTCCCTCAAGTCAGTTTTTCCATAAACTGAATTCTGAAACATGCATTCTCTAAAGCTCTTCAAGTAAAATGTCTCATCCTAAAAGAGGGGAAAAAAAATACCTTTGATGATGGCTTACTTGGCCACTTCTGAAAAACCCCAAAATGATCAGAAAACTGATAGGAACTTAAACAATGTAAAAGTTAGCAGTCACTTCTGATCAGCTGAAAAAGCTAAATATCTTTAAGTCTTAATTATGTTAATATTTGCTGAATAATATTTTAATGGTTCATGATACAAACAGTACAATGGCATTTGTTGAAACATGCAATTTTAATTTTTTTTTACTAGTAAGGCTGCTCATTTGCTCAAAACTATTTGGCAAATATCCGATGAATATGTGAGAGGTTCTTTGAACAGTCTAAGAAAGTCCACGTGTTTCCTCCTACTTGTATGTTGCTTTTAGTAGCTCTCACCCCACTTTTTTTTTTTTTAAACTTCCAGCTCTCTCTCCTCCCTTCCTCCACACAACCTCCTTCTCCATGCAACCTGTTTGCTCCCTAGAAAGATTTTTCAGTATCCTCCTGCCCTCCCAGAGGCCTCACTACTGCCTACACCTGTGTACCTCTGCAGAGGAACCCTGTAATCTCAGCTGAGCAAGACCCACACTGCAACGTTGCCACATCACTCACTTTAGCACAGCTGGTTTTCAGTTCACCCACAGCGGGCTGCACTCACCACTCTTCGTCAAGGAAGAGCAAAATGATTGCTGTGCAAACATGCGATAGAGCTGCTAACCTTCAGAAAGCGTATCTTTGGCCTCCTTCACAGGACAGCACGCCACCCTTCAGTAGGATGGCAGCGGTCGGTCACCGTTATTGTTACTACCCGCACAGCTCTGAGTAAGGCAGACGAGCGGCCGAAGGCGGTAGAAAGAGGCTGCTCCGCTCACTCGGGAACCGGTTTCCATTCTCCTAGACAAGCGCTCCTCACCAGTTCCCCCCTCCAAGCGCTTCCCTGCCAGAACCCCCGCACACGAGGCACGCCAGCTCCCGCTCTGCGACCCGCCTGCGGGGACACCGCGGGTCCCCGGCCACGGCCCTGCCCCGCCACCCAGCCCGCGGCCGCTTGGTGCCGATGCTCCCGCACGCAGCCCCCCGCGCTCTGCCCGCGGTGAACGCCGTCACAGGAGGCTCCCACTCCCCCCCAACCGGGCGCAGCCTCCTCGGGCCCGACGGTCCGACCATCCCCGTCCCACCCGCCTCCCCCTCGTAGGCGTCCGCGCTGCAGAAGCTCTCGATCCCCATGGGGCGCGGCGAGGCGACCGCGGGGCTCCCGCGGCAGCGCTGCGCTTCCCCCTCCGCCCCTCTCTGTGCCCCGGCGGCGGCGGGCGGAGACCCCGGTGGAACCCCGGCGGGTCGCCCATTGCCTCCGCAGACGCGGTGGCCCGGGGCGAAGGACGGGCCCGGTAGGCTCGACACGTGTTTTTTTGTTCAACGGAGAAATCCCTCGCGCCCCCGCGAGGGTAACGGGGCCGGAAGCGTTGCCCCCCCACCTCAGCGCACCACCGCCTCGCCTCCCTCCCTGGGTCGGCGGCACCGGGACTGCCCGCCCTCGGCAGCGACCTCCCAGCCGCGCCACGGACGCACCTGCCCGCCGGGCTCGACCGGAGCAACCGGCGGGCATCACGGTATCCCCCTCCCAGGCGCTGCTGGGCACAGGGACCCCAGCAGCCCCCGGGGAACAGGGCACCGTCCTCGGGGAAGGCCACAGTGACAGCCTAGTGTCACCTTCAAATATTTCATTTTTCAACGTGAACCAGTTAAACTGGTTTCAAAGCCCTGCACTCGTTCCAATTGAGTAGCGTGAACTGAAACTGAACCAAAATAACCTCATCCGCAACCAAGTTTGCACCAAAATAGGTACCAGTTGAAATAACTGCACAGCCCCTGTGGTGGCGTTTGGTTGTGTCTCACTGCACTCCTCACATCCTTAAAATGCATTTGTTAAACCCCCAGACAGCATCCACGCACAGGTGACTGTCACGCCTGCTGGACTAGACCAGTCAGAGCATGGGTGGCACATATGTAGGAATGGCATTGTACTGAATTTCACTGAATTTTCACTGCATTTTGAGTTGGAAGGGACCATAGAGATCATCTAGCCCAACTCCGCTGCTGAAGCAGGATTGCATAGAGCATGTCAGAGCATGTTACTCAGGACTGCATCCAGGCAGGTCTTGAAAATCTCCAAAGAAGGGGACTCCACACCCTCCCTGGGCAGCCTGTTCCAGGGCTCTGCACCCTCACCGTGAAGAAGTTTTTTCTCATATTTGAGTGGAACCTCCTTCGTTCCAACTTGTGCCCGTTGCCCCTTGTCCTCTCACTGGCAACCACTGAAAAGAGAGCAGGGTGGTTACATACTACCCTGCAGTAACATCTGAAAGCTTTAATCCCGCGAGTTACAGGAAGAACTCCAATTTGAAATGTTCTTTTGCATCCAGAGCAATTATAGTAACAGACAAAGCTGTTAGAAGATTCTGAGACAGGTCTCATTTGTCTCACATAACACAAAAATCAAGCATCACACATACCAAAAAAAAAAAAAAAATGTATCCCCAATTGGTCTTTACTCACCTGCACACCTCCACGCCGTGTCAGAGCTGGGCTGGGGCCTGGCTGTCCGTCCGACTGTGGCACTTCTGCTCTGTCCCCCGGCTCTCTCACTCTCAGGGTGTCAGGTGGAGGCGCAGCAGCAGCAGAGTTCAGCCCGCAGCAAGGTCACGTATATCTTGGTGAACGGAGCAGAATCATCACAGAAAAAGCAAACCAGACAGATTGGGTGTTGGAAGCTACACCAGTTTGTGTCAGTTTAGCCCATACCTTATTTCATACCGTATTAAAATCTTTATAGTTGAAGTCCAATTCACCTTATTTTTACTAAAAATATTTCTGTCCTGATTTATGCACTTTCTACATTCATCCTAAAATAATCTTAAATACTTTGGTGGGTTGTTTTTTGATTCCTTGATGCTTACTATGACTCCTTTTGAAAAAGTTACATCACAGTCTCCAATGGCTGTTATCCTACTGCCCTTTGGCTCTGACTGTGCATATAAATGTTAATAGCTCTAACAATTGGAAGTTGGAAGAGCTTTTCTTCTTTTAATAGCACTATTAATAGCATAGTAAACTAGAAAAAAAGGCTAAACAGATAATACAACACGTAAGAGTTTACACTTTTACTCATATTCTATGCGTAATAATAGAATGTAAACTTGTAGTTGAAACGATACAGCAGAAAAGTATTTAGGATATGAAGATCATATCACAGGGGTTGCTCCAAACAAGATGACAGTAAATAAGCATAAAGTGAGGATGGTCCCATTTTTTTCTCAAGATATTATTGTATGCTGAAAGACTAACGAAACTTAAGTTACGCTTTCAGGATTCAAACTTTCCAAGTACTTCTATATAACTATTTCTTTTTTTTAGCTTCAAACCGTCCCCATACCAATGGTCACATACCAGGTTAATAAAGTTTCTCATCAAAAAAAGATACTTGGATCTGCACCTCAAATTAGTTCCCTTCCAACTAGTTCCATCTCCTTCCCTTAGCAACTCTAAACAGCAGCAGCAGCAACAGATTTTAAACAAAGGACAGTCAAAATTCAGAGTAGATAATTAAATGTTAGGGGAAGCAGAAGAGTTCAGAAGCAACATGTGACAGACTCAAAATATTTGTTGTGGAGGAGAAAAACCAAAACTGATGCAAAAACAAACCTGCAAAGAAATACAAAAGCAAGATCCCAGAGTACCAGACAGTGACTGAATGTGAAGTTCACAAATGATTGCTGTAACAGCACCTTTTAAAACACAGATTAATACATAAAATAGGAACTGCAAATGTATTTAAAAAGGCATTTCCTTGCAATAAGAAGCCTCCCCCCCGACTCCTACTTTGAATTTTGCTTTGTAGGATATAAATCAAAGCTGGATAGAAAATACAGAGTGGAAAAGAGCAACAATTTATCAACTGGAAATTAGATGTAATAGAATTATTGACCCACAACAACATGGAGAAATTTGGAAGGATGCAGAGAAAAACATTTTGGTTGCAAAAGTGTCATGCATGTTAAAGGTAAGTGGTTGTTCATCACCAGATTTGCACCAGGGATCTGGGCAGATTTAGGCAGAGGCACTTACTGCTGCTGACTCACTGAAAGTTACTGATAGGTTAAAGGAACAGATTAACTTCACCGTTACCGGTAAAGACTTCTTTTTTCCTGTATTTAATTTATTGCCCCCTACCAGAGATTCTGTGGAAACTCAGAGTATAAATATTTGCTTTGAAAGGAAACGTTAAAAAAGAAAGAAAAACCAAACAAACCCACAATAATAAAAAACCCCACCCCACACTTCCAGGGCATAAGTGGTTTACTGCTTAAGAAGACTCACATTTTCCTTCAAGCCCAAGCAGGCTGCTCCATCTAGACCATGACAAATCCAGTTTGTTCATCCATACTGGCTGCATTTCCTTTGGGAAATATTTAATACATTCATGAAATAAACACTGTTGACTCATCCTAGCTACACGAAGCACACACACGCCTCCAGACACACCGGGGATCCTCACAGACTTGCAAAACACCCAGTATACGGTTACATTTTGGCAAGACCTTTTAATTAAGAGCTCATCTTAGGCGAGTCCCTTTGATTTAAAGTTCATCTTTCAGTGGCTCAGTGTGAAACTCCTCCACTACACACCAGGGAGAAATTCTCACTCATTCTCCATGTTTTTTCTTCTTTTTCTTTTTTTCCCGCTCCAAATAAAGCACATTGACAGAATTACTGAGGGAACAGCAGCCCTGGAACGCCGTCCAACCTTCCTCCACCGCAGCCGACAGGCCTGCACGCCCGGCACGGGCAGGATCCCGAGCGGTAACTCCAGATACACCATGTAGGCACTACTAATTATTTTACTCCGGCTTGACCCTGCCTGGCAGCAGAAGGGAACCACCCCCGGGGCCTCCGCTCACCGGGCGGGGAGACCCCGGTCCCTCAGGCCCGGCGCTCCGCCTCAGGGAGCGCGCGACCCCGCCCGCGAGCCGCGGGGAGCGCGCCGTGCCCGGCTCGAATTGCACGCGCCGCTGGCCGGCGCTGTCCCATTGGCTGGAGTGTGCCTGGAGGCGCGCTCCAGCCAATGGGACAGCGCCGGCCAGCGGCGGCACCGCCCCCTCCAGCACTGCGCCTGCGCAGCGTCCGCCTGCCGCCGCCGGGGTGTCTCATCCGGGTCTTTGGCTCAGCCGTTGAGGCGATGGCGACGATAGCGGAGCTGAAAGCAGGTTGATGAAGTGGAGGGGTGCCGGGGAGGGTGGGGAGCCCCGAGAGGAGGCGGAGGCGCCTCGGATCACCGAAAGGGCAGGCAGCTGGCCTTTCCTTATGCAACCCGTCGCCGGTTGGGCCTAGTAGTCGGCCCCGGCGCTAATGGGGGCCGCCGGCTCCTCACACCGGGCGGGGTGAGGAGGAAAGACCACACAAGCCCTCCGGCCCTGTCATTTGTCTTAGCCCAGCAACATCCCACTTCTGAAATGGCTAGAATGTGTATTTACTACTAAAAAATACATAATCGTGACTTCTTTGACGGCTGAATTTTTTATCTGTAGCGTTCCTAATGATGTAATACCTACTTGCATATGCGCATCTTTATTTCACCAAATATATCAAAATACATATATATGAATATTGTGGCTGATAAATGCTGCTTGAATACGTTTGACTTTATATTAACAAAGGTTTTTTATGGTAATAGTTTTAAGGGACACGCTGGAAAAAAGAGGTGCTCTTGGAGAGATAAAAGCAAGGATCAGAGCTGAAGTTTTTAATGCAGCTATCTTTATTTCACCAAATATATCAAAATACATATATATGAATATTGTGGCTGATAAATGCTGCTTGAATACGTTTGACTTTATATTAACAAAGGTTTTTTATGGTAATAGTTTTAAGGGACACGCTGGAAAAAAGAGGTGCTCTTGGAGAGATAAAAGCAAGGATCAGAGCTGAAGTTTTTAATGCACTGGATGACCAAAGTGAACCACGGCCACCACTGTCTCGTGAAAATCTCTTAATCAACGAACTAATTCGTGAATACCTGGAATATAACAAATATAAATACGCGGCATCTGTTTTAATTGCAGGTATTGCGGCTGAATCTTTGTTGTCATCACTATATTAATAGACATTTACAGTTTGGTTGAGTAATTCTGCTGATACTGTGAAATTAATAGGTGGGACCAGGCTGCACAATCTTAGCTTCCCTTGGAAATAAATAAGATACGAACACTCTCTCCACAGCTTTACTTGGAGCATTAAGCAGTATCATACCGTTAGTTTTCAAGAAAACTTACCCTTTGTTCCTTATGCTTGAGGTAAATGCTTTGACAGAGCAGTTGATGCAAGAACAAGAAAACTTGATAGCAGCCTGCAAAATCAAAATACCTTTCTCGAAATGTCTGTTTTAGAAGATGGCTAACAACAGTATTAAAGCATATATCACATTTTCTTTTCTCATTAGCATTTGGGTAAAATAAAAAAATACAAATCCTACAAATGAACAAAAATGCTTTGAGGAGTAATTTAAATAACTAATGCGTACATAAAGTAGTTGACAGTCTGAATTACAGCAGTTCTGGCAACTCATGACTACAGACTATCAGAAATGTGGTTAGATGTTCTCAGCTTAACTAACAAAAATGAAGTTCTGTACTTTGGATGGTTAAATGTCCTTAGCTCAAATAACAAAAGGTCCATATAATACAACTGCAGTTAAGTATTATTATTACTGGCTGTGCTAAAATACCATTATTTGAGAGCTGTTTAGACTGGAACTTCTAAATAGTAGCCTTAATTTATATGGTACAGCAGTTATGTACTTTTGCAGCAATTGCTAACTTGTATTTGAAATTTGAAGTTCTGTGATTGAATTTAGACACAGTAGTTATATTTGCTATTTAATAATTTGATATATTTCACTATTAAAGTTGCGGCTCAAAGGTTCATCTCAACAAGAGGGAATGGAGACAGTAATGTTTGGAATTCATTTGATAACAGTACTTCTTTAGAGAAAGTTTGCCTGATGAATTTATATTGTAAGACTTCTTTAATCTTTTTCTTAGATTCCTTTAGAGCTAAGATAAAAATTGTAATATGCTATTGTATGTTATATGAGTATGACACACTAACATTTGAGTTCCCTGTAATTACAATATACTGTTAGATATTAATAGTCTAAAAGAGAGGTGTGTGCTTCATTCTTTTTTGAAGTCTCCTGAGCAGTCTTTAAAAGTTAATTGGTGATGTTTCTATTACCAGCCTTAAGAATTTTGTGGAATTCTCTTTTTCCAGAATCCGGCCAGCCTGAAGTGCCTTTGGATAGACAGTTTCTTGCCAAAGAGCTGAACATAATTGAAGATGCAAATGGAAAATCAGTGTAAGAGTGATTTTGGAATGCACATTATGTTCTGTTTTGCATATATATTTTTCTCTTTAGTGTTATTATAAATCACATACACATGTTCTCACTAGTTGAAATGTGACTAGCTGACATCCCTGCTCTCACACGCTGGATTCAAACTCACGATGACAAACATAGGGCCTTTTTCAAACGTACTCAAAACTAACATTTAATTCTGCCAACTCTGTAACATTCTCCACATAGACTCTTACCAGTGCAGTCTTCCCTGCAGTCAGAAGTGGGAAACAGATACACTTTTTGCATATCAGTGAGTTGCTTTGTAGAGCAATAAAAAGATTATTGTACTTTGAGATGAGATATAAATTCAAAGTGCTCCGATACAACTGCATTAATGACCTAGGGTAGCGAAGCAGGTTTAAACACATTCAGTGTTCTCTGTAGCTTGTGCTGTCAGAATTTGTCAGGTGCTTAGGAAGAATCAAATTTGGGATGTGCAGCCCACCAAAGTCTGATCCTTCGTACTGCAGGAGTGAGAATACGCATCTGTGTTCTTGTGCTAAGCACGCTCCAGTTCTTCACCTACAGGGGATCTGGAGCTTAGTTGAGAGTGTCTCTCAGTGTGAGCTTTTTAGGAGTGTGTTGGTGTTCAGGGTGGGCTTAGATCTGGGCTTATTTATATAATGACATATGGCATAATGCATTTTTAAAAATGACTCTAAAGACATCTGTACATATTCTAGAAGTAAGCATTAATATCTCAGAAGTTCTGAGGAAAGGATGATTCTTTAATGCTCAGTATTTCAAAGACTGCTTTTGCCATTTCTCTCTTAAGCAGACCTCTCTTGTACGGAATTCTCTCTCATTTCTTACACGGTGGTAAAGAAGAAAGCACCCAGAATAGCCTTTCAAAAGTATCTCTGCTGAATTATCCAAAGCAGAACCTTGGCAAACCACCTACTGACAGAAATCAAAAAGGTGGGTGTGGGTAGAGGGTCATTTTTGCAGAAGTTTTATTTGTGACTAGATTTTCTATATGATATATATGCTTATAACAATATAAACATGCAGTTGGACATGTGAGCTCATACCTCTTCTGTAAGAAAAATTTTTCAGCAGAACAGGGTTTATACCTCAAAAATGTGATTAAGCTATGTGACCTGACCATACCTGTTGCTCATGTATTCATTTAAGAAGGGTCCTACAATATCCAACTCAAGAAAGACCCACCCATGATTTCTAAACCCACCCATATATGTGCCTTTCTTTAAGTGACCACCTGTTGCCAAGGGAAATATTTGACAAGGTTATGATTTAGTAGTGATTCAAAATTTGTTAATGATTTGAGGTAGTTCAAGAGGTTGAATTTTAGCAGCACTTAATCATTTACCAATTTATAGATTTACAAAGTTATTTAAGAAAATAAGTGAATAGCAACTTAAATACAGATTCAAAGATGACAAGATTCATACTTACTATAAGGTATCCCAAATCAGTACATAGACATGTGAGCAAAAGCACAGATCTCAAACTAATGCACGTACATACAAGGAAAGCATATGTGTGTGCACACACACACACACACGCCGCAGTCTATAACCGCTAAGATCAAAGATCCCTTGGTATTGCACGACTCTTAATGAGCCAGCGGGTACCCCTTTTAACTCCTACATGTGCACAGACAAATGGGAGAATATCCACATCCATAAAGCTAACGTATATATCATAAACATTTAAGCAGAGAGGTGGATGAAAGAGATGCTAGTTAAAAATTTCCCTTTTCTCAAGTTTCGAGTAAATATAATGCATCAGCATTCCTCAACAGGCGATAATTGGGACTCAGGGGGCTGACTTGCCCTGGCCTTCTAATTGTCGAGATGTCTGCCTGAGCAGTGTCCCAACTCAAGGGAGATACTGGCCACAGCCCACTGTGATACAGAAGAGCTCCAAGGGTCTTACTAGAATTGCTACTTATAAGATCTGAGATAATTGTCTTTCATCGGGTACTTTTCTGCTCCAGCCCAGCTCGGACAATGAAATACTCCAGTACTTTCCACTGGTTACACAAGCCCAGAACTTTCTAGGTCTTGGGGTCCTGGTATTTCCCCTTCTGTGGCCATATGTTGTCAAGAGTGATAGATTACAGTTATTACTTTCAAACAGCAGGACCAGGTACTCTTAAGGGGCTGCTGCAGTGTTCTAGTCTGTTGCTCTCCACCTTTTCTTTCTTTCATGTGAGACCATTATGTATCGTTCTGGTCCATGTGGCCCAGGTGGGAGGAAATCATGCCAGGTACCAAGAGGCCTAAAAGCTTGGGGGGGGTGTTGCACCATCACATTAACGTACACCGACTCTCAGGCCTGCCTCTCTCTGCCAGGATGCTATGGAATAGCATACAAACCTGATTGCCCTTGGAAGCGCTTGACTGGCCTTCCAATGTATCAGTGGTAGAACTTTCTTATAGGGGAATGTATTTTATTTATAAAGCAGATATTTTTAAATATTGCAGACAGCCAAATTTATATAATTTCTCAACAGTCCAAGGTACTGTGAAGCTCCTGTTACCTTGCGGTAGCTGCTTGTTAGTTACTAGAGGGGAGGGGAAAAACCTAATTATTTAACTTTATTCTATTAATGGTGTTAAAAATAGAAAAGTCATTTAAATTGGACAGCTGTGCTATTCTAATTTGTACATGGTAAAATATCTGTCACACCATTTATGCTTTCAGAAACAGATTTACTGCTCTGCAGTTGCTGGTAAAGACCAGAAAATATTAATATCCCAATTCTCAGTATCAGAAATGTCATCTACCAAATCACTTCACCATTTCCCTAAAAGTTAAACTGACCAAATTTTACTCCATTATACTACTAAAAATCTGGAATGGGTTCAGCTAGAGACAGTCTCATTGTACTGGCAATTTAATACAAGAATTTAACCTAAATTCTCAGCAAAATATATTAAATAGTGGGCATATCTCTGCTTCTCATCTGTTCTAACTTACCTCATTTCTATAGAAAGTTCTTAACTTTTCAGCTGGCAGTTCTGTATATGGGCATAAGCCTTTTCTGAGGACATAATTCACATCCCATTGACTGCAGAAGCTTAAGCTCTGAGTTCATTGCTCTCTATAGAACGCTGCGCAGTCTCATTTTCCCGTTCTGGTCTGCTTTTTAGCTAGCTACAGTTAATATGGCCCAAGATACAGAGTGAAAGGGATCTTTGGTCCAGTCTTTTCCTTCAAAGAGTCTGCTTCACTGTCTGCTGTGAGAATTCGGTACTATCAACTATTTTTTTTGTCCAAAAATTTGAAAAATATAAGGCACGAGGTGTTATTGACATCTAAAAAGCATGAGAGAACTACTGAACATCTTTTCTTAACGGTTAATTGATTGAGGCAATGTTGTTTCCCTTCTGCCAGAAGGGGGGGCTGAAGAAATAAAATTTCAATACCAAAATTACTATAAATTATCTTTTTTAGAAAAGAATTATTCTGATCAGAAATTTATCAATTTTCAAATTCAGTGTATAGAATATTTTTTTTTAAAGTATAACTTTGTAGCTTAGTTCCGAAGTTGACTCTGTGCAGGGTCACCTTGCCCTGCTGACTCCAGTGTAATTTCACATGGGGATTTATTGTTTAGAGTTAGGTACAAAACTGGGGATTAATCATAAAACATGACAGCACATTGCTTTTTGAAATATGCAAAAATATAGCAGCTTTAAGGCTTTTAATCTTTAAGTAACTATCATCTGAAATAATTTCATGCATGTGTTTGTGGACTATGTCAGTGAAGACCTAAAGGCAGTGGGTTTAAAATACTAATTTTCTAGCTATTTTAATTAGGCTGCATATTAAGGTAATCAAGTTCATTCATAAACTCAATCCTCCAAGTCTCATATTTAACATCTAACTTGCTCTTCTTACTAGAAACTGTCTTGCTTGTTTGGTTGAATGAATGGATATTCCAATAAACCAGTACACGGACTGGGAATCCTGATAAAATGTGGGCAATCTGGTGTTTCTGTTAATTCATTCACTATAGCTGAGTTGAAGTTGTCTGAAATGTAATCTTTAGCAACGTAAAGCTCTTATCTCATGCAGTTGCATGGGAAAATATATTTGTAAAATTTCCCGAGTTTCCTCTGATGATATTCTGTATCAAGGTTGATAATAGCAGAAAAATAACACACCTTTGGATCTCCAGAGGCATGAGAATATTTGTGTCTGTGTTTCATTTTCAGATAGAATTCCAGAACCAGGAAGGATGGCTGGCACGAGCATCGAAGAGCCCCTTGTTTTACAAAGTATAAACAGATGATACCTTTCATGTACTAATTTCTCATGTAAAGTTCTGTAAGAGTTGATTTAGGAAATTCTTATTTGCATAAATTTCCCCAGTATGTCCAGTGGGACCACTTCAGCTTGTTAGATCTACCCATGAGACAGGATGACAGGGTCGTACTTACTGTCAATGAAGAAGAACATTAGCAAAGGCTCCCTTGCTCCAGTGCTGATAGGAACAAAACTCTGTATGAAGTCTGTGATTCCATGAAGTCAGGTTAGTGAAGCCTGTGGCTAGAATTGGGCCTGAAAATACTGGGTTTACTTTATAAAAAATTATCAAATAACTTATTTCTGCACTTTATTATGTCTTTGTGTGACTTCCCTGGGTTTTTTGAATAAAATTTTTCAGCTTTATTCTGTGTGGCATTTTGAAATCATTCAAACTGAGCATTTTAATCGTTCTTCCTTAAGAAGAAGATCCTACTTTCGGAGAAGTATGGGAAAATAAATTTGAATAGAAAATTTGGAGGAATAGTTGTTTTTAATTCTCCGGAAGTCAGGATTATATTTATCTTCATGCCAACAAACAAGTGAGGGTAAGTCTTTTCCATCTGGAGTTGCTATAAATTGTACGGTGTAACACTGAGTATATGGGAGGGGAAGAACAACTGGTTTTTTTCCCAAACGACATGAAGCTCAAAGTCAGGCAAAGCTGAAAATAAAGTTGATAATAGATTACTGATTCCCAGAACTTTTTTTTAGCTGAGGTATTTACATGTTTTGAACTGGTAATTTATTTTAAAAGCTAAACTTAGAGGGGTACATCAAAAAATAACAGGTTAGCTATTTTACTCATTTTAACAAAATGTATAGATGTCAATGTTTCCAGCAGGACTGAGGACTTTTGTATAAATAAATTTTTAGGGTTGCGTTCCTAAAAATCATAATTGTTAGATAGGTGGTACAGTCAGTGGGGAAAAAATAAAAGGAAGAGAAGGTGAAGTTTGTGAATGTAAAGACTGCAAAGTTTTCCCTTAATCTTGATTTGACCTAGTTAGCATTACGGGTAATTTTTTAATTTGATAATCAGCCTCTACTCTAATGTCAGACTGCAGAAAACAGTTATGGGTTGGAAGGGGAAGTTGCATTTATCCCTTTGAAGCCTCAGCAGTGAGCTCATCCCCTTCGTGTGACTGGCAATGCTGCCAGCTTCCTGTTTGCTGATTTATGAGTATCTTAGGACTGTTTCCAGGAGGGAAGGACACGTGTTTGCTAATATACCTCAATCAAATCCATTGTAGCTTAGCATCAATTATAATTGACTGTGTGCCCTCACTGCCTGCTCTGTCCTTCCACCACCCTTGGGTCCAACTGCTTGGCTGGAGCCAGCCCTGTAAAAACTACCACCCTGGGATTCTGCCTCATTAGTAGAGTCTTTCCTGCCACATCAATGCAAACATCACTGATCTTTCTCTCACTTTCTTTGTCTTCTAATTAATTGCAAATTACCTTAATTTTGGAATGAACTGAAAGTGCCTCTATGGAAAGTTGCAAAAATGAGCTCTTGAACAATGCAGATATGATTGCTCTAGAGGCAGAAATCTCTGAATTTTTTCCTTTGGTTTTCCAGAGGTTAAAGTTTTGAGTTTGGTTTCTCCATAAACCAGTGGGCCAAATTGTTAAATATATTTGGAATCCAAATTGTCTTTTCAAGGGCAGGGAAAAAGGCTCTGGGAAACAAGCTCTAACCTTGCATGCTATGCAAATCTTCCAGTGTATCCAAAACCATTGCGTCTGCTTTCTGTCTTTCTGACACAGATCCCACAGAAGCTGCCCAGGTGCCACAGATCTCCTTCGGAAACAGATTTTCAGTGGTAGAAATTAAATAGTTTTTGTTCTGGTGGAAGAGGGCAAAGGGAAGTTTAGCACTTGCGCTTTTCCTGAGGACACAGCTTGGCAGGCTCACACTCTGCACAGCCACGAAAGCAGAGGCTGTTATAAGGGTGTGTTTCACTGAGCTTCGAGGTAAAAGTGTGCGTCTGAAATCAGTAGAAATCCATTTAAGACAGAGGGAATCTCAGAAGTATTTTCTTTGGGAACTGCAGCTTCAGCTCTGTGCCAGGATCCTGCGCTGGGAGGGTGGGTGGGAGCTGGCCCCTTCGCTCTCGGTACAGCCTGCATTTCATCGAATTCTCTAATACCCTCACAGTACAGATTTGGGGGTTTGGGACAATCTCTTGTTTCAAAGTATAGTCATTTTACAAGCAAATTAAAATCAAATTAAAGTATTTCCAGTGATATTTATTTGTACAACAAAGCTCTGAAATGTCTATGAAAATATACTGGTCTAATCACATTATTAATGGTCTAGTGTTTATCCTGACAGCACATGGAACATGAGAGTGTCTTTCAAGATGCAGCCATGGAGCGAGCCCGATGAACGTCAGGCTGCCTTGCTTGTTACCAGGTGAAGAGGAATTGCAAAGTCTGTACAAAATGGTTGCACTTTCAAAAAAAAAAAAAAAAATACCGTTCCTTAAAAGTTTAAGCTAAGCAAGGTCAGTATTTAGATGAAAATAATTCACAGCCCTAGAGTCACAGGTTCAGGTTTTAGACAGAACTGCCACCTAAGTGAGCACGCACAAAAATTATTTTCTCAAATAATTTAAGAAGCTCCGTCTAGCTTAATTACAGACACTGATGTCTTGCATTAACTGCCCTAATTATTTCTACTGACACAACAATGAAAAAAGAAAAAAGATAAAAGCATGTAGAAGTTTGGGGGGTTAATGAGCAAGATGCATTTCTGAATATTACTGGAGATGGAATGCTGTAACTGAGACTGTTACGGAGGGAATTACTTTAGAAGAGGCTGTTCTTTGTCTAAGCATGATATCACAAGTGAAGGTGACAAGGAGCCAGTTTGGTGTCGATATCAGATCTGGAAAGCACTTTGGAAGAACTTAACCCACAAGTTTAAAAAAAAATTCTTTTAAACCAAATTTTTGCTCTCCCCTAGAATCAGAGGAAAGTATGTTTATAGACTCTACAGCATCAGTGCTTTTTCAGGGGTATTAGTTTCTCTCATGCATAGGGGGATTTTTATTTTCTAAGCTTTATCAACACGCTCCAAGGAGTCGGTTACGCTTTCCTTCCTGAGCACCCTTTGTATCAAGCCGAATCTCGGTGTCAGTTGATCAGTTTTCCGGAGGAGTGATTGTCATGGGGTGATTATGTTTAGGAAAAGAAACCCCAAAATATTTGTTCGCACTTGCAAAGACACCCTTTCAGTAGCAGCCGGTGTCCAACTGATTCAGAACTGACCTGTGTGCTTCACACACATCCCTTGACCTGCAGCCAGCATTAATCACAAAGCTTAACATTAAGCAGTTGGTGACTATTTCACCTCGTCAGACTCCCCTCTTGATTAATTGTTCTAGTTTGGACACAAACTGTCCCTCCTGTTGGAATAGCAGAGCTCAACACACATGGTTACGCAGGGGTACCCCTGTCCTTAGGGAAACACGGTTGGTAAGCTTAGGTAAAAATATTTTTAAACAAAAAAAATTGCTTACCTGACACATGTTATTTAACAAACTAACATCACCATCCATGCTTTTTCTTTCCCCCCCTCCGTTCCATTCAGGTTACACTGTGGTAAGGCAGCTGAAAGTTCATTTCTTTCCTACTTGAGTCCTCTTCGTTCCCCCCCACCAAGTACAATATTTACAGTGCAAATTCAGCAAGGAGATATTTTAAGGGCAGGCTGCTCAATACTTTATTTTTCTAGAAAAGTAATTAAAACAAATAAACAAATCGGGGGGGTTAAATAAAGCTTAGTTGTTGTCACAAAGACATCGTCCACTGGGAATCCACAGCTTCCATTTTGAGGCAGCTCTGGTTTAAAAAAATACCACAACATTTAGGAAAATCCAACCAGGCTATTACATTAGTATATTCTTATGTTAACTTTTAAGTGAAGGCTGGAAGCCACGCTTACACTTATCAGTTCCTACCCCACACAGCTCGAGAGAGCAACTGTTTCAGTCCCAGCAGTAGTATTTTTTTTTTTTAAGACTTTCCAGCTCCATTTAATGTCACATCATATATCACCCTCCACCACCACCTCTGTTAAACACACTACTCGGGCAGCAAGCCTGCATGTGCACATGCAGCGGTTTGCAAACCAGCCGGAATAATTTCCACTCCTTTTTAAGCTACTATTAAAATGTGTCTGGTTTGTGAAACAGCTGCATGGGTTTGAAAGGAACTTCTTAGAAGAACTTTGATGAATGTTAAAATGATCATATTTTTCAGAGGATCCCCTTGCATTTCGTTATTTTATGTTCATTAAATTCCTATTTAAAAGGTAAGCTTGCAACCGAGAAACTGCAGGAAAAAATAAAATAGGGTAATTACCCTGAGAGGAACTTCCTGCTAACAAGGGCAACTTTCTTGGATTTATGTCCTGGCTATCATTTCCCCTGGCTTTGCTCCAACACGGTCACACGTGCACGAGCCTGATATGACACTGCTGCCGTGCGGGTGCTGGGAGGGCTCTGCACGGCCGCGGGCAGCCCCACACCTCGGCAGACACTGACCCTCCATCTGGAAGGTGGGGCAGCAACCACTGGGACCATGCGACTGTGTTGGCAAATCTGGTCTTCTCCAGCCGAGGCCTGAACATGAGTCCATGCTTGATATTCCTGAAATGTTGCAGGGAAAAAAACCTGATGCTCTTCCCCTCTCTCCTGGTTTACTCAAATTTGTTCACCGCTGGCCAGAGCGAGAAAGAGGGGCTATAGGTCCATCAGACCTGCAAGCCCTGGTACTTTGACCAAGTGATAGCAGAGATTTTCAGCCCAGCCTCCCCTCATAGGTATTTTTTTTGGATGCCAAGACTAATATGAACCTCATCCATCTTCCCCAGGAGGGTTTATTTTCCAGAGAGGACAGGGCTGTTGATGTCAAGAGAAATTATTTCAGCCAGGACTGTGCTCTGATCCTTTGGGTATACACCATATTTAGTCCGTTGCTGAGAGGGGGTTGTTTCGGTATTTTGTATTTGGCACGTCGATGGGAATTCCTAGAGGATCCTAGCTTTCCCTTTTTGGGATGTCTCCATCCACAGGTCCTACTGCACAAGGCTGTTGGCTACTAGCAGGGGAAGGAGGGGGGACAGCTGGGGATTCAAGGTTTGGGGGGTGAGAGGAAGGTTTGACGAGGACCAGATCACTCCCTAACCCCTGCAGGTCTGGCTCCCAGGGCCCTGTCCTCCTCTCCCCCCCAGTGCACGGTGCTGCTGCCTGTTCTTTCCACTGTGTCCTGGGGACTTTTCCCCCTCGGCTATTTATCACTTCTCTTCTTCCTTTTATGGACAGAGGGAGGTATTTCTTATATATGAAAAAGTATTTACAGCCCTTTCTCAGGAATTGAGCTGTGCATCAGATCGCAAAAGAAACTTCAGCAAATCCGCTGGGGAGGTGGGAAACAACCCTCCTGCTCCCCAGGGGCAAAGGAGGCTTAAACCAGCCCCAGGCTCCAAATGTTGCATAAACACATGGAGACCCAGAGCAACCTCCACCCACGCACCCCTGCTGTGTTAGGAAAAACTCTTCTCTCCCAAGCAACCCCTAAACTCAGAGACTTGTCGTAGCTCCGAGAAAATGCACCAATAGTGGGTGGGAAAACCTCCTGTACAATGCAGGACCATGACCTATGCTTTGTCCTTCTTCTAGGCAGGGGGGTCACCAGGAGTGAGGATGCTGCCAAGGCAGGAAAGAGTTAAAGGTCCATTTGCTTGGCCAAACAGTTTCTTCCTAGGAAAAAGAAAAACTTCTGAATTCATGAGTTAGGGGCACCCATTTTGGGTTAGGAGCAGCCTTTTCATGCCTTTCTGAAAGCCAGAACTAGGCCACTTCCCTAAAGAGTGGCTTGGGCCAGGGGGAGCAGCCTGGGGTCAGGCCCTGCTGGCAATGAGGTCCTTGGCTCAAGGCTGTCTGTTTTAATGCAGGTATTGAGAGGATTTTCCAGCAGGAGGTGGTTACCAGGGCCCCTCCCCACTGACAAGATTCTCCTCCTCTATATAGGGAGGCTGCAAAGGCAGTGAGGACTTGGACTGTCCCGGCTGGTGGCTGTACAGGTTCCCGACTCTCCAATTCACTCTCTGCTCCCCTAATTGGACGCCTGTGAGTACCACGGGGGCCAGAGAGCCCTGCTGGGGATGGGGCTGGGGGCTGGCCACGCTTTGGGATGGAGCAGTTTGGCAAGCTAACTACTATGCTACTTTGCAAACACTTTCAGTGAATTAACCTGCAGGTAGCGTGTACGAATTAGAAATAGGAACAGACCTATCAGATACGCTCAAATGGGTTATCCTGATTTGTGAATTACTGATCGGGTTCTGTTTAAAATGCATGAGAGATCATGCACATTCGGGACTGTGTACAGATGTTTTAGCTCGTTCCTCAGTCACTTCTAACACTGCTATCCCTTAAGGACGCTGGCTGCAGAGCACGGGTTATGCCGCGAGCCAGCGGCAGCGCAGCCCACAGGGCGCTGGGTGCTGCCGGGTGGTGGCAGGTACCTGCTGCAATTAAGCATCACTCGTGCATTCAGTGAGGAAGAAACCTAGTAGCTTGAGCAGCTGATCTTCTTTAATTATTTCTACTTTTTCACTACTAATAAAGGAACTTACTGCACTTCCCATGCTGTTTAAAGAAAGTATAACCAAGTAACATAATTAACTTGTCGGTTACTTGTACTTTAAAACAGGGAAAAAGCTTAAAAACTAGAAGAAGGAATGGAAACATTTTTTCATAAATGCCTTAGCATTACATATGTGTGTGTTTTAATATGCTGGGAATAAAGTTTAAGCAAAACTAATCTGATAATTCACTGAACTACACTAATTTGACTAATTTAAAACGTGATATGCCTTTTTCCTTTAAAGTGAAATGCAGTAACAAACTTCTAGCTTTAACAAAATACTGAGTAAATTAAGAAGACAGTAGATGGCAGTATAGAAAGCAGCTTCAGTGTTATCCCAGAAGTTCACTTGCTTCTTTCATACACACACACATATAGATATGTATGTGTCTATGTCCACATATATAAATGTTGATATGTATTTGAGAGGTGTATGTGTGTTCATAATTAAGAAGCTATGTGAAATATTTTAAATATAAGGAAAATGAGAATGTTTGTCATTATCATCTAATACTTAACTCCCAATAAAATCTTTTCTAAAATGCACTTATTTAAGAAGCCCACCTTCTCTTTCACTCTTTGCACACACTGACCTGCCGAACTCCCAAAGTTCACAGTTCCCTCAAGCCACTAACACAGAGGCTAAAACAATGAACCTCCAGAGAGCTTGATTAAGTAGTCACTTTAATTTAGTACATGATACTACTCTTCTGGCTGTATTCGCTTAGATGTAAACAATGATTTTTATTATCTCATTTGCAATTGACACGCTAGTCCCTAAAAGGTATTTGTTTTGAATTTGTTATCATTACATTTTTGTGGAACAGCTAGTATTGAGAAGAACATCGCCATATATGGTAGCATGCATAGATGTATGCAGAGGATCCCAACGCTTTATAATTCACTGAGACTTATTAGTTGCAAATCTTTTGGCTTTTCTCTTAAGTATGTTAATTTTAGATGAAGCCAAGAGTTAGAGATAGCTTTCCAACTTGTGCAAAGTCCAGTTAAAATACGCATTATTTATGAATTCTAATTGCAGAATCTGATATACTTAATAGAATAACATTTGGGGGTATTTGAAATAGCTGGTATTTTCTAGATAAAGGGAATCTATCCCCACATGATGCAATTTAAGTTGTGTTTTTTTCCTTCTTTTCTAATTTTTACAGTTTATAACAGAGGTAATAACCCAGGTGAATTTCTTTGGAGTATTAAAAGAGCTATCAAGTGTTTAATCAGAGTTATGTAGTAACTTGCATTAGTAGAGGTGAGAAAACCTGATAGGAGACCAAGGCACTTACAGACAATTTGATTAAAGATGGAGAACATATTAAAATATATTAAAAAAAAAAAATGCCCAACCCCAAACCAAAAATCAAACCAACCGACACTGAACAGTCCTGTGAAGTTACTGAAAGCGTTCTTTCTTAAAATACAGACTTCCCCTCCTCCATGGTTGAACAACCATGAACTAGTGCTAATGATACCTCCATGTTCAGATGAACACGTCTACGATGAGAGGAAGAGTTTGAGGGGTGGTCCCAGAGACCAGTGGGGAGAGATGAAAGTCCAGGAGGGATCAGTAGCAGTGCTCCTAACAAAGCTAACTGTGCTGGGGAACCAATTCCCAACCAGATCACAAGATGAGGATTCATCCCTATTTTTTCTGTTTTTTCAAGCAATGATTAGTTGGGTAATTCAGTTAAATACTGAAAAAGTAAAAGATAAGCAACCTGGAAAGAACACAGTCAAGAACTGTAGCCCAAGAAACGCAGCTTAAGTCAAGCAGCAGGTTACTGCTACACTCTTCCATCCGAAACCACTTATAAGAGCAGGACTTGGTTTCTGAAAATAATTCACATATTTGGTTATGTGTTCCTCTGTTCTAATAATTATTCCCTGTATGGCTGTGATAAGCTTTTATACTGACATGCACATCCTGCAGAGGAAGGGAGAAGTGTCCTTTATCTTCTCATTAGAAGAAAAGCAGTCCCTCTGAGCTCTGACCCAGGAGGCAGTTCTGCTCGGCAATTGCAGAATCTGATATACTTAATAGAATAACATTTGGGGGTATTTGAAATAGCTGGTATTTTCTAGATAAAGGGAATCTATCCCCACATGATGCAATTTAAGTTGTGTTTTTTTCCTTCTTTTCTAATTTTTACAGTTTATAACAGAGGTAATAACCCAGGTGAATTTCTTTGGAGTATTAAAAGAGCTATCAAGTGTTTAATCAGAGTTATGTAGTAACTTGCATTAGTAGAGGTGAGAAAACCTGATAGGAGACCAAGGCACTTACAGACAATTTGATTAAAGATGGAGAACATATTAAAATATATTAAAAAAAAAAAATGCCCAACCCCAAACCAAAAATCAAACCAACCGACACTGAACAGTCCTGTGAAGTTACTGAAAGCGTTCTTTCTTAAAATACAGACTTCCCCTCCTCCATGGTTGAACAACCATGAACTAGTGCTAATGATACCTCCATGTTCAGATGAACACGTCTACGATGAGAGGAAGAGTTTGAGGGGTGGTCCCAGAGACCAGTGGGGAGAGATGAAAGTCCAGGAGGGATCAGTAGCAGTGCTCCTAACAAAGCTAACTGTGCTGGGGAACCAATTCCCAACCAGATCACAAGATGAGGATTCATCCCTATTTTTTCTGTTTTTTCAAGCAATGATTAGTTGGGTAATTCAGTTAAATACTGAAAAAGTAAAAGATAAGCAACCTGGAAAGAACACAGTCAAGAACTGTAGCCCAAGAAACGCAGCTTAAGTCAAGCAGCAGGTTACTGCTACACTCTTCCATCCGAAACCACTTATAAGAGCAGGACTTGGTTTCTGAAAATAATTCACATATTTGGTTATGTGTTCCTCTGTTCTAATAATTATTCCCTGTATGGCTGTGATAAGCTTTTATACTGACATGCACATCCTGCAGAGGAAGGGAGAAGTGTCCTTTATCTTCTCATTAGAAGAAAAGCAGTCCCTCTGAGCTCTGACCCAGGAGGCAGTTCTGCTCGGCCAACAACCTTTTAATTAAAGTGCACTTCCTGGAGATATTTATACTTTATCCTTGGAATAATATACTCAGGATAAACTGATTATAAGACAGCATTTAACTTCTGTCACTGAGATGATACGGGAAAGGACAGCGAAGATCAGCGGGATATATTGCAGTGGGACAGCAGGAGGAGGAATAGAAAGCAAGCTGTGGAAGCATGCATGCCCACGTGTACATGCACATTTGGGCTTTAGAGAGGTATAACATATGGATCCACTTTGGTGTAATATGGCACATTTCTATGGCAAGAAACTTCATATCAATGGTATCTTTGTGATTGCTTTTCCTCCCTTACCTTCCTCCCCCCATCAGGATAGCTCAACTCTGAGTTTTAAAGTATTTATTCTTGTAGGTGATTTGGGCTACCATCTACCTAAAAGAATATATGTGAACCTCTTACCACCTCTTGCACAGATAAGATACCGGTCTCCGTTCCTCTGAGCCAGCCCTACAAAAGAAACCCAGGAACTGGCTAAGTGGTAAATTTTGCCTTCTCAGGGCAGCGATTAATCTTTTCCCTTGGCCCATTTACCCAACATCAATCATATGCTGGACCAGTGCAGTTGAGTCTTGATCAGAGACAGACCAGAAGGTTTACTGCCAAATACTCATCAGAAAGCTTCATCAGCTCATTAGTTTAGCACACAGCACCTCACCAGGACAAATCTAGTTGAGCTTGTGGAACTTATCTTCTACCCTTTCCATTCAGAAACCGTCCTTTGCTATTAATACACATTAATTAATATTCATTAATCTATTAAACTATTAGTATTCTTTAATCCACACTTCATAACTGCATTTCCTTTTTTAGCACATTGGTACTCGGCTGCTACTCAAACTTTATCTTCAGATTCTAGAGGATTAGTCATGAAAAGTTCTTTTTACACAAATCTGTGTTTTCTCCTCATTGTGTTTCAGAGGAGTTAGATCCAGCTGAGACTATTTCTTGTAGGGGGTCTATTCTTACCATGTTTAAACTAGTCAAACATAGTGCTTAGATCTAGAGGATAAAATCTTGTATTTTCAAGCTCTACAGTTCTTGTTACCTCTTATACTTTCCAACCTCATCTTGCTTTCAAAAAGACTGAATTTATATATCAAGGCACAGAAAGTTTTATGTGCAGGAAGCAGTAGGAGAATGTAGTAGAATATAGACAGACCAGCTCTCTCTTCATGCTGTAATCTGTGGAAGATGTTTTTGACTCGTCATGCAACAAGGAGAGGAACTTTCCCTTGGTCCTTGGGCACAAAAACAATGAAGAACTTTTGGGTTGTCCCACTGATGACATGCTTTATAGCAGGCCAACAGTTTTATCTTCAGTTGGGTTTTTGAGGCAGATGGTCAGGATGATTCAGCAGCTTGATTTCCACCATCATTGTTTGTGGGCAGCCTCAAAGCAGCAGGACTTGACTCTGTGAAAACTCTGCTCCACAGTTCAGTCTAATTTTCAGTGTTTCTGACAGTAATATCAGATGCCTATTGACTTGAATGTGCTGTCACTTGGCATTTAGCTACGGGTGGCATGATCCAACCTTTCTGATGCTTCAGGATGACCAGATAGCTGGCTCTTCTGGGCCTCGGATGGACTGAAATCCTCCCACTCCATTGCCACAGCAGTTCCTCCCATGCTGCTGGGGCAGTGGGGCAGAGGACATGCCTTGCCCATTGCTATGGCAGTGGGAGGAGAGAGGCCACAGGAGGCTCCTGATGCTCCCCGAGCCTCCTGCTCCTGGAGCCACAGCCCTGGCAATGGGGCAGCGCTCCCGTCGCTCCCCTCTTCAGCTGGCTGCAACCCCGCGGCCGCCAGCTGGAAAGCTCAGCTGGAGAGAATACCATCTCCATTATTGGAACTGTGCAGCTCTACCAGCCCTCTTGGCAACGAGGGAACATTTTCTGCCTTAATCCACACAGAGGTCAAATAGTTTCCTCTCGGAGCTCTCTTCCAAGAATCCCCTGGGAGCGAGCGAAGGGCCACATCCTACAGAGCTCCCTCAGAGACTCCATGGTGGGGAACACTGTGCACAGGCCACAGCCATGCACAGAGCCAGGCTGATGGGGTCTCCCTCCTGTTCACCCACACCGCAGGTGCGGGGATGACCTGGGTGACTTCCCCTGTTGAGGTTTTCCAAGCAAGGCTGGTGGCTCTAGAATGAGCATGTTTAGAGGAGAGCTGCTCTTCTTTTTCAGCTTAGAGAATTGCCGAGGGAGTTTAAGAAGCTGGGCATCTAATTTCCACTGAATTTCAGTGGGATATCATCTAACCCTCTTAGGCGCCTCTAAAATCCTGGTTTTGTTTGTAAGCTCTGTGTCACCTTCTGCATGATCCATGCTTCTCTCTCAGACCCCTCACACAGTCTGGCCTTGCAAAAAAACATTAATCTGTGGGAAGGCTTCAGGGACAAATATTTGGAAACCAACCTCTGATACTCCCAGAGCACAGGGTGTCCATTTGGCTACATACCACAGAGCTTGGCCTTTACAAATATCGTTCTGCTTATGGGTTGATTGCTGACATCTTTAGTAGTCAGTTCTCCAAACTCCCTCACGATTCATGTTTGTTTGAATGCTGTAAATATTAAATTCAGTCTCAATAAGGAAATGAAACAGGCTCTGTCTCCCGGAGATGTTTTTCTTGGGCACACACTCTTCCCTGTGGCTCCTCCCCAGCTCCCCTCTCTGCTCCATTCCATGACAGGTTTCCTGATTAGCACCACTTTTTTCCTGCCCTGTAGCAAACCACAAGAAGCCCTGTGTTTTCCTCACTTAGGGCTGTGTGCCCCATAGTACAGAGCAGACCACCTAGGAAAGCTCCAGTGTTATCAGCAAAGCTCTTGCAGGTACATCCCAACCTCCAGTGGCCAGAGCAGGAAAGAAGCTGCCGCCTCCTCTCAAACATGGTGCAAAGCAGACAAAACCCTCCCACCTCTCACCTATGGAGCAGATGCATCCTTCTGCTTTATCCAAGCACAACTGCATGATGCTGTTTTATCCACATGCAACTGCATCATCCTCCCAGTTTGAGCACCGTGGTTAAGAGTATCTAATAGACATTTCCTGGCTTGTTTTATTTCTTCTCTTTCTCATGTGGTGGACATTTACCCTTCATTAATTATTAGCTCCCACAGTCTGAAGCATGGAAAAGGGATAACTCTAAATTACTTCACCAGCAGTATTGATAACAATTTTTTATTGTGGTTTTTTTTTTTTTTCCGCACAACTGCATGATGCTGTTTTATCCACATGCAACTGCATCATCCTCCCAGTTTGAGCACCGTGGTTAAGAGTATCTAATAGACGATGCCATTTCCTGGCTTGTTTTATTTCTTCTCTTTCTCATGTGGTGGACATTTACCCTTCATTAATTATTAGCTCCCACAGTCTGAAGCATGGAAAAGGGATAACTCTAAATTACTTCACCAGCAGTATTGATAACAATTTTTTATTGTGGTTTTTTTTTTTTTTCCTTTTCGCCTTCTCCTAATCTTATTCTTCTCCAAATTAAATGGTATTAGAGCAATTGAAAATAGTCCTTTGCAAGTTTGTTTCTATCCTTTCTAGAATACAGCCTGGGGCTAATTATTTCATTATTGCACTGCTATTTCAGTATGCACCAAACAGTATTTGGGTGATGAAAATTTTTTTTTATTTATCTGAATTCGATTACCTTCATGATGGGCAAGAGATCAGGCTGCAGGAAGCTGTTCAGCTGGTAGTCTTGGTGCAGTCCTGACAGTCTCATTGCACAGACATTAGCTATGCCTTTTCTCTCTGATCATCAGTACAACATAAAGAAAATTAAGTAATAGGCCCAGGTTTCCTCATTTGTTTTAGTGCCAAGAAGTTTTTGATTTAGATTATTTCAGACACAGTAACAAAGGAATCAGAATCCCAACACAGATGCTCCAAGGTATCTAAACTGGCACCCAACACTATCTGCATGGAAACAAGAGATATGACACAGGGCCAATAGTGCTTTGGATCTACTGCATGGTGGATTTGACATATGTGTTTTGCCTGGAACATCTCCACCATTTGCCTCCTTCTAAAGTAGATTATTTTTCTTCCTCAACAGGTGTCTACTGAGTCAAAATGGCTCAAAAATCTCTGAGCGATGATGAGAAATTCCTTTTTGTGGACAAAAACTTCATTAACAACCCACTTGCCCAAGCTGACTGGTCAGCAAAGAAACTGGTTTGGATTCCATCAGAGAAACATGGATTTGAAGCAGCAAGTATCAAGGAAGAGAAAGGGGATGAGGTGACAGTTGAACTGGCAGAAAATGGGAAGAAGGTGACACTGAGCAAGGATGACATCCAGAAGATGAACCCTCCGAAGTTCTCCAAAGTGGAGGACATGGCAGAGCTGACTTGCCTCAATGAAGCTTCAGTGCTGCACAATCTAAGGGAGAGATACTTCTCAGGTTTAATTTATGTAAGTAGAATCAAACACACATGGCATTTCCTGTTGCATGCTACCATGTCCCATCACAAATGAGGTGGATCCCACCCACTATCAGGGATATAGTCCTTGCATGTAACACTGTCATGCAAATACTCACCCCTCAGTGATCGCATCACAAACCAAAAGTGTATTTAGTTCACTTTATTCCCCATGACTCTCCTGCTTCTTTAATAATTGCATCTTTACTTAACTAAATTAAGACACACAAATGTTTCTTCCCCAAAGCTTGCTGATTCTGGAAGGATATTATTGCCTTGAAAAGTACTCTCTGATAGCTGAGCAAAACCTCAGACCTGCTGCTTTGAAATAAATAAATCAATCATCAGGGACTTTTAAATTACCTCAAGGTAAACCCAAACAAGTTTCCAGTAACTGCAAAAAGAACACAGGGAAAAGCCAAATCATGCAGTCTTTTCCCAGGCAAAACTCCCCCTGAAAGGCAGCTGACAAGTTCTGCTTTGGTGGGTGTTTGAGTAAAACCTTATGTTTGAATAAATTAATAAATCCACTGGAATTCAAGTGAGAGTGCTCACATGCTCCAGTGTGTTACTGAACCAAAGTCATGCATCCACTAACATTTTTTTCCCCCCTTGTTGATCAATTTACAGAGAAGACAAACCTGGACAAATTATAATGCTAATAATAATCCTCTGTGTTCATGTGAATTATGGCCAAGATTATCCTCTCCTCCAGTCTACACAAGTGTATGAACACAAGCCTATTTTGACATTAATAGCCCTGTAATCTATTGCATCAATACTAAGCAAGCTGCACAGTAAGAAAGCCCAGAAAAATTCCATGGAACTTAGCCGTAATCTTTGATTTTACATGGAGGACCCCTACACTGTGCTGCAGAAAAGTCATCTACAGTTTCAACCTCTGAAAGTTTTACTTGCATGACTGACCACTGATGAGTGAAAGGAAGTGCAGGACTTAAGTAACGAGGTTTTAGAAGCAGGATTAGAGGTGTCATTACTAATATGAGGAATGCTAAATTGGGAAGTAGGAAATTAAGCAGAAAATAAGATGGTTATATACAGTACAACAAAGGAACTATTTAATTGTTATGCATAACTTAAAAGAGCTAAGCTCAACAATTTTCAGGAATGCACTAAAATGCACATCATCAAAGAAGCTAGACTTTTCATCTTTTCAGTGTTTGAGTTCATCGGATTTTAAGTTTGCAGGTGAACATATGGACCTATGTGCCATCATACCAGAACATACAGTATTAATTACTAAAATGGAATTTGTCTGAAAAAGTTCTGCATTGTTGCGAGGTCTAAAATTAATTACTATAAGATTAGTGGGATAAAATGTGTGGGGTTTATTTCCCTTTGTTCTCAGCAGCGTTCTGCATAGATGTTCCAGGATTCCCTACATGTTTACTTTGTGGATTTTTTTGTGGAACTTTCACTTTATACAGGAAGAGGAAATTAATTTCAAGAAGTGGATAATGCAATTAGAGATTAAATAACTTTCAGTGGAGACAAAAATGGAAGTGTATTTGAAATGGAGCTTCCTTTTTCAAGAGACTAGATTTTAAGATGGTGTTTTAAGATGGTGGTAAATTAACAGTTATAAAGAAATTATTTTGATTTGTATTACAACAAATTATTAGCATTTTCAGTAGCCAACAACTGCTTAAAATGGTCCAGTCTTACACAGGGCTGCAATACTCAATGCCCTTATGCCTTTAAAAAAAACAAGTAAATAGGGGGCATCTAAACAGAATTTGAAGTTTTGTTCTCATCCACTTGCAAACCTAATTGTAAATAACCATCTCCCGGCTTTGCCATGCGCCTACATTGCCTCCCTTGGAGTCCCACACATACAAAGAAAATATGACCGTAACATTTTCCCCTCCAGAGGATCAGTGACACAAAGGAGGATCCCAAATTCTGCTAAAGAAAAAAGTCAACCTACCTGAGGAGAAAAAAAAAAAAAAGTATCTAAAAAGTAATCTGTCCCTTGCATTTATATTAAATATTATTAGATTAAAGGTTCAGTGCAGAAATTCTGTACACTGGAAAAACACCTTGGCCTTTTTCTTCGCCACAGATAATTAAGAAATAGGGGCCAGAAGTGCATTGCTACTAACTCATGTTTCATATTGCTCAGAACAAACAGAATCTGCCTTGTCCACACACAAGTTGGACCAAAATGATTATATAAACATCAATAAAATACCAATGCAACTTCAGTGGATTTGAGAGTAGAATCAAGTTTCTTGTGCCTTTATCCATAGGCACTACCACTTGAGTCTTCACCTAACAGTGCAAAATGCTTTCTTATATACAGAAAACTATTTGTGTCTATTGGAACCAGAGGTGGGATTCCTCTGCCAAAACTTAGGCATTTACAGCGAAGCTGTGTGTCTTTGGCCAATCTCTCTTAAATATCTATCGGCAGTGACTGTCCAAGGGATGCACAAGATGAACATTCCTATGGACACTCTCCCTAAGATCCCTCAAACCACTCTCTGTTTCCAGACCCTTTAGGGAGAGATATGGCCATGGGTCCTCCTCTCTGAGCAGACCAAGCCCCAGGGAGAACGATTTAAAGCATCACAACTTCAAAGCCACCACTTTCAATCACATGCTTAACCAGCTGGCTCACTTATCTTCAAAATATCACATACCTTAATTGGTTTTCCCAAAATCCTTGCAAAGCAGATACCTAGATAACTACAGATAACTACAATCAGTGCAACCAAGAGGTCTTGGTCAACTTTCCCAAGGTGAGAGATGGTCAGTCACACTCCAGTTAGGAATGGGGATTCCTAAACTTCTCCAGCTCAGGCTTTTGCCCTGCCTTTCTAACCTGCTTCTTGTCAAAGTTAAGTTCTTCAAAGGTACGTTACTGTACGCCTGGGTGTGCAGAGCCCTGCATGTCACCAGTTAGGCAAATGCCTGCAAGTCTCAGGGTTAGGGATGATTAGTTGACTGCCTACAATAAATCTATTTGTACTGAAAAAAAAGGCCTCGCTATCCTTTCCTTATAGGCCCTGATAGTCATTCTAGGATTAAAAAACTACCACTTTTCAAGTGTATTGACCCTGCAGCACTGAAGTTCATTTTGACACAATTAGCATAGTTTCATTCTGACCTCCAGCACCAATGAAAAACCAGCACAGTAATTATCTACCTTCCATATCAAAAGTTTTAGCTTGGGGATACTGAGAGCTGGCAAAGATCTCGATCTTGATTTTCTTGTTATCTGACTCGAGACCATGGAAATGCAGTCACAACCTGTAACGGTAGGAGAGGTTCTCATCACCACCCAGAGCACCCCAGATGTTCTTCTGCCCAGCCTGGAGCTCCCAACCTGCTCTTCACTGCTAGAGGCTGCTAGATGCTCTCATCGTGTTTGCTCAATACCATATAAAGCGCTCAGGCTGTGCCGAGGCCGTGTTGTGGCATTTCCTATTATGGTCAGGAAAGGGAAATCCCTGTGCCCAGAGCCAAGCTTCCCAGATGCCATTGTACAGTCCCGCGCTGCAGTGCTTCCTATGGGGGAACCAGGGCAGCTTGAGCCATCCTCGGACGCAGCCCTGAGATTAAGCCATGGCAGCAGCTGCACACCACAAAGCACTCATTCACACAGCAAGGCAATAATAAAAAAAAAAAATCCAAACCCACTTATGCCTAAATCAGAAAGATAGTAATTTCATTATTTCATTTTCTTTTAAACTGGCATGGTTTTAAAACTAACAGCCATAGGCCAGCTTAAATATCCCAATACTCCTGCAATAATAATCTGATAAATTTGTAATCTTTTATTTTGGGGTTTAAAATTTTTTGTTTGTTTGTTTTTTAAATCTGGGAAACTTGCAAATCACTTACTTTAGTAACTGCTTGTGATATATGGGTCACCACCTACTATCATATGCTATCATTTCTGCCCCCAGTTCAACAGCTGGAGCTTGCCAAAATAAAGGAGAATTAAAAAAACCTAACAAAACCTGGATGGACAGCTATCAGCTAGTAGCCAATATTCTTGTTTATGTATATATTTTTATATGAATACCTTAATTCAACTGTAAACAGGAAGTATATTTTTCCTTAAATTTCTTACAGAAGTAGCCATGTAGTGAAGATGTGACTATTCTGTTAAGATACCTATTTGGAACTTAACTAATTTTTTTCAAGGATTCTCCTCAATCATTATTGTTATATGGTGTTCATATGATCTTTTTTAAAAGGCCACCTTTGAACATCAATTCAAGTGTCTTACCTACGATTTCAGTTTACAACATTTGACATTTACCTGAGCAGAGGACATACTCTGGTATGAAAATACACATATAAAGAAATATTATGAAGTCTTATAGTTGTTACATCATCACAGACAAGGGTGATCACTATATGCTGAGAATAACTGAAGTCAAGAAGCTGTAACATCAGATCAATGCATGGTGTTTCTGTGGATTGCTAAATTTACATACCTTCTAGCAGTCTGCTTATTAGAAATAATTATTTGTTCACTTGGAAACTGCATCCATACATTCAGAAATTGCTGCTTCATTTGCTACGCAAGGCAGAATACAAAAGAGTGTTTTTTGCTAAAACCCTGGTAGTTCAATGTGGATGATGCCTGTGTTTCCCAGACTAGACATGGCACATGATATTAATTCCAGTTTTTGTTTTCATTTCCTTGCAGACTTATTCAGGTCTCTTCTGCGTGGTGATAAATCCATACAAACAGCTGCCCATATATTCAGAGAAGATTATTGACATGTACAAGGGAAAGAAGAGGCATGAAATGCCACCCCACATCTACGCTATTGCGGACACAGCCTACAGGAGCATGCTGCAAGGTAGGCGAGTTTAATTCTGCAGTTCTTAGAAATCACTGCACACTAACGTGGGAGAAAACACCTTGTAACTCCACATGTGCTCCTGCAAGAAGCACAGCCAGAAAAGATCTGTTACAGAGGGCAACACGAGCTTTCTAGAAGATTCAGAGGAATTCTTTGGCAGGAACGGCAGTCCACAAACACTGTGACTCAAAAAGGAAAAACAATCCTTTTACCCATCTGTGTCGAGGCATGTGGGAAGGTTTCAAAGTCAAGCAAATAGTTTTGGCAAATACGGGCATGGAAAATGCTCCCTCTCCACCAGTGGAGACTATTCCAAAGTTAGCTGCTAGCACTGCTGGGTCTGTCGGCGTTGCTCCTCTCTCTCCCCTCCCAGCAAAGCAAACTCAAAAATAAAGTTTTGGGGCTACTTTCATTACAGTCCGATGCTTTGGAGCCCTGAGTTGAAGCAGGCTCTGTTTTCTAATAATAATGGTAACAAGCAACAATGGGAAAGCAGTCAGGCCCCAAATGGTGCAAGCAGAACCTCTGAAATTCACAGTGCTCTCCTCTTTCTGCAGTCACTACTGACAGATTGAGGGGGTTTTACTCTGAGGAAAAGAATCATAATTTAAGGATTCAAAAGCTACCACGATGAATGTAGGAGGCTGCAATATCTACAGACTACAAGGATGCAACGAGTTGCCATTTTGAAGCAACCTCAAGTGCTCCAGGAAACCAGGACTCTAGAAAAAGCTTTGAAATTTAAATTCGCTCATTAGGGGCCTGATCCTGCAGAAATTCTGGCTGGTGACTACGGCTCAGCAAGGTTCACAGGCTTAGCTCTGAAGGTTAAGGCTTCACAGCTTGCAGCTTAAGGATTTAAGGCTTACGGGGTTTAGATTAGACTGGTGAAAACAAGAAACAGCACCTCAACATTTCAGTTTAGCAGCTAGAGAGATAGTACCTCGTATTGATTTCTTTGTAATCTTTACATACATACACAGAACAGCAAATTAGTCCATTCAAAACCACTGTGCACTTTCTCTGACTACGCAAACGAAATTACACAGTATTTCTCCAGGGTCACAGCACACTGTAACCACAAGGATTGCAGTACTCCTGTACTTGTCCTGCTGGAAATATAAACCTGATGTATTTACTAGAAGTTACAAGTAGTCAGTTGGGCATATCATGGTTAATTACTATTTTCTAAACCAAGATTTAAACTAGACAAAGTCTTTCCCCACAATGACAAAAAAGGTCACTGTATATGTGACAGGCTTCCAGGCAGCCTAAATTGCCCAACCCTAGGCAGACTTCTACTGACTGAAAATACCAATCAAAGCCCTGTCATTTTGGTACAAGCAAAATATATGTGTATATATATACACACACCTTGGTGGTGATTAGATATCAAAGGTATCAAAACAGGTCTTTTCCCACAAAAAAGTCCTGAGTACTTATATGTAATAACTGTAACACTAACAAAATAATCCAGATAGATAGCAAAATCTTTAGAACTTCTGAAGATTAAACACCTGAAGATCATACACTTATTTAAATTGATTACCTAATTATAACTTAGGTTCCTGACTCTAGAATCTTACATTTTCAGATATAGAAGCGTTTGAAATAACAGTAATTCAACTCTAATGCCAGAGAACTAGGTATCTGCTTTACAGTATCAACCTTTTTTCTTCCTATGGTTTATGTGACGTTTCTTTTCTGGAGCTATTTCAGCTCCTTTATTTGAGTACATCCCAGAAGGCAGAGCTACAGTGCAGCAGAGAAGGAAGATCAATAAAGCAACAATAAAAGATAGGCTGAAAACAGACCTTCCTCCGTATTGTAACAGCAGAGTTATTCATGAAGACAGGCATACAAAGTATGTTTAGGACTGAGGGGGGCAGGTGCTTTAAAAATAACATGATTCAGTAAATATAATTTTTGAGACAACCACAGTTGTAAAAAACTTACTTGGCATAAGCTCATCTCACTAAGCCACAGTCATGTATCCGTCTTCCAGATCATCTCTTGAACTATGTGCTCTGTATCCAGCCCTGTCCAGGGCTTGGAGCAGGCCCTGAAGTCAGAGCAATCGCCTTTCCCCAGATCCTTAAGTACAGCCAGCCTTGCAGGGGAGCTCTGCAAGAAGCCTCTGGCTCCTGCAGGTCATTAGCAGTGTTCTCATTCAGCTGTGCAGAATATTGTTGCTTGTCCCAAAAAATGGGACAGGGAAAAACAACTAGGAAAGGGCTACATGCTATCTGCAGGAAAGAATAAAAAACATAATACTACAGCCTACGCTGAAACAGAATTGTTTCGGCCTGACAGTACATGAGTTTTCTGCTTAACATGCAACTAGGCTGGGTGTTGGGAAGAGGAGGCAGCAAAAGTCTCTCTATTCACTTTTTGCTTCTCTCTATTCACTTTTTTGGAGCTCATAATAATATCCTGGCCCCACCAACGCTTGGGGAAGCTTTATGCCTTGTTATGCATGTGCCCCCTTTGCAAGGAATTCTTCTTCACAGCAGAAAGGAAGGGAAGAGCAAGGAGAAAGAGGAGGGAATAGATCAGCAGTTGAACCTTTAAGAGAATGCTCTTCTACCGCTTCCCATCCTAACCACGCACAGCTGGCACGGCACCCGGGAGTGGTTTCACAAGAGCTTGCATCACAAGCCCAGGACACCCACGCTTTACTTGCTTATTTACTTGTACATGCCATTTTGGAGTCTCTCCATCTGTGAAGAGGGCCCCAGCTGGTTTTAAAGCTGTGCCTTTGTTTGTAAAAATGTACTCATATTTTGTGCATAAAACTAAACCAAACCTTAAAATAACTAGAGTTATTCAGCCAACATTCACATTGGAGTGGTGAAAGTGGGCGTCAACATGATCGTGTGTGTGTGCAGGCAACACATATAGACACAGAGAGCTTCATAGCTTTTTGTAAGCGTATTTGCAAATGGAATATAAACAAAAAATCTTACTTATAAACATGGATCAAGGCACTGAAACTTTTCCTTGTGAAATTTCAGTATTGCTCCTTATCTAGGAACCTTGCACAGTTTCTTCTTGCCAAAGTAAAATATATCTTAGATTCATGAGACTGAAGAATTACATTCTGGTACTCCATAACCAGGGCCACTTGGCCAAGAGCAATCAGCTTGTTCAGATGTCTCAGGGAACCTTTATCTCTCAGTGAATCAATCTTCAATGTCTGCAGATCACTGGTCCTATTGCAGGCTCATCATCTGGGAGTCACAGCCCTTCACATTCTCATCTCCTCTGTTGGCACAAACACCCAGCAAAAAACATGAGCTGTGCACACTGCACTCCTCTCTGCTTCAGAGACTTACTTGGTTAATGTATTCATCCGGGATGATGTTTAAGTCCCATCAAAGTTGTTGTGGTAATAACACTTAGCCACAGTCAACGGAAATCAGCTAATTGGACTTTCTTCCAAATATGCAGAAAAGCTGACATCTCATCAGACAGGAATTAACAAAGATGTTGGCTGGGCAGAGATAAAATTTCCACTTGTTTCAAGTGGTTCTCAGCACTAAAACCCTTATACAAAACACAGTCAGGCTGTCTTTTGCTCAAACGAGGGTGCTGCATGTCTCGTTGAATCTACCATGTCACTAGTGCAACGTGACGGTTGCACATAGTCACTGATCCTTGTTTCAAGCCAGAACAAGAATAAACTTTATCTTTAATCTAAAACACTAAGAGAATGTAACCTCCCCTGAGAGCATTTTGTGTGTGGATCTGTTCCCCATGGGGAACTGGGCCTCACTGACTGTTACAGACAAGCAAGCTGACTACTACTGCACTTAGAGACTGCCATCATAAAAAATCACTCCATGCTTCTGCACCCACCTCTCTCTCCTGTGTTTTGGATGAAGGAGCTCCCCAGTGGCACAGCTGCCATATGAAGGGCTCAACCCCCACTCCAACTTTTGTACTGCCAGCACCAGTCCTCATACAGTCATGATATAAAACTGCTCCAGGTGAAAACCATCCTTTGCTTATTGCCGAATTAGTTTTAAGGTGGGTCACTCCCTGCTGGCACTTGGTATGGCTGCATGAATGCTGGACACAGCAGCAAGGAGAGGGCAGTGCAGACCAGGGAAGAGGAGCTGGAAGTGGGTGGATGACTTCTTCCTATAGTACTGCCAACTTCCAGTGATGATGGAGCTGAGATACTGGTCTGGTACAGATGAGTAATTCTCCTGCCTTCTGCCATCTTCCCTGCATACAGCAAATAAGTGAAAAACAATACAAATGTGAAAAGTCAGGGTATGTAGCAGTAGTACGAGATATAAAGTTTTCATGTGGATGATTAGGCTTTTATTAAGTTTTCTGGCAATAAGTCATCATGGAGAAGATATATTACAGCTTTCTGCAGATTCAAAAAGGTTATCTATTTTTTCCAAAGCCATTTTTATGCAAGCGTGAGTTAAAGATGGAAAAACAAACAACCTGGTAGTTAGTGGGAGGTATGGGAGGGAAATACGGTTCCCAAGATCTTAGAAAAGGAGGCTGCTGTGAAAAGCCATCTGTTTACTGTGTCCTTAGCAGGACCGTACAGAAATGTCCCCTTTAGGCAGTGTAGTTATTAACAAATGTAAAGAAGCAGTAAGGGAGTGTTGGAACAAGGTTTCAGTCTGTTTTTTCCCTTTTATGGTAAAGCTGCCAACTTGCTGCTTCGTTGTGATAAACCATCTGATTTTGTTTGTGATTAAGCAGAGCTAGCTGTTCTATCAAGAACAGAGGGGCATATGATTCTTACAAGCAATCTGGAGGTGTTTGGTGAAAAAGCTAAGCAGATTCCAGAGGAAAAAAGATAGTCACCTGCATGCTTAGGAAAGCTGGTGGTGTTTGGAATGTAGATGTAGTTCTCTATGCTCTTAAAAATTTGAGGAGAAAATTAAAAAATGTCCAAAACCTCTAATATAGACAGACAGAGAGGGGATATGATAGTCTTCCAGATATCGTCAATTTCTTAAAAAAGGTATTAACCAAAAAGGTATTGGAATCTAGAAGACATATTTTGTTACTTTTTAAGACCTAGGAATTGTGTTTAAGGAGTTTTACTTGTGCAAGTCATTTTCTTCTGATGAGTAGGGCACAAAATAGGGCACAGTCCTTTTTACATGGAACAGAATATTCCAGCACAGAAATAGGAGTAATTGAACAGAAAAGCCCTTCAAAGTAAATTAATCCAGTATCTGCAGCTCAAGTCATAACAGAATAGGATTAAATTTCCTGATACGTTTCATCCTTACCTTTGCAATTTGTTAGAACTGCATAAGGAAATAAAGTAACATCTGGAATTCTCCCTCCGTGAATGTGCACAGGACAGTTTGTCAGCATGAGGTTTCACAGGACAGGCTGCACAGTTCAGGAACGCAGGGCTGAAAGCTTCGGGATTTCATATGGCTGCCAAACACAAGAGAAGTTAGAAGGGGATAAGTCCAATGACCAAGAGAGGAGTTTGCAAGGATGCCATGGGGTTGGTCACCTACAGAGAACAGGCAAATCACATAGGTCCAATCTTGGAAGCCTATCAGACTACAAGAGAAAGCTGAAAGCAAATAAATTTGATTTTCCCTCCAAGCCCTCAAGCAAGCTGCTGTCAGTCAGTTACAAAACATTACTTCACCAGCAGGCATCCTTGGAGAGCCAGCAACCACCCAGCACACACTGCTCACAGTTTGAGCCTTTCCAGGACCAAACACCCACCGTTTCTCTCATTTCCCCGTTGTTCTCATTTCAGCAGGATTCATTCCCTATACCTGCAGGAGGGGCTGGGCTGATCAAGTCCAAAGAAACTCAGTAACTCAGGCTTGCCTTGCAAAGCCTGTTCTCTATCCCAGAGGGCACCTGGTGCACCTTCTGACCTTCCTATTCCTTCTGCTTTTACATTTCAGCAAAGCTGCTCGTACACATGCACTCATGCAAACCCCTGTGGTGGATACCTTCAGGAGGGGTTTTTCACTTGCTAGGGAGCAAAAGAAGGGCAGCAATGGGCAGCAAAGAGTAGTGAGAAAATACTTGGCTTGGAGGAGACCAACTTTTTCTAATGTTCCCTGATCTCAGAAATTCCACTGGCAGCTCAGTATCAAGGAGTCACTTTTATTTTCTTTATGGTATTTATGGGTTTGTGATGCAATACCAATATATGCCCCATGGTTTCTATTTACACAACAGAGTATTTTTAGCAAAAATTCTACCGTGTTCTCACTTTTTTAACTTAAAAGAAAGCCTACCTCATACCCTGCAGTGAAAAATAAACATGGCTTACAACTCCTCTCCTCCCAAATATTTATGTGGAAGAGTCCTGCTGTGCTGATTGCCGACAAGTATCAGCAATAGAAATGTAATGAGTCATTTTGCACCAATTTACTGAGTAAAGCAGTTAAGTGGCACTATTTTCTGTATGAATGATCAATAAAGCAGTTAATGTTATAGCTATTGAAGAACTGGGAGTAAAACAGTTGTTTAATATCAATACAAGCCATAGAAGAATCCTCTACTGCTTTTTCTAGACTGGCTGTGGTCCAGGCAGCAATTACAACTTGCAAGCTTAATAGGTCGAATTTATCTCCATTATCTTTACACAGTACAGAAAGCTTGTTTATCTCATGGTATTTATTACATACAGAGTCAGTGATAGGGGCAAGCAATCAGTCAGGTAGCCCTGCAAGTCACCCCACACACTGAATAAAGGGAGGGAGGAGTTCACGTCTTAACCTCTGACCAGAAGCTCCACTGGGCTAATGCTAGCTCTGCATTTCATAAATAATGCCAAACCATACAGGAACACTTGCTTCTGCCTTAATTATCTGTCTCAAGTCTCAGGTTTGTAAAATATGCACAGTTTTCAAAAATGTGTTTGACCTGCCTGGGAATTTATTTTCCTAAGTCAGATTTTTCTATAGTCTGTACAAGGCAGTTCGTGACAGCCTCACTCAAAGAAGAGCCACCTTCAACACCAGGGCAGGTTCCTCAGAGCCTTGTTCAAGTCTACTTCCAAATAGCTCCACAGGTGGAGGTACCACACCTCTCTGGGCAACCTGTCCCAATGTTTGACCATTCCCACAGTGGAAAAAAATTGTTCTGTTTCAGAACTGATCACAGCAAAGAGGCTAATCATGCATCTTTACATAGAGGACAAATTGCAAAGCCCCCCCATTACCACAGACCTTTCTGGAAGTCTTGCTTCAATGGAGCTTTACAAAATAGTTCAGCATTGTGGAACACATTGTGAAACCTCAGTTGGTGTTCATTGTCAGTTACATCCTAAAGATCTTAGCCTGAGAGCAGCCTTTTAGTAACAAATTCTGTGTAAAAGTTCTGAAGGTAAAGAGAAACTCTGACTCTAAAAGCATAAGCAGGGAGGAACACTGCAAGAGCAGGGTATGGAGCTAGGATACCATCCTAAACCTTCCTGCAGCATTACAGCGTCCTGGACTCTGCTGCACAGAAACCTCTTACATGCCTCACATAGAAGAAATGGAAATTTTGGCTCACCCTTTTATAAATCTTGACCCAAAACGTGTTTGATGGTCCTGTTCATAGTAGAAAGCATGAAGAATACTTATGTACTTGTTGACATGCTCTTGTAAAATATGTGAAGTATCTTGTTTTATTTTATTCTTCGGAGGACATCTCAAAAGAAATTACTTGTCCTCTTCATAAAAGTTTTCTCTCAGTCTGAAATGAAACAGAGAGTACATTATCCAGGTATTTGAACTGCTCTGCTTTCAAAATTCAAAGCTTTGCATGACCAGCTTAAAGCGTTTTAGGTTTTGGTGCCTTATCTGTCCAGACTTTGTCCCAAGTGGGCTGCTAGCCATACTTCATGAGCGTAGTGAAAACTTGAGTTTCAGGTTTGAATTTTGAGTTATAATCTTCTTATAGAGAGCCTGATCTTTTTGCTGTCCTCATTACAGTTCATCTCTAATGGAATTTACAAAAAATATTTTTGAACCCTTAACCTTTTGTTCTTTTTTGCTACAAAATATTTCCATTAGAGATGGTTATTTAAATGCAAGGGCAAATTAAATAAGATGTGAACCCAGTACTTTTGACTAATCGTGGATTGCCAGGTTTTGGAAGGTCTAGGCTGTTCAATGTAAATCCTTGTAAATATAAGTGTTTCTGTCAGGATAGCCATTTTCTCCCATTAATGGATTTTATTTCTTTATTCACAGATCGAGAAGACCAGTCTATCCTGTGCACGTAAGTAAAATAATATATTTTAGAATATCTCAATATTACAATGTCTTTCTTTATTCAAAACTGATTCAAATTCTGATGGAATGGATATGCTACTGGAATAGAAGCTCTTGGCTTCTCTCTTGACTGGAGTTCAAGCTTCAGTAAGCTTGAACTCCAGTCTTAAATCTACTCTAGTAGTTTTACCTGTTGATAAAATACAAAGCAGGCATTAGCGTCGTAGGAAGTCTTTAATGCACAAACTTAGTTCTTTAAATTGACTTGCTGAACTTACAGATTTAAGAGTGAACAACTTACAGATTTAAGAGTGGTTGTAAAACTCTGTGTGTAGAGAGAAGAAAGGATTTTAAAAGGTTCCTAGAGGAAGCTGAAGAACTGAGAAAACTGAGGAACACAGAGCATCCTGGATATTTACTGAATTGCTTTTCATTTTCAGCTGTTGGTGGCTCACCACAACTTGCTAATTCAGTTGTCAATGCAGAAAAGTGTGATCTTTCATGTTTATGCTGCTGTTTTGTGCTGTTTGCATATACTGTAGGTAGGACAGAGCAGGTATGGTACCTCCCTGCTGGCAGTGGGCACCCCGGAGGCAGTGCACGGGGCGGGGTGTGTTGGCTGAGGGCTCAGCAGCACCGCGCGGGTCGGACCTTTCTGCAGTCCCAATATAATCCATTTAGGCAGTAGTGAAATGCCAGCTAAGCCAGCCTTGTTTTGAACTTTCTGATTTTTACTGTGTCCTGGCTTGCTGAAGGCCTCCTCCTTGAGTTTTGACCTGCCAGCGCTCAGGCACCACGAGTGTGGGGAGTTTAGCTGTTGTATCATGGGTCAGGCAGCGATTTTATTGCGATAAGCTTTGCTGTGGACAACTTACTACTCCACAAAATCCCATTGGTTTATCATTCCTTCCTTTTTTTCAAAATAGACTGTTGAATCAGACACAGATCTCCTATTTGACCTTCAGTTTTGACCATTTCTCCATTCTTCTGTTGCTACTTAGTTGGTTTTATTTACTTGAATGCCTTCAAGGATACTTTTGACACAATTTTGTGTTTGTTGTATTAGGCATCTTCCAGTTTTCCTGATCAAAGGTAGCATTTGATTCTGTGTAAATACTAATTATTGTTTGCAGAAGATAGTATACATATTATTTATAGCAGGTTCGTGTAGTGATGCTGTAGTCTGTCAAGTATTGTAAACACATGCAGTTCCAACCTGAACAGGTTTTAGGTTATCTGTGAAAATGTGACTACTGACTGAATATATATTCACACTACAGTTTTTAAAAAGCACTGCTACTGATCACCAGCCATACAGTTACTTGTGAGTGCCACTGCTGACTGGAAAAAAATTATCATCTAAGAAAAACTAATAATTATATACTGTATCTGGTACCCTAAGGGCTAAAATACCTCTAAACTCTGTTGTAACAAGATTTCATTACATGTAAGTATAGCAATCAAGAATCTGTCTAGTATTCATGTATGTATTCATACTGAGAAGAAATCTAAAATTACTGCACTGGTGAAATAAAAATTGACCATCACATTCTTCCCAGGGTGAAACATGTCATGATAATGAAGACTAATTTACAAGATGCATTTCCTCTTTCTATTCCTGTCCTTCAGTTTATTTTTCCATTAGTAAATCTTCAGATCTTCTTTTAACTTTGGAATATTAGGATTTTTAAGAAAGGGACTTTCTTTTGCAAATATATAGCTTTTTGTTCATTAAAAAACATTAAAGGATCCACTTCTGACAGCTATCAGATATTAAAATACTTTTTTTTTCACCTGGCCAGCTATGCTGGAAACATAAGACTGAAATGTCTTTCCCATTTTGAGGACAGTCACGGTACGTGATTCATCAAGATGTTTAGAATAACTGCTTTGTGTTGGTTGGGCATCATGAGCCATAGCTTAAAACAGTCCTCACACTTGTCTTTTAAACCAAAAAGATTAGTCAAGCTAAAACAAATGTACACAACTTTAACCACTACTGGTTTATCCTCCTTCTTGACCTTATTTGGAAGTACAGAAAGAAGAAAGTTCACTTGGCTTTCAGCTGGGCAGCTGTGAAGTAGAAGAAATTTGCATTATTGTATGGAATTGCTAAAAATTCTAAAAAAATATCTTTTTGCCTAAAATACATAACAACGACTGAAGACTTCATGGTGTTGATCAGCTGGGATCTTTTCTTTAAATAGCTAGAGAGTCAAACTTTCCAAGGCCTGGTACCTAAATTGTAAAGAATGTAACTGTAAGGATTCATATATAAGTAGTTGTGGGTGCTGCCAAAAACTCACTTATGTTTAGTGATGCTGCAGTGTAGACTCTTGCATTCTTCCACTCAGTGCTACCCATCTCCTACAAGTAACTTCTTGCTATTTACCTTATGGGAATTCAGCAAGATAGCCAAAATATTGGTCTCAAAATGCAAGGACAAATTGTGCACTTTATTTTTAAGTACTCTGTGCTGCGTGCTTTGTGCTACTTCTGCAAAGTTATTCCATTGTTAGTTGAGCTGACCAGGAAACCAAAGGGCCTGGTGGGATGCTGAGTACCTGGGACTCACCTGAAATGCTGCTGGGGGATAGGCAGGGGCATAGATCTGAGAACTAAGTGTGATTCCGTGTTTCTATGTATAAATATACCCATTCTCAGGACTTCACCCTCAGCTCATTGAACCTACCCTCATGTGGTTAAGTACTGTTTCCATTCTTTTTCAATCCCTACCCTTTGTATGATTAACTGTGGTATGTTTAAAAGGTTTCATCTGCCTTTTATGCTCATGGGTTTTAATGCTTCCTCAGAATTGCCAGTCTTTCCTAGATTTCATTATTTCCTCTACATTTTATTAATAACTACACACATACTGCCTTTGATCTACTCTCCTCTGTGCACACATCCTTTCTGCTGTTAGCTCTTTCCCATGGGCAGCATCACTGAACATCCTCTCTTGTCATTCCCTGCCAGTTGCTCTCTGCCACTTTACAGTCAGCCTTAAAACCCCACATCCTATCACACACATTTATAAGCTGCCTCTCTGGAACATGAGAAAACTTTATACCACAGTTGTGCTTACTAACTAATATATCTGTGGATGCATTATTATAACGTAACAACATAACATACCCTGGGCTGCATCAAAATAACTGTGGCCAGCAGGTCAAGGGAGGTGATTCTGCCCCTCTACTCTGCTCTGCTGAGCCCCCACATGGAGTACTGCATCCAGCTTTGGGGCCCCCAACATAAGAAGGACATGTTGGAGCAGGTCCAGAGGAGGCCACGAAGATGATCAGAGGGTTGGAGCACCTCTCCTATGAGGACAGGCTGAAAGAGTTAGAGTTGTTCATCCTATAGAGAAGGCTCCCGGGAGACCTTATTGCTGCCTTTCAGTACTTAAAGGGGGTATATAAGAAAGATGGGAACAAACTGGTGGTGAAACACTGGCACAGATTGCCCAGAGAGGTAGTAGATTCCCCATCCCTGGAAACATTCAAGGTCAGGTTGGACAGGGCTCTGAGCAACCTGATCTAGTTGGAGATGTCCCTGCTTATTGCAGGGGGTAGGACTATATAGCCTTTAAAGGTCCCTTCCAACCCAAACTATTCTATGATTCTATGATAACATAGCATATATATATAATAAACATACAATATATAATACTGCACTAAGGGTATGAAATCTAATTAATTCATATGCCTGAAAATTAAGGCCTCAAAGGAGACTTCTGACCTTTGTTTGATTTCTAAAGATACAAGTGGATTCTCCTGGAGTTTTCAAAACATTTTTACTAAAAATTCCACAGGTGCTTGTTTGCATAGCTAAGTACTCAAGTGTTTTAAAGATCTCCTCTTAAACCCGTCTGACCTTGGGGTTCTCATATTTTAGCCTCTTCCTGAAAAGAGTGGGTAGAATATTTTCTAGAAAGCAGATGTGCTAAGGGACTGGGCGCAGTTTTCAGTTAAACAAAAATCACCTTAAATTAATAAGGAAAAAAAATCTGATCAAAATTCTGAGTGTTTGGGGTAATGTGAGGCCTGTGAAAACAAATGCTTGTTAAACACTTGATTTGTACATATAATCACATACCTTTTCTTTACCTTTTACTTGTTTTATACATGCATTTAGTTTGAATAGCTTCTATAAAAACATATGGGAGCAGGGTGCTAATTTCACTTAATTTGATACATCAACAGACAAAACATTGGGTGAGGCAGTGACCATCCTGCCCTTTTCCCATTCCTCCTCTCTCTTGTTTTGGTTAAACTCTCCAGAGCCGCACTGGCTGCGGGACCTCAGCCTGCTTTCTCCCCTGACACATGTCAAGAAGCAGAGTCATCCAGAACATCCTCTGAACTGCAAAGACCCATTACTCAAAAGACTCCTCCACGAAAGAGCTGAACTCTTTTCTTTCCCAGCTCACTAAATCTCAAAGGCTGGAGCTGGCAAGCGTTGCTGCCTGGCCCTTGTCCCATACAGATATCTTGTGTAGCTTTAGACTTGGTGCCGAACCAGCTTTGTCTCTTTTGGGAATTTTTTTATAAGTAAACTAGTAGGATCAGTGGGCTGGCTTCTGAGAAGGGTCTCTAGTGGAGTACAACTCATCTAGGACAAAGATGTTCATTATCTTTGCACATCTTGTACCGCAGGATGAAGCCTGCCAAACCCTGATGTGATTTAGAGCACCTCATCAAGTGCTCTGTGCACAGAGGCTTCCTGCAGTGCCAGCAAAGCCAGATTAAGAGATGTGTGAACGGGCAATTTTTGTGGTTCATTGCTTACTGAAACAAACGCTGAAAATAAATTCTGCTGTTACTTTTTAGGTGTTTCCAAAAGTGGTATTAAGCTAAGCCCTAGATCATAATACTAATATAGAAATCTTTCAATTTTTCAACAAACAAGTACACTTTTAAAACTGATTTTTCCCAGTTATACCAAAATATACAAGAGTCCTAGCTACACCACAGGCTCACCCTACAATAGTGGGGCCAATTTGCTAGTCTCAGTTTATCCTAATTTGAAAACCTATTCTAACTGGGATAATTTTCATTTAAGGTGAAGAAATGGAGTCATGGAGGATTTAATAGCTCACATGGTACAAAAATTCTATTATAGCTGAGTACTATATATGTGAGCTTATCGGCTTTAAATCCTGTCCTGAGTTCCTAAAAGAATGCCCGGCAATAAATGAGGGAAGAATAAATTTAGACTATGCCACACAATGTGAGAGTGGTGTTTTTAACAGAGCAAGCCTGTAAGTCTAGTGGGTCCTTTTGCTCTGGGAAAGCCAAGGAGTTTCTTAGGAGCAAAACATACATGAGAAGTAGATAAAGGACTGTCGTTGGGCTGATCAGCACTGTGCAATGGGACCTGCTTTTGAGCTGGTTTTTGTGTTGCCCATCTGAGTTGGGTGCAAAGAGCAACACTGGCAGTAAATGTGCTGCCTCTTGGTATGGCAGACAAGAAGAATGATTTAAGATGCTTCAATTAAACATATGATCAGTCTACTCCCCAAAGATCATGATTAGGACAGTGGTAACAGTGTTCATATGGTGAACTCCCACTTTGAAACATAATGTAGGGGTAAAGACTGAGGAAAATAGGCACTCAGAAAAGAGGAGCAGATGCCTCCTGGGAGAAACCGTGTTGTGTATGGTCCATGCCAAAACTGCTGAAATATGCTAGCAAGGAAGAGACCCATCTTTAAAAATTCAGTCACTGAGCTCAAGAGAGCATGTGAATTTTAAAACAGCTGGGATTCCTCATATGACCTCAGAATGAAAGTTCTCTCTGCCACCCCAGAAATGATGGTACTTTGTGGCAGATGCAGAGAAAAGAAAGAGCATTACCAGTTCTTTTGCAGGTCAGTAGCTCTAGGAATAATTTTACCCACCTGTGAAGTGGACTAAGAGATTCACATGCTCTCCTCCTCCTGGGTCTTTCCCCTTGCTGGTTAAAGGCATTGCAGCTGATCTAGTCATTCCTCCTCATGAGTTAGTTTTAAAACACATAGTATTTTATCATTGAGATGAAATTTAGATGTTGTCATACAGCTGGAGTGTATCCTTCAGAGTTTGAGGGCTACTAAGGTTGTTTAATGGATATTTGTGCATCAGACCTGTCAATTGTCATGGACATTAAAAAATTATCTGATAGGTTAAAAAATTAGATGTATTCACCAGCTATGGACATTATTCTTCATTACTCACTGACCTTAGAGATTTTTTTCCTACTTGTAGCTGTCGAGATCCTGTCTGTTTTCCATTTCACGTTGAAGCACTTCCATTTCATGTTGAAGAACTTTTTACTGTCCACTTCAAAAGAAAGTTAAAACCTCATAGTCTTTCTGCAGAAAATAGGAAAACCCTCAGCCTGTGCAGAAGCAAAGAGTTAAGGATGAAAACACAGAACAAAATGTTAAGTAACTTAAGCATTACAGTATGGTAGGATAATTACAAGTAAAATGATGCCATATATGGTAATACTCACAGGGATTCAGGGGAAAGCCAAATGATGGGCACTGTTGCCCTGGGAGAAAGGAAATGCAATTCATGTAGCGATGAACTACAAATAACCTTTAATAAAATGGAGTAGTTCAAAGCCTGGGGTTTGTTTGAATAAAGTTTTTTTATTTTTTTTTTTCCAAAGAAACAAAGTTGTAAGGTAGATTTATTTGAAAACTTTGTATGCATATGTCTTCAAATTGGTGTGCTTGGTTTGGAATTGTTCCCAGGACACTTAATTTTTATCAATAAAACATGGAAATGTTTTAGTACTGAAGCCCAGGCAGAGATGGATCCAGCCTCTAAACTGTGTAAATTAACCCATGTCTTCTGAAAAGGAACATATTCATCTCAATTATTTCTGGTAAAAACTCTAAAGCCAGAAGAAACACTTCTCATCATATCGTACCTCAGGCAGGAATTGTTTCTAGTTTCCTAAGGTTTACATCAATGTCATCCTATCTTGAAAGTTCTGCCCAGCACTTACTCATAGTTTTTATGTCCATTTATCGCTGGTCCCTTGGTAGGGAAAATTAACTCCTGTATTTCCTAATTAGGAAATGAAGCAGAACTGCAATGGATCCAGCTAAATAGTTTCAGCCTCAAAAGAGTTGACAAATATCCATGGGATTTTTGAATGTATTGTTCTTTTTGTTTTTAAATCCATTCTAGTTCAAAGACAAAGAGTTTGGATTTAGACTGTTGCCGTCCTCACAGCAATAGCTTGATACAGTTGAAAACACTAGTTTATTACACCCGCTTTAATGTCCTTCTTCATTGCTGAGACAGAACAGTATAAAAACATTTTTGTGTATATAATCATCAAAGCCAAAGGTATCCAGAAGACATGAGATGATGTAATGTGACACTTAAAGAGGGAAAAGTAGGCTGGAAATGTTCTTCTGAGAAAAGAGAGTGTAAATCTGGCCCTTATACCTGTACTTTGAAAATCAGTATTTTACTTTAAGAGAGGGTTTAAGACTAGTAAATAAACTTAACCCTGGAAGTCCTCTGGGAGGTGAAAAGTTACCACTGTCTTCCTGTTACCCACGGGACACTGATGGAGCACAGCCAGGATGCCATTTCTGCTGGTGAGACATCTCCCCACACAGATGTCCATTACTACCCGGTCAGCAGGGACACCTCGGGCAGTCCCAGCTCTGCTCCCACTGAATTCAAGGAGTGTTTCAACAGGGAGTTCTGATGAGGCAGGATCATTCGCTTATTCTCCAGCACTGATAAAAGCTGCTAGTCTACTTTAATGCCAGAGTTTCAGAAGATAAAAGTATTGTATTATGCTGATGTTTTTGCTTAGTGCTGTACCACATTATAGTTAATGTTGTATTTTTTGGTCTTAAAATACAAACAGGCTCCCTGCCAGCTCCACTTCTCATAAATGTTAGGAGGCTGCCAAAGCAAGATGAACTGCCGTTCAAAAATGCATCATGTTTTAGAATTGCCTTAAATGGCCCAATGTCCAGTCAAAATACTAACGGAGACAGAGATACAGCTCTGATAACGCGTTCTTTGCATGGTGAAGTCAGGTGGACTTGGAGAGAGAGTGTTCTGGGGCAAATAATAACTGACCCAGGCAGTTTCCAATCCTGTTTTTGTACACGACAAACATCACACGGCAGAAGGAGTCCACTAGTTACCTACCTTCTTTTGTGTTATTTTCTTTCCCCTCAGAGGTGAATCTGGTGCTGGCAAGACAGAAAACACCAAAAAGGTCATTCAGTACCTGGCTGTTGTTGCTTCATCACATAAGGGCAAAAAGGACACCAGCATCACTGTAAGTGAACTCTTCTGTATTCAACTCTTTTTCAAGCCTGTCAGGACTGTACTGAGCTGACTGCTAACAGCAAGTCAACGTCGGTGGCTTGCCAAACAGTCGACATATTAAGAGTACAGAATTACATCACAGCTCTATGTTTATGGAAAAAAAACTTTTGTTTGACACCCCCTTAGGCATCAAATCAGAATGTACTTTGCTAGAAGAGAAATATTCATAGTTTTCCATATGCATAGCACCTATTTATATCCTACAGTGAAGGCCTTGAAGTCTACAAGTGCTTGGGTCCTTATTTTACCCTTGGCCCCTGGCAACTAAGAAGTTTGGGAAAGTCTTTAGCACGTTGTACAACTGCATCACAAAAATGTATACCAGCATTTAAACTTCCAAAGTTTTGATTGGCCTTACTAACTAGCAAAGAGTCCCAGTATAAAACTTGTCTTTTCTTTTTACTCTTCTGTCAGAGAGAACAATTTTGAAAGGCACAATTTTTTTAACATACTTTGCTCCTTCAAAATCTGCGATAGCCTTGCCTTAGTGACTTAAGTTTGTTTTTTTGCTCTGAACCATAATATGAGCTTATACCTTCCAGTTCCCAGGGATAATTAGTGTTGCTGAGGCTCTCAACTGTCTTTGTCGTTTTCAGTGATGCAACTCCAGGTCCTAAATAATTTCCAGTCTTTGGAATGTTATTCAAAATTCTGAAAAAAAAAAAAAAGAAAAAGTAGCAATTCACTTTTATGAAAAAACAGGCTTAATTCAGGAAGACATTTCAATGTGTCCCAAATGCAAGACTGGGTCCAAAATAAGCAATTAGTAGGGTAGTGGGAAATTAAATAAAAATCTCATGACCACACCTGTGCTGGGTCTTGCAGCTGCCCCTGCCTACCCTGTACGATGGCAGACACAGGACTCCAGAGCACAGGGTGCACAGCTTGGCCTCTTCCACCATAAATAATTGTTGTTTATGTACAGCAGACTCTGCTTTGGGGCAGGGGAGGGAGCAGATGTCCCTTTGGGTAGTATTTTCTAGGTATTTAATCTGTGATTAAATTTAGTGGAAACAGTCCAAGACTAAAGGCATCGTTTTCCTTTTTTGAATGTTTATGCATTACTTCTTCCTACTGGGTCCCTGCTCACTCGCTGGGGGAAACAAACTTGTGGTTTCAAGGCCATCCCTAATAGGCATGTAACTGCGGTTACGGCTGGCTCCTCCAGGGAATTACATGACTCTCAGCATCAACCTGGCCCTGAGACTGACCTGAAGGCAAATATCCACCAGATATGGGAGATGAGAGAAAGTCTAAGTTGTTCTATAACATGCTAACAAATAGTAATTCAGTGACTGGGACTGCTCACACTGCGATTTCAGTCATTAAAAGATAATGCATAGCAAAATGCCTCCGTTGCACCAGAGAAGAACTAGGAATTTACCATATAAATACCTGTCCTTGTCTGGTCCGGGGACACCTGGGACGGGATCCGAATCCCATCCTTTTGCTTCAGGGTTGTTTTTTTTTCCTTCAGTTAAAATATGTTAGTTGCATTTGTACTCTTGGTATGTCTGCAATAGATTGTTTGTATTTGTGTTCCTGGTTTATTTGCATGGAAACTATGTATTGGTTATTTTAATACAGGAAAAACAATAAAAATGTCTGTGTAATGGAAATGATACTGACACTTGTTTTATACCACATTATTCAATACAGCAAGGTCCATCTTTTTCTTACGTGAGTAACTTAGACTGTTTGATGTGTGTTTAAGGCACCGAGTGTAGATCTGCATGCTATTGTTGCACCTCAAAAATTTAAGAGAGATTTTGTTGAAATATGTTGTATGATCTGATAAAAAGCAACAATAGCACCAAATGCTCTCACAAATCAACCCCAACTGTGTCAGGCTCCATGGTAAAGAATGAGGTCTGACACAGGCAGGGTCATCTTTCAAATATCACTCTCTTCTATATGTGTGTGTTCAAATTGCCATAGTTTGAATGGAATTTCCCACGATCCTGAAAGAGCCACTCAGCCTGAAACTGAGCTCTGTGACTTCTGAATGAAAATACCCAAATGCTTTCTGTGCTTCAGGTTGAACTTTTTAGGACTGTTGTGAAATAATTCCTAAACCTCACAGTGTTTGATTGATTTGGTTGGCTGCATGCTTTCCATTTGATATTGCTTTCAATTTTGTGTTTTCATGTAACTGTTGAGAATTGTTCACATCTGCAAAAGTTAGCATGTTCTTAGCTTGCTGCTATGATGTGTAACAGAGCGATTCCCACTGCAGTGTGTCTGCAGGTGTGTTACAGCAGTTTCTTACAGCCCTCCTAGGCCCTCCTGTATTGTGGTGTGCCATACCGCTATACCCATGCTTTTGGGAATACAGGCAGATTTGCTGGCATATTCTTTTTGGGGGTTTGGAATTTATTTTTTTTATGGGATCTTTTTTTCTCCCATTCTTACTGCTACCTCTCAGACTTCGGCTATGACAAAGGGCAACATGTTGCCTCTTAGTTAATTTAATACTTAATTTGACGGGTTTTCTTCAAAAAATCTTAATTCATTACTGGTGTAGGCAACTCTGTAGTTGTACCCTTAGTGTACTTACAGCTGCGTACAATGCTGTTAATTTGTAGCCACAGTTTTATACCTCAAGTTTATGGCATAGTTCAGTTCTCACTAGAAGCAGGTGGTGCCTGTCTCAGTTTAGCAGACAAGACTCTATTTTAGCTGTCACCATCTGATGTCAACAACACACTACACCTATCATGGAGATTTTAAGTCTACAGAGTATAACTGGAAAGAGTTGCTTAGTACAGAGAAGCTTCGGAGACTTTTAGGAATTCATTACTTATTCTAGGACTCCTATATTAGCTTTTTTGTAAATCTTCCTTCCCTCTTCCTTCAACTCTTAGGTAGTAAGTTTAGGGAGATTTTTGGTGTTTTTTCTTTTTTTCTTTTTTTTTTTTTTTCCAAAATTCATTCTTGATACATACCTTAGTACTTAAAAGATTGATGCTTTCAGAAAAATGCTTATTCTCCCATCTCACAACCATGCAGTTAAGTTTAGCTATTTGTTAATAATCTGTTACTTTTTACTGATATTTTTGAGGCAGCTCTCACCATTGCCACATAAATTACAAGACATTCAGGAATTGCATTTAGAAAAAGGTTACCAGTTTTGCACGCTAATTGGGAAGCACTTTCATTTTCAAAATTATTTCCCCTAAATACCTAATTTAGGTAAAACCTTTTTTTTTTTTTACGTTTTAAAACCAAAAAACCTAAATATTGGGTTATTTTCTAACTAAAATTATTTAAATTATATAATATTATCTGTCAAGGACTTTTTCCTTTTCAGGGTGAGTTATTTGAAGTAATGCATATTACTGCAGAGTATTCCTCAAAGAATAGGACAAGAAGCAAATGTGAAAGTGGGTGACCTCATAGGATAGAGCTGAATGAGAAGTTCAAAAAAGATGTATTCATAAGCACAGGTTTTTTTCAACTTCATTGATTTATTTAGAAATAGGAATATTAAATGCATGGTTGTTTCATTGCATGATTTGTTTCATTAGCAATTGCCAATCACGGTTAACAATATAATACAAAGTTTGTGTGTTTGCATGAGAATTCATTATTTTAGTTTGAAATAAATCAATGCATGTCCGTATTTAACCTGAATAGCCTTGCATGGGTCATTATTAATAGACTCGATGAAATCTGCTTTGTAGCTTTGTGCTGCATTACATTAAAAAGATTCTCGGCAAGTTATTCTAATTACGTCGTCATTTGCTAGCAAAGGATCTCAATAAACTAACTTGAAAAAGACATGCTAGAGGTTTCTTTAAGAATATCCCTTCTAAAAATGATATTAAACTGGAAAAAAAATATTTGACATTGAATGACCCTTTTTTTAAGAAGGGCCAGTCATGATGCTAAACAAATTAATAGACTTATCTGTCACAGGCAACATGGCTGGAAAAGGGTCATGTATACAGGACAGCAGTCAACTGCACAAATATAAACACAAAGATTAACAGAGAATGAAAACAAATCCACATGAAGTTCAGTATTCAGCAAAAGAAAGTTAGAGGCTCAAATTATCTTTCACATTTTTCTCCAGTGTACGTTTGTTGGTTTTAATTAAGTAATTATGAAGTTTAGGGTTAACTGCATCTGAATGAATTCTAGGGTGAGCTGGAAAAACAGCTTCTACAGGCAAACCCTATTCTTGAAGCTTTTGGAAATGCCAAAACCGTGAAGAACGACAACTCCTCCAGATTTGTAAGTAGGAGAAATCCAGTTGGGTCTATGTGGGAGGGAGGCACAGCACCTTTAGAACACAATGTACAGACAGCAGCTTTCATCACTGCTTCTCTCTAAAGAGCATCTTAAAAGGAATCCCTTAAAAACAGTTTAGAATTCCTCTCTGAAATAGGAATTTGGCCTTATGGAAGATTAAATATCAAGCTCAAACTTGACAGTACCATTGTCCTCTTACAATTTAGCAGACCACAAGTGGCCATCCAGAGTCAATTTCTGCTCTGGGATGTAACCATCTTATGAATATTTGCAAAGAAGATCTCTACTTTCTTTTTCTTTGCATCCCTGTTGAGCATATACCTCATAAGGTATGACTGTTACTTCACAGGAGTGGATAATATATATTAAATTAAAAACTACAGGAGAAAAAGAAAAAGCAGTCATACAGATTCAAGTTACAATTATGCAGATGAGCCTTAGCAGAGGGAGCTATGCAGATCCAATGCTATTTGCTACTGAACCTGTGGAAATCAAAGTAGAAAATAGTTGTCATATCCCTAGCTTCCAAAGCCTGGTCCTGAAGGGAGGACCTTTTCCCCCTCTAAGCGCCTGAACAAAATGTGGGGGCAAATCTTCGCAGAAGGAATATCAGAAAAGTTCACTTCCTTTTAGGCTGTCCCAGCAGGACAGAATCAAGCACGTTATTCTTAAGATGATGATGTACATATCCTGTTAATAGGTTAAATACTAATGTTGGAAAACCTGGCATAACATGAAAGAACACCCCAATCTAGATCCTCTTTTCATTCACAGGGCAAATTCATCCGCATCAACTTTGATGTGACAGGCTACATTGTCGGAGCAAACATTGAGACCTGTATCCTTTTCAGTGAGCTGCACTGGAAGCTAACTAGGGTGAGCAGAAGGAAGTAAGATAAACAAGCTCCATTGCATGTCTAAGAAAGGCAAATATTGCTGAGGTTGGTATAAACAAAGATGGAGGGAAGTGGCTCCATTTATGCCGATACCAGCTACTTGGTTTGTCTTACTCTCATGTTTACATTGTCAGGTCTGTTTTCTCAGCTATAGGAAAGTGTACGACTCCCCATATACAGCTTCAGAAAATGGAAATACCATACCTAAGCAGGACACTTTAAAAGCAGAGTCCAAATAATACAGTAATGGGAAAAGATTTTGTGATTAAGATTGCATATGATCTTGAGAGCTATATGGTCGCTTTGTTTTGTATCAGTATGATCCTGCATGGGTGGGTCCCTGTGGTCTACATTACCAGCAGCATAAAAAGTTTTGAAACTTCACTGTTTCTTACTGGCGCTGCGACAGGCACTTTGAAAATACACTGAATACAGTTTATCCAGGAACTTGGAGAGTGCTTCCCAGTTTTCATGTCCAGGTTTGGCACTTTGTCCCAGTCCCAGCTGCATGTTGGGACGAAGTCCAGACGTTTGGTACAATCTCACCCTCAGCCCTGTAAGGGAAGGGCCCTGAGCCTTGCAAACTAAATGTGGCTGCACGTGCCCTGCTGTTCAGGTACAGCAGAGGTCACCGATGTTGTGCTGGGATAGAGGCATTCCAAGGAAAAACATTGAGAATAACTTGTTAAGGGAGAAGTCTATACGATACCTTTCGTATGACAGCTTTCTAGTTCATGTCTGGAGGATTGAAGGGTCATTATAATAAAAGTAATATACCTTTCCCTTTCACCTCTCTAAAGACTTTATCTCGATAAAGACAAGAGAGACAGGAAAAGTCAAAGAACATGGTGCAGTCAGGAGAGCTGTCATAGAGTCCATTCAGTTCCTCTCCTTTTGTCAAACCAAAGGACAAACCTGCAGTTGCCATAATCTCTGGATATTTTGTTAAACTGCCATGGCCAGAAATTACATGTTCTGGAAACTCACTCAACTGAAATGAATAATTTTGCCCCATCAAGTGCTAAATATTTCCAGAGAACTTGTCTGTTCTGGATGTTAAAGACAGCCCTGCTGTTTTAAGTGATGCACACAGAGCAGTGAACTGTATATCAATAAGCTCAACGTATATTTTTCAGGAAAAAACTACAGATGTTTTGGAGAAATTCAGCTTAACCTGACATTGCTTGCCAAGTACTGTTGCCTCTTCCCTTGGTTATGTTTACGCAACAGTGTGTTTTAATGAACAAATTAATACGTAGCTAGATTACTCAGTGCTGCAGTGCCCAACTTCGCATAGAGAAGGAGCTGCTTGCTCCAATAAATGAGAAAGAAAGATGCAGCTATAAAGAAGGCCCTTATCTCTTGGGTATAGCATCAAACAACAAACAGTTTATCCTTCTGCTCTTATTTTGACAAGTGATCTTTAGAAAAAATCAGGTTTAAATTTTTTTGGTCTTAACTGAAGTTTCATTCATGACACAATTAAGGAAGGAATACAATATGTTATTGATTTTTTCTTTAACACACTTGACAAACAGATTTGCTTGAAAAATCCCGTGCTATTCGTCAGGCTAAGGATGAACGAACGTTTCATATCTTTTACTATTTGATTGCTGGAGCTTCTGAACAAATGAGAAGTAAGTTACTTGCTAATGATTCTTAGATTTCTTTCAGCAGTCTGAGCAATGGCTTAAGTAATGTATCTTAACTTCTTTAATTGTATTTAGATAAAGGATTGAACGACATAAACAGCTCTTTAGCTCAAGAAAATAATTTTCTCAAGGGAATTATAAGAAAGATTCAATTGATGTCCACCAGTTTGAGCTAGTTTGTTTGCAGTTTACAGGATGTTTCAATTTACAGGACATGTAAGCCCATTCAGATCTCATTTGGAACAATTTCAAGAAGAAATTGATAACTCTGTATTTTCCCCTGTTTTTTTATGCTCATTACCTAAAAATCTGTTGTTGGCCACAGTATGTGGCTGAAGAGTCTTTTGGTCTGACCCACTATGGCTGTTACCTGGTTCCATTCTTATGATTACCTGATATGAATCCCCACAGAGAGAGGTGTAATTCTGAGTAGGTTACACATGGCATTAAATGAAAGACTTTTGGGAAGAATGTTTCAGACTTCGGTCCATAAGATGCAAAATTTCACTGAGGGGCAGAGACGTGCCCCAGCTACTAATAAAACGGGAAACTTAACACAATAAAGCTTGCTGAATAGTTATTTTGAAAATGTCTGTGCCTCATGAAACCCTGAATTCCTCTACAAGTGGAGTCTTCCTTTGGTAAAAACACTGTGGTTTTACCGGCTGTTCATTGGGAGAGCTTATGAACAAGAGCATGAAGTTGATGCACTGAAGTAAAACTTTTCTTCTTTGCTTTTTAGATGATCTGTTGCTGGAAGGCTTCAACAATTATACCTTTCTATCTAATGGCCACGTGCCTATTCCTGCTCAACAAGATGACGAGATGTTCCAGGAGACTTTGGAAGCCATGAAAATTATGGGCTTTAACGAGGAGGAACAGATAGGTGAGAATTGTTAGCAAGATTGTATTCAAGGTATAAATCTTCAAGTGACACTTTATAGAGATGGAAGTACACAGACGGTAATTCTGTCCAGGATAACGACTTTGCAAAAAATGTATATGAAGTTACGTACTCAATTCATATAAAAAAATTAAGATTATTTAGATTTTATGTCCATGTTTCTCTGGAGATGTGTGATCTCGCACGAACCACCAGCTGGGGGATTCTAAATGCACCCATGCGATTTAACCTCTTTGCCTCTTACCAACTGTTACCTAGCTATTGCTTTTAAGAAGTGCACTGTGAATTAGTGCCCATAGATTTGCCTCCTTCTCAGGGCATATTAGATTAATTAAACCACAGACTTCTCATGAAAAGAGAATTAAGATTCTCTCATAAGGCTAAATTTTGCAAGTACAGATTTGTTTCTACCTTACCTTAAGAATAATATGGGAAGTCAGTTCTGTGAGAGACACAAGCTCAAGGCAGGATCTAAAAGCAGGATCAAGATCACGTAACAGAAGCAGCATGGTCAGAGCCAGTAACAACAAGCAACTGAACTGGTGGCAGTACAGCGCCTGAAGACAACATAAACCAGCAGGAGCAGTCGAGGGGGAGGACAACAGGGGCTGAGAACAGGCTGGTAGTGAAGGCACTGAAACTGCTGCCATAGATCTGTGACACCACACACTACAGCCTCCTTGGAAGCATCGCCACCTTTTGTATTAAACAGGGTGATGCTTCAGGAAGTCTTGTGAGTATTAGGGTGACTGTTCCTGCCTTGCGAGGAGATCTAATTATGATCTACTGCTTTTAGGTTGTTGTTAGAAAAGTTCTACTTAAAAAATTACTATAGTGGCCTACCTTTTCCCGTTGCCTCAGTGGGTACCAGTGGGAGCAGCTGAATCCAGCAATGAAAACTCTTTGCAAACCACCTCCCTTCAAAGGTTTAAACTGGCAGCACTTGTTGGAAACACAGTGGAAAAAAAAATATTGAAGGATCACCACCTATATTGGAAAATAGAGTGTATATCATCAAAGAGAAATTAGCTCTATGATGCACAGAACAAGTGGTGATGCACAGGGCAGCTCTATACAGTAATTTAAACACGGATCAAATAAAACAATTATCATAATATTTTGCTGTCCATCTCAATGAAGAATTGCAAGGCTTTTTCTTTTAAGTCTTACAAATTCTGGAGACCTGTTCTAGAAGGTACATGACATGTGCTCCTGACCCATTTGAATTCCACAGCATCAGTGCAGTTATCAGCATGCAAAAGTACTGCGACACATGGTGTTTTGAAATGTAATTTGTGTTTATGAACAGGAATATTTCTCACTAGAAGAACGCCATACATACCCAGAACAGACTACTGAATTCAAGCCAACTCTAACAACAGTAATGACCATTTAAAGCCATTTTTTCATAGCTTCCCAACAGTGAACATGAAAATGTTGCAAAATATTTTGATTTAATTTTGGAAGAAATGGAACAGGCTGAAATAGCTCATATTTGTATTCACCGATTCAGAGAAAAGAGAAAATAAAGAGAAATAAATAAAGAGAAATAAAACCAAAGAGCAGGAACCAACAACTAAACTATCTTGAAAATGTGGGCTTGCTCTATCTGCATAGCTTTTACCTCTCCCTGTTCCTGGGAGTGTGCAGGGATCCAGCTGGTGCATGCCAGTGTGTATTGCCCATGGATGTAAATTGCCATGCCCCAAGTGACACCTGGTGGCAGAAACAGTGTCATCCCATTCCTTGGACCTTGGATCAGCTATGGCAGCCGGGAGCATCCCAACCCCGCACCAGTGATTGAGGGATGCTGAAAAAAAATGTCTTGCCTTGCAGGACAGCAGTGCAAATCCCAGCCTTGGTAAATTCAGATGGTGTTATTGATGAAGGCTGGTTCATTTTCCTGCCAGGGCACATGTATTGGTGTTGACAGCAGCATTCTCCATTGCAACCGAGGTCATTGTATTGTTGTCTGAACCAATATGAATGAATCTTTGTTATTGCAGAGAATGGGGCTTTCAAAATATGTCCATTTTGTTCCTCATTTATATTATCTGTTTCTCTTACAGCTGTACTGAGGGTTGTTTCATCTGTCCTACAACTGGGTAACATTGTCTTCAAGAAGGAGAGAAACACCGATCAAGCTTCTATGCCAGATAATACCGGTATGATTTGCCACTTAAAAAATTTAGTTAACATTAAAAAAAAAAAAAAAGAAGCTGACTAAGCACTCTTTATTGGTACTTTTTATTTAATTGTTATTGCATATATACTTCACAGTCTTTAAAAGAGATAACATACTTAAAATAGGCTCAATTATCAATACCTTTTCTAGTAAATCTAGTAACCTTGAATCCGTAAGTTGTTGAACAGTGAATTTGCTGCTTGGATAATGAATAATACTTTTATGGCAAGAGGCATCTCTTGCATGTACAATAGAGGAGCTTTTAAAGGAAGATGATGAACTTCACATACTTGCTGAGCTGCCCATATTCACACTTACTGGCCTGCTAAGAGAAAATCCATTCTGAAATAAAACCTTATTCTATTATTCTAGCTGCACAAAAAGTGTGTCACCTGATGGGGATTAACGTGACAGATTTCACAAGATCTATTCTAACCCCAAGGATCAAAGTAGGACGAGACGTTGTTCAGAAAGCTCAGACCAAAGAGCAGGTATCTACTTGCCATCTGCTCAGCTTTCCTGAAACTATTCTCCTTTCTTCTTTCTTTCTTACATCTTGTCTAAAGGAAAATGTCAGTTTTCTGTCTTATTATGTCTACAGAAATTAGCAGCTAATTAGGTTTCGTCTTTCACTTATAATTTTCTCTTCTTTTTTTCAGGCTGACTTTGCCATAGAGGCTTTGGCCAAGGCACAATTTGAACGTCTTTTCCGCTGGATTCTGGCTCGTGTGAACAAAGCTCTTGATAAAACAAAACGACAAGGTGCTTCCTTCTTGGGGATCCTTGATATTGCTGGATTTGAGATTTTTGAGGTACGTACTGCGGGACACAAACTGGCTAAACTCATTATCATGCGGTGGTTTGGATATAACCACAAAAACAATTTGGTTCTTTCAAGCTGACCAGCAGCCTATGGCCAATATGACCCCCAGGCCTACACCTGGTTGCTTGCTTTTCCCTTGGGCAGGAAGGGCTGGAGGCTGGCAGGGCTGGGCCTCTGCGGGGCTCAGTGTTTAAAGCCAGGGTCTGCTTTTTATGGTTTATTGAACAGGTCCCAATACAAAGATTTACCACTTGGGAACTTACTGTAAATTTTCAAGACCTTCTATTGTAAAAATAGGGATTTTTGTATTTGATTTATTGTAATATGTAAAAAGACATAGAAAATTTCACCTTGGCATTTAAGTTCCCTTGTGAAGGTCCCTTTCTAACATTAGGAATTCACTTTTTTCTCCTTCACAGATCAATTCATTTGAGCAGCTGTGCATCAATTACACTAATGAGAAACTTCAGCAGCTTTTCAACCACACAATGTTTATATTGGAGCAAGAGGAATACCAGCGAGAGGGCATTGAATGGAATTTCATTGACTTTGGCCTTGACCTGCAACCTTGTATTGAGCTGATTGAAAGACCAGTAAGATTACATCTCTATGGGTGGGATACTACATAGGTATCCCATGGGGTCACATCAGGGTCACTTATGTATCAGTGCATTAAGGGAGCTATCTAAGGTATTTCAGATTTGGGATGATTTGTAACATCAGGGATAAAGAAGGTGGTGCTCTTTCTTTGTCTCTGCCTGCGATGATACTGATCTGATATTGCTCACATTGCAGACCAACCCTCCAGGTGTCCTGGCTCTGCTGGATGAAGAGTGCTGGTTCCCCAAAGCTACTGACACATCCTTTGTGGAGAAACTATGTCAAGAACAAGGCAACCATCCCAAATTCCAGAAGCCCAAGCAACTGAAGGATAAAACTGAGTTCTGTATAATGCACTACGCAGGAAAGGTACTGGACAGATTGAGCTATTTTGACTTAGGGAACATTGATCCTTTCATGCCCAATTCGTAAAAAAGAAACAGCCTAGTACCCAGACAGCTTCAATCATATAATGTATGTATTAAGTGCTTTAATTACATAACATACAAAATAAGATTTGCAAAACTGTCATGGTTGTGCCAAGCTTACATGAAAACAAAAATAACCAGCACAGGGTTACTGAAAATCCAATTCAGATTCCTTTCTAGCAAGCAGAATTTTTAAACGCAGGACAGGTGCCCTGCCATGGATATGTCTGCCAAAAGGCTTTTCAGATGCTTGTACATGTAAGAATAAACACTGAAATCAGCTCTCAAACTCAAAAGCATTTCATGTTATTATTATTTGAACAATTTTGTGTTAATACAGTGCCCTGAGCTCTTGGACACTCATGAGCTCTTTATCAAGAACATATTTTTGACGTAGCACTCTTTCCTGCAGGTTACCTACAACGCTACTGCCTGGCTAACAAAGAACATGGATCCACTAAATGACAATGTGACTTCTCTGCTGAACCAGTCTTCAGACAAATTTGTAGCAGACCTTTGGAAAGATGGTATGAATAACAACTCTAAATCAGTAATGTGGTTTAAAGGGAGAAACTTTTACTAGAACTTTTTGACAGCTGTCCTTTTCTGGCAGGACACAAGTGTGAAAGTGCTAAGCATAGAAGAGATTAAACTAAGAAATAAGAATAATCTGTTCTCTAAAGGCATATTCACAGAAAGAATCATTAGATAGCTTTAAGCACAATCAAAACGTTTCCTTACTTGATATTATTCAGGAACAGAATAAAAATTATTCATTATGCTGTTATAATATTGCCGAATATGTGATATTGTAGACCTCATTAAATACAGGTTATTGCTGGGTTTTATGAACGACTTACCTCATGCACTCATCTCCCAAAAGTCCTGCACAGTTCTCTCCAGAGATGTATAATCTCAACTAAACTCCATCAGAAGAATGTCTGTATTCATATAAAACACTGTTTTTAAAAAGTTTATGTGGATCAGTAACATATATATTACAGTATAAATATTTAATAATTATGCACACAAAACATCAGCAAGGTGGTTTTGGATTATCAAATAATTGAGGGAGATTATTAGCTAGACTGAGAACCACTGAGTCACAAATTGGGGTCAAGAGATGTTGCTGTTCCTTGTTCTGACATCAACCTGTTAATTGGATATGTTGCAGCAGGACTTTCCTTTTCAGAGCAAACATAAAATAAAATATATTCTGTGTATTCAGTTGCTCCATTCTGTCACTAATTAATAAAGAGCCTTATTTTCATGTTTGACAGAAGTAGACTATTTACCCAGAAGGCTCTTCTAGTACTTTGGTTAGTACGCTTCTACTGCATCAAAAATATATTGGTCTTCTTTGGGAAGTTGCAGTTTAACAACGCCAGTGACAGGTGTAATGTGAGGTGAGGACAGTTTAAATAAGCAGTTCCATTCATACTTTCTTCTGTATTTCAGTGGACCGTATCGTTGGGCTGGACCAGATGGCCAAGATGACTGAAAGCTCACTCCCTAGTTCTTCAAAAACCAAGAAAGGCATGTTCCGTACTGTCGGCCAACTCTATAAGGAGCAGCTGACCAAGCTGATGACCACCTTAAGGAATACCAATCCCAACTTTGTCCGCTGTATCATTCCAAATCATGAAAAGAGGGTAAATGTCTAATGCTCAATTTTCATACTCATGGCACATTATTCATGTTGAGCTGCTCACTGTATCAGCACATCACAGAGCTGAATAATGTCTTGAAACATAGACATGTAACTGGTAACATTTGTACTATGCTAAAAGTACTTTCTGCTCCCTTTTCAGGCTGGCAAACTCGATGCCCATTTAGTGCTGGAGCAGTTGCGTTGCAATGGTGTCTTGGAAGGCATTCGTATCTGCCGGCAGGGATTCCCCAACAGGATTGTCTTCCAGGAGTTCCGTCAGCGGTAAGAATCCCTCACTTGGTCCTAGCTCTGGGTTTAATAGTGGTGTAATGTGTGTTTGTCTGTACAAAATATTCTGATGTGTTTCAACCTCCCTAACATCAATGTCTTTTGGCAGATATGAAATTCTTGCTGCAAATGCTATTCCTAAAGGATTCATGGATGGGAAGCAGGCTTGCATACTGATGGTAAGGAAAGCATTTTTGATCCTAGTGATAATCAGGTCTATACTTCTTATACAAATGCTATTGAGAGTGAACAGAAATGAGAAGTAATTTTTAATACCCTAAACCTCAGCACTGGAGTTAACAAATATCCCTCTTTTCCTCCAGATCAAAGCATTAGAACTTGATCCCAACTTGTACAGAATTGGGCAGAGTAAAATCTTCTTCAGAACTGGTGTTCTGGCTCACCTGGAAGAGGAGAGAGACCTGAAGATCACAGATGTCATTATCGCCTTCCAGGCTCAGTGCCGAGGCTACCTAGCAAGAAAGTAAGAATATTTACTAACAAAAGGAATGTCTTCTGCAGCAGAGTATTTACAGTAGCCTGTAGCTTATTATCAGCTATTATTTGTATTGCATTAGAACTCAACTTGTCTCCAATGAAGGACACACTTCCTCCCCAGAAGAGGCTTATTAGTATAATTACAGGGAAGCAATTACATTGGGAAGCTACTTACACCCTCTGTACTATAAGCTAATGCAATGACTCCCCATTTAAACGTGTTTGTACAAAAGGTAGAAGGAGCTTCCTAGCCTGTACTATTACAATTAACAGCACCACTGGCATTGTAAAACATAAAATGATTTCTTACATAGCTTGGGCATGAAACACTGATCATCCAGAATGATGTCAGTTAATGTACATCACAAAACTTTTAACAATAATGTCCTTTTTCTGCATACTACCAAGGCTTTCAAATTGCTGAACAAATAAATTTAAATATAAATAGGTTTCAAGAATGATGATCAATGAAAGTTCTGAGTGCCCCTGTACTCTAGAAAGATGTTCATACCCAGAACTAGATCTATACTTTGTGGTCTGCTCCTACCTGTGGAGTGCAAACAGCTAAAAACCAGAAGACTAAGTAAAATACCAGAAAGCTAAACAGAGTTATCACCTTTCCTCAAGAAAGTATAGGCACTGTTTAAGTGAAAAAAGAGTATGTGCCAGACTTCTCCAACCACGTGGCTTATCAGCAGTCTTGTGCCAGAGTTTGCTTAATGTGTATACCTTGCAGACACCTTGTATTCTAAGACTGAACCAATTTGCTTTATATTTTTAATTGCAGAGCCTTTGCCAAGAGACAGCAGCAGCTGACTGCAATGAAGGTGATCCAAAGAAATTGTGCTGCTTACCTGAAGCTGAGGAACTGGCAGTGGTGGAGACTGTTCACTAAAGTGAGTGACTTCTATCGGTGAATGTCTCCTCTTCTTTCTGAAAGAAATGAAATGTACAAGATACCAAAGCATATCACGTCAGGCACACTCCTTGTTCCAAAGTCCATTGCAGCTGATGGCAAAAGCCTCATTAGCTTCACAAAATTTTGGGTTAAAGTTATTCTAGATGTAATGCCATTAGCATAGAAGAAAACAAACTCGTTAAGCAGAGATTCATAAAAGATTTTGCATGTTTGGGGACTTTTTTTAATTGCCAAAAATGAAATAATTTCACATGGGTGGATAATGAGAAGACAGAGTAAAATGGAATTTTGTGAACACTTAGAGTTTTGTATCTATGGAGGACTCAGTAGCTCAGGAGTTACCTAACTGGGACACTAAACACCTTCCTGCTAGGCACTCAAGCAAATTAAATCTATTTTTCTATTGAAGAAGCCTGTTGTTTTTTTCTTCAAGAATGGCCTTCATTTTGAATTCAGAAAAATGTTCCTCCTTGCATTGACAGCAACCTCCTCTGCAACCAGAAGTAGGCAGTAACACACCCCTCTGTGTGCACGTTGCCTTTCTATGCAGAAGTATCTTTTGTACATTATCAATAGATGAAATAGGCTTGAAGTCATTAAAAAAGTGACACTATTGGAGGCAGAGGTGCGCACAAGGCTCCAAGAATTAACAGAGATGGCCAAGAGCATCACTGCTGAGGCTTGCTGGATTAAAGATGCTTACATCAAGCTTGGCTGGACAGTATTTGTCTACAACCTGAGCAACAACAGGCGGTGCTACCATTAGTGCCAGTCAGCCTGGCACCTTTAAGTGCCACACTCAGTAACATAAATACTGACAGGAAACATTCTTAAAAAAACTTTTCTATTTTCAGGTGAAACCACTGCTGCAAGTCACCCGCCAAGAGGAAGAAATGCAGGCCAAGGATGAAGAACTACAAAAAACAAAGGAAAGACAACAAAAAGCAGAGAGTGAATTGAAGGAGCTGGAACTGAAACACACACAGGTGATTTACAGCTCTGACCCTCTGGGAAACGCAAGCTGTTCTTTCACCCTTTCTAGCAGCTATTACAATAAAGGTGTCTTTTTTCCTTTGTACTCACCATTGCATTCACTGCGATGGTCTGGAACAAAAGTTCAGTGCAGACAAACTCCCAGTTGCTTCAGCAATGGCCTAACATCACCACAAGAGCCTGTACATTCACTAGGACTATCAAGCATAAAGACATTGTGGGGCAATTCACAATCCATGCCTTAACTTCCTACCCATTTTATTTGCGTAGCTTTGTGAAGAGAAGAACCTCCTTCAGGAACAGCTCCAAGCAGAAACTGAACTGTATGCTGAAGCTGAAGAGATGAGAGTCCGTTTAGCTGCTAAGAAACAAGAGCTGGAAGAGATTCTGCATGAGATGGAAGCCAGAATTGAGGAAGAGGAGGAGCGCAGCCAGCAGCTGCAAGCAGAAAAGAAAAAGATGCAACAACAAATGCTGGTAAGGAGGCATAAGTGACAAATACAGACCATAACTTGTATCTCTCAGAGAGAAAAAAAATGGAGACTGGCAAACCTCAGACCCCATGAGAAAGCTTGCTATGCAGGCCTCTGTAGAACATGTGTCTGTGCCTCTGAAGTAAGAACAAACAATTGATGCTCTTTCCTCCGGAGTTCTCCTCTTCCCCATCTCAATTTTAAATAATCTGTTCTCTAAAAAAATATTTTAACAATCTTCCCTTCTAAATCACTAAGCATTACAGATTGTCTAATTCTTAATCAAAACAGCAGTCTACAACATACTCCACATACAGTGAGAGTCAATAAGCATTTACTACAATCAAAGCAATATTTTATTTCCAGAAATCATGTTTTGTGGGTTTCTTTTCCCCTCAAAGGACCTTGAGGAACAGCTGGAAGAAGAAGAAGCTGCAAGGCAGAAACTGCAACTCGAAAAAGTAACAGCAGATGGCAAGATAAAGAAAATGGAAGATGATATTCTCATAATGGAAGATCAGAATAACAAACTAACCAAGGTAAGTGTTGTGGATCCATTTTCTTACTTTGTGAAAAAAACTGTGAGCTGAGACAAAACCTCTTCCACTAGAACAGCAGCAATACTCTTGACTATGTAGTTTCATGGGTATACAGGTTCACCAGACCATCAGTCCAGCCTCTGTCAAACAAGTTTCTAATAATTTTCCATGCTCGTTTAAATTGTGGTTTTGAGGTCTGTTGGGGTAACAATATCTTCAAGCAAAGTTGAGCACAATCAGTGGAAGACATGTCTTCTTGGCCCAAAGCAGAGTAAATAATTCTTTTTGTTTTCAAATTATTTCAATCAAATTTCATGATTAAAACTAGAATTAAGCATGTATTCAAGCAAGCATGTATTTCAGTACTTTTTGAAAGGGATGCTCCTCTGAATTGGGCTCTATACTTGCCAACCGTTAGAGCACGTACAAGATTCTAATAGCAGCAGTTTAGAGAACATGGAAGTTGTAGACACCATTCCTCGGTTCCTCTATAATTGACAAATTGAAATGTATCACTACAATCTGAAGAAATACAGCATAAATTGGACATTTTTTGTTGGCAAAGAGATGATTCATGATCACCAATGACAGACACTTTTGTTAACAGAACTATTTTATTTTTCTTAAGGAAAGAAAACTTCTTGAGGAGAGAATAAGCGATCTAACAACAAATCTTGCAGAAGAAGAAGAAAAAGCCAAAAATCTTACAAAGCTGAAAAACAAACATGAATCTATGATTTCAGAACTCGAAGGTAACATGAACAAAAGTGGTTTATATCAGGTTTTTTCCCTTGGCACACAACAAAAAAACCCCATAAACAGAACCTGGAGACAACTTCTAAAAAATTTGTGAGGTGTTTTCCAAATTTCTTATGCTGAAACTATTTTGTGCATGAGAATCACCAAAACCCCAAGGTATATGAACCATAGATAACCTAATTTTTTAAATACAAAACAGGAGAGGACAGAAAATTGGGGAAAATTTAATGCTTCTTCTGGAGAAAGATAAATAAATGATTCTTTGGGGCTAGAAATAATTGATGACAGTAAGGTATTGTATGTTGCTTCAGAAACACAGTGACTTGTAGTTAAATGTATGGTCTCACTGAAGGCCAGAACATTTTTTTGCCTAAGTTCCAGTTCGGATTAAAGACTCCTTGCTCTAACGCACTCCCATGACAAAAAAATTTTACTTTTCAGTGCGACTGAAGAAAGAAGAGAAAAGCAGACAAGAACTAGAGAAAACTAAGAGGAAATTGGAAGGGGAGGCAGGTGATCTACATGAGCAAATTGCAGAGCTCCAGGCACAAATTGCTGAGCTGAAGGCACAGCTCGCCAAGAAGGAGGAAGAGCTGCAGGCTGCTCTAGCCAGGTATTCACTCCTGAGTCTGAACACAGCTTGAAAACCCAGGCTACACACAAATGTGTGTCTCTCCCCTTCCCAGACACTAAGACGCTGCAGCCAGGAACCTCATCTCATCTCTCAGTTACATCCTCCCTGTATACCTTCCCCATTTTCCAAATTTTCTTCTGCAAAAAATATGCTATTGTTTGCCCATAGACATGTAATCTTACCTCCAGACATCAACAAAAACTCCTCTTCCCCATGGCATTGGAAGCACTGTCAAGTGAAGAATGAAATGTAACAACATACTTCATAGGCAAGAAGCAGAAATTACTCACAAGTCTGACCTTGATCCATTCCAGAGTCTCAGTGCATTTTCTGTATAATTTAAGAGGGAAAACACTCAACCAAAACTTTTGCTGAATCAGCTGATGAACATCTTCAGGCATTGTGTCTTGATAAAGTACAGCTGCCAGATCCCTTTTGCATCAGTACCTCCCCCTTTTCTTGCACAGAATCTATACTCCCCCCCCTCTTTCTTGCACAGAATCTATAAACTTTTAATCTCTGTATACTGATTTTGTCAAAGTGAAATTTTTCTTTTTTTTAAATTTTTTAAATACTCTCTTTTCAGGCTTGAAGAAGAAACTAGTCAGAAGAACAATGCCCTCAAGAAGATCCGTGAATTGGAATCTCACATATCTGATCTCCAGGAAGACTTGGAGTCTGAGAGAGCAGCAAGAAACAAAGCAGAAAAACAGAAGAGAGACTTAGGTGAAGAGCTAGAGGCTCTGAAAACAGAGCTTGAGGATACTTTGGATACCACAGCCACCCAGCAAGAGCTCAGGTATGGAGATGTAGCCCATGAGCCAAAAATAAATGTCACCAAGTTTGGTATAATACTGTCTAGTAACTGTGCAGTAGTGCTGTTTTCCCAGTGACTGGAACACTCTTGTGTGCTACTGCTTCATTCATGTATCTTACCTTCCAGGGCAAAGCGTGAACAGGAGGTCACGGTGCTGAAGAGAGCTCTGGAAGAGGAAACTCGAACTCACGAAGCCCAAGTCCAGGAGATGAGGCAAAAACACACTCAAGCTGTGGAAGAGCTAACAGAGCAGCTGGAACAATTTAAACGGGTAAACAGAAATCCATCTTATTGAAAACTATCCACTAGATAACATGGCTTGCTTTTATAGATCGTCTTTCTTCACTTCATGCTTGTAGGCTAAAGCAAACTTGGATAAGACCAAACAGACACTGGAGAAAGAAAACGCTGATCTGGCTAACGAAGTCAGGAGCCTGAATCAGGCCAAACAAGATGTGGAGCACAAAAAGAAGAAGCTGGAAGTACAGCTGCAAGAGTTACAGTCCAAATACACTGACGGAGAGCGTGTTCGGACAGAACTCAATGAAAAAGTTCATAAGTTACAGGTAGGAAGGTGTTTCGCCTTTTGCTGTTACACCTTGGGCTTGAAAAGAGGAGTTTAGTTTTGTGAGGATGTATCTAGAGGAGTCCTGGCTCTATCAACTTCAGCTGAAATGCTCAGATTTTTGTCATCTGTAGGATTCCTACCTTGAACTGTTAACCTCAATTATCACACAATTAAACAATTACAACCACTCTGCTTCACGGAAGCGAGAGCTTTTAGTCCCGCTGTCCCTCTGTACAGGTTGCAGTCTTGAATGCCACCACTGGTTCAGTGACTGTGCTGCATGTTTTCTTTGTCTTCATTCATTTTTGGGTGATGGGGAACATTGAGAGGAATGTGGCTTCTGGAAATGGATTAAACACCTATTATACACATAAGGTGCTCAGAAAAAATGACAACTAAATGAGAATGCTCACTTATCTATGATTTAGTGTCTAAGAAGAAATAACTAAAGACAATGCAAAATAATTCTTTGGTAGGTGCCCAGTGTCCAGCAACACTAATCAAGCTTATTGTTTCAACTTTGTCCATAGCAGCAGTCAGCTTTTCTTTATTATTTTAAGTTAGCAGATAAATAAGAAAATATAATCAATATTTATCAACTTCTGTCAAACTTGGGAAGAGGAAGGAAAATCCACCAAAAAAACTATTTCCCCTTTGCAATTTATTGAAAAGAGTAAATTACTATCGCCTTACAAATATGACTAGGTTTTGACATATAGTCATAAAATGCTAAGGTAAACTAGACAAAAATGGCATTAGACCTTTGGAATCTTAGTACACAGAGTTTGCGTGTAGGATTGTGTGTAGGATTTAGTTCCGCAGAACTTAAATTCCACATATTGTCCAGAAAAATTATGGCAAAACTATGAATTCCAGTTAAGCTAGAAACACAGTTAGTGCTTGATATGAGCCAGAAGCATAGGAGCAGATTCAGTTTCTGTTCAAAGTTAAGATTTCAATCTAGAGCAAACTAAACTTTGGAGAAAGATTATTTGAAGTTGTGCAAAATAACTGACTTTATTCACTGTTGTGTCACATAGGTTGAGGTTGAAAATGTTACTGGTTTGCTCAATGAAGCAGAAAGCAAGACAATCAAATTGACCAAAGATGTTGCAACCTTAGGATCTCAACTACAAGATACACAGGTAAACTTTCACCCAGTGACAGCTCAGCTGCAATGTTTATAAAACACACTTAAGACTTAAACTAATGACTGTACTGCCAATTGATGTGATGACTGTAGGAGCTGCTTCAGGAAGAAACACGGCAGAAGCTAAATGTGTCTACCAAGCTTCGTCAGTTAGAGGATGAGAAGAACAGCTTGCAAGAACAGTTGGATGAAGAAGTAGAAGCAAAACAGAATCTGGAGAGACATATTTCAACACTGACAATACAGGTATCAGTGCCATAGCTAAATCACTAGCTCCATCACTGAGAGTTTTATCAGTAATTCCAGACGTTTCAGATCTGTAAAACTATCCTGGTGCAGCACACAGGCCTTCAGGGAACTAGTACTGTTAGCCCAGATGGCATGAGTGAAGCTCCACAATGGAGCCAGCAGTCTCCCTTTTCTTTAAAGTGTGATGTCTAGGACAGGTACAAATGCAAGGTAGCTCCCAAGATAGTCTTGCACAGTAGGAAATGTGCATACTGGGTCTGTGGTCTGCCTCATGTTATGAAGGCTGGGTGATGGGTAACTGGTCACTATCTTCACATGGGTCAAATTAGATAAGATTTCTGGCTGTCTCCTGGCCATCTTCTCTGCCAAGCTTTGCTGTCACTGCTATAAAGATTTGTCTTCTGAATTCAAATTTCAGCTCTCTGACTCTAAGAAGAAGATACAGGAATTTTCCACCACAGTAGAAACTATGGAGGAAGGCAAAAAGAAACTTCAGAAGGAAATTGAAAGTCTCACACAACAGTTTGAGGAAAAGGCTGCTTCTTACGACAAACTGGAAAAAACCAAGAACAGACTCCAGCAGGAGCTGGATGACCTGGTGGTAGACTTAGACAACCAGCGTCAGCTGGTCTCCAACCTGGAGAAGAAACAGAAGAAGTTTGATCAGGTATGGATTTACGATTCTCCCTTGCTGTGTTATCACCTAACTTCTCTGGAACTCACAGTCTCCACTGGTTTAGTAAAAGACACGGCAGGGACAAAAAAATAAACTAAGATTTAATTACACACACATTGGTTAATATTGTATTTATATATTTATCAAAAAGCAGAATTTTTTCTGTCATTAACAACTGACAAGACAGTTGTAATAGAAAAACCCTATTACTAATGACTTCTGGTATTAACACTACCTTTTTACAGATGCTAGCTGAAGAGAAAAACATCTCCTCAAAATATGCAGATGAAAGGGACAGAGCAGAAGCTGAAGCTAGAGAAAAAGAAACAAAGGCTTTGTCATTGGCCCGAGCACTTGAAGAGGCTTTGGAAGCCAAAGAAGAACTGGAGAGAACAAACAAAATGTTGAAAGCTGAAATGGAAGATCTTGTTAGCTCCAAAGATGACGTTGGCAAGAATGTAAGTTTTCGGCTTAGAACAATTTCTACCACAATAACTTAAAATAGCAGCTAACAAGCAGGTCATTGTTTTCAGTGTGGGAAATTCTCTGTAGCACATAAATCCATTCAGTAAGATCAGATATTTCATACAGAATTCAAAGGTTATTCTATTTGTGCCCAAACTTTCAAGAGAGTTGGTAAAATAACTATAAGCCATCTTTATTTTTAACATGATTTCAAGCATGAAGAGATTCTTATTGATTTCTAAGACTGAAAAAGCATTAAAGATATTCTAAATAATTCACTAGTTTATTATTGTAAACTCTACAAATCTGATTTTATTAGTTATATTTGACTTTGCCACCTGCCTAATATTTATTGTATAGCTGCAGCAAATTTCCCCTGATGCATTGCCAATCACTTCTTTTATTACAGATAACACTACTTCTAATACTAAATAAATTTGATTATGATACTTCACCAGATTAAAAATGAAAGTTCAGGATAAAGAGAATCTCACGGTATTTTAAGACAGATTTGCAAGTGTACGAAAAATTCTAATTTACTATTTTCAGTGCAAATTAGTTAATTCATTGTCCGCAGCTGATATTTTCAAATGTGGCCTATACTGCAAGTAGACTGTGTTTAACTAGAACTATTTTTATTTATTATAACAATTCTACTAAATTCTCATTGCTTGAAAGGTCCATGAATTGGAGAAATCTAAACGGACCCTTGAACAGCAAGTAGAAGAGATGAAGACACAATTAGAAGAGCTAGAGGATGAGCTACAGGCTGCTGAAGATGCCAAACTCAGGTTGGAGGTTAATATGCAGGCCCTGAAAGGCCAGTTTGAAAGAGATTTACAAGCCAGAGATGAACAGAATGAAGAAAAGAGAAGACAACTCCTTAAACAGGTACTATTCCCTATTAGTGCCTTTGTAAATATCTAACTCACACCATTATTAAAAGCACCTTACTATAATAAGAAAATATCATATTGTCTTGTGCTTGGCAAATTAAAAAAAAAGTAGATTATTGTACTAAAAAAAGGCACAAAACTGCATAACAGTTTTTCCTGTTTCAGTAGCAGGTACACAATTGCCAATAGATGTATCAATTTAACACTACAACCAGTACAGTATAAAACATATCAATTGTTATTTCTGACTCAGTCAGAAGAACCTTCCCTATATTCTCAGTACATGTGAAAAAAGACAGCTTCTAATGTATCTGCCTTCCCAAGGTACACTGAAGGGATATAAAAGCACTGGAAATTAAAATAGAGAGGACACAGCCTATTTATATACAGTAGTGTTGTGAGAGCAAGGGCAACTACTGCAGTCATCATTTTGTAATATATATATTTCCATGAATACAGAACCCAAATGGCTGACTCCTTTCAAGAATCTTTAATTTTTGGACAAAATGGAAATGTATTTTAGCTGCCAGGGAAATCCCAATTAATAGAGATATAGGGGGCTGTATACATTATTCAGACATACACAGAGTGTTTATGAGTGCTCAAGGAATTTCCTAAACTTAAGTTGTTTTCTTTAATGATCAGCTCCATGAATATGAAACAGAACTGGAAGATGAGCGGAAGCAACGTGCCCTGGCAGCTGCAGCCAAAAAGAAGCTGGAGATTGATGTTAAAGATCTAGAAAGCCAAGCTGATTCTGCTAACAAAGGTCGGGAAGAAGCCATCAAACAACTTCGCAAATTACAGGTATGTAACCCCACAAATCCACTTTTTTCCCCACTGCTGTCTTTTGTACAGCCATAATATGGAAGTTTGGTGACACCTGTAAACTTGGTGCCTGATACACATGATTGTTTAGAGGGGGAGTTTTAGCTGGGCTTACAGGTTCAAGTATCTGTACTGTAATGTTCAGTTTGAATGACAATGGAAAACTTCATATGGCAAATCATAAAAATCTTAAATTTCATCATTGTAGAGAGCTTCCAAAATACTCTGGCTAGCACTCATCTGCTGTTGACTTACCCACGTGAATGAAAACAGATTTCCATGTACAGAAAGGACTACAGTATAAAATCTATTACAGGGCTTCCATTCTGTTTCCAACATTTGACTCAAAAGCATAAAAGACTATTCAGAAATCATGCTGTTTCTGAATTAGCGTTTTCTTATTTATACAGTAAGTCTCCATATCAACTGTTCTGTCATATGTTGACAGCTAAACAACAAAAAGTGATGTATCAGAAAGATTAAGACTACACATGGACTCAAGTATTCAGAGGAAATAAGGACAATAGGCATTACAAAAGCTGCAGTGTGCAAGTAGAAGCATTGCTGCTCTTGGAATAGCATTTCAGACCTTTCCAATATGTGCTAGCTGATCTCTTCAGAAAATACAATTTAAGCAGGCATTACAACTATGTAAATGTGTGTGATTTCCATTCTGTCCAAATTTCTCTCTTCTGAAACTGTAATAAAGCCGGACAAAAATAAATCTCTGTTATTTTTTACAACAAGGCTCAGATGAAGGACTACCAACGAGAGCTGGATGATGCACGGGCTGCCAGAGAAGAAATATTTGCTACAGCCAGAGAAAACGAGAAGAAAGCAAAGGGTCTGGAAGCAGAACTCATCCAGCTTCAAGAGGTAAAGTGGGAAACTTGGAGCAGTATGAAGCAGACTACTTACACATGACCTTCAGTAGCAAAACAGAACTGCAATGATATAATAATATATCTTATCGGGGATGGAAAGCTATAAGCTGCACTTGTTACAAGTTCCGTGTGCTCTATGCACTCTACTAAAGTCTGAGCATAGGCAGATAAAGCTGAAAAAAAAAAGTCACCTTAGAGAAAGGCACAGTTCACTAATCTTAAAGGGAAGTGAACTGTATGATCCACTACAAATTATTTTCAATAGCTATAAATTCCTGAAATCTTGTTAGGGATATTATTCCTATGTGTATTAAATGGCAATCTTGTGACTAAAACCAATAAAATAGAAACAGCTGACAGGCTGGATAAAGTGTATTTCATTGTGCTTCCCTAGGATTCATGATATGACAAGAATTTATTCTGTTAACAAGACAACCCATTTTATACCAATTTTAGAAAGTTTACAGTCCTGTGTATCATGCTGTAATTGTTTGTTTGAACACTTACTTTCTCATTTCTCATTTTCTCTTATTTTGTCATTTCTTTACTATGCTGCCTTTTCTTTTTCTCCTAGGATCTGGCTGCTGCAGAGAGAGCTCGCAAACAAGCAGATCTGGAGAAAGAAGAGATGGCTGAGGAACTTGCAAGCGCTGCTTCTGGAAGGTAGGAATAGACTGGATTACACACAAGCTCTAAACATGCTGCTGAACATTGCATGGACACCAAGACAAGTTATGTTCTTCTCCCAACAGCCACCTGATCTTGACAACACAACATGCACATATATGACTAGTTTCATTGGAATATCTAGTTCTCTTTTCTTCACACGTTATTGGCAGTTCATAATAGTTTCACACACATTTAACTGGTCACAGCCATAACAACACACTTATTAACTTTAAACTCACAGGACAAGCCTTCAGGATGAGAAACGACGCCTGGAGGCAAGAATTGCTCAACTGGAGGAAGAGCTAGAAGAGGAGCAAGGCAACATAGAGGCAATGGGTGATCGCATGAGGAAAGCAGTACAGCAGGTAGAGCTCATTTCAACACGTGTCACTTTCTGTTTGTACGCCAGCAAAAGCTGTTTGTGGTTCTGAATAAATATTTGGAGAATTGCCACCTCAAATTGCTGTCTGTCATTTCCCTGAAAGCAAGCAGCACTTTTGACAGCATCCATTGTCACCCTTGCAGGCAGAGCAGCTGAACAATGAGCTGGCAACAGAGCGCTCGGCTGCGCAGAAGAATGAAAACGCTCGTCAGCAACTGGAGAGGCAGAACAAAGAGCTGAAGAGTAAGCTGCAGGAGATGGAAGGAGCCGTGAAGTCCAAATTCAAAACTACAATTGCTGCTCTGGAGGCCAAAATTGCTTCTCTGGAAGAGCAATTGGAACAGGAAGCCAGGTACTGGTCTCCCAGAGGGGACAGCTGTTCATTTACATCTTTCCAGTTAATGAGGCAGAAAGTAAACAAAGGCGTGAAGGATTTGTGTTATCAGGTGCTCAGTGCCATTAAGGCTTGATAAAGTCTCTTCCTCAACATTTTTTAGACATAGGACCAGTAACTAGAGTAGTTACGGGTTCTGATTAAGAACCATTTTAATGCTGAAAAGTTCTATTGGTATCAAAGGCAAGGACCTGCTCCCCTACATTTTAGAGTAACTGTGCTGTGACCCTGCCAGGTTAATTGCCATAACATATTATGCCCTCTGTACAACTATTTCTTGAGGAAAACACCTTGTGTTTTAGAACAGATCTCCTGGAGCACCTCTATCATACAGCAAAGACACATACTTGTTGTTTTCAGAAGAACGACCTTTAAGTTTTGCTTAGAATTCACCTGTTAAATTCAGTAAGGCCTTTAACATATGGGTCCTTGGTACCAGTTTCATGAGCAACATGCCTGAGGCAGCTAAAGACTACACACCTTCCACACTACCAAACGTTGCACTATCGTTTGCAGAGAGAAGCAGGCTGCAGCCAAGACGTTGCGCCAGAAGGACAAGAAGCTGAAGGATGCACTGCTGCAGGTGGAGGACGAGAGAAAGCAAGCAGAGCAGTACAAAGATCAGGTATCAGATGGTGTCATGAGGGTTTTAGTCTTGGGCACAGAGATTTTCAGGTTTTACCCTAAGAAAGGAAGAGTTCATTTTATGCCTCAAAGAAATATTTCTCTAGAAAGCAGACTGTCTGCTTGGCTTCTATGCTGGGAGAGCTATACAGCCCTTTGCTAAAAGACGGGACAATATAATTGTTCTCCCGTGTCGATTCAAGTTGAAAAGCACTAGTCCTTGTCAATCAGACAGCTGCAACAGTCTGACTGCACAGTGTTATATATGACAGTGCATAACATCCTTACTGGTATATGCATGGAGATGATGAACACATTTTGTTTAAAAATTTTAGCTTTACCTAATGCACACCAACCCGCAAGCCAGAAAACAGAGGTAGGACTGTGCAGCAAAAGAAACACCGTAGTGTCTGAATACGGTATCTATCAGCAAAATTAACTTGCACAAAGCAAAGTTATTTTTACACTTTTAGATTTTAAGCTTCTAGCTTCAATTCAGGCTGTGTTTCAGCAAAACTCTCAAGAGAAGTATGAAATTAAAACGAGGAATGTAAAGTTATTAGATTTGTTTTGAATTAAAGTATTACTCTAAAATTTCCCTTTAGGCCGAGAAGGGCAACACACGACTCAAGCAACTGAAAAGGCAGCTGGAGGAGGCTGAGGAAGAGTCTCAGCGCATCAACGCAAACCGCAGGAAGCTGCAGAGAGAGCTGGATGAGGCTACTGAGAGCAACGAAGCTCTGGGCCGTGAGGTTGCAGCACTGAAGAGCAAGCTGAGGTAGAGTGCCCTTGTCTGGGATAGCCGTTCCCTCCCATTGACAGCTGTGAAATTTGGAACTAAACTAGAGAAGTCAAAAAAACCCAAGTTCAAGCAAAGCACAGACACTGACAATGCTGCAAAGTTACTCCTTGTATTAGCTTGGGAGATACAATAAAAGGCCAAATGCAGAAAGTGAAGGGCATTTCACAGACTGCAGCGGTCTCAGGATTCCAGCTGTGAGATAAACAGCTGTGATAACATGGCACAGGCCTTACACTTTTTCTAAACAAAACTCCTGTTGGCTTAAATAGGAACAGAATTAGGCTTGGTTGCTTTTGAAAACACCCCTTATATAATGGCTGTATCTATTTGTATAGAAGCAGTCACAAAAGGGTAGAAATGCTTGTGCTTTTCACACTTTCACACATGCACAACTCACACACAATGACTGTAAACAGTCTTAGACAACATCACAGGTGAAAAAGACAAAGCACATTATATGACTTTTATCCAAAAGTCTCTTTGGAGTTCACCAAAAAGGGATTCAGCATCATCAGATGAAGGAAAAGATCAAAATGTCCCTTCCTGTTTTCTTGTTAAAACTGACTGGGAAAAAGATAAAGCTGTGACCAGTCAGCTACTTACCTGAGTTCTCCTGCACTCACTGGGCTTGAAAACACCAGCTCACTGAAATAAAGAGGCTGGCTTGAATTATAAAGGAAATTGCTCTATCTGCATTACCACACCATAAAACTTTGCTTTCTACCTATGCCCAACAGCATTTCAAGTTAAAGTAAAGCACCTGCCTAATTGTGTTCTTGAAGCAGTTTGCCAGTGTGTTAACGGTAACGTGCGCGAACCTTCAGATGTGGAATTACTTCAAAGTGAAGAGTTGATTGAGGATGTGATAGCCTTTTCCATTAGCACCATATTGGGTGGTGCACACTCCTGGCTACCTTACAAAGGAGTGGTTGTGTCCAGCCCTTTTTACATAGAATAGCATAAGGCTCATTTTTGTTTTATCTAAATGTAATGTAATTGGCTGTAATGTATCTTGTTTAATTATTTAAAAGTAATCTACCTACCTCTGATCATGACCATGTGCTTAGTATAACTGCCCGGGACTCTTTATCTCTGTTTCAGAGGGACACAGGAACCTTCGCATGACTAAGCAGGTACCATGCCTTCAACTTTGCAGCTAGCTTGTGTTGCACAAATTTACATTTTCTTTGGCCCAAGTTAAAATTATGTGAGGTTTCTGCAAACTGTGAAGGCTTGGATATCTTGGCATTAATATGTTATATCAAAAGAGACAAATATTACAATAACCTAGCTACCATCAGCTGGTCATCAGTAATACATCTTTCTTACAAGCAGGTTATGTACTGACGTAGACTTACCAATGTTGCATTCTCACAAGCTCTACCAACAGAGTACATAATAAAGTACTCTGACTTTTTTTTTTTTTTGCATGAAAATTGTCTTTTTGCACCTTATCTTTGTGCACAGCCACAAAGATTAAAATTTTTCAGATCAAATACACTGTTGATTAGTAAAATTAATTAAAAGGACTAATGAATATGAAGTGTCGTGGCATGTTATTAGACTTTCACAGTATTTCTTACGTATATTGTCATGCTGACTGTAAGGTAAGATCTAACTCACCTGAGATTTGGGAAGATCTACTTGCATGTGATTTATCACACTTGCACCACACAATCACAGACAAAAGAAAATGTTGCCTTTTATTACATTGCACTCTGTGCCTGTATTGCTTACAAAGAGCTATTACTTAGGCTCTTACAGCCATTTTGCAGATGTTGTTATTAAAACATAAAGCACGGACACAGGAATTAATATTCACACTGTAACCCAGCACAGCATTATATTATACTTTATCACATTCTCTGGAGATAGGAATAATACCTGCTGTTGCAAAAATTAAAGAGCTACTGCCTTGTAATATTTGTATATCTTCTATTTTACATATGCTGGATTTGGCTGTGAATACACAAATATTTAAAGATGTCTTGTCCTTTCACGTGCCTTTTAGTCAGCCTAATACTTCCCGTCAGACTCAAGTACTACTCCAGTAGCACTTGTTCAAATTAGATTAAATACAGAGACACTAAGCAAACATTAATGCTTAAGGCTTCTCTCAACTATACTCATTATTCTAAATGTACTAATGCGAATAACCACATGAATATTATCAAACCCATTAACCTGTTTAAGAGGAACAGATGTAAACAAGAAGTGTTTATCCCTAGGGCCAATACCAGTTTAAAGAAGTATTAAGTTTATGCATACGGCAACGGTTTATGTTAATAAGTGGTTAGAGTGTGATAGGAGTTCACTTTACAGCTGAATTTAGTTAGATTCTTGCTGTTACTCCCCACCAGTCCCATGTTCTACTTGGAGCACTTCAGTGAATTACTGCAGCATTCAGTTATCTTAAAAATTACTCACAAGTAATTGAGTCCAGATGGCAGGAGTCCAAGGGAGTATAGCTCTTCCTGTATTGACAGGAATTAATGACTTTACTGACCTAACTAGAATTTTCTTGTTAAACAGTAGTAACAAATATGTGCTGTCATAAAATACCATACACTGCTGTTAGACTCTATCAAGCATATACCAGCATACCCCTGTGTTCAAGACTTGCATTCAGCATCAGAACAACTGAGGTTAACTAACAGCAGATCTTAAATGAAGCTTTATTGTCCAGCTAATTGCTTGCTCACAATGAAGTTTAAGGGCAGAATTGTGGAAAACAGACTGCGTGTCACATTTCCACCTTTGAAACACAGATTTCTACCTCTGAAATAAGTTAGTCCAGCCAGTATTCCTACCTGCTTCCCTTGCATGGAAGGCTGAACTTGGGACTTAAATAGCTGCTTCAGAAAAGACAACCACTGGCTTAGTCTTTTGCAAGGACAAGACAAGCCTTTAAATATTTATGCATGATTGCTGTACCCAAAAGTGCAGTCGGATGTATTTAACACCAAATTAGTAATTTTGGCACAACATTCAGTGATCATGAATGTATTTTATTGCTCGTGTTTATAGTCTCAAGCCTTTACAAAGGTTTGCTCAATGAGGGGCAAGTGAGAGGCCATGTTACAAAACTTAAGTGTTTTGTAGCCCTGTAGCAATGGAGGCCAAGAAGAGACAAACCCATCTTCTGTCTCACTTGCTCACACCTCCCAAAAAAATTAACCTTGAGGACCAAAGTGTCCCTGCCTTGGGCTGTGGCTATGAAATATATGGGGAAGGGAGGGAAATGGGAGAGGAAAAGCGGGTAAAGATGGGGAAAAGCATTTTATGTAAGCTCTTCAAGACACTTGCACTGTTAAATGTCAGCACCTGAGTTACAACACAGTTTCAAAGCAGTGATGGCTTCTTCTGTCCACTGGGAAAGAGACTGGAGCTACTCACAACCTAGAGTGCCAAACATGTCAAAGCCCCTGTGGTGCTCTGACCACCACAGCCTTTGCAGAGGGGAACTGTGTGTGGGCTCAAAAACACCTGCTGACATCTGCAGGACTGGTCCAGTCCCTGGTCTCATGGGCCTTCAGTAACTGGTGGGCTTATATAGACTGCAGGTCATAAATCACTCTCTCCCCTTGCTCTCTAAAGGGACAGGAAGGACACACTGCTGCTGTTGTGGGTACAAGCAGCTCCCTTTCCCATTCCTTCCCAGCACAACCAGATGTAGTCCCCATGGGGGAAAACAGTGAAATGAAGGGAAGCGTAGAGGGGGACTGGGGCAGAGGAGACTATTTAGAGAACTTTAAGCACAAGAACAGGAATCCCATCACAGTTCCAAGGAACTGGGAATCTCAACATGTCCACAAATTTCTCTTATATGCAACAGAACAGAAAGCTGTATTAGAGCCCCACAGCTCTTGGCTGTTCTGCATTTAAAAATCAGCCCCAGAAGTACTGTTACAAAGTTCTGTGCTTATTTGTGAGGACTTCAATTGACCTAATATCTGATTTTTTTTATTATTTTTTTTTCTTACTGCAGGAGGGGAAATGAGCCAGCTTCTTTTGCCCCACCCCGTAGATCTGGAGGCAGAAGAGTAATTGAGAATGCAACAGATGGAGCTGATGAAGAAATGGATGCAAGAGATGGAGATTTCAATGGAACAAAAGCCAGTGAATAAACACGCTTAAAAAATTGCACTGCAGCAAGGGGAGTGAGGACGATATTTAGCACTGTATAAGTCTACTCTTAGTGTCAAGGTCACATACACCCACTCCTCTGACCATGATAAAAGCACAACTGCCCTGTTTCCAATGTAGAGAGTACTCCAAATCTTATTTTACTATGAAGGGTATTGGAAAAAGTGGAAGTTTTTAATACTCAGAGTAATTTACTTTGAGAATCTTCCAGAAAGTGAGTTCTAGTAGCTCAGATGATTTAAATCCCAGTGAACTATAGTTTACACAGGATTTGTGAGACTGTTGAAGGGGGGGGAAGAAAAAAAAAAAAAAGGCATTGGTCAGGTTATCTTTTCTTAAACTTTCATTTTGTTTGAGTATTCGATTAACATAGGGTTTTTTCCTGGTTACTACACCCCTGATGCACCATTCACAAGGTGGAAGTGCCTTTTTAATCACTTACTGAAAAATAAAGTATCATTTGTTCAAATTAAGTCAACTGTTACAGTTTTATATGCACCATGGATGTGCTTACACACTAATAAAAGGCTATAAAAACTACTCCAGTATTCTTGTGTACAGGTGTCACTTGGGTGCGATACAGCATGCTTGAAGGGAATGGGGGATGCAATAGAGCTTCTTTATAACTCAAATACTTTTTAGAAAAGGCTGTCTGTGATCTAATTTTGTCCCAAGCAATTGCTTTTGAAGGAATAAAAAAGTACATTCACTGACAAGCAGTACTTGGGACACTGACACACAGTGCTAACTGAGGTGCCCTAGGATGTGTCCAAGGGCTGACAGACATGACACAGGACCCACAGGAGACCCTCAGAAGACCCACAGCATTCACTCGAGCAGCTGGAAAGCAGGCAGGGCCCCAAGTGTCTGTCTCTGGGCAACTGAACCCACCCCTGAAGTCTGTATGTGCAGGGATATTTCCAACTAAAGCCTCTAAACCGGGCTGAAAACAATTAGAAACAGCAGCCCACACTGAATGCAGTGATCCAAGCCAAGCTATTTTGCATTAAGGGATCAGCGCGCAGTTAGCTTTTATTTTTTTGGAGCATTCCAACAGGATCTCAGCCCACTCTTGGGAACTGACAGGATCTACCACAAATCCACGCAGCTGTGGTACTTTCAGCTAACAGCTAGCTTTGTGGTCACACCGGGGCAGTAGAGGGCCACACACAGAAAGCCTAGTGTAGAATTACTCTAAATCAGGTGGAGAACTTACTGGGTGTCTTGGATTGCGCACCAAGTGAACCTTAAGCAGTGTGACTACTGGGAGAGCAAGTCATGCAAAAACATCCACCTTGACAGCTAATGCAATCATCCTCTAAAGCTAACCATTCTTCCAGAAGACAAGATGATGATGAACTGGAGATTCAGATGAGGCACCATTTAGCCATCAGAATCACAGCCCAAACAATTCTCTCTGCTCGTGAAAGAGTAAAGGAAGAATTTAAATAAGAATCTATTTGGAGCAAGTAAGATGACAAGCTGCAGAGGAGGGAGGTTAGGAGCCATTGGAAAGACCTTTTCATTGCTTGATCAGCCACACAGCCCAGCTCTGTAAACATGCTTAAAGAGCAGGCTGTTAAACACACAGCCTGTGAGCTGACATGTGTGGGAACAGAGAGACCAAGGAAGTCAGACTTCATATAGAATTGTTTTAAGCATCAATGCTTGGAGCAGAACCAGCAAACTGAACACGGAGCCCTTCTAAAAGGAATTAATCTATAAAATTCACAAGCATGATGGTAGAGGTTGGTCTGATGGTTAAAGCACTGCACTGTCACTTGAGAAACACAGGTTCCAGACCCTATTCTGCAAAGCTTGTGACAAAATAGGGAGTCACCATCTTTAGTAACACCACAGAAAGGATCCTTCCGCAACAGTGGCCAAAAAAAAGTTCCTCTTCCCCAAAAAAGTTCCTCTCCGTACCATTACGGAGATGACTGTTTTGGACTAAATTAATTTGATAATTTTCAATAGCATCCTTAGTTTGTCTGATTATATCTGTAGTCACAATAATATCTAAAAAATTATATATAATTTTATATATATAATATAATACCAGCATGGCCATGATTTTCCAGCATTTTACCTTATCTCAGCTATGTCTCAATCTGACTGCAAGCCAACTTGCTCACCAAGCAGGCAAATTCTGACAAGATAAGGAAAATGGAACTTGTCTTGACTGATCCCTCCAGGCTACACAGCCCACTGAACCTCAGTGCATGTGTCAGCACAAAGCATCCTGCACACTTCTGCTCCTCAATGGGTAAGAAAGAGTGTCACTCCCTGTGTGAGAGGAGAGGACAAAAATCATGTTGAAACTGCCAGAATTCAAGATTTCAAGAGAGAACAATGTCAATACTAAGCACTGTAAATCCCAGAGGCATTTTTAGCTATGGCGGTATTTACATTCCTTAGAGTAGGAAACCATGAGAAGAAAGATGTAGGAAAATCTTTGCACATCGTTCAGCAACACAATGTCTCTTTCAGCTTCATTGATCAGAAACAGATGAGAAACTGGTAGCAAACATCTGCACATAAACCACAGTGACAACTCTGAATAAAACTCAAAATGAATCAAAAACTAGTATTCAAAATAAGCTTTATTCTGCTCCCCAGTTAAGCCAACTTTATAGATGGCCTAAATAATGGGAATGATCTGTGGTTATTTCCTATTCCAGAGAAATAGATACATTAGTGGCTGTTTTCACAGCCTTTTCAACAAAACCATCCACAAAACACCCCAAACCAAACCCATTTATGCATTCTTTTGTCAAGTAAGCTCTCCCTACCCCACCCCCCCACTAAAACCCATAAAAATTCTTTAGTCATTATTATTTTTGTAAGTACAGGCTTCCATAAGGTACATTACTATTGTGAGTGAACCTACTCCATTTAAAAAACAAACCAAAATGCATTAATATTCTACAGGGGAAAAAACAGATTTAAAAATAATTCTCTACTCATATAGAGTTGTTTAGCATAAAGGACTTTTCAGGTTAAAAACCCACTTCTACATTAGCAACAGCTGAAAGCATACATTCTCATACTAAAAATAAAGTAAGAAAATACTGCTAATAACCAAGGCACATTAATAAAGGGAGGTTTGGAAAGCAGTAAAACCCACCTATTTTGGTTAGAACTGGGAACTTAATCAGGTCTCTTGCTTCCTATAACAGCCAGGTTTTATGGGTCACCCATGGCACAAAAAGATGTCTATATGCTAAGCCAGTCCAAAGTGTCCTACCTTGTTGTCAGCTCTGGGATCTCTAAGCACTAGGCATTTCTCACCTTTAACCTTGACCTGTTTTTAATGGCAAATCATTGCTTACAAAAACACCTTACCGCTGTAAAGGCAAATTTAGGTGTAGCAAGAATCCGATCAGCAAAGATGCCACAAAGAGCTGAGCAGCTTCCTTGCAGAAATACACCTTTCTCCACATAAAAACACTCCTCTAATTCTGTGTGCTGCAGCACACAACACCCATGACAACACCAGCACAATCAGAATTTAAGCCAGAACACCATGGTGCTGTATTAACACCAAAACCCAAGGCCTGAGGAGCTGCATATGGAATATTGGCTCTGTTGAACGTAGAGGGACAATGGCTGTGACTGGCAGTGTCAAAAGAAACAACTTTCAAGGAGCTATTTACAGCAACTGCTGTAGGAAGCAATTCTAAGTCCTGCACTGCTCGGCAGCATTGCTTTATCATAATAGCCACAGAAGTCAGGCCAGAGGCCAGTCCACGCAAGGCCACAGGAGGCCATTGCCAATTGCAGCTTCTTGTTCAGTTCCCACCTACATTGAGCCTCCTGTCTGATTACTCATTGATAGCCTCTTTAAAACTAAAGTTTAAAATTATTTTTTTTCTTTTTCCAAAGCCAGCCATGCTTTTCATAGCAGCATCTTGACAACACTTTGCGAGGGATGGTTCACTGGTCCCGGAATATTTGAAGGCCGTGTTCCAAACTCCAGGCGTTTCACTAACCTGCAAACACAAAATAGAAGTTAGTGCATTTCTTGCTCAGTTCTACCATCTTCAGAGAAACTGGTCACTTCCAGAGTACACCACTCAGCTTGGAAAATCAACAGATAAAAGAATATCACTCTGAGCCCTAAGTGAATCCATTACTTAACTCGGCTGAGTTTCCACTGTAACACAGGGCTCCATTTCCCTCCAAGTAGTGAGAAGCTATCTTTTACAGGTGTTGGAATTTCAGTTCTAGCATTACAGCAGTAGATGTATAATCAGCTGTGCGAATACATAAATGTATGACACTTGAGGCTTTCTTGTAGGAGCTTTCATGAGGTTTCTCCCCAGGCTGGGATAGCAAGTACAACGTGGAGCACTCCTTCCACACAACAACTCTAGTCACTGGGTAACAGGACAAACAAGTATTCCCAGAATAAAGGTCTGGCTGAATAATTAAATCTGGAACAAACTTAACTATAGGCACTTAATTTGCAGAGAATCTAAACAATGTGCAATACAGGATCTGCAGGGTTTAAGTAATTTGCTTAAAACTGCAAGTTACTATAATATTGCTGATTTTTCTTAATTTGTTTTAAAAAAGACAACTAATTCAAGGCACATGTATAGGTTGAATCAAGTAACTTCTTGTCAGCTGCTCCCTGGAAACACATCTTCACAACCATAAAGCATTCTGATTGAGTGAACCCATTATTTGCCTTTTTTCCAGTTCTCCCCATAAATGGGAATCTTAACTGTGATAAGATGCCATAATGTTCCTGAGACATCACTTCTTGTACAAGAACGTAAAGCATGAAACAAATTGAGCCAATAAGCAAGAGCTCCTCTATTGTACTTTGTCCCGTATAAACACCAGGTTTATAATAAAATACATATATCACATTTTCTTTGAATTTGTGGTTTTTAAAACTTAATTCCAGCTAGTCTTTGAAATTCAGCAACTTGTGATTTCAAATTTTAAACTGAGCTGAAACATTCAAATCACAATCCTGAAAAAACTAAGTTTCATATCTTTCAAAACCAAATCTGTCTCTACCAAAACAAATTTAATACTAAAGAGAACGGTATCAGTCACTAAGTTCTAACACCAACAGTTCTCACTAAGACACAACAGCAGAGAATGGCACTCACCCTGTATCACACAGAGGCTGATGAGGACTGAGACGTGTTTCAAGGACATCTCTGTTCATGTACATGGACACCGTCGTTCTGTTTGGGGACTGGTCATACACAAAGTTTCGGCAAGATGCAAGTTTGGACTCCAAAGCCTAATGCAAACATGTATAAGGCAAGCGTCAGATATCACCCTTCTCTTTCACAAGATGGCATCATGGCCAACCAAAATGGCATTGAGTGGGGTTTTTTTGTTTTTTGTTTTTGTTTTTTTTTTTTTTATTCCTTTTAGAATGAGTTGTCTAGTAGAGGAACCGGTTAGATCCCAGTGCCACATGAGTTCTGAATTTTTGAAGACATAAAGCCAGTCATCTCTTTAAAGCTGAATCTCTGGTTTGTAGGGGAGGTTAAGGAGTTGATGGTGTTCACCAGCAGGAACACAAAATCTTCACCTTCTTCAGGGAGATTTTGAAGTCTTTCTTACAGGCACCACTTTTCAGATTACTAAATGTTCATTTGAGTTGTCTGCTTCCCTAGACACATATTAGGTTATATGCACTAGGTAGTTCACCTAAGGGACCTGAGCTACAGATACCCTATTCTCTACCCACATGCTCCCATCCTAGATCATGCCACCTTTCTTCCTGGGTTACTCTTCAGCTGTATCAGTTCTGCAGCATAGCCCATCAACAAGTCACACAAATGCTCATGCCAACACAGGACTAGGGTATAAGGCAGAAAACAGAAGGAAGTCATGGGATAACTTTTCCAGCATCAGCACTACCTTAAATGTCAAGCTAAAGCTTAACATGACATTAGGCCTTGCTCAAAATACCACTAGATTCTTAAGGCAAACTTCACCAAAAACCCTCTGGAGAGCAGGCACCAGCCTGCTTTCTTCTCCACCATTCATGGGAGCAGATTTCTCCTAAATTTACTGATGTCAATTTATTCTTTCTGCACATGCACTTCCAGAAATCTGTAGAGGGAGTTCTTCTCCCCACATGGATAAGATGTTAGAAAAGCAGAGACAGCCCATCTTGATTTAGGGGTTGGTTTGAAACACACAAAGTCTAGACCAAATTTCAAGGCCGCAGTTAGTTGACCTGGGGGCAAGATACTCCTTCCAGCCTCCCCTGAGCAGCAGCACAAATAGTGCTGGCTGCAGTTACAGATAGCTCTACCTTTCCAAGAGCATTGGCCAACTGGTAATGACTCACCCCCACTTTTCGCAGCAAGTCTCCCACGATGTTAAGTGCAGATATTCTTGCAGCAGGTGTGAGAGGGGTTGTACCATAACTGTCCTCAAGACCTACAGGGCAGATTGAAGGAGGATACATCACTCATAGAAACAAAACAAAAACATAAAGCACATTGAAAGCAGAAGTCAGAAAACAGCCTGACATACAAAAAGGTAAAGATATTGATGTTTCCTCTGCTCTGTATCTCACCTCCAGATCTCCCATATCCATTAGGAATATGAAGCACTGTCTCTGAGACAGCTCGAGTTACACTGTCCTAAGCTCAAGTCTCCAGATGTGCTATAGCCTAGGTTTCTAGAGATTTGTTCTACCAGCCTACTCTGCATCTCTATTGCTGCAGTGGGACCAGAGGGATGTGTCCTCGGAGAGCATTATCATGTCTCCTTTTACTACAAATCTCCAAATCCTCTCACTTTTACAGAAGCATTAATTCCTCCACGTAAAACACATCATTTAGATTAAGCACACTGAAGCCCACAATCAGACTTTGTTATTAGTGCTCAAAGATACAATTTCAAATCATTAGAATGTGACAGTAAAATTCCCTGCATTTATGCATACACATGAACATAGCTACAGAAATTTCTGGCTTTAAGAACAAAGAGGATGGGAGAGTTAGTGTTAGAGGTTTGAAATACTGAAATAATCAGTGCTCACAAAAACCAAGTAACTGATACATTGACATGAAAACAGAGATCTAGTCATTTAGTACAGACAACTAGGATGACTTGTCAGGGTCCTGTTCCAGAGTAAAAAAAAAAGTCCCTCTCAAAGAGCACCCACTCTCACAGAGAAGCCAACTCAAACAACATAAGTGTGACAATGAAGTCCACACTGACGTTTTTAAAATCCTTCCCCTAATTTAGCCCAACATCTCTGGGACAATTGCAAACTAATACTATATTCCCAAAAGCTCTTCTTGTCCCTCACAATTATTATTACTGGACAGTTCAAATGAAATCGAAACAAACAGCCTATGAGTAAATCCCCAAAATCACAGTCTATGAATACTGAGATCATGGTGGCTGGATTTGGGTGCATTCAGCTGAAAACCTCAACTCTGGTCCTCCTCTTCTTGTTCCTTCTTTAGCCAGAAACTATAGTGAAAACAAGAGCATCAAATAGTATTTCTATGTTGTTTCCCTGTCAGTCACCTCTCCTAAACGTTGCAGGAGTGTGTAAGTTGATGTTGGGTGCCCGGTGCACCGAGGGAGTTGAAGGCACAGATAAGGATGCTTGAACTGCAGTGTCTGTTCTTTCTGTTTCCATGGTAGTTTGCATTGGTGTTTTGGGTTTCTCCTGCTTCTGCTGCACTGCAAGCTCTTGCCGTAGATCTATGAAGGAAGCAACACAAAGAGAACCTTTGGAGTATGTATCCACCAAGATAAAAACAGGTGAAAAAGTTTGTTTTGCTCAAAGATAGTTCCCCTTGTAAAAGTGAAGTCAAGTCACTTATCCTTGTAAAGACTACTTACTCCAGGCACATAGTCAGGATCTGGAAGATCACTAAACACTTTTCTAATATTGAGGCTCAAGGTGTTTTCCTACTGTTAGTTCAGTTGCAATTATCTGGCTTTAACACCCTTTCATACCCTTTTCACACAGGCTCCTTTTGAATCAGGGAATTGACTCCTTTCCAAATGTTACAGGCGGGCAAACAGAGGCACATCAAGACTAAGGCAACTTGGCACACCTTGGCTACGCTCCAGCTCTCTGCCAGGTTGACATCCTACCTATTGTACCTTTTCTCTTCTACCCTGGTTTCCATATGAAGGAAATCATGTGGTGAAAGCCACACCATTATCCAGCCAAGGGATAGAGCACTTCTGTCCCACAGCTTGGCTGTAGCTTACAGAAGCCACTCAAGGGCACAGAGTCTGAAAACAGAAGGCATCCATCATCTCTCTCTTCTCCACCCAGAGTTATTGACAGGTATCAAGAAGCTAACACACCAGGTTATTCAAAGGTAATTAGAAGTCAGTCACAGCCCTCCTGTTTTACTGCCCCATTAGTGCTTCATTGACTCCACTTTTCACAGGGGAGGAAACAATAAGGTTGATGGTTATTAAAGCTGACCTTCATGCTAACAGGAAGCCAAACCAGCACATGCCCAAATGGACTGACTCCTCTTAACCCTTTAAGGCACTGAAGCAGCACCACAGATTAGGAGAAGACTGGAACAGATTTTTCCTTCTGTGAGCTCCTCTAGAACAAGCTGAGGAGTTCCAGGACTGGGGGAACAGTCCTGAAGCTTCCTCATTTGCTTCTGCATTTCAGATAGCAGATTTAAAAGATGCAAACTTAGAAGCCAAGCTCTATGATGTATGGAGAGGACTGAACAGCTTCATACCAGGAAGGGAGAAAGGGAAAGAAAAATAATTTCTGTCTAACCTCTAGCTTCATCTTTCAGGCGCTGTACGGATTCCAGAAGGTTTTCCTTCTCATCCAGCTCACTCTCCAGAAAAGCATTTCTTTCAATAGCCTGGTTTAAACGCTGTTCAAAATCCTCCAGAGACATTATAGTAGCTCTGAAAAAGAGTGCACAAGATGTCACTACCAGAACATTCAAGTACACAGAGGAACTCCCCCTCTCACAAGAAATGGGATAATGTGGCATTTTTGTTTGGCTTGCTTTATTATTTTTTATTTTAGCTTATAAGGCACAAAAACGTGCATTGGGAGAAGCGGGATGGAAAAAAAAATTATTGCATTTCCTATCTGCCACAAACCACCTCACCACAATCATCACCTAAGTGACTAGTTCAGAAGGGCAGTGCTAATAAGCACAGCATCACAAATGGCTCAGTGACACTGTGTCCAGAGGACAGATCAGAGGTGGAAAAAGAAAAAAAATATAGGATGTGGGTCACCTTTTTGCTCTTTCCAAGTCATCATTTGCTTGCTCAAGTTCTCGAATGTATTTCTGAAGCTGATCTTTAATTGCTTTCGTCTGTGCCAAGTCATCTTCCAGAGCAGATATTTGCCTGTATCCTTCTGAATGCTGCATTTCAATCTTTTCCTAATCAAAGGCAAATCAAACAGCATATCAGGGACTTAGCTAAGCACATTCTCTTTTTGTGGCATTGTCTGAGCACCTTTAAAGGTAGAGGCAGATGCTGTGAAGTTATGCTTTTTTTTTTTTTTGAGAAACATCACCTTACATATGATAAAATGCCAACACAGCCAATTGCTCACATACTTTTGGGCTGCTGGCAGACAAGAGCTCTTCTTGTCACTCCTTATCAAACAATGGTGCTGGGAGCAGTTCCCAGCCTCCACAGCACAAGGCCACTCCTTGCTCTCCCAGACATCAAGACTCAACATAATCTCTGAACCCCAAGAGCTTTAGCAACACACAAAACAGGATGCAAGAGAAGCCACTTATTTTCAACTCCAGTAAAAAGTCAAGCAGTACTTCAGTGCCTAAATAACACAAACAAACAAAAAAAAAATCCAAGTGCAACACTTACATACTGCTGTGGAACCAGCAGGATTCTCCACTGCTCCTGGGGTTTTATTAGCCCAAAGCAGGTTCAGAGATCGCAAAACGTTTCAGGTGCACTTTTGCAACATACTTCAGATGTGAACCTAAAAAACCCCATCTGTCTCCCTTTACAGCATGTACATGAGGGTACATTTAAGAGAGGCACAGGAGGGGAGGAAGGTTTAACTTCTCCATTAAATTCTTCTCTCCTTCTATTGCGCTACATGCAGGGTTAGCTCCACATCATGTGACAGGGAAAGCTTCACAGCACCGTCTACTGCAATGCTTTATATTCCACCACCTTGCTATTAGATCACTTCAACATGCCACAGATTTTCTTGAAACTCCAAGGTTGCTGTATAAGTAGCATTCCTGAAGTGCTTTCTCCATCCAGAATTTAAGTACAACACACTTGAAGTCACTGAAAACAAATCCATGCACTGGAATTTAAAAGTCATGGCATGTAGTCTAGCATAATTTGATAATTTGAAGATAGCTATTTTAGCACATGAAATGCTTAGACAAGGAGAATGAAAAGAGATACCCATTCTGAATTAAGAAGTTTTTATTTGATTAGTGTGGTGACATTGCTGTAATTCCAGATCTCTGAAGCATAGTTACACACTGAATTTAAGAGCGCCCCAGGCTCTAAGAGGCAGATTACTTTCAGCTAGCTTTTCGAGACTCTCTAAACAAACCCTCCAAAGTGTTATTTCCATTATTTTTAGGTAGCGTGAACTCTGATTTCTGAGGTGACAGCAAGCACGCACACTAGCCTGGCTAAGGTCAAAGCCACAAGCTGTGTGGGCCTGTCAAGTTCACTAGCATTGACCCAGATGCAGACACCGACCCTTGATGTGCTCAGTTAACACTGCTGCTCAATAGCTTCATGAGTTTAATGCTTTGCTCTTGAATTGATTCAGATAAAAGACCAGAACTGCAAGGTTCGAGTCTTTGTTTTCAGCCAATTGTAATAAACTATCAGCTGATCTGGCCATCAATGGAGTCTCTGTTCCTTCACTGCAGGCTGTTACTGCAGTTTTCAGACTGCATGAATAGCCAATTGTTAAAACGTTTGTTTCAAGCAGAATATGGTTTAATAAAGTTATCTACTGTGAAGAATAATTTAAGATTTTCTAAATTATGTTTACACTCCTCTTTATGAGGTTCTGTGTTGTTTCTTATTATTTTCATTCTCAGCTGCTTTGGCTGGTTCATTGTGCCATCCTCTCATCCCGAGGATTTTCTAAAGAAGGAAAATAGTCCACACCCTCCTTAATTAAATGAACTGCAGGTTTTATTTTTGTCAAACTTACGCCTTCTCCCCAAACCCATCAGCTTCTGTGGGTTTATGTGACTACATGGAACAGTAGACCAGCACTACATACAACATGCAGAGCATTTAACATCTCTAAGGCACTAATACAAGAACAAAGACCAGTGCAACATCACAAATACAAAGAAACAAGCTATCAAAAAGCAGGAGGGAGGCAGAATCACTAAGTTGGTGCTAGAGGAATAGGACATCTGCCCGGAATGGAAGAGTATTTCCTTCAGACAGTAAATTGGACAACAGTTTATACAAAAGGCATTGCAAACCTGGATTAATTGGTATACCAATAACTTCACTCCCATTAACTCATTATTGCATCCAATCAAGTAGAAGAAGTGCAATTAAATTAATCTCTGCTTCCACAGATATTGACCTAGCCCTACAAAATACAGTGTAGTGTTTCTTGGGGGACTATACCTCACTTTTCATTAAAAGGCCAACATGATCAAACTTGAAAAAGGCACACCAATTTCAGTAACAATTTTTTTTCAAGTCTAAGAAAACTTACTAGTCTTTCATAAACCTGTCAACCAGCACAGGGTACTAGCAGCATCTTTAGTGAGACTGAAATGAGGCATAGATAGCTTTGTTATTTCTTAAGTCACTCTGGTAAGAAGTTCCACCTCAGTAAGTTCATATCCTTTACGTTTTATAATTATGGAAGTTAATGCTTTTCAGCTAGTTCTTAGTTTCACAGAAGGTTAACCAAGTGTAAAGAGGACAAATTATTTTTCCCTCAAGCACAGATAGATTCAGTAACGAAACCAGGACTGAAAATGTTTTATGCCTCTCAGTTCTATGTGTTACCCACCAGCCACTGCTTCCCAGCTTATCTGGAGTGCCAGACAATAAACACACAACTATGTAAAAAAGGGCTTAAAACTACTGAGTTTTCTTATGTAGTGCAAGAACACAGCTGGAATGTTTCTATTTTGATTGTTCTGCAATATTATCTGTGTCTGCACAACACAGACAGCAAGAAAGCTGTGAAGAAAAGCACTAAGTAGATGGAAGAAGGAATGAAACAACAGCTTTGTTATGTTCATGTTTACTCTACACTCTACTGTAAACAATTTTCTCCAGTCTCAAATCTATCCTGACACATAGTCACAACCTGCAAACAGGGGTTCAGGAACATTACCAAGGTATCCAGCACCCTGGCATTTCTTAATTTTTCAAGACTTCCTTTTTTTGCAGTTTTCTGTTGAATTTCTTTATAATGCAGAAAGTCCCTGTCTGCAAGGCAAGCTGAATCTGCATGTACCTGTCTCATTCACCTTTGCATTTGGGATGTACAGATACTGTGTGCATCATCCACTCTTACCTTAACTGACTCCAGTTCCATTCGCAGACGATTGTTTTCTGACAGAAGGTCTCTGTTTCTGGACTCTGTTTGCTGCAGCTGAGTCTCCAGTTCAGCTTCATACTCCCGACTCCCTTCTTGGAATTCACGCAATTCCTCCTGTGTATTCTCAGCACTAGAGAAAAATCCCAGCAACAGAACTCATCATAATGAACAAAAGGAAAAAAAAATCCTCTCCTGATACACTTAAGGCAAAAAAAAAAATACTGCCCTTTAACATAGAAGGTTCTATGTCCTTCTCCAACATACATATTCAACAGGAAAAGAGGACCACATGCAAATGTTTCCCTGTCAAGCATGAAAAGCCACCCCATAGCAAATTAATAAACAAAAAAAAAGCCCAAATAAACAGGTAAAGCCCAAACTCTGTCTTCACACTATAGGTGTCTGAGAACACATGGAGTCTCTAGCTTATACATTGTCCACTGCTATCTGCATATTTAATCTGTTATGTAATTCAATTATTTGTTTTGAAATACAAAGCCATTTTTGATTAGCAATAAAAAGTGAGAAAAAAAGAAAGATGGAAGCACAGATGTTCTTATATTCTTAAACAATTCTATCGAAATGATCCTCCAGTGCACTGGAAGCTCTGAACACCTAGTCTATGAAAGGACTCACCGATATCAGCATCTGAAAAGTCTGGATTATTTTTTTTTGCACCCTTTACTGCATTTAGAGCAATCTATTGAGCTAAAGGGAAGAGCAAAGTATATTCAAATCTTAGCCAGGGATCCTCCTCCATCTGTCAAACCATTCTTGATCCACACAGAGATATCAAGAGTGAACCCCAGCATCCCTTTCTCTGCCATGGCCTGGATCATTCACCCCCAACAAGGTTCTGCAGTGAGTTATGTTAATCTGGGCTGCAGTTAGAGGCACAATTTCAGCACAGAGAGTCCTACTCAGACCAGAGCAGGAACAAAAACCAGCAGTGCCACAACAGCACAGACTCACTGTTCAAATAAGCATCAAGGACTCTGGGCTGCTGTAGTTTATGCAGAAGCACTGCTACTGCTGCCACTCAAGATAGCTGAGCCACCTTGAATTTACTCCCCTAAATGGTGCTACCTATGTCTTTACACAGACTGTTATGCACCCCATCGAACAAATTAGAGGGATGAAGTCACTGCCTTACCACTGCTTGTATTTCATAGCCAGCTCTTTCCAGTATCTTGTTTCTTCTTCCACTGAGCTGAAGTGATGTCCTTCTGAGTCTTCCATGACTGGTCCTCAAAGTTTAAAACTCCTGTTCAACCTTTTCCCCCTGGAAAATTAAGGATCAAGCATAAGAATTAATGCAATGAGCTATTTCAGTGGTTTTTGCAGCAGACCACTGTACCCTTCTTCCTAGGAAGTCACTGCACTCCCGGAGACCAAGCTGAAGTCCAGCCTTGACAGGGCTCTGCCGGATATATCATAGATGTGAAAGAGTCACTCCTAAGTAATCAGGTCCCTTTCCCCAGTTCTCCTGAGGCTGCTGCCTGCTTTTGCCACATCCCCAGGGGTGAGCACCTTCCCCACCCTCCAACTACACAGCACAGAGCACCAAACCTCAACCTTCAGCTGCAGCTGTGCCGACACACATGGAACACAAGTGAAAGAGAAGACATCCCAGGCACAACTTCCACTCCAAAGACAGTACAATTAAGGTCGATTTCAACAACCCTAAAGACACTTACCATGAAATTAAAGAGAAACTTCAAAGAGACATAGATAAGGTACTCAAGATACTGATCTCCTGAGTTAACATTTCCAGAAACACCTAAGCTTTTTATGGACATAACCACTGGACACGTGAAAAATTTCTCCCTAGGTTAATACAGACAAAGCTATCCAACTTTAAACCTGAAATATCACAATCCATATAAGTCTGAGAGCCACAATATATCGGGGTACTTCAGAGAACCATGGGAGAAGGGAACTCCAAAAATTCTCAGGGAAGTGAGGATTTTAGAGATTTTAATGGGATACCACCTGACTGGACTAAGGTATGCACACAGATTGCAGCAACCCAGTGAGCAATCCAGGCCACCCAGCTGTCCCTGTGCCAGCATAAACCCAGGCACAGGACATAGTCCCAAATGGGAAGGACACATGAAAGAGCCACTGGGGAATCAAGAACCTTAAGTTGGTCACTCCCACTTGAAGACTTAAGTGCATGTTATGCTCTAATAAACAGGTCACTGGCAAATATCATTTTATATGAGTTAGCCTTGACAATGGAGAAACATCAAACCTGCCCATGTCCAACTCTGGTTAAGTCAAAAATTCCACATAGACATTATCCATTTAATGGAAACCCAAATAGATCAAGGACAGTAAATAAAGACGGAGTTGAACAATTCATTACAATTGGAAGTTGTCAGAGAAGTGTATTGCTGAAATCTATTGTCTGAGGAAACATGGTTCTACCAAGCTTCAGCACCAGAACTACTGAGCAAAACATTTTCTAGAGATAATCTTGATGGAATAAAGAGGAAAAAAAAACAACACCCAAAGCCTTCAAAGATCATTTAGATATCAGTCCTGCCTTCTACTCTTCTTATTTATGGCACTCAGTAGACCTTCTGAGCAGCATGTCATAGCTAAAGAAAATGTGCATTCACTGCACATCGATTGAACTCAACAGAAAAAATTATTCATAGACTGTGTTGAGATTTTCCTCTCCAGAAAATCATCTGGCTTAAACAGGATTAACAGCCATTTATCTAGTAACTCTGAGACAAACACAAGTAGTTCTTACCTCTACTACAGGCAAAAGCATCAAGTATTCAAAATAGTCTGGAGATCTAAAACCCAATTCGTACATACTCGAGCGATGCTGCAAAGCCCAAGTCCTTTTCACAGCCTAGGTGACTTTCAGGAGACTATTGAACAAAGAGTAAGCAGCTGTCACAGCTCTGTGGGCTGGGCCCACACACCTCAATGCACAGTATCAGCTACACACTCACCCAAATTACACTATTATTTAGAAGGGGAGCTGGTAGGTGAGGGGAAAGTTAGTAAGCTTTAGCTTTCATAATCCAGTTTCTTGACACAAAATGTTAATTAGACAAAGCTACATGTCTTCTTTCTAACAAATAAAACCACTGTGTGATGTATTGTCACACTTTCAGCAGCAAGTCTCAAGGCTGCTGTTATTTGTATGTATTTACAGAAGTATACACAGGGGAAAAAGAAGAGGAAAAAGAGCGTGAGTAAGGAAGAGTGATTTTCCAAATAGTACCTTTGACCATTAAAAAGAAAATCATACCAAGCATAATTAACATTCTTGACTTAGGATAGTTTACAACACATCTACTCTATTATTTTTAAGTGAACTGAAAGTGCCTTTGATGTTAATGAGCATGTCCTTATGCTCAAGGCACTGTGTACATACACACACCAATCCACACCGGTGAGGAAAAAAGAAGACTTTTTCTCTTTTACAGATGAGGGACAGGGAGGGAGGGTCAGACATGAAGAAATGATGCAGGTGCAATGGGAAACCAAGGACCAGCATCCATTACTGTGGTCAAACCACTTCAGAGAACAGCAAGCCAGAGTTTTCTTTAGATGGTTATTTCTCACCACTCAAACAGGAATTTTCTGTATTTCTTCAAGAACAGAGATTCCACCCAGGGTACGCCTGGCTTTCCTACACAAATTAAAATATATTTCAGAAGCCTCCAAAGAGAAATTCTTCTGACACAAGCGTTATAATAAATTCCACATCTGTGTTCAGACAGTCAATAAAAAAATTAAAAAAAAAGTCAGACAAGGTAAAGATGAAGCACAAGACATCTTGCTCCTAAAAGCTTTCAAACAACCTTTTAGAACCAAAGGACAGAGTTCCCATTGGCCTCAAAAGCTTGAATGTGCTCCCATCTGGCTCCCACTTCTGTTTTTACACAGCACTTTGGAAGGACTAAAAGAATGTACTAATTTGCATTTTTTTAAATTCTACAGTCACACACAAAAGAATTTTCCCTGAGCCATAAGACTCCGTTCCACAGAAGCATAAAGATGCTGTCCCCTTTAGCTTCTAAGTATGTCCTTGTAAACATGAGATTACAGACCATCTGAAGATATTATCCTTTAAGAGTACACTGTTTCATGGTTACCATTACTAAATAGCACTTATAATTTAAAATTAATTGTTAAACTGCAAATATGTGGAAGCATCATGGACCTATACTTATTCCACAGAAATGACACAACATGGCAGAGATTGTTTCACTACTGTCCCATGCCACAGGCACATGCCTTTAATCTGCAATGCACTAGCTCACAGGGATATTCAAACTAACCAGAGATGCAAGATGCAAACTTAAACTAAAAAGAAACATTCCAAGTTTTAGACAAAGCAATAAAGCTTTTTTTGATTTTCTGAAATTTACTTTTAAAAAAATAAAAAAACCACATAGATCTTTCTAAACTGCCTGTAGAAAGGGTAGGACTTTGACTTTTTGTTTTTTCCTCTTGCTGTCTTCTCCCCTTGATTTTTAACAGCTTGGAGACGGTATGCGAAATGCCTTGAAAGTAATTAATTAATCCAATTACAAACTTCTCGTTGTCTAGGCTCACTACAAAAGGGGCAAGAGCAAGAGGGGTGAAGGAGGCCGTAGCAATGCTTTGTTAAACATTGGCTAATGTAGAAAAAGTAAGAAGAGAAAGTCACAGTCTATAGCAGGCACATACTGGCTGCATCTTCCTTGATTTCACACACACGAAGCCAGAAGAAACATCTGGCCAGACTTGCTGCATGCAAGCAGCATCAGTGCTGGTCACAAACATTACAAAACCTCTACATCATACAGGAAGGGGAAGTGTTCATGGGTGGGGAACGGACTTCTGCAATGAGAAAAATACCTCAGCATAAACGCTGCAGGAAACAATTTCATACAGCTGAGAGCAGAATTGCAAAATTCTTAAGGAAAAAAAACATTAAGAAAAGCTACACGTTAAATTACTTAAGTCACTTCAATTTGGGAATCAGAGTCTGAGTATACCAAAATCATGAGGACCTCAACTTAGACTCTGTTTCAGTCCTAGAAGAAAGGGCTCAAAACAACCCTGCATACTGAATACTTTTTCTTTTAACAAAAGAACATTTTAGCTTGGTGAACCATGTTGGCCTACCTTTGTAACAATGCCTGATGGTCTAAGTCAAAGCAATTCATATTGCAATAAAAATGTAAAGCAGTACCATAAATACTACTAAATAATCCACGGCAGAGATGATGAAGCTCCTATAAGACATTTTTTCCTAACTATAAACCAAAACAAAACTGCTCTTCACTCCTGAAAAGTAGCTTTCCCACCCTATAAAAATTGCATTTACTTAAAATAGTCCCCTTGCAAGGCCCTATTTTCTTTTGTTTAAGCAACACAAAAGAAAATCACCACAACAGGGGAAGAAAAGGAAGAGGTCACCGGAGTGCCAGGATTACCACAGAATCCCACCGCCAGCACTGAATAGAGTTACCATCTTCTCAGGGTCTTCTCTACCAAAAAAGCTTAACACAGCAAAGCCCTCCTCTTTTCAGACACGGGTCCAGCTCCAATACTTCCGAGTTTCCAACGATTCCTAAGTTTTCTCTCCCGCGATGCCTGACCTTGGCGCTCCAGCGGGAGCCCGGCGGTGCCCGTTCCCGTTGGGAGCACACGCAGCCGGGCGGGCGGGAGGGAGCGAACCCGGCGGGCACGTTTCCCACGCTCCCCTCCCAACCACGAGAACAACCCCACAAGCAGAAGGCGCTTCCCGTCCGCCAGGAAGGATGCGGGAACGAACGGGAGAGTCGCAGCCCCATCTCCCCCTCGCCTCCCTGACCTGCCCCGATTACCACCGCAGGACTCGGGACACCCAGAGGGGCTGCGCCGCACCGAAACCCACCCTGCCCTTCCCTGCAGGCGGCAAGGTGGCTCCGCCAGAGGGGGAAGCCCCGGGGCGCTGCCCACCCTCCCTGCAGCCCGCCGGGGGACGCGGGGCAGCCCCGTGCTCTCACCGCCGCCGCAGGACCGCGGAGCTCCGCGCCGGCAGCCGCCGCTCGCCCCGGCCCGACACGGCCACCCCATTGGCCGCCGATCACGTGCCGCAGGGAGCTCAGCCAATCAGCGCCGCCAGAAGGCGCCTGCTGGAAGGTTTGGAAACTTTGGCTACTTTCAAAAGGCGCTGGGGGGCGGCGGCCGGGCCCGGCATCGCCCGCTGCGGCACCGGCATCGCCCGCTGCGGCACTGGCCCGCCCTGCCCGACCCCCCGCCGCTGCCGTTTCGCCACCGGGCGCAGCCGTGCTCCTCCGGAGCCGGGAAGGACGGCCCATGCCCGGCTGCGTGCTCTGTGCTCGCTCACGCCCAGCCCTGGCACACGCCAGCCACCTTCCGTCGGACTACATCCCCTCGGACGTTAACGGTATAAATTTGCCACCCTGCTGCAGTTTTAAATGCACGTTTCCCCTTGAAATGTTCCAAAACAGGAAAAGCTTTACATCAAATATCATTATTTTTATTAGTGTTATTCCAAAAGCCTCTGCTGAAAGAGCAAGCAGTGAGATTGTGACTCCTAAATATCCGTGCAAGGTTTTTACACTAAAGTCCCCTTTTCACAACCAAAGAACAGGCGCCTGTGTCACCGAATCCCGGGTCGCAAGGACAAAGCAGCCTATGAAATATTAGACGCTTGCCCTCCTCTAAGCGTGATGTCACCATTCCAGAAAACAAGCTGCAAGCCCCCGCAGGGGATAGGAGCTCCCCACAGACAAAGGGCCGGGGCTGCAGCTCCACACAGCCCACGAATCACTCACCGTGCCCTCTCCTCACGCAGGGTGGGTGCGAAGGGGACCCAGGTGTGCGGAGCCTTTCCCCAGCGTGCTCCTTCCCCGCCGTGTGCGCAAACACCTGGTCATGAGGCGTGTCTGGCATTTGTTTCCTGAGTCAAAGCAAAAACACCAATTATCACCTAGGTGTAGATACGCTCCAGCTGACATACATAGGGCCATACGTCACCCAGTATCACTTCACACCCCTGCGGCACGTTGTACAATCGGCTGGATGACAGGCAGGCACCCACACGCAGGGGCCCTGATCCCGGTTTCAGCCACTCCTGTGGTGCAATACCAGGCCTGGAGCACAGCATGATCCTGAAAAGACTTAACTGTCTAAACTGGGAACGTGCCTCTCCTAGAGACTTTGTGGAACACGGCTGGGACCGTAACAAAGAGGATGGATGCTTTCCTGTAAGAATATTCCAGTAAGAGAAATCTATCCCTAGTTAGGACAACTTTAACTGAAAAGGGCAAGCAAAACAATTACACTTTCAGGTCAGGTGTTCAGCAAAATAATTATATTTTGAGGACAGATGTTCAGCAAAAGAAAATGGAGACAAACTATTAGGCATCTATGAACAGAACTCCAAAAAACTGGGTTGATAGCAACTTGCAGTTCTGACATTACTGAAGAATGTTTTTATTATCAGATATGTTACAGAAAATAAACTACTGAATTAAAGAATAAAGCCAGGTATGATTTAGCAAATGTAGCCTGACTGACCACGAACAGGGGCCTGCAACCCCTGCAGAGCTACAATAAGGGACAAAACAGGAAGGCAGGCATGTAGGGAATAATCCTGAGACCAGCACAATGTTATTTTATGGGGGGCCCAAAGGTATGGTAATGAATTACTGGAAGGATGTTTAAACGAGGAAGGATGTTCTGAAGCAGTAAAACTGTCATGTCGACCTTGCTGGGAGATAGGGGATTCAAAGAAGGAACCCAGCTGTTTTGAGAAGGCGATTATCCCAAAAGGTGAAAAGTGCACAGCGAGGAAGACATACGGCCTTCATCCCGAGACCCCAGCCCACGACCACCAGGAAGCACTGCACATGAGCAGCTGGGAGGAATTAAAGGCGGAGACTCATTAGAATAAAGACTGCCCTTTCGGGGACAGGTTATGAATATGTATAGGCGCTTTATGAATAGGGAATACTTCATTGTATAAGTTCAAGAGAAATGTCTCAGGTGGCACGCACATTTGGAGGAGCGATCCCCTGTGCGTCCAGCGCTGCAATAAAGAATACCTGCTTAATAGTCATCCCGACTATTGAGTCCTGATTTCGTCTTTCACGGCATCAATTCTGGTGACCCAGGTGGGACACTCTCTGCTCGGCTGCAGGACCCGCTGAGAACAGGACTCCCCAGGGTACCCCCGGGATTTTCCCGGAGGGACTCCTCTCCTCATACGGATTACTGCGGGGGCAGACAAGGACCATCTAGCGAATAAGGTATTCTTTTAAGGAAAAAAAAAAAAATTGTTTTGGTTTTTGAACCGGTCATTTGGGGTTCCCATAAGTCATAGGAGACGTCCTACACAGGGCGCTGTATGCCAGGCTACTAGTGCCTGAGAGCATACTGTGTACGTGGGTGCGAGCACATGTTGTGCTGCATTCTCTTGCAATACATACACTTGGTCTTGGTTTGTGTACGCGGGTATGAGCACGTGCTGCGCTTTGTACTCTTGTATTTCGTACACTTGGTTTTGGTACGTTAGGTACGGTTGCGAGTAAAGCTACGTATCTTTGCATTAACGTACTTGTGGCGGTATTAACTTATCGGTATTGAAATCGGAATGGTTTAAAGGAATTGTTTATTGAAAGTTGATTTGGATTTGATAAGAGGTGTGTGAATGAATTGAGCTAGCTCCTGTATGTATGACTGGAGTGACTGAGACGCGGCGCAGCTGCGAAACGAGTGTGGAGTTCTGATCCGCGGGTCCGTTATCCCACGAGGGGTGCGGCCGGAGACGAACGAAGTGAGGGTATTTGGTTGGTCATATAAATGAATATTGTTCCCTCCACCCGGATAACGGGTGTAAAACAAACAATAAGTGTTAAATGTTAAAACTGTTTTAAGATATTTTATGCTCATTGGTTTGGGTCTAATCCAGATTGTACTGATTTTGAGTGCCCCCATTGCCAGCTGTGGATGCAGTGGGAGGAACATTAGGGAGATAGATTTTATCTTCTGACTGTACTGTGTGGGGAGTTAAATTAATAAAGATGGGAGGACAGCAAAGTGGCGGAATTGTGAAAAAGAGCCCTATAGGATGTATTTTAAAACATTGGAAAAATATAGGGGGACCATCAGGTGGGAATGTGAATAAGAAAACTTTGATAAAATATTGTAATCAATGGTGGCCCTTATATAAATTAGATGATGGAGAAAAGTGGCCCTTTAATGGGACTCTGAACTATAATACTATGTTGCAGTTGATGTTATTCTTACGGAGAGAAGGAAAATGGGATGAGGTCATGTATGCGGATATGTTTTTCACTTTGCGAAATCATCCTGAATGGCAAAAGGACTGTGGATTTAATATACCACCGCAAGACCCTCTAGTTTTGTCCCTAGAGAAAGAACAGAAAGACAAAAGAAAGAGGCAGCAGAAAATGAAGAGGTGCTGCTCGGCATGTAGTATTGGACAAAGGTGTTTAAAAATAACAGAATCCAGGAGGAGTAAAGAGGAAACAGAGGATCAGTTTGAGGATTTGGGAATGCCGCCCCCTCCATTGCTAGATCCACTTTCTCCACCCCAGTCGCCATTCCCTGAGACAGAGGGTGGCGGCAGCCGTGAGGAAGAAGGGGGAGGTGAGGAAGAAGGGGGAGCGGCAACTGCTTTTACTCCAGTTACTGCAAGAACCAGGAGTAAAACCCAGAGAGCTCCGCAACTCCCAGCCCTGTTACAGAAAGTAATGGGATCTAGTGGGCCAGCTAGAGTAAAAATTCCATTTTCCACCACTGATTTAAATGATTGGAAAGAAATAGCTAGAGGGTATCGAGAAGATCCCTCTAAGGTAGCAAAAATATTTGAATTGATAGTTAGAAATCAAGATCCAGATTGGAGAGATGTAGATTTAATTTTGGGAGAGATGACTGAGACGAAAAAAACAATTGGTATTAAAGATTGCCCGAACCCATGTGCAGGCTCAAATTACAGGGGGAGTCCTGCAAGGGAGTGTGGATGAGCACATCCCACTGACTGATCCGAACTGGGATCCTAATGATGGACAAGATTATGCAATGTTAAGACGATATCGAGATTGGATTAAATTAGGGCTGGAAAATGCCATTCCAAAAGCTATAAATTGGTCAGCATTATATGCTGTCAAACAAGGACAGAAGAAGACCCCTACGGAGTTTTTGGACAAACTGAGAGAAGCAATGAGAAAATATACTACTTTAGATCCCTCCTCAGATATAGGGGAGCAACAGCTTGTTTCCTTATTTTTAGGACAATCATCCCCAGATATTAGAAAGAAGCTTCAGAAATTAAAAGAACCAGATATAAGGGATCTGGAGAAATTACTTGAAGAAGCCTGGAGAGTTTTTAGAAATCGAGAAGATGTAGATAGGAGAAGGCTGACAAAAGTGATGGCCACAGCCACTGTGGCAGCATTAGAACAGAGGGGAGTAGTGAATGGTAGGGGATTTAGAGGACCTGGAAGAGGGAGGCCTTTTGGGAATAGAGGAGGACTAAGGAATTTGGCAAGAGGTAGAGGTGTTAATGTTGGAAATGTATTGGAGAGGAATCAATGTGCATACTGCCGGAAAAAAGGCCACTGGAAAAATGAATGCCCTAAGCTTAAAGGTACCCCACCTGCTCTAACAAATTGAAGCCTATGTGCTCACAATTCAAAGGCAAAGGTGTGGGATATTTTCCCTATTTTAGCATTAGGGGCAATCCATCAAGATGTAGTAGTCAGACCAATAAACCATAATGTTTGGGCAAAATATAATGATGATATGAGGAAATGGCAGACCATTAGTACTGAAGCCTGCATTCCAAAGGAACAACTAGGATATGTTTGTGAGAATGCAGTAATTGAAAATGAAGATTTGTGCTTAGACACAGAGGACAGTACATGCACCTTTGAGATGCTTCCCTCAGAACATGCTCAATCACAAGTGTATTATATAGGGAAAGGATGTGTTTGTATAAGGACTAGTTGTGTTAATGTTAGCATTGATACTTGTGAAGAAGAAACAAACGGAACTAACTTTTGTGTTTGTAATTTTACCAAGATACAAGGTTGTGATTTTAACTATTCTGCTCCTATAACCACTTCTCAGTTGATCTCTGACAGTTTTATGCTATACAATGATGTACCTAAACTACAGATTGGAATGGACATTAATGTCCTTAAGAAAATGCTTTCCCACCCAGACATTAAAATGCTGCTAAAGAAAGTGAAAGAAGCTTCTAAACGAACATTATGGCAAGTCCAGCATGATACTCTGGAAATAAAGAAAATCATCACAGCCATCGAGAAAACTGGTGAACATCATTGGTGGGACATTTTTTTAAATACCTCACTAAAATCTCCAACTGCTGCTCAGTTTTTCAACTTCCTACTGCATCCTGTACTAGTGTTGATTTTTGTAGCCCTACTGCTGACTGTTCTCAACATTTGGCTGTGGTGGAAAGTATGGACTGTTGCTCAACAAGTACATGTATTATGGACTGTAAACAAAATTATGCAAAAGAATTTGCAATAGCGTAAAGAAAAGGGGGGATTGAATTAAAGAGTAAAGCCAGGTATGATTTAGCAAATGTAGCCTGACTGACCACGAACAGGGGCCTGCAACCCCTGCAGAGCTACAATAAGGGACAAAACAGGAAGGCAGGCATGTAGGGAATAATCCTGAGACCAGCACAATGTTATTTTATGGGGGGCCCAAAGGTATGGTAATGAATTACTGGAAGGATGTTTAAACAAGGAAGGATGTTCTGAAGCAGTAAAACTGTCATGTCGACCTTGCTGGGAGATAGGGGATTCAAAGAAGGAACCCAGCTGTTTTGAGAAGGCAATTATCCCAAAAGGTGAAAAGTGCACAGCGAGGAAGACATACGGCCTTCATCCCGAGACCCCAGCCCACGACCACCAGGAAGCACTGCACATGAGCAGCTGGGAGGAATTAAAGGCGGAGACTCATTAGAATAAAGACTGCCCTTTCGGGGACAGGTTATGAATATGTATAGGCGCTTTATGAATAGGGAATACTTCATTGTATAAGTTCAAGAGAAATGTCTCAGGTGGCACGCACATTTGGAGGAGCGATCCCCTGTGCGTCCAGCGCTGCAATAAAGAATACCTGCTTAATAGTCATCCCGACTATTGAGTCCTGATTTCGTCTTTCACGGCATCACTACATACTAACATCGTATGTCTTCAGTAATTAAAACATGTAGACATTGTTTGCAAATTTGGGACAAAGGACATTTTACTTCAACTCAAACAAATCTTTCAGGGCAGTGTGAGTAAACAGATGATATCAAAGATACTCCTGAGTATTTCTAATAGTTCTTACCTTGAAATACCTGTAAAACATAGCAAAAATCCCCAGATTTCAGAGGAAGTCATTTAGCCTCTCATCAAATTCTGAAACAGTGTAACAAACAGCACCCTAACAAATGCCAGAGGCTCACAGGCATTACTGTATACAAGCAATAAATACTAAAAAAAGGTTACTATAATTACTATCACTGCCTCGTTTGCAAGAAGAACATTAGTCTGTTTTAAAATTAGCAGAGGAGAAGAAATGATTTTATGCATTTATTTTTAGTTTGCTGATTAATAATTAATAAATGGCAGATTTTTGTGGTGCTAGGGTTCATGTGCTGGTTGTTTTAGTGAGAACGCTACACTGATTCTTCCATGAAAGCTAAGAGAGCAAAAATGCATTCCCTTTAAGTTCTGGTAAGGTTGTAACACCTTATCTTTTGGCAATAACTTCTTAGGGGGAAAAAAAGATTTGCTTTGCTGCAACAATTAAATAACCTACCATAGAACCACTCGCTCTATGGATGGAACAGCAACTGCTCATCGATTGTTATTACAGATGACTGATTTTTATTTTTTTTAATGGATTCCTGGTACCCAGTGACAGACGTACATATTAGAATATCATATGCAAATACTGCTATCACTGAAAAGCAAGTATTTAACATCAATGAAAGCTATTTCTGTCTCTTTAAAGATGTTATATAATTCTCTGCAGCCTGTATATGTAAAATTGGATTTGCAAATACTTAAACAAATTCTCACTACTTTAAAACCCTTCTGATGTCTCGAACTGACAAATTTTTGATGAACCTGTCAAATACTCATTAATAGTGCTGGCTTGTTGAGCAAAGCAAAACATAACACCACTCAATGCCTGGATACAGAGCAGCATTACACCCTGAGTGAGCCATGGTAACAGGAGCAAGACTGGATGCAGATAAGAGCATTGTCACTAAGGCAGCCCATTAGGCAAAGGTGAAGGTAAAATGACAACTTAGCCTAATACCATGACATCACTTATGATCAAAAGATACTGAGACACCAATAAGTGGAACCTCATCCCACTCGGTCACTAACCCCCTCCTGGAGAAGCTCAGCTACTTGTATGCCACACTAATGCCTTACCCAGCGGCTTATTAGAAGCTTGTTCTTTTTGTTAGCCAGTAATTGCTTCATATTTTTCAACTTTAAGTATGTATCTTACTTGTGAAATTTCTTTATACACAGCTAACAACACCTAAAGCAACTCAGAGAGGTCAGACACTTCTGTTAAAACAAGCAAACAACGAGACTTCTGAACAGTACTGACATTTAACTGCTGTCCTCGGGCTTAGGACTTAGCACTGCCTTCAAGGCAACAGGATCTTAGAAACAGTTAAAACTGTCCAGCACTGGCAACCAAAATTCTTCTTCTATGTGAGTTCTAAGCGAAAGCTTAAATTCTGCAGGAGGCATCAAAAATTATTACCTGTAAGAGGCCAGTTCAATGCTGTGGCAATTTCCTCCCTGTCTGCTGCACACCTGAGCAGAGACCACACCCGAGCACACCTGAGCAGTGAGCACACCCGAGCAGAGAGCACACCTGCCCAGGCTTCTGCGGGGAGTCCAGGCCTCTCCACAGGCCCTCCCGGAGACCCCTCCGGGGCAGACTCCCCACTGGGCTCAGGTGTGCCCGGACTGAGACCCCCCGCTCTGGGTGTAATGTTGGGGGGTCCCGGTGTAAGGGGGCACAGGGATGGTGCTAAGCGGTCCCGCCAGGGGACCTTCAGCGTGGCCTGCCTCATCCCCTCAGGTGCCGCCTCCCACCCCCTGAGGCAGCCCCAGGCTCCCTCCAGCTGGGCACAGCTCCCCCCCCTAACCCCGGGTCGGGATGTCGCCCGGCCCCGCCCCACATGCCGAGGGCCGCCGGGAGCCCCGGGGCTGGGGAGGGTTCAAAAGCCACCGCTCCCTGCCAGGACTGGCCTCTTACGCGGCCAGGAGAAGGAGGAGGAGGGAGGGAAGCAGAGCGGAGCGTTACGACAGCTGCTTTTGCGGCAGTGGGGTGCTTTCCGGCGCTCGGCGTTGCTTGACGGCAGAAGGAGCAGAGAGGGAGGAGGGAGGACAACAAAGGGGTGTGAGGGGCCGCGGCGGCATGTGAGGGACGGTGGCGCCGGGGGCGGCTCAGGTGAGGCGCAGCGGGCGGGGGCAGAGCAGGGCTAAGCCGGGCGCGTCGGCTTCCGTTGACCCGGGGCCGCTTCTACCACCCTCGGCAGCGGGGAGGCCCCGCGGAACGCCGCGGCCGAGCGGGGCCGGGGCCCACTCCCCTCGCGGGCAGGCGCCCGTCCCCCAGGCAGAGCGGCACAACGGCCTGGGCCCGGTGCCGCCCGCGGGCCGGAGCGGCCCTTTGCCTGGCAGCGCTTTGGGTCGCGCTGGGACTGTTCGGCTGGGGCGGGGGGGAGGGTCGGGCCTCGCCGTGCCCCCCCGGGCTGCGGGCCAGGCCGGGCTGGAAGCGCCCAGGGCTCTGCGAGCCGCAGAGGGCACAGCGCGGGCGTACGTAGTTAACATAACTTTTAACTTTCTTTTTTTTTTTCAGTTCCTGTTTTGATTCCTAAACGAATTGGTGCTACCAGGCACTTTTAAAATTAACTTAATCCAGAGTTGTAGACCTTGATTAACTTAATGTTTTATGCAACGTAATTTTTGGGTACTTAGGCTTCGTGTGAATAAACACTTCTGCTTAAAGAAAAAAAGTCTAAACTGTTTTGTGGTTGTTAATAACTCTGGTGCGAATGTAATGCTGTGGAATGTATTCTGGGGATATTGTGTTTAATATTAAATGCAAAAGAACTGAAGGAGCGTAGTGTAATGAATGCAGTACATAGTTGGAGGGTAAGAAGACTTCAAGCTAATCATAGTTTTTCTGGTACAGTGTCTGATAGGTCTTAAACAAGTTGTTTAGCTTTACAGAATCATAAAGAAGCAAAAATTGATGTGGTGTGCTGTTGGGCAGCTTGAGAATTGGTAGATGTATTTTTAAATAATTTTAATAATTTAAAGTTCTCTTTAAATGCTGTGACTTTAACACAAGTGTATGCAGTTTTGTTAGCTAATGGAAAACAATGAATAGGCAGTTTCCTTCTTTCAGCTGTGTTCAGTTGCACCTATTTTGTATTTACCGATGAGCCTACTGAAAACCTATCTCCTGACTTCTCTTTTCAGGAGAATGCCCTTAATGTTTGGGGGAATTATTTCCTATTAGTAGCAGTGCATGTCTGGGACTCTGTAGCTAATGCCAGGGACTTATTTTCTTCTGACTACCTCCCCTATGCTGTGGGTCATGAGGAGTATTCCTGTACTAAACAGGAATAGTCAAGGCCATGTCCTATATGCATAATTAAATTTAACATAAATAATGCAGGTTCAGTGATCTAGCAGTAGTGGAATTCATAGGACAGGGAAAAACCATAGTGGTCTTGCCTTAAGTTATTTAAAGCATACATTTTTTTCTTTTCAGCAGGTGGGAAGAATGAAAGGAAGGGGGGATGAAAGAATGTTGAACCTTTTTGTTTGGCTGTATGATGGAAGGGCGCAGGACAGAGAACCTCTGCAATAGATCGTTCGGATGGCTTCAGCAACAAGAGAATGATGCTAAACCATGGCTCTGGAAACTTTCTAATTGCTTTTCTGCTGCTGAGAAGTCTTTGCCTTGCAGTGCGGAAACGGTAATTCATTGCTTTACTAAAAGCATAGTGGATATCCTGGTACAGAGTGATATAACTAACTGCAATGTTATTGCTGACTAAAGGGGGGTGAGTGGGGAGAGGAGAAAGGAGAGAGAGTAGTTACCATGGTGAATATAAAATCTGTTTGGGAACTTAAGGTTTTTACTTGTGTTCACAGCTCTCTCATCAGTGTTGGTGAAAGCAGGCAAGTTGCTTTGCTTGACAGGCTTTACTCTTTACAGGTCTGTTTGGAATAATACAACTGACTGCTTAAAAAACACTTAAGGCAGTTACTTGAAAGCTCTATGAAGTTATTGCTGAAGAGTAGCGTATGGAAGTAGTCTTCATGCTTCCAGATTTTCATCAATTTAGTTTGGAGGCAAATTTAGAATTTTCTGAATTATTATTGTATAGTAGTTAGAGCAATTGTGGATACTCTTCTTCATGAATGATTAATTTTTCCTTGTTTCCACTTCTTTAAATGTTCCTGTTCTGTAACTATATACAATTCTATGCATTTGAGATGCAAAGTGCTAAGGAATGGGATACAACACAATGACTTACTCGAGCAAGCAAGCTCCAGCTGTGAAGTAACACTCATTTATGCATGTTCAATCTGATTTTCAGTAAAAAAACACAGGAGAAACATAAGCGTGTATCCTGTTGTGTTGCTATTCTCATATGTTAGGAGTTAGGAAGGGAGCTGCAATATATTCTGGAATCTATCATATGAAACAGTTCCAGACGGATTTTTGGTTTTTGGCAGAATGTATCTTCAATTCATAAGATGGGGTGTCAGATAGTGAGGAAAGGTTTTGAACATGGGTAATCAATTATTCATTACTGTGTAGTAGGAAATGCATTAAATTCAATTTGGAAAGTAAAAGTTGTTCCAAAGTACTGGCCTAAAGCTCTGGAGCAGCGTGGTGTTTGCAGGTTAGCTCTGCTGACCTTGATGTTCTGCTGCTTCTTGTAACCTCGCTTAGTTTTCACTGCTGCAGTTTTAAACCCCCCTGTATTTCTGTCTAAGCCTTTGTGTCTGCACATCTTCATATCTTGAATAAGAATAGGCAGAAGCACTTGTATAGCTGTGAAAACTTAGTCTTCTCCATCCTCTGTTAATTTACCTGCTTGATATAATTTCTAATTTTTAGTCTTTTAATGCATTACTTCTAAATCTAGTATGATTTTAAAGTCTTTATTCAAAGTAAAAGGTGTTTACTTGTGTGTCTCCAAACTGGGGAGGTTTTTTTACTTTACATTGCATCCATATATGTTTGCTATTAAAAGAAATCTTCCTTTTTTCACTTTGCATTTTCAGAATATATCTTGACCTTAACCTAACTCTTTTCTGCCTTTGAAATTCTGTTTTACAGACCCATTGCTATCTGGTTTATAGATTTTGGTTTTGTTGCTTCTAAAGTCCACTGATACCAATGTGCCTTAGGCTGGCACACAACTGGAATGTTTCTTTTAATATTTTACATGTTCAGACAGTGAGGTAATAGTAATCATAAAGAGAACACTTTTGAAAATGTCTATTGTCAAAGTTGTAACAGTCTAAAAATACGCTTGTTTGTGCTATAAAATTGTTGGTTTATTTATGTGTCTGAATGTTAACTGAGCTTTCATTTTCCAGGAAGATTACATGGAGAACAAGAAAGCTGCTGCAGAATTGAAGGATGCTTCATCTCCTCATAATGCTGGCTCTAAACTGTTCCCAGCAGTACCGCTTCCTGATGTTCATCCTCTTCAGCAACAGCAAATACAGCTTTCACCTGGCCCGAAAGTAAGCTGCTGTGCTCATGGCTCTGACTCTTCTTGTACTCCACAGATGCATTGTGGTGGTGGTGGTGGTAACTTGATTCACCCTGGCACAATATTAGACTCAAAAAGCACTGGGACGATTACTTGTCAAGTAGGGTCAGGATTTGCTTATCAGTCTGCATCTTCACTGAAGAACCCTCCAGCTAGAAGCAATTTGGCAGGCATTGCGAGTGAGTTCCCTGGCATGTGCGTAGAAAACAGTGTATCTTCCTGTCAACATCTGCCCTGTTGTGGAAAACTCCATTTCCAGTCCTGTCATGGTAATGTCCACAAACTGCATCAGTTTCCAGCCCTTCAGAGCTGCCCATCTTCTGGCTATTTCCCTTGTTCTGAATTCCCAAGTGGGGCCACAGGCCATTTGGATGAGCATATTGCACAGTCGGAGCTAACATCGCGTGTGTGCGCCAACCCTTTGCACCTAAACATGGCACCTTCAGTTTGTTTAAAGGGCTCTCACTACTGCAGTGACTGCTTGAGCAAGGTTTGTACACAGCACACTTCTCATTCATTAAGCATGGGATATGGTTAATGTTGAAATAACGTTACTTGAGCAAAACACCGGCTTCCATGGGTTGCAGCTTGCATACTCCTGCTTGCTGGTGCATGGTCCAAAGGTACCAGATCTCCTTTTTGAAGATGATGTTTTTAATGAAGTAACATTCAGTTTGATAGGAATACAAGAGAGGCTATCACAATGTTTAGCTTATAGGGGATCTTTAATGTACTCAAGCAGAATTTTGACTGGATTTGGAAGACACTTCTCTCTTCTTGACAGCTCCAATTAAAATGTTCCAGGGTAATCACTCTGAGAAAAGGCTAACAACAGTTAATGTACCCCTGGGCAGCTGATCAATAAAGATCTACTGCTAAGTCAGGTGAAGTGTCTGATGCTATAAGGATATTCTAGTTTTGTTTTGGTTTGCTAGGTCTTAATTCAGTCTTCCCAAATTTGTCATTTATACTTCAATACCAGTACTTTAGAACTGATTAAACTTGTACTTGAATTTTAATAGGAAATTCAAATGAAATAAAATACTCAACTTCACAAGATATGTTACTTAAATTTCCAAACTTGAATGTCCGATGTAAAAGTGAAATGTCTTCATTTCAATAAACTAAGTGGTCATAGTTCCAAACATACTGAATTCACTATTTTTGGGAGGAGGGAGGTGATTCAACCTTGTACTCCTAATGTGAAATCAGCACAATTAAGTTTTTTTAATACATATTAGTATTTCTTAAATATGGCATGTCTTGTTGTGCAGAGCTCAGCAGAATTGTTCCTTGCATTTGGAAATCTAGAGCTAAGTATACTAAGATCTAGGACAGAAGTTTCCTTCATGCAGGGATACTGTTGTTAATTAACTTTGTAGAGTATGTTTGAACTTATATTTGTTGTAGAAGGGAAATTGGGTATTTCTAGCATGGAATAGTATGTGCTAATATTGTATAATAAATGAACATGTATTTTTGAAAAATTGTCCCAACAGCCAACCAGAAACAGCCTAGTTGATGCTGCTAAAATCTGGCCAAATATTCCTCCTCCAAGTGCACAGACTGCACCTGTTCCTATCCCAATATGTAATGGCTGTGGAACCAAAGGAACAGGAAATGAGAAGAGTTTGCTACTGGCGAGCAGCCTTGGCAAATCACCGCAGAAATATGGTAAACTGCATTTGTTTGAAACTTGCACTTAGTGGATGTCTTCCTTAAATACCCTTGCACATGAAGAGTTCTCTTAAATTGCGCTGTTCTCTGGTAACTTCTATTAAGTCATAGAAGACTAAACAGTAAAAAAAAAAAAATACCTTGTGTCTGTTTTGCAAAATCAGAACTTGGATTTACCTGCTTTGACTAGTTAATTTACAATATTGTTTGCATAGAGTTTGGGGGTTTTTTTACTATTATATTTTTTACCATTTTAAGAACTAGAAGAAAAAATTCTAAGGACTTGGAAGCTATTTTGTTCTGATGATGTATAAAGAAATTATCATCAGCCATACTTTGAAAAGCATTTTGTTAATCTGTAGCATCTATTGTCACTTCCTGTGCGGTAAAGGTGTAATGTTTATAATTACAACATAGCTTTTTTCAGTGTGCTTGAGAGAAATATTGTGTGAAATAATTACATAGTCTTTCTACAGTTAGTACTGTTTCAATTACAGAATTGTAACTAGTAGGAAAGTTATAAATGTTAAAAACATCACGGAAGAATAAGAAATTGGATAGCTTTACTATCTCCTTAAGACTACTTAAGACTATACCCATTTTTAAGATGCAACACCCCACTGAGTGTCCATACAAAATGCAATTCCAGTGAACCCAGTAGAAGAGTAACTGTAAATCTATACCCAAAGAAATGTGACGTTTATCTGCTGTGTTTAATTTTATATTCTCAGCTAACTTTAATTCTTAGCCTGTTTTTGACCTGTGATGAGCCTGTGTCATTCTTCATGGTTTTTTTCCAGTTGTTTTGTGGGGATGGAGTGGGTGTATAATGTTGATTCAAAATTAAATAGATATTAAAGAGTGCTGAAATGACAAACTTAATTTGTGCTTTTTAGTCTGCAATAGCAAAAACTTCTAACCTTGGTCTCCTGAACTATAGAATACCTTTGTGTTTGTTCCATACTGCCTTAATTGCTTATTAACAATTGTCACTGTACTGGTAGACTCATCTGGTTTTTAGTTTCTTTATTTAATGCACACTGTTAATTTGAACAGCTTAATTTTCACTTCCGTCACTGATATGGCACCTGCTGAGTTTAGGGTGACTGGGATACAACTTCTGATAGTTTTCATGGTACATGCCACCTTAGCATTTGATAATATTTTTTTTTAAATTGGTTGTTTGAGAGTTTAAAGCTGAAGTTCTCTTGCATTTTTATCCTAATATAACAGTGGCAGAATTTCTGTTTAAGACTGATTTGAGGTATAAAGTTTCTCCCTTAAAGAGAAACACCTGATCCATTTTTTAAGATTCCTTAAGAAAATAAAACTGAGCTTGCATTCCTGGGCATGTTGTTATCTAAAACACAAAGATTTCCCATATGCAAAGTTCATAGTATGTTAAGTTTAACATTTTTTGGTATTTGGAGATTAAAATGAGCTGTGTTGTTAAACCTGTACAGGATCTCCGGAAGTTGCAATAACAGGCCAAGTTCTGGAAAACTTGCCCCCCATTGGAGTCTTCTGGGACATTGAAAACTGTTCAGTTCCCACTGGCCGTTCAGCTATAGCCGTTGTACAGAGGATACGTGAAAAGTTTTTTAAAGGTCACAGAGAGGCAGAATTCATCTGTGTGTGTGACATTAGTAAAGAAAATAAAGAAGTTATTCAGGAGCTAAACAACTGCCAGGTATCAAAACAGCGTCTAGTTGGTGGTGTTGCTTGAGAATTTGTGTACTCAATGTGCTAGTAGTGATTCCTGTTCGCTAAAGCTTTGTTTAGCTTCTGGGGCTTTTAGTGCATGAGATTATAATGAGTTTATGGATTGGGTCTTTAATGCTTATAATAAATTTATGGGTGGGAGTCCTTAATGCATAACTTTCCTGGTGTGATACTTTTTAAAACTGAAACTGCATTTTGTTACATGTAGATTACTGTTTTATCTTTAGTTTTACTGTTTGCAGAGGATTTTGATTTCACCCAGTGATAAACAGTGGTGGCATTTTTAATTCTGTGACTAAATAATTAACCTAAAAGATCTATGATTCTGTGAACTCAACTTTTTTACTTAGTGAATACTGTGCTGATTAGTGAGTACACATGTAAATTAGTGGTATTGATTTGGGCACCTTTATATATTTTTTCCATCAATACCTCTTGTTTCTTGGTATTTTTTTTTACTTTTTTGTGCAGGTTTCTAAGTCAGAAATTCCCTTCCCACCCCCTAAATTGCAGATATGATAACAGGTTGACAGTTTATCTGCTTATGTGAGGTAAAATGAATTGATAGTGAGTACTTGCTATGTCTGTCACCCCTCCATTTCAAATGAGGGTTTATGGAATGTTTTTAAGGTAGCAGCATATACTCTTAGAGAATGCAAAGCATGTAAATTGTGATCTTTAACACAGAACAACAGAAGTCATCCCTTAGACATTGCTGAACAACCAGGGTTGAAGTTCATTGCTCATTAGAACAGTTTGGGATCCATACATGTTGTACTTAATGCATGTGTGCATTAATTTATCTAAATAAAAGGTGCATGTGAAAGCTTGTATTTATGTTAATTTCTAAAAGAATAGATTTAAGCAAGCATAGTCCACATTCAAGCTTTTCTCTAGAGCCCATATTTGTATTTCCACAGGTGACTGTTGCACACATCAATGCTACAGCAAAGAATGCTGCTGATGACAAACTCAGACAGAGTCTTAGGAGATTTGCGGATACCCATGCTGCACCTGCCACTGTGGTTCTTGTGTCAAGTAAGCCTTTGTGGTACTCGCAGTACAGAATTCAGTTCCTCTCTTCAATTGTACTTTTGCACATGACACTATTGTGCTTTCCAAGGGTTGTGATTAGAATCAGCTTTAACTGAATTGCTCAAGAATTCTTAATGATGTCAGTGGCAGCAAGGGAAAAGTGGGCACAGTAAGATGAGAACTTGGCTTAGTTAAATCAGCATTGGAATCTGATGTCGTCTTGAGTGTCAGTAGGTATGTGTATAAATACTGTCTGAAGTTAGACAGCTTCAGCAGGAGGCTAATAAAGTAAAACTCATTGAGTCTTCCTTGTGGTGTCTTTCAGGATGGTTTGAGCAAAATGTATTTGATTTGTTTTTTATTCTTGTAACAGCATACTATGCAGTTAAATATGCAAGCCACTCAACTATTTAATCCCTGTGTGTTGCCCTTGGTTTCTCCCTAAAGCTAAACAAATGTTTGTTATAAAAGTAAACTGTACCAGTCAAATGCCTTGCTGACGAATTGCTAGAAGTTACTATTAAAAGGAAGCCCTTGTCTTTGAGACTGAATGCTAACTGCTGATTTAAATTATATCTATTGAGAAGCCTTAAAGCTGTTTGTGCGATTTCATTGTAAATTTTCAGTGATAAATGGAATTTGTCAAGCGAGGTCTAGGTGGCATTTTTTTGCTTTTTTTTTATGCATTTCCTTGTTTGTTCTAATTTATTTTTTTTCCTCCAGCGGATGTAAACTTTGCTTTGGAACTCAGTGACCTGAGACATCGACATGGTTTTCGGATCATTTTGGTACATAAAAACCAAGCTTCAGAAGCACTCTTACATCATGCTCATGAGCTTATTTGTTTTGAAGAATTTATTTCAGACTTGCCACCAAGGTTACCACTGAAAATGCCGGTAAGGTTTTTAATTCTTAATGCAGCAGACATTTCACAAGTGTCAACCTCCTTTTTTTCCTTTTTCTAATTTAGAGGGAGAGCAGGCTGAGATGGTTTTTATGGCAAGACATGATGTTGTTCTATGGTGTCTGCTGCATATTTGGCTATTACCTGTATTTCAGTTACTATCATGTGCTTTGCACAGCTCTCAAGAACTTTTCTTTTTTTGAAATAACTTCCTGAACTGTGTTCACATGCATGTATAGAACATATAGGATTTTTTGGTTGCAAACAGTGATGCTTTCTTACCTGGAGAAGTGATGATGTATTGATCACAAGATCTGTAGTCTCTTTCAACTTTAAATTATGTTGGACATGGAAGATTGAGGATTTACCTTGATAAGAGAGTTTTCCAAACAAATTGAATGCTGCAAAGAGTTACTTGGAGGGATGGGGAGAGCATGCGTCACCAGAATCAATGTAAAAATACTGGGTTTGAACAAGAGGGCATTCTGACACAAACTAAAATCTTACTGTCTTTAAACAGGCATGCCATACACTGTTATATGTTTATAACCTACCAACAAATAGAGACAGCAAAAGTATCAGCAATAGACTCAGGCGTTTGTCGGACAACTGTGGAGGGAAGGTGCTGAGCATTTCTGGAAGCAGTGCAATTCTCCGTTTTTTAAATCAAGAAAGTGCTGAACGCGCTCGGAAGCGAATGGAAAATGAAGATGTTTTTGGTAACAGGATTGTAGTGTCTTTTACTCCCAAAACCAAGGAACTTAGTGAGACAAAAAGCTCCAGCTTTGTGGGAACAGAAAAGGTGAAGTCTCCCAAAAAAATTAACAAGAACACAAAGCTGTGCCTCCTCAACAAAGACTCAAGTGATCAGTCTTGTGGTACCAAAGGCTCTGCTGGAAGAGGATTCCAGATTCATGGATCTATCATCAAACCCACAAATGTTAAAAGTTTACAGGTATTGTTGTTCTATCTTGTTTAGTTTTCTTGCTTTTCTTCATGGTCTGAGAATTGCTTCTACTACAGCTTTAGCTTTAACTTGTTAGTCCTAGTTAATGAATTACAGTAATGTTTAGTGACATTCCCAAATGATAGATGTATTCATCTGCTTGGGAAGTAGACACTGAATTTGAGGGTTGGGATTTTTTTTCCCCCTCCCTGCCTCCTTTTTCCTCAATTTGGAAATACTGCTGGTACTTAGAGTCTCAAATCCTAGGCCAGTTTTGACTTTTCTATTGGTGTTAAGTATAATAATATCTAGAGTCATCAACTTCTGCCATTTTTTTAAGGAAAACTAGGGTAGATCTACAGTGTAGCAAAGATAACTAATTGTGACAGAAAATATAAAACTGTCAGAAAATCAAATATTCCTGGTTATGAAGTGCCAATGAAAATGCTATTAAAAGAAAACTTGTCAGTTATCTAGGTTTCCATAAGAAGGAAAGCCTCTGGCAAGGAATGTTTACTACTTTAATGCTGAGCTTTCTTCTCTTTCTAGGAGCTGTGCCGTCTTGAATCAAAGACCATCAGTAGAAATACTGAAAACCAGCAAGAACTTTTAAGAGAACAAATTCCTTCTCCTCAGAGTAACTCTAATGCAGCAATTCCTGTGTCTCTGGCAATGAAAAAAACTGGAATGGGAGAATCATCCTGTAAAAGTAGTCAGAAGTATGTTTAAAAATATAAAGATATCAATGTTAGCCACACTTCTTAAATGTGCATTCTGCAACATAATTTGTTTTCTTTTTCTTATATATATTTGTAAATAGAAGAGAGACTTCTGCTTCCAGGAGTGTTACCAATTCCCCTGTAGATAAAAAAGATAAAGATGAAACTGTGTTTCAGGTCAGCTATCCCTCTGCTTTCAGTAAGTTGACGGCCTCAAGACAACTCAGTCCTTTACTCATGTCTCAGAGTTGCTGGTCATCTCGGTAAGTGTCTGTGTCTTATTTGGGAGGTGAAGTGAGAATTCAACAAAATATGCATTGATTATTGACAGCTCCATATGGAGTTGTGTATGCTAAGCACATTACTTTGATACACTGATCTATGTGGAGGCAAAAGGAAACTGATGGTGCTGTGTAACAACTGACAGAGGGTGGATGTAAATGTAAGATGCAGTGAACTTTTTCAAAAACTTACTCTTTAGTAACTGTTTCCTGCAAACTTTAAAGCTACTATAGACTTGATACTCCTCACATTTTCAGTGCCTTTGTAGAAATTTATCCAGGCCCATTAAATTCTCATAGACTGAAATACCTGGCCTTTGCCAATTATTAAAATCATGTGAATGAGCTTGGCATTTTTTAATGTGTTGGTAAGATAGAAGACTTGGTGTCAAATATATTATTAAATTGGGTGACCTTGAAACGTAATATGAATTATTTCCTTCTATAGGAAATACTTGTCTTGTTATGATGTTTTGTGGTGAAATTTGTTTTGCCTGCAGACATACGTACTTGGAAAATACCTTCTAAGTGCTGTGTTTGTGCTTGACTGCTATCTATTTTCTGATTAATTTTGAGATGTATGTCAGAATTGTGCCATAGCTACTTCAGCTCATAAATATTTTTTTCTTTTACCCAGGAGTATGTCTCCAAACCTCTCAAACAGATCATCTCCACTCACATTTAATGTAGTAAATCATACCAGTGGTACAGACTGCCCTGATCCTTTTGCAAATGGTGCAGACATTCACATCAGCAATATAGATTACAGATTGTCCAGAAAAGAGTTGCAGCAAAATTTGCACGAAATTTTCTCAAGACATGGCAAGGTAAACACTAAGATACCTTTATTTGATCTATTTAAATACTTCCCATTTATGCATTTATGGCCATGCTTGTGTTCTAGCTTTGAGTAGAAATGGAAAGCTACCTAAAGCTATCCAACATTAATTTTGTTAAAAGGACATATCATGTTTTTCCTTTAGAAAGACTAGCTCATCACTTGCACTAGGTTCTTGATTTGCATGTGGTCTTCATAGATCTGGTATTCTGTAATTTTGTATATGGAATTCTTGGCTCAGTCACATGGGGATGATACTTAGGCTTTAGTTGTATAAACTTTTTAAGCTGTAAAGCTGAATTCCTGATAGTTTTTACTGTAGTTTTTAAACTGAGTTTGTTTGGATCAGAAGCAATCAAAAAATAGACATGGAGAGTGTAAATTGGTAAAAAGCAACTATGAAAGGAGAGGTCACTTCTGTAGCAGTTTATTTCTGTCTTATTTGTAGACTACATTCTTCTGGCATAACCTTCTACATGGGAGGATGATGCTTGTGTTAAAGGAATATCATGGTCTTGCCTTGGCCAAGGCTCATTATACTTGGTTCTTGTTTGAATTGTCCTGTTGGCCATGGTTCATCATATTTTTCCCTTTTGTGTTGTATTCAGCTCTTGGCCAAAGCAAGACGGTGCTACTCTTGTGTTGGCTTGCCTTGGGCTAATATTTTGTGATAAATGTAAAAGATGTTTTCTTCCTTTCAGGTAAAAAGTGTAGAGCTCAGTCCCCATACAGACTACCAGTTAAAGGCTACAATTCAGATGGAAAATCTGCAAGAAGCAATCAGTGCTGTTAACAGTCTTCACAGATACAAAATTGGCAGTAAAAGGATCCAGGTCTCATTAGCAACGGGAGCTGCTAATAAATCACTCTCTCTCCTTAGGTAATAAGCACTCTGGCATCTTAATGGTTATGGCATGTATTTAGTAGCTGAAAGATGATTTAAAATATTGAGCAAATGAATGTTAGGGAAATAAAAAATCTGTCTTATGGCCTGATGAATGTGTTAAATGCAACTAGGCTAGTTTTCAGTTTAACTTTTTTACACTGCTTGTATTTTAAGTTGCATCTGAAGAGACTAGATGTGTTTAATAGCTTCACCACTCTCTTATAAAACTGATATACCTCAGTAACTTTGCACAACTGAGTTAAGATTACACTTGGCATCTTTATTTCTTCTTTTCTCTGAGAAAGCGCACATGAATTCTCTCTTTGAGGATGGCATACAGAGTTTAAGTGCTGATGGTGTTTCTTTGATCTCTATTTTCTATATGGAGAATGATAAAGCTGCAGTGCTGGTGCTAGTGAGAACACAAGTATTTTCAGTTTAAAGTCTTTCCATACTGAAAGAAAGCATTAGGAAAGAAGTTGTCTTCATTTATTCACAGAAAGCTCCAGTGAAAATAGTGTTTGGAGTGTAGGCTGTTCCACTACTATGTACTACTTGCCATTGTATAATTTACAACTTTATTTTATTCTTGCCTCTTAGTTTATGCCTGTTCAAAGTTCTTAATGTAAGGACCAGGCTGCTAACTTCTAATGCTGCAGCTTTAATGTTGCACTTCATAGATGCTCAAAATCTTACTACCACCGAGGAATGATGTGGTTCCTTCAGAGTCATTACCTAGATGAGTTAGCAGTAACATTGCTACTCGCACTCCTTGATCTGAAGTGTCAACTTCTGTAGTGCTGGGATGAAAGGGAATGCAATTCGTCCTCTTAACATTTATAGTTCAGAAACTGCATCTCACCAATTTGGGCTGGAGACTACTTTTTTCTATACTAACAGATTAATTTTGTTCTCATGTTACAAAACTTCTTTTATAGCTCAGAAACAATGTCCATTCTGCAGGACGCACCTGCTTGTTGTCTGCCTGTGTTCAAATTCACAGAAATCTATGAAAAAAAGTAAGTCTGCAGTTGTTAGTTTTTCTCTATTACTTCTAAAAAGAATCTGATCTTGGGTGATTGTTTACAGTGAATTACAGGAAGTAACACAATGGAGTTTGGGGTTTTTGTTGTTATATGTTGCAGCATATTATCTGTCCAGAGGCAATGGCTGTAGTAATGGCCTTTCTTAGAGGGTTGTACTTCGATTTACTTCAGTTTTCTACACTAGGATGAAGAGATTAGTTACCTCAACAGCTTGCACAGAATAGTTGCTCACATTCCTGTTTCTTAAACAAAAAAAATGCAGATTACTGCCTTCTCTTAACTATGATTACAATGTGTATTTATTTCATTTTTTTTCTTTTAGATTTGGACGTAAGTTGATTCTATCGGATTTATATAAATTAACGGATACTGTGGCAATCCGTGACCAAGGCAGCGGGCGGCTGGTGTGCCTCTTATCCAGCAGCCAAGCCAGGCAGAGTCCATTGGGATCTTCACAGTCACATGATGGCTCCTCAGCAAACTGTAGTCCTATAATATTTGAAGAGTTGGAATATCACGAGCCTGTTTGTAAGCAGCATTGCCTGAATAAAGACTTTATGTAAGCTCTGTATAAAATACTATATGATCTTATAAAATATTTGAACAGCATTTAACACTGGTGTATTAACATTGAGGTGTATATGTTCACATAGTGTGCCCCAGTCACTGTTTACATGTTGACAAGAATAATTCAGGCAGAAAATAGTGAGATGGGTTGATGAATTTTCTATGCAATTCTCATTGATCAGTTTGCTCAGGTGAGATTATTGTATTCTAGCACAGCTGCCAAGATTGAATACCTCTTAAGCAGAAGCTGAAAGGTATGCTATCTTCCTCTGGTTATGTAGAAAGTTATACATTCCAGAGATTTCTATTAGCTTGAATTTTATTATGTAACTATAGCTGGAACTGATCATTCTTTGTCCTCCAGCTGCATTTAGTAGGTGACTCATACATGGTTGAAGATATCCTGAAGCCTTATATTAAACTTCTTGTTTTATTCAACAGCAGCCAGTTACTAGGTGTTGACTGTTAACTGCCTGGTATGTGGTGCTAAAATTTAGTATGGATATTTTAATGTAATAATAATAAAAATACAGACTTCCAAATGTTGCTTGTCTTTTGGAAATATCCTGTTGCTGTACAAATTTTTGTAAAGAGAAAATGGAAGTTGCTTGTGACTGTATGTAGTTGTATGTCAGCTGGTAGCAGTATATCCTATGCATATAGTATAATGGTTTACTGTGGGGGGGGGGTGTGAGCACAGGCACACTATGCTAAAGCTATATGTAGAATGAGTAAAATAAACTTCAATCTTTTATTTTTACAGTGAGCATGAGTTTGATCCAGATTCTTATAGAATTCCATTTGTGATTTTGTCTCTGAAGACATTTGCTCCCCAAGTTCATAGTCTTCTACAGACACATGAGGGTACTGTGCCTTTACTAAGGTAAAGTATTTTCCTTTAGGCTTTTAGTATAAGGGCTGATAGGTTAAAGGTTTGAAACTTCATTGATGGCTGTTGTAATGCTCTGAGACTACCTGTTGTATAAAAACTCCAGTTCTTGGGTAAGGTGGTATCTTTTAGAGTAATTAAGTGCCTTATGAAATGATTACTTCTTGATTTCTTCTTAAAAAAAAACCTTATTTTAAATGTGCATTTTTAGGAAGTGTTCTGTAATGTGTTAATAAGCTGTTGAAACCTCTTGCTCAGGAAGTGTCTTAAAATATAGATATTTTTAGGACAATTGTTAAAGCGGTATTTTAGTTTGTAATGGAAGTTGTTTTTTTTCTTCAACAGTTTTCCTGATTGTTATATGTCAGAGTTCAACGATCTTGAAATAGTGCCAGAAGGCCAGGGTGGTGTTGCTTTAGAACATCTAATTACCTGTGTTCCTGGAGTTAACATTGCCACTGCCCAGAACGGCATTAAAGTTATTAAATGGATACATAACAAACCACCACCTCCTACTACAGGTAAGTATCTCTATTTAAAATATTTTCTCTGAACTAATATTTCTGCTAAAAAATTAAGGGTAGCATAAAGGAAATATCTTGTATAATTCAACTCTTTATAAAGACAAACACTTTGCCTGAAAGTTTGTTCTTTTTTTTTGTGCTCTAGCCTGCGTCAAAATACTGTGCAGTGTTTAGTAGAAGAATATTAGTGGTAGGTTCACTACTGCAATTTTCTTTTTTTGTAGATCCTTGGCTTCTACGTTCTAAGAGCCCTGTGGGTAACCCACAACTTATTCAGTTCAGTAGAGAAGTTATAGATCTACTTAAAAGCCAACCGTCCTGCGTCATACCTGTCAGTAAATTCATCCCAACGTACCACCATCACTTCGCAAAGCAATGCCGGGTGTCTGACTACGGGTATTCTAAATTAATGGAGCTGCTGGAAGCAGTGCCTCATGTGCTGCAAGTGAGTTATGTGGCCCTGTTCCTTTTTAACTATCTGAATTACTGGTTGGTATTGTACAATAGATGCAATGTCCACTTTGAAAGAGATGGTTAACTCAACCTTGGAGTAAAATTATTGTCTTTCTTGAGATGTTCTTTCTGGTTTATCATCCCCACCCTTCCAAAACAACTTCTGGGGAAATTAGCTCTTAATTTTATTTAATCTAAGCCCTTGGAATTCAGTTTGAAGCTTTATTTAGCCTGTGGCTAGTGCCTGGGTAAAAAGTTTTGTGCCATTTATCATAAGAGCACAGGAAATGCGGAATGCTCCTAGGGTAGGCTGTGGTGTGTATCCTGTCATCTGAAGGATTCCTGTGTGAAATAAATTGTGTGGCCTTATCTTGCAAAAAAGAAACACTGTGGTCACATTAGTCTGCTACTTTGAACACCAGTTGGTTGTAGAATTTTAAAATAACCAGTACAAACATGCAACAGTTTTGCAATAGTGCTCATGAAGGAAACATTTCATTTCTTGATGATGTGCTGTAGTACAGAAAGCGTATGGCTCATGAGGCAGCTTTTCCAAACACTGTCTCTGTAGCCTTTATTTCTAGCCTACCTATACTAGAACTGGCTTCTGAATGTTGTGTAAAAGAATTTGCTGAGGATGCTAGATAGGAATGATCACATCAAATTTTCTTTCAGATCCTTGGTATGGGTTCCAAGCGCTTGTTGACTCTAACACACAGAGCTCAAGTGAAGCGGTTTACTCAAGACTTACTGAAGCTTCTCAAGTCCCAGGCCAGCAAGCAAGTTATTGTGAGGGAGTTCTTACAGGCTTACCACTGGTAAGTTATCTTTAGTGAATCAAGAACAACTGTGCAGGGCATGTCTCTCAGCACTGGTTTTAAAACCTAGTGCAGGAGAAGTCAGCACTTTAAATCTGAGTACAAATTGTGGTACCTTATATTGCCTCTATTGTGATGTGGAAGTTCAAATGAAAACAAAATTAAAAGTTCTCTGATGGACTTTACTGCTTCCTTTAGTGCTAGGTTAATTTAATTCTATTGGAGTTTCAAATGATTGATGGTATTTGATTAATTCTCTTTGAAGCCATGACTGCAAGGTTGGATTTAAGCAAGCAGGTCATGGCACATTAACATGAAGAATAGGAGAATTTAGTGTTAGGCTTTTAGAGAGAAATATTAAATATACTGATTGTCAATAGATACTATTCTAACTGAAGCTAGCAGTAGTGCAAAATTGAGTAAAACCTGTCTTGCTACACCAGGAAGAACATTCTGTTCTAGCGTAGTAAAAAAGTAGGGGTGTGTTTTTTGAAGAACAAAAAATGCTTTCCTTCATATGAAGATAGAGGGTAGTACTTAATGTGCTTTGAGGTAACTATACTATCTTAGCGCTACATCTGGTCTACCTTTGCATGTCTGCTGCTGTGCGGCATGTGCCAACAGGTCCTTTTTTGAGAGTGCACCCTTCTTGTATTTTCACTATTGGCAAAAGTACATCATTGGCTGTTTCTAAATCTACTAGATGTGCATCTCCACTGCAGTCATCTCTGGCCATTTGTTGAAGAATATGATGTGTTCTTGCTTCTGAGAGGTTCATGTTGGGGAGGCGGGGAGAGTGAAATACCCTATATATTACATACTATTGTGAACCTTAATATGGTGTTTTCCAGGGTGTGGTTTCTGCCTTGAGACCTAATCCTTCTTAAAAAGAGCATATGTCTATAACTACTAAGCAAATACAGACTGAAAGTGTAGCTATATGGAACTGTATAACATTACATTTAAGAACAGTTTTTCCCTTCGTTTCCCTACTATTATTGCCAATATAAAAACTATGCTTTTTTTTAAGATTTGAGGCTTATTCTCTCAAATTGCACATTACTGGTTTTTTCCTATACAGCATACTTGTATAATACAATTTTCAAAAACTTTCAGGTGTTTCTCTAAGGACTGGGATGTTACTGAGTATGGAGTGTGTGAACTGGCTGATATTATATCAGAAATTCCAGATACAACTATCTGTTTGTCACAGCAAGACAATGAAATGGTAATTTGTATCCCCAAAAGAGGTATGTTTATGTACATTTTTTTGACTGCTGCCGAAGTGTTCTTTGACTCTTTTAAAACTGTACTAACCAGAGTATATAGGAGTGACTTGGATTTTTTAATAACTATTTCTGCCTTCATAACTAATTGATGAACTTGTAATAAATAAAGAATTTGTCATTCTGGGAACACTTAAAATGGAAGACAGAAAAGCAGGTGGCAAAATAAAATGTTCCTACTTTTCGCCTGTAGTTAAACTTTCTGTTGTTTCCACACAGCAAAAGTACCACTGTATTTGGCCATTTAATATCCTCTAAAGAGCTGATCACCTAAATATTTTTGACTTTAAACATGTAAGCTTAGTAAAGGTCTTTGGTGCTAGAAGAAAATAGTGACTTGGTGTGATGTGTGATTAAGTTTGAAAATCAATCACCATATTTTCTTACTATATTTTGTTGCATTTAGTACATAGCTCTTATGTTGGTTTTTAATTTTAGAACGTACACAAGAAGAAATTGAAAGAACCAAACAATTTTCTAAAGAGGTAGTAGACTTACTGCGCCACCAACCCCATTTTCGAATGCCCTTCAATAAATTTATTCCTTCATATCACCACCACTTTGGTCGTCAGTGCAAACTTGCTTACTATGGTTTTACAAAACTACTTGAACTCTTTGAAGCCATACCAGATGTCTTACATGTAAGTTCTAAAATCCTAAGATGTACTAAAGTATTTTTAAGATCTGTACAACTGTTTCAGCAGGGGTTCTATTTCTCAGTAACTTCAGTGTGAGTTAAAATGTAATGCTAGACAGCTGTATTTAAGAATTTGGTAAAATTGTCCAAGGCTTTTAGCATATTCAGGATAAGTTTGTTAAAATTGTTAGGTCCTGGTCTGATTGTTGGTCTGGGAGGGGCTCGCAGTGATACTGAGGGTGCAGTTAAGCCACAAATGAGGTCAAATGCCATTTACTATAACTTTACTATTTTTACCAAAATAAAGAGATGTGGAAAGAAATCTTGAAGTTGAAAATTTCAAGTTTTCTAAATTGGATTACACTTAAAAAATTCATTGCACCAAAATTGGAGAGAGATTTCATTTAAGTTGTGTTAAACTAGCTTTAAAAAAGGTTAATAACTATTTAATTATCTATAATGTTGTATTTAAGAAATTACATAGTCTTGCTTGCTCTATAGATACCTTTTGATATAGCTGAGCCCTGCTACATAGCAAATGATTGCCTGCAAACACTGAATTTTAGTTGCAGATTACACTTTTTTTTTTTCATCCCGACTAGGTAAATCACTTTAACAAACTGTAATTTCTGGTTTGTAGGTATTGGAATGTGGGGAAGAGAAAATTCTCACGCTCACAGAGGTGGAACAAGTCAAAGCAGTTGCTGCCCAGTTTGTTAAACTGCTGCGGTCTCAGAAAGACAACTGCCTTATGATGGCTGATGTGCTGACAGAGTACAGCAAAACCTTTGGATACACGCTGCGCCTTCATGACTACGATGTTAGCTCAGTTCCAGCTTTAATGCAAAAACTCTGCCACGTTGTAAAGGTAATTTTTTGTCTTTTTAGTTTATCCCTCTAAAAGGTATGTAATGTTGCGTTAAGGAATTTCCTGTCTCAAATTACAGGTCTCTGTGCTTAATGTTGTACTCTAGAAACAATATTCTATTAAGCTGGGGGAGTGAGGCAGGATTCAAAAGGGATTTTAAACTTAGTTTCTACATTCCTATGATGTCTTTATTCTTTTGTAACCTTTCAACTTTCTCTGGGAAAACTCATGCTTGTTTAGCAAATAAGTAAAAGGTTGTATTGTAGTACTTGTTTTAACAATACAAATCAGGTTTTTTCCTACCTGACATCTTTTGTAAAAGCAATCATTTCCTGGTAACTGTAGTAGTTATTAGTTTTATACCCCTCATTTTTCTGATCTGTGGTTTTAGGCTTTGACTCTGAATGTAAATACACAGATGGTCTTACATGTCAGTGGAAAAGAAAGGTTTATGTCTATGTGGACATGAGCATACTAGTTTAGTTGCTCCAATTCTTGTAATTTAGCAGCTGGTGTTCAGGCTGGGGCTGAGTGAGGTCCATCTGGCTTGGAACAGAGTAAAATCATGTCTACCATGCGGACAGGAACTGCTACACAGCTTTTGCATATTAAAGTAAATTTATCCATGTAAAGCTGCTAGGGGAGTATCAGATGTTGGTATGTGGTATCAGATACAGCTGTGCTCAAACAAAACCCAGCTACACGATTTATAAATAAATTAATCTCTTCCCTGTCCATAACTCTATTCCCAATTCATTTTTCTAGGTTGTTGACACAGAGTCTGGCAAGCAAATTCAGCTGATAAATAGAAAATCTCTGCGGACTCTGACTGCCCAATTGCTAGTCTTGTTGATGTCCTGGGATGGAACATCCTTTCTCTCTGTTGAACAGCTTAAACAGCATTATGAAACAACCCATAGTACTTCCCTTAATCCTTGTGAATATGGATTTATGACCTTAACTGAACTCCTCAAGAGTCTGCCTTACTTGGTTGAGGTATGTACGCTCTTTTTTCCTTTCTGGTGTGTTTCGTGCTTTGGAAGGACACTGTGACTAGAGAAGTATGTGTTCTAATTCTTTCTCTTCTTTTTCTAACAGGTTTTTACCAATGGTGGAGCAGAAGAATATGTGAAGCTTACAAATCTGTATATGTTTGCAAAGAATGTAAGGTCCTTACTTCACACCTACCATTATCAGCAGATTTTTCTTCATGAGTTCCCAGTAGCATATAGCAAATACACAGGAGAAGTGCTGCAACCTAAAGTATATGGATGCAATAATTTAGAAGAGCTTTTGGGAGCAATTCCACAGGTGCGAAGAACTGTTTTGTACAATTACATTGAGATTTCTGCATGGATTAAAAATAGTTGCACAGTGGTTTCTGTTAACTGGTATGAATTACTGGAATAAGTACCTTCTCCAAGGAGGCTTATACCAGTTGTATTTTTAATAGCTTCTGAGAAATCTGCGCTATGTAATAAGAAAATATCTCTTTACATTGTTTGGTCAATTTTTGCTTAACTGCTCATGGTGAGGCCACAAACATCCTTGGTATCATTATCAAGTGAGATAATAGATTTGTCTCAAATGAATGAACAACTGTACAGTACTGAAGCTTCACCTTGATCAGAGTAGATTTAGCTTTAGGAGTGAAGAGTTGTGAGACATTGTCGGAAGTGCTACATAGTGGAATTTTGCTGTGGCATCTCCTTGTCATCCACATGCCCTCAGTGCTCTAGGATAATTTGTGACCTGGTTTATGACTATAAGCTTTCTGTTAAGTAAATTAATCTTTCTGAAGAGTGACAAAATGGAATTTTGCAATTCCATGTTTTAAACACAGTTTTTGTTTATATATAGTTAGTACACTTCCTAGCACTATAGCTTGCCTTTGGTATGAATTAGTTTGAGACAAAGCTTTTACTTGGGTAGCATAGTGCAAATTAGTAACATGATTTAATTTATCTCTAGAAATAATGTCAATGCAAGGCTAGATAAAAGGCAGTGAGGAAGCTGTTTTAGGCTTTGGATTTGTGTGCTGTTGTTTAATTCTGCCTTTTTTCCCCCTCTATAGGTGGTCTGGATTAAAGGACATGGCCATAAAAGAATAGTGGTACTAAAGAATGATATGAAAAGTAAGTCATTTCAATTTTGAACAGTTTCTGAGTTACCTTTTTTCTTTTCTTAAGATGTGACTTAAGTAAATGAATCAAATGACCTTGTCTTCTTGTAGCTCGTTTTAGCTCACCTAGTTTTCCCCCTGCTGATCATGTGGATGATCATGGAAATCAACTTGCTGACAATAATGGACATATTATGGAGACCCCAGGATCTACTTCATCAATGGAACTAAGTCTAGGAACACCGAGCAATGGTAATGCAAAAATCATTTATATAATGTATTATTTTAGGGGAGTTATCAAAGGAGCACGGGGAAAAGCTGTGTAAGTTAGTTGACATGAACTTCTGTAGAAATGCTTTATGGCTTGAAAGTTGTATATAGTTAGGCATGTGTCCTCTTCGCAAGGACATCTTGTCCTCAGCTGTCAGTATATATGTATAGCTGCTAGATGCACTTTAGTGGAAATTTAAATATAAAGTTAATGAAAAAAGATGGTCAGTAGCAGCTTCTGATAGGAATGTCTCCGGTATTCTGATGAGAATACAGTTCTCTTTCATATTTGGTGGTTTTATGTTGATTTTTTTTGTTACTTTTTGCAAACAATAATGGCAGCCATGTTAGTATAAATCTCTATAAATGAAAATAACTGAGAAATGGTTCATATCTTACCATGGTCTCCAGTTTGACTACCTGCAGGTTGGAGAACTTGTGGAATGGTTCTTGAGTTATCATTTCAGAAGTCTAGGCTTATCCCTTTTAAGAAGGGCGAATCACTTCACTTTGAAACTTTCAGCTTAATTTTTACATGTAAATGTGTTAGATGGTACATAAGCAGCTGATAAGATATTGGTATGTCTGCAGGAAAATTGCCTGGTAACTGGCCTTTCTCTGTTAAAAGACTGTTCCTGTTGGACTTGTTTCCTCAACTCTTCTTCTATTACTCAAGTTTGGCAAATACTAAATTTTGTGATAAGGGTACATTTACTCAGACAAGCAGTAGGTTTAACATACTATTGCTCTGTCTGCTGTATCATAATTAGATGCTTTTGATACAGCAAAGTAACTCTTAAATGAAACTGAGGTTAGTTAGCATTAATTAAATTAGTTTGATATTAGTCTTTCAAATACAGTGTAGCTCTCAGAATTGCTTCTGAAGACTTTATCACCTCTGAAACAGTGACACCTTCACAGCTTACAGATACTTCGAAAGATGTTTCCTTATTTTTGTAGTTTCTAACCCAACTGAGCAAGAACTACTTTGCCTCACAAACACATCTCCCATTGACCTCCTGTGTGAGCCAGTTCCTTCCTGCCTACCGTCCCCACAGCTGAGACCTGATCCGGTGGTTCTTGAGTCTGCAGACCTCATTCAGTTTGAGGAACGCCCTGCACCTCTCTCTGGTAAGTTTTCTTGCCTGTGTTATTACTTATGCATGATGACTTGCACAATTTGGATAATAAAGCATCAAATAAATGGTTGATTATATGAAGTTCCATTTCAATACATACCCATGTATGTATTACACAGTGGTATGTATTAGAAAAGTGGGTGGCTTCCATCAGAAACTCTTGAACCCTGCTGAAGTTGTCTGGGGTGAATTTTATAGGGACCTTATTTAACATTAAAATTGTGATTTGCCATCCTGTAGCAACCTGTTCACCACAGTAATTTTATAGTGCTGAGAGACTTGATGTGAGAACTGAATTAAGCATTCTAAACAGTACCTGATGCAAAGCCAGGAGCAAACATCACATGAGCTGCAAAGGTGAACATCGATGCATCTTCTGTCTTCAAATCAGGCTGACACATTCTTTTAAAATATTTTATTGCTTATTACCAGAGGAATATTCTCTATTTTTTCAAGAATGTAGCATAAATAAATTTTGTTGTCTTGTTTATTTTAGAGATAATGATTTTAACAGAAGAAGAAAAACAAAGAATTGGCACCACAGCTCAAGAAAAATTGACCTCTGGTTCCGTGGTATCTAACACCACGGAGAATGCTTCAGTGCCTCCCTGCCAGTCCTCTGAAACCCAAACCCACAAGGAAGCAATGGACAGCCCAGCCAAAAAGCAACACAAAAACAAGGTGAAATTGGCAGCAAACTTTTCACTTGCACCTGTAACCAAGCTTTAAATTTTTCTTTTTAGTGTGAAAGACAAATAGCTATGGACTCTGCACAAAGAAAAGCTATTTGCTAGCCCTTATGTATTTTAATGAAAGGCCTAGAAGAATTAATTTGTATTTAATGTATTCTGTGAAGATTTTGTTCCTTTTACACTGAACACAGCTGTTAGCAGAGCAGATTTTTTCTATTATTTTGGAAAAAATAATTCTGGCATTCGTTAAATTATTCTTAAATTTTACAGTTTTTCATAAATGTGTGTTCAGTAAAAGCAAAATATTAATTCAACTAAAATGGAACAGATTTTATTTTCTTTAAGCCTTGTTGGTGGTGTAATCATACATGTAGCATATTGTATTCTATAGGCTGTTGCTTACTGGTATTGTTTCAGACAGTATTAATAAAATGCATGATCTGTCTTTCAAAAGCCTGTTGAGAAATTTTAACTTGCTGACCTGAAATGACAAGAGTGAGGGAGTTGATTGTGCTCCAGAGGAGAAACTTGTTCTCTGACCTTTCAGATGACTTGTAATTGCATTGGAAATTCTTTTGTCTGAAGATGTCTGTAGAAGATTATGTGGATTTTTTGTAAAACTTGTTTTAAATGTTTTCTGTAGCTTTCAGTTCCATTTAGGAGCTTTCTAGGACCCTGATGCTTTAAGCTTCCCTTTTATATTTTGTTCCAGTGTGGCATGGATTTGGTTAAGGAAAAGACTGTCTTGGTGTTGTGAGTTTGAGCTACAGACACACATTTTATTGTGTCTAGAGATGAAGTTAGGAAGATTCTGATATTTCTGAAATATGCATTTAATGCATAAATTACAGATAATCGAGTAGGTCTTAATGAAATGTTTTGGGATGGAAGGTATTGATGCTATTTCCACCTGTAAGGGAAGTTCTAACTACATGTGGAAATGCTAAGGTTGTTCTGCTTAACCTTGTTTTCTATTTTTAAGCATGTTCAGTAAATGGGAAGCTTATTCTTTGATGTGCTGTCTTTTAGCTGTGTCTGTTTTTATATTAAAACTTACTCCTAGTGTTGCAAGCTTTTTTTCAATTTGTGGTATCTTGTGTTGGCTTTTGAAAGGGCCAGCTTTGGAAGAGAAGTTAAGTCAGTGGATGACCTTAACTCTAGTTAGCAGAAATGTCCAGTGTATGAGACTTCATACCCATTCTGGGTAACCATGGCATTTACAATGGGTTGTATTTGCCAGGCAGCAAATAAAATGCTTGTAGTATTGAAAGAACCTACACTAGAGGTTTTCCACTGGCCAGCTGAATATTTTTAGGTGCATTCTATTGTAATAGACAAGAGATGGAACACAGGCTCTAATTTCTCAGCCAGCAACAGGAAATGCCACTGAATAATGGCTATAGACAGGATTTTACTGGTCAGATTTTGTTATAAAATCTTTTAAATTTTGGCAAGTATTACCAGTAGTGAACTTATAGCCATTGTGAATGCAGAGAAACACTTGGAAGTTTTTCTGAGCATTATGGCACAGTATTTTGAGTCCTTGGTAAAACTCTACAGACATACTGCTATAGAAAGAAATTTAGAAGTAAGCCTTCTGGGAATGCTTTTAATGAGTTAAATGCAAGAATACTTGCTTTCACCTTAAGTTTGATAAGGTTAACACTGATCAGTCTAGGTCTTTGTTTCAGAAGAACATGCATGGGAGAAAAGACCAACCTGAAATGATATTTTCATGAGATGCAGCTACAAGTCATCTGAAGTACTAAAGAAAAACAGGTTTTTGCATCAGGAAAACATAGTATTTGTCAAAGTGAGTGTGGTGGTTATGCCACTTACAGAGGTCAGCATCTCTCTTCTGGATTCATGTGTGATTCTGATGAAATCGCTGTTTGAAAGTAATAGAGTAATACTTTTGAGAAGTTGTGTTCATAGTGTAACAAAATAGCTAATTGAATTGCAATATATTTTTTTATCCAAAGGGTTAAATGAATGATGTGACTTACAGATTTAAAAGCATTACAACCATGAAATTCTTTAATTTAACAATTAAATGTACTATCTCAGATTCATGTCTGTTTAAAAAAAAAAAATGTCACTGAAGCCCTCAATTTATGCACTATCTTTTTCTTGGAATGGGAGAAGAAAAAAATTCTTTTCTTAGCTGTCTACTTTGTTTGGACACTTTCTTTTGTGGCTCAAGTGCTGTTTTGTGTGTTGGGACCAAACAGTTGTGTCAATAAAATTTTCAAGCAAGCATAACTCTTGTCTTTGTCTGAAGCCCTGAAAAAACTGTCCTAAAATCATTAACTTGCTGTGTCACATTAAGTTTAATTATCCACACAGAACGGAGCTAAAATTTGGGATTTAGTGAAGATAAAAGAAACGTTAAATCCATGGTTTGCTGGATATACCCTATGCTGGAGAATGAAAATTTTCTGAGTTTTTGCAATTGAGCTGTTAGCAGATACACTCAGTATCTCTAACTGCTCTTAATACAACATAATGTTTAGGGTTTATTTTAGAAGGAAACTGTACTATTTATCCACCTAAAGAGAAAAATAGAGAAAGGAATATAAATGCAACAGGTAGAAGTAAGGTGTTCCTCCAGAGTTTTTATGTCACTTTGAAATGTTAAAATTTATGTGAATGTCATATGAAGTATTACTATGCAATAAAGTTAACAAGTCACTTTTGAGTAATAATAGCTTTGTTTTCCAGCTTGTTGAAGATAGTAATTATCCAGGAACTATGTCTGGCAAGCAAGTTACTTGGCAGCTTCACTAGAGTGCTTTGAACATTACTCCAGATCTAACAAAATAATTTTTAAAAATCTGCAACTAAATTGGACTGTTCTGTCATCTCTCAGCTTTAGGGACAAAAGCAAAGTCAGGAGCAACCCATCCAGCTCTTTTTTTTTTTTTTTTTTTTGGTCTTACTATATATTCTCACTTAATGGAACTGTTAGTGGAACAGCCTGCGAGAGGAAGTGTAAGGCCTGGCCTGCTGCAGGTAAATGTTCCCTTGATTTTGCAGAGTATTTGCTTGTTCAGTAAACAATTTTAAAGTAACTACCTAAACTTATTTAGCAGGAAATTCTCCATAAATTATGTAAATACCACTCTGTAAATGGAGGGGCAGGCAGTTTATAAGAACGTTCTATAACATCTTAAGCAATACCACAAACTGTATAATCACCACTCTGAAACTTCCGTCTTTCAGTAGTGGTGAATGTATTAAGTGTGCATGAGCAAAATCCCTTGTACCACCTGGTATGTGATTACCTTCAAAAGGAGAGTTTGATTTTAATAGTTCATTTGTTATCATGCTGCAAACATTCCCACTTCTTTCATTCTCATTTTATTTTAAGCCGTATGTTTAAATTAGTAAAAATTTTTTTAAAGTCATGATGGAAACAACTTGATGTGTTTTTTCCTGAAGTTAATATGGCTTGTTTTGTGTGCCACAATGTAACAGGACAGAATGTAATTGCATGGTGAACTATGGTTTAACTCCTATTTCCATTAACTGTGACTTAAAAAAAAAAAAAAGAACAAGGAGAGACTTGGGTATAATGCCAGAGAAAGGGATTAGGGAAATGACTTAATTAGTTGATGTTTCAGGTGTAATGTGGAATATTGCTGATAAGAAGTATGACTGTCTACAAGTACAGAACATAAGGCAGTTTCCTAACCTTTGAAGCATCTGAACAGAGGAGCTGACAAAAGCCTTTTCCTTTAGACAAAGCAAAGCTTTTGGGTGTGAAAGAGTAAGTAATCTTTCCATAAAATAAGCTGAGGACTTTGTCTAAGAAATAGATTTTATTTGGGTTTTTCCTGTTTTGGTGAACAGCCACTGACAGTGCTGTGTTTGTTTTCTCTAAGCATTTAAACATCTGGCTGCAAGTAGTGACAAGCTTAACAGAAGAAGCCTGACTGCTGGCTGCACTTAAAGGGAGAGTCATTAGAGGTGCAGATTTGTGCATTTGAAGTCATCTCAAATTTAAGCTCAAGCTACTAGAACAGGAGTCTTAAGTGATGACTGAAGGCTGTTACTAACAGACTTGGGATAAAGAGATTAGTGTGGATATTATGCAGTGAGACCAAAGCACCCTGTCAGCCTGTAGGTAAGTAATTTAACTTTACCTGAAGAGTAGGATAAACATTTAATCTGTGGAGGGACTTCAGAGAAAAACAATCAAGTTGTGCAAAGAGAGGGAGAGGAACAGTTCATATAATGGTCCTGTAACCAGAGGTTGGTTTCACGTTTTCTGTTGTGTTTTTTAAAGGTGTAGGAGGGGAATCTGAGGGTGGAATATGACAATTGTGTGGAAACTTCCAGGGTGCTCTCAAAGGAGAGTGAGCTAGGATAAAATAATCATAAGTGGACTAAAGGAGGAATAGGAAAACTTCCTGAAAATGCTATCTCTGAAAGCTTGGGGTCTGTATCTTGAAGGATCCATATCCTGCCAGACTTTCAAGAAAGTCTGAGGCTGTAACCTGTTGCCCAGGCTGTCTGGCTCCAAGTCTGGATACTGAGGTGTTCTCAGTGTCCTGTGTGAAGTGTTGTATCCACATGGAAGGAAGAGTAAGTTTTAGACATTAAAGTAATGGTTTTATGATACAATTCTGTTCCAAAACAGCCTGCTTGGCTGGCTGTTTACAGGATTTTGATGGGATTGTGTGGAACAAGATGCGCCTTGGGCAGCACAGGACTATTCATTTAAGTAACATGTGACTACTCTGGAGAGTAGTTTGGACTTCAAGCTGTTTGGGAATACCTGCTGGGTCTGGAATAGGAAACAGAGCTGCCCTTTCTTCAAGGACAAAAGAGAAGAAACTTGCTTTGCTTTTCTTCAGCCTGCTGCTGTAAATGTGAGAGTTTGTGGTGACCTGCTGGCACTTGATTTGTCACATGTTGACATTACAATGGAAAATTTCTGGTTGCTCCAACATATACAGTTTTAGGCAGGAGCAAACAGCACAGAGCAACTTGGTTTATTTGCATGTCTTGGAAGACTCTATACTATAAAATACATATTCTCTGGGTTGTTGTTTGTGTAACTGAGTTTGTGGTAGTCTTCCTACTGTAAGAGAAATGTCACATTTATTGGAAAAAATCTGAACTCAATTCCTCCAAATTCTTTTCTAGTAAAAATATTCTCTTTCATGACTAGCAATGTTTTCTGTGGTAGTTGTTTACCAGTGAGTCTAATTAGGGGATTCTCTTGTTCATTCTCAACTCTTAACTGTAAAAAGTCTGAGATCTCTTCAGTTTTGGAACCAGTAGTGAAACTCTTAATTTCCAAGAGCTGCCTTTGAAATGCTAGTAAAGATTTTAACTGCTTCAGAGGCAGGGGAGTATGGCTAAGGATACGGGTTGAACGTGTATTCTATACAAGATGTATAGAATACACTCATACTCATCATTTGGGGTAATTGATATCAGTCTGCTGTAAATGTTTTAGTACCAAGTGGTGTGGTTTGAGATCAAGCTGAGCAGAATATTAGGAAAACGGTTTGCTTTAACCATCTGTTTAAACAAAACAAAAGCATCTTTTACGTCTGTGTAGGAAGCAAAGCCTGAATCATGCATGAACTTATGGTCACCAGCCACACAGCTGAAAGCCTGCCCTAGTTACCTTCTGCAGCCCCACATTTCAGCTTGCAGTCAAATGCAACTTAATATTACTTTTTAGGTAAAATGATATTCTATTCTTTCTGGAAGATGGAGGCGGGGGGTGGGAGAGTCTGCTTATGAAAGTAGTTGTTCACTCTGGTTAACCTTGTTGCGGTTAACAAGACATTGGTGACTTGTTACCAGAGTAACAAGTTCCTCAGTTGGCTGCAGGGTTATGTTTAAAGCTTTCTGTTGAGCTGAATTACTTTATTCTGGGAGATGGAGGAGGAAAGAAACTTGCCTTCCAACCTTCTTCTTCTGAGGATATGATACCATTGCTGTTGGATATTCCTTAGTTGGCTCTCAGCACCAAAACTCTTGGTTTCATTGTATGTGATTCCCACAGGAGGAAGGTTGGGGCAATGACAGCAAAGCAGCAGCATGAGATCCACCCACAAATGTGCTCGGTTCCATCTCGTTCCCTGTCTCTGGTCCCCGAGATCTCCAGAGCCCTACACACCAGGTAGCGTCTGTAAAATCACTCTGGTGAGCCGACCAGTGCTAGGGTTTTTTTTTGTAGGTTTTTTTTTTGGTTTTTTTAATTGCTGTTAAGCCCTTCTGGCTTGGCAATGGTTTTGATACTCAAATATGTTGGGACCTTTATCTTCTCAATGTAGGACTAGGAACTGTCTTCTAATCTGTACAGTGCTCTGGGCTGTAGTGAGGTTTCAAAGTCATCTCAGAGCATAATGAGATTGGAATTTTTTTTTTGGTGTGTTTTGTTTGTGGAGTGTCATTGGAGAAACTGTTTGTTTTTTCAGTGAGATAAAATCCTTTATTTTAGTAGCATCACTAACTTATCAAACTATTCCTTTCTTGCAGAAGAATAATCCTACTCTTTTGGGGAAGTATAATGGTGCACTAAGCACATCCAACTCTACTCCACAACCCCTGATTTCCTTCAGTAACGGGAAGAAACATATGCTTAATATAACACAGCAGCTTAGTTTATTTGGAAATACGTTTAACTTTGCTGAAGAGATTCATTTGACCTAGGGGAAGGTACAAGAGAACCACTTGCTGGTAGAAATGGTGATTAGTACAAATAGCACTTCAGCACTTTTGTTCTCAGTAGACCAAGATCCTTTTGTGAATATAGCCATGGTTACCAGTTCACAGAGGAAATAGTGTGTCAAATCCACCTTATGTTTTCTTCATTTTCTGATGCCTTGCCTTCTTTCTGAAGTGATAAACAGCCAGGATTTCCAAAAGAGATTTTGGGTGCTTCAGTCAACTGATATCCTTCTTTGCTGACAGTAACAGATAAGCAAAAATCAGCTTTGAAATGATTACTTGAAGTAGCCACCTAAAGATTTTTACATATGGGGACTGCATAATGTGCATCGTTGGCAAGATCATGGAAGTTAAAGCCCCTCACTAAAGCCAAGTCCCTTTGGGGCACTGGCTACCAGTGCTAACTGTGTGTCAGTATTACGCATTCATACTTGCTGTGTCTTTCTCCATTTTAATTAAAGGAGGGGGCTCTGTAGCCTAGTCATGAGTGTCACATCCCAGAAATGTCTAGCACCATTTCCTGTTATTGAAATTTTTTTCATGCAAATGGATTCTACTGATTTCACTATTCTTCCCAAGGGACTAGAGATTTGTGCAGCATGTGGGGATCCTCCCGATCATCAGTACAGCCTGGTTTAAACACTAATGCACACAAGTCACTTCTTGCCTTACAAAAACGGTGTGCAAAGTCCTTCAGAACCCTTTACTTACCAGCATTCACAGCACTTGGTTGTAACAGCTGATCCTCCTAAGGCTTTAAGTTTGATGCTTCACTACAGGTTTTTTTTCTTCCATTTGTCTTTAGTGGCATCCAACATCTGCCTCCTACCTTAAAATACTGATAATTGCTGATGTCTTAATTGTGTACCGGCAAATTCAAGAGCCTCCTGAACTTTACAGAAGCCAGGGGGTAATTCTTGCCCTCCAGTGTGTGTTCTCCCTTAACAGCAGTTTTCCCTGTAACTCTGTTAAATGTACACAGGTGCCCACAGAGCCCAACCCCTATCAGATACAGGAGATATTAACAGCTACAGAGCTTAATGTGATGTTGTCTATATCAACAAGAATGCAATAATTGTATATGACTATTCATGTTTTGTCCTCTTTCCCATGTCTTTGGTCAAAGTAATTAAAGTGCTTCAAGTCTTAGTGGAAACCTTTTTGTGTTTTTCCCTCCTTGATCCATAAACCTTAAGGAACATAGTGACATAGGTTCTTTCTCTCAAGTGAGTGTGCAATACTGAAACATATGGTTCTGGAAATGCAAAGGTTCTTCATTGAATCAGTCTAATGCTAGGGATTAGGTTCTATTTGTACAAGAATAGTCTGAGTTACTTTAGTTGGTGTCTATCTCCTTGAACCTTAATAAGATACTTTCTATAAAAAATATTACTGTTCATCCTTTTTCGGTAACTGCTGTTTGTTTTCTCCTTTCCTGTAACTGTGGTTCCTTTGTATATAAGAGCACACTTCACTTAGCTGGCTTCACAAAATGGAAGTTCCTCTTGAAAAAATTTCATTTTAGGAACTCTTTGCTATCTGTTTGTTACTTCTAAGCCTGAGATTTTCACATTAGATCCATGTACATTTATTTTACTATTTACACCTATCACAGTACATTTATATGGAATACCATCACACAGACAAACCAGCTACTGACAGCTAATATAAAGATATTAGATTCCACAAGGCTTAATCTGCATAGAGACCAGAAACACATTTAATGGTGAAACACAGATAAGTCTTTCTGTATTTCCCTTAATTTTAAATCCATTTTGTGTAGAATGTGATCTTCCTACCACAAATACTTACTTCTATGTTTGTCTTATAGTCAATTTGTCTTGGGTCGCTTCTGTCTTCCTATGCTTGAGAGCTTATATTTCTTATGGTCATGAAATATGCAATTAATAGTTGTTTTAAGCATTGTTTAAATATTAAATTGTCTTCCACTCTCCTTCCAGTAACCTCCAGTGATAGGTAATCTCATAGTGCATGTAACTTCTAATAGTGGAGAAAACTCTCTGGGTGCATATTTCTCTGACTCCATGTGAAGTGGAGATCTAAAGAGAAGTGACACAGCCTTGGACTGCATCATCTATTTGAGGATCACTGTAGTTGTGCTTGCTAAAGCTTTAACAGAGACTTACTTTCCCTGGTGCAAGCAATATCCATTTGACTTGAGTAATTAAGAAATCATACGGGATATAAAAATCTACATTTACTTGCAGCATCCTTGTCACTGATCCTCACTCTTTAGGAAGAATTGGAAGTGAAACTCCACAGCAAAGTAGTTGAACATCACACTAGTTTGCTAAGTATTTTGTATGCAACATCAGTAATCCTAAAGTTGCTTCATCTATCAGTTGCATTATATACAGCATTGCTACTTGTTCCTTTTGTTTGGAAAAGTAGCCAAAATGGGATATTTCAGCAAATTTTGAGTGCTGTTTGTCAAGAGGGGGAAAGTGTACAACAAATTCTTACAAAGTGATGGCATATTAAAATTGCTGTTTTACACCTTACTGGATGAAATAAACCCTCTTTTCATTCACTTTTATCACTGTGGTGTTTTTGTTGACTCTAGTACAGATCTTTTCTGGTCACTGGACAGCCACTATATAGATTTCTTTTGGTTTTAGGCATGCGTGTTGAGTGATCCATGCAACAGTGAAGAACCTGCCATTGTACATTCCATATATTACTGTTGTACCAGTTGCTCTTGACTCCATTAGCAGGATGCAGTTAGTTCCCCTCACCCTACAGTTTCATTCAATGAAAACATTTGAAAAGACAAACATGGTAAAGAGCCCAGAGCTACATGATGTTGCATTGTGTGGCCCCACAACAATCTTTAATAATGGCCAATCCTGCTTTGGCAATGGTGGGCTTGCTTGGAGGAGGTTCTGCCTTCTTTTCTGCTGGGCTGCCTGCAATGTTCAAAACAGGACACCATTAAAATCAAGAGCTGGTAAAAAGATTTCTCCATATTCTAGCTTAAATAATGTAAGCCTTTCCTGCACACATCCACCCCACCCTGAATTTTTTAACTCTTGTTTGAACAAAACATCTAACACTTCGGTAGTAACCAATCTGGTATGTGGATTCAAATTGCTCAGGAAGTCTTATCTCTTCAGAGGAGGAAGTTAAGAGGAGGTAACGAATGCAGACATCTCAATGGGAAGGCAAACTGCTTGCATGTTGTTAATCCAGCTGTCCCTGTTCACAGCCATAGGGTCAGATAATACAACCTTCCATGGAAAGTTATCTTGCTGTGTTTTAAACTGGCTGCAAAATGGCAGTGTGTTTGGATATAAACCTCTTCAGCTGGTGTGGACCAAATTAACTTTCTAAGAAGGACACTTCTCCCTTGATTATCTCCCTGCCAAAGAGCTCAGTTTCAGACAGGTCAAAATCAACCTGTTAACTTTTAAAGGTCATGCTGTGACTGTTTTGTTTGAAAGCTGCAGCTAAAAGCTTCCAAGGGATCATGTAATCCACTTACTTTCTGAGAAATTACTGTTTGCCGTTCTGTTGAAGTGATTTGGGTTGAGGTGATTGAAAAATCTATTTATGCTGGTAAGATGTAAGGAAATTGGGGGCAGCTGTGGAAGTTTATGGTCCTTTCTCTAGTTTCCATCTTGCCTGCAGTAAAATGGGCAAACTGTGCTTCAGATATCCTAATATATATCTTAAGAGGGGTTTTTTTCCAGTTATTTTTGCAGAACGAGATGAGAAAATGATTGGCAAAGACAGATCTAGTTGCTTACTAAAGCAAGTTGTGACAATTTGCATTCAGACATACTTTGGATATTTAAAGCATACAAAACAAATTTGAAGTGGCCATAGATGACTTGGATTCAGTTTTAAGAGGGAACTGGGCATCTGAATTCTAAGTGGGCAGCAACTGCTGACACTTTACATTGTTTCAGGGTGATCTATCTATGTTAACCTAGCTTTTGGCAGAGGCTGGCCCAGCATGGCTTTTGAAAATGCTCTTTTATCTAGTTAACTTTGGATTTTTTTTCTTTTGTTGTTGTTTTTCTTAATGTTTAGGAACTCACTGGTAGGAGATTGTGTTGCCTTGTCTAAGGGTTTTAACTTGGTGCGAAGGAATTCAGCCATCTCTTTGTCTTCTTCCTTCTCTCTGGTGGGGGAAAAAAAAGAAATCTGTTACAGAAATAATCTTTTTTCTGTAAATGGGACAATAAAAGCTGGAGTAGTTAGGATCAAATCACTAGTAAAAAAACCCACTACTTTTTAAAAAACACTAATTAAAGAGCAAAATATTTGTCTAAATGAAAGCAGTAACAAACTTGTAGAATTCAGAGACAATTTTCCCCAAGGTTCTTTACTTGTCTCAGGGTTGGATTCATTATATTCTCTAGTCACTGGATTTAAAACATAATGTATTACCTATTTTAAGATTATGGCCTGAAGTGCTTCATGATGCTTCCTCTACAAAGTAAAGCAGAGAATATATATTGGTGTGATCGTACTGCTGATTTTTAAAGGTCTACTAAGACAAAAAATTGGATCTCATGGTCTCCTGCTGATAGTGTTTACCAAAGCCAAGTATATTTCTCTTTGCCTGAAGATAACACCATTAGGCCCAAAATAAAAAGATCGTGTTGCTATAATCTTGATTATATCTATTAATGATATTTTCATGTTGGTTTCTTTGCTATTTTGTTACTTAAATATTAACAATGAATGCACTGATTAGGTATCTTGGTTTAGAAGAAAAGCAGATTTCATTGTCCAGAGTTTTAAAGTAAATTCACATTTACTCCAAATGTGAATTGAGACTAAGGTATTCACATCTGCATAGCATGTAGCAGTGCATTTTCAGTAGCCTACAATTAGGCTTCTGTATTGTCTGGCTGTTGCTGAGGCTTCTGCGATTTGCACGAGGAAGGAGCAGTGGAGAGTATCTGGATTGTGACCAGCTCAGGCCTCTTGTCAGCTGCTGACTTTGGCCAGCTCTCTCTGATCAGCTGCAGGACCCTGGCAAGCTTTCTTCTCTCCTGTCCTTTGCTTGCTTAGAATTTGAATGTGTTGGAAGAGATATTGTCGTTTAGGATAAATGAATTGATGAGCCTTAAATCTTTACTGTTGAAAGAGGAAGTAATAGCAAAGCTCTGACTACTTGTAGAGTGTTGGGATCTCAGTGTAGCAGCTGGAAATGAACTTTTGAGGAAGACCAGAGCTTTTTCAGCAATTTTGGGCTAAGATACTGAGGTGAAACCACTCTGAACTTGCTTATGCTTTAGATTAGGTAGACCTCTGTTAGTGATTGCGTTCTCTGGAGGTGTGGGGTTTTTTTTTTGCTATGGCAGGGTGAGAACAGTAATAATAAAACCTAGCCACATTATTTTTTATAAAAAAGGGAGATTTTTAGATGCCTACAAATATAGCCCCTGTAGAACTCCATTCCATTTCATGTCTACTTCTTATGCCAAGACAATCCTCTGGTAGCAACAAATATTCTTCTCTTTCTAATTGTAAATGCCCAGACACTTTCTGGTAGGAAAGTAAGACACCAAACCCTGCTGTAGTCGTAAGATGACTGAATCATTGAAGGGAAATGAACTGAATCCTATGAAACCAGGATGAGGATTTTACCTTGGTAAGTTGCTTTAAAGGACCAATTATCTCATATTAGTGTCAATGTAAATTTTGTCACTCTCTCCAGCGTAGCATTAGACTTGTGAAATCTCACAAATAAGTTCAGTTGCTTTTAGTTCTTACCGTAGTCTCTCCACCTCTGCATCATCTACAAGAAAATCTCTTTTTTGTACCAGTCTATGGATCTTCTGAATCAATTCATCCTCTCTTTGTTTCTCCATCTTTGTTTTTTCTTTTTCTGGTCAAAAACAGAGAAAAGAGTCTATTACTTTGTATTCTAGAGAGTGGGGTGGGGTGTGCGTGTGTGTGTGGACATTGCAGATACCTAAGAATGAATTGCTGATTTGAAGTTAATGGTTTTTCAGACCTGAGTCACCAAAACCCCAGCAAGTTCTGGTCACTGCCTCTTTTCTTTTCCACTTGCTGGTGTCATCAGATCAGCTTAATGGTCTGGAGACTCTGTGGGGCTTGTCACGCCTATTTTTAATATTAAATTACTCTGCAAGACACTGCTTTAAATTTTTTAAAGAGCTTTGGTAGGAACACAGTCCAGGCTTCATTAAAAAAACATGGTACAAATTCCCTTTGACCTCAGGGGAAACGAGACCACACCAAAAGGACCATTTCTCTCTACTTCATGACATCTTTGGCTGTTGACTACAACAGGCTTTTTTCTACACTGGTCAGGCAAGCAAGCTGCAAATCCACACAAATAGCATCAAGTGTAAAATGTGGAAAAAATATGGAAGTGTTTATTTTCCCTGTGCTTCAAAAAAATCTGAGTAATTACTATATATCCTTGCTAATTGGCTAGTCTGTAATGTCTAGGTTATTTATAAACAACTATTTTTGTGACATGACAGATGTGCCTGTTGCAAACTAAAACTCATGAATGTTAGAGAGCTGTAGTTTAAGGTTATAAAGCAAATGTAGTTAAGACAGAAATATTCAAACCTAGCAAGTGCAGCAGAGATGAGAAAGGCAGAGGCAAATCCCAGCCCACCTCTTTCTTCAAGAAGCTGAAAATTTTGATTAGCTGAGAAGGCACAGCATTATGTAAGAATTTAGGTTTTGAGCAGTAGAACCATAAAATTAAATATAATAAGAGTTGCGGGAAGAAGGGCAAGCTGCCTGCAGTCTGATGCTTCTGAGCTATGTTATGTCTGCTGGTTGAATTTATAAGATATTTTAAATAGCTAAATAAATCAGACATTTGAAAATTATCGTTTAATGCAGCTTAATTTTGGATCATGGGATTGAGGATGCTTACTGCTGGGAACTTCTGCAATAAATCCCTTCCTTACATAAAAACACATTGAATACATTTTCAAGACAATGAAATTCTGTAAGTCTTAATTTCAGAACATCATACTCCTTGGAGAATTTTGAATTATGGTCTGCCAATAGCAGAAGAAATAATTTGCAATATAACATAAGGCTGCTTTGTCTGGGATGTATTTTCTGTGTTATATCTTTTAAAAATGATAAAGGAAGGTGGTTATTGACTGCTATGAAGATTTCAAGACCTCTACATTGTTACCTATGGAGAATTCCCATGTTTAATGCTGAATTTGTAGCAGAGAAAAAAGAAGAATGCTTAGAAATCATTGCTTTTTCTTGCTTTGCCTCTTGTGTCTATGGAGCAAGGGATCTCCTCCTCCCACTACTGAAGGGAGAAGCTACTTTCTACTTCCTCCCAATCTATCCCCTTCCCAGATTGAGATGTTCTCTCCCACGATATCCTTCAGGAAACTGCCTGCCAAATATATGCATCCTGAATTGTAGCAGAGTACTGCGTATTCTGTGTGCTAAAAGACTGATCTCATGTCTACTGAAATTGGCTGAACTGTGTCTACTGAAACCATAGAGCAGGGGGGTCTCTATATAAATCTGTATTCTAACAGCAAAATCACTATAAAGATAATATGAATGAACCCATTTCTGGAAAGTGTTTTCTAGGTTAGGGACATGCTGTGTCAGCACTTAGTTCTGTGTGAAAGCCAGCAGCTCCTTTGTCTTCGTTAAGACATAAGTATTTTTGTAAGTCTGCCAAAAGGTGGTGCTGCTGGAACTGTGCACACTTAATTCTTAAGTTTGCTGAGATTTGCAAGTGCTAAGGAGAAACCACTCTCTGTGGATTTCTGCTTAAGACTGTGTGACTGGAAAATAGTTTCTAAAAGGTTAAAAAAAAAAAAAAAGCCCACCAAAAAAATGAAAACCGGTCAACCCTAAGTTAAAAGTATGGGTAGGAAAGCTGCAGACTAGAAGTGAGGCAAGGCAAATCATTCATAGATATTTTGTAAGATTCATAATCCTTTCCAACACCATTTAAACCAATAATATACCAACAGTGCTATTAGAAATTAAAAATGTGACCTACTAAGTATAAAAGAAAAAGTAAGAAAGATTATGAATCCACTTTTGTTGGGTGCCAAGTGAAAACGTTTTTGTACAACTAAGAACATGTGGCCTCAGAGTAGATCCCTGATTCCTATTTAATGAGTGACCTTCTCCTTTCTGGGGAGAAAGTTGTTCTTTAAAGCTGCACAATGAAATGTGAGGGAAAAGATGAGGATAACCAAAAGAGAGTCAAAATTTGTCTGTAATAGGCAGCAGCAAATTATTTCTGAAGGGTTCTAGAGGCTATGCAGTAATATCTAGTGTAAATGGCCCACTGCAGTTGCTGAGTTTTTTGTAGGATCTGTCTGTACTTTTTTCTTGAGCAGATTAGGGCTGTTCTGGATGATCTAAAATAGCAAAGCTGTAGTGAAGTGAAATTTCTCACTGATTTCAGGTGGAATTCGGAGTTAAGGACTGCAAAGCTGCCCACAAGTGTTCCACCTCAGAGCAGTGAATTTGCAAAGAATTAAGGCAAAATACAAAGCAAAAGTTTGCCTCTTGCTTTTTGTAGAAACCCATTTTACTTTATTCTATAAGGTAGATTTAACTACAGGCATAACAATGAATTGTTGTATCTAGGAAAAAACCAATCACGTTCAGTGATGGTTATAAATCCTTCTCCTTTCTCCCTTTTATCTTGGGTATCTCAGCACTCTGTCTTTTCTACTTGACAATCTCTGTGCCACTTGCTTCCCTTGAGATTGCCAAGGGATTGCAAGAACTAAGGAATGTGCACCTTGTTTGAGTGATATTTGCAGGGTTGCTGCCAAGGGAGCAGTGAAATACAGCATGAAAAGAAATTGAGAGACCAGGAGAATAAAGATGGGAAGAACAAATAAGGACTAGAGGGAAGATATATGAAACTCAAGCTTGGGGGGAAATTTCTGATTGTTCCTGACACCATCCCCACCTGTGCATCACCCAAGCATTATTCCAATATTGAGCTGGAGATAGTCATTACCTGGGATTGCTACCAAACTCTGCAGCTCCTTCTTAAGGTTCATAATGTCTTTGCACAGCTGGATATCATCCATCCTGCAGAAACAAAAAAAAGCATGGTCAGAGACATGCAAACTCCATCCTGTGCTGATGGAATCAGCTAGATCTCATCTTGAATAATGATACTGCCCCTTGCCTGGGACCTGTGCATCAGCTTGAAATGCCAATGTTTATTTAACCTTGGGTTACTGTTCATTCACCAATACTAACAGCAAAAGGTATTTCATAATAAATGCCTGTTAAGCCCTTGATTACTTGTCTTACTGCAATCTAATTTGTGTGTAGGTCATATCTGTCACTAGAGATTATTTCAGATGCCTTTTGCTTTCTTGAATGTCACAGAACATTCTGAAACAGGCATCTGTATATTTAGAAGTCATGAAAAAGACAAGACAGCCTGGAGAAGAGAAGGCTCCAGAGCGACCTTATAATGGCCTTCCAGTGCCTGAAGGGGGCCTACAGGAGAGATGGGGAGGGACTCTTTATCAGGAAATGTAGTGATAGGACAAGGGGTAATGGTTTTAAATTGAAAGAGGGGAGATTTAGATTAGATATCAGGAAGAAATTCTTTCCTCTGAGGGCAGTGAGACACTGGAACAGGTTGCCCAGAGAAGTTGTGGATGCCCCATCCCTGGAGGTGTCCAAGGCCAGGCTGGATGGGGCTTTGAGCAACCAGCTCTAGTGGGAGCTGTCCCTGCTCATGGCAGTAGGGTTGGAACTCGATGATCTTTAAGGCACCTTCCAACTCTTAACGATTCGATGATTCTATACATACGGCAGCAACAGTTTTCACAAGGGAAAATAACAGGGAGCCTGGGAAGGGGCAGCAGAGCCATTATTTGGCATATACATTACTTGGCACAGCTAAGCAAAGGTTTATGTTACGCTATGAACTTTCTTTGTGCCCTTATTAATAACTTAATCCTGATAACAAAGATCTAGAAACTCTTGTAATTTGGCATCTAACTATTTTGAGGTCCTGTGCCTTAGGTGGGTGTTTTCCATGGTTGACATGAGTGCTTCAAATCCTTGATGTGTGCAGAAAGTCCATTAATGTTAAGACACAGAAGACAGTTTTTAAAAATCTGTAACTTTAGCAGAAACTGCACTTTCAGTTCTTATTGAAACTGCTACCTATCCCGAGAGCTGCTATACTGAATTATTCCCCTGGAAGCTAGCAAACTTCAGCATTAGTTTCCTGGCAAATGTTTTATTTTAGTGTCTTGGCCATGTTGGCAGCCAAGGCTCAGGTGTTGGTTCTGAGGGCTGCATCAAGGGCTTCCATTTTGAAATCACACCCTAGGGAATAAAAAAAGCAGCCTTTGTGAGTAATTGTACATTCTTCAACTCAGATGTCACCAACACTATCCTTATCCACAGATCTCAGTCCTTGTTTCATAATCTTCTGCCTGCAGGGTAGGTTGCCTGTTGCCTAAGCACCTGAAGGTAGCTGAAGTGCTATCAGAACATGGGCTGTCACAGTGGTATTTCAAGAGAGGAAACTCGAGAGCTTAGAGTGTGTGTGTATGTGATAGTGAGCGCACAAAGGATAATGCAGTCAAATTATTGAATTAAGTGAGGAGTGGAAAAAGTAGGTGTTTCTGGCACAAATAAGATTTTAATCACAACCCAAGAGCTTTTATTCTCTCTGCCGCCTCTGCATGGAACACAGGTCTCTGCAGGGAACTCTCCTTCAGCTGCTTTTCTCATGTTATTAAAGCACGTTGATCCTTTTTATTATTTGCTGCTTTGGTTAACTCCATCTTGCCTGTCCTGCTACTTTCATTGTGCTCTGACAGCTATTCCTGCTGCCTTTTTACTTCTCTCTTGCCAAAATATGACAGTGAAATACCTCTGATGATAATCTTCATTGCTCACCTCTTTTCCTTGTTTTGGTGCCACTGTCACCTCCACTGGGGATCTGCTCTCCCACCATACATCTGTCTTATAAGACTTCTATTGTGAAGATTAGCGTGCTAGCTTCAGGGTTAGTCCATTGTTCACTGCTGTATGTGTTTAGGATGCTTGGAGGCAGAGACATTTATATTGATGGTTATTCTTACTCAGGCTCCCCACATCATTCATGCTGATCACATGCAAAGCCTGCTTTAGTCTTGAGATCTATCATGCTAAATGGTACTAAAGTTACTTTTATCAATTAACAATCTTAAACGCTATCTCCTTGGGAGAATCAATATTCAAAATGTGCTGGGATGTGAGCAAGGCTCACAGCTCCTTATCCATTCAATGTTCATCCAGTTTGGGTGTCACATTAATATAATCAGCATTATTATATTTAAGGAAACTGACCATGGTTAACAAAGACACCAGTTTCTTGGCAAGAAATGTTCAACATTGAATTGCTGTATTCTAATGATACAGGTGATAATGATCCTCATCTAGTGAAGGGAACAGTGAGTTTCTATAAAAGAAATTTCCATGACATACAAAGAGAGGATATTCTTTCTTTTTCTCCTGTATCAGTAGATCTGGCTTTGTTCTAGGAAGATCTGAAAGATCCTGATAAAAATACTTCACTGCATCAGCTTGGCTCCCTGCCCTCCTCAAGGAACTCCCAAAAGCTAATGTCAATGCTTTTCTTTCAGGATTTTCAGGAATTTAAAATATCACGGGCAGTATGTTCCAAGTGAGCAAGATCAATGTTCAGTAATCCCTACACCCCTATGCTCAATTTGTGGCGAAGGCAATTCCTCCCATTATTTTGGCTCTTGTTTAATCTGACTGCAGAACATACAGCTAGCACTCTCCATATATATTCTTAGCATCTCTTTTTCCTGAGACCTAAACTTTGTTTCTGCCTTGTAAACTCACAGGAGAGAAGTAAATATGTGGCCAAGCACTTAAGGGCTGTAATAGCTCTGTGACAATCTGAATCCAAAAGTCATAAGCCAGATGACCTCTCTGGGGGTCTCTGGCCTGAATACAGGGCTACAATTGCTGTTCTCAGAAAAGGAAAGAGGAGGAATCCCTGGGAAAGAAAGCTCTTAGAAGGCCATTCAGTATGTACTGGTACTACAGACCTTCCTCTCTCTTCCCATTTATGCTCTGGTTCCTGGATGTGAGTGGTTACAGGAGGCCTAGGAGAAGTTAATGCTGCTTCTGAAAAAAAAAAATCAAATCTGAGTGGATTTCTCATTTGAAAGCTGGATAGTCAGCAGGGTTTGACTGAGAGCATATTTGTATTACTGTCAGACCTCTTTAGGAAATAAGAAGAGCCTGTGGGAATCTTAAAGAAAGCAGGAATCTGCAGAGTTGAGAAAACGAAACTCCTTTGGGTCCCTTAACTTTCTGCAAAGAAGCTGGAGAAACACACTGAGCCTAATTCTGCAGCGCTTTCTCTTCTATGATGTCATAAATCAAATCTATCAAGAGTGTAAGATGCGACGTTACGCAGACTGTTGACCAGCTTATTTGAGAGGACTGTTCTGTTCCCTGCATACCTGGTGCTTTTCTCAAAGGAGAGCAGCACAATCCAGTTGTTGGTTTGTGCAGAATGCAATGGCTTTTTCCCTGTAAATACAGCACAGCATAGGATACTGAGATGACACCCCCCAGGCCTGTTTAAGTTGCCTACAAAGCTGCTCAAAATATTTTCATAAAATTTGCAATATATAAACAGCCTTTACCGAACTCTCTGTTCTCTGGAATAGATGGTACATTCTCTCCAGTACATTCTCTCTGTGAAATATTTTTTGACGCAATAGAAAAAACATCAGTAAAGCAAACAGCAGTTACAATATGTCAGTTTTTCCCCCAGAGCTGAGCTTTAAACGTCTGCCCAGAAATCTTAAACACATGAGTTACAAGTATGATAAACCATTTCTCTTATTAAGAGCCCAAATCCATTCCTGGAGTAATTGCAATAGTATTGAACTAGGGCTGAATTCTCAGTGTGCTTTCACGTATTCCTGACACGCTGTCTGCAATTCTGCTTTTCTGCTTCTTGATGGTTTATTGCAAGAAACCATCCGTATGCTTGGAGATATCGCATAAGCTTGTATTATTCTTTTCTCTCTTGGCATTTCAAGCTATATCATCAAAACCTAAAAGTAGACTCTGTTTCCCCAGGAAAAAAAAAAAAAAAAAAAAAAAAAAAAAAAAACTTTAGCATCCAAGAGAAAGATTTTTAAATTCAACAAAAAAAAAAAAAAAAAAGATAAAATAGCTCATAATGAATAAACAGCATGAGCAAAAGATTTTCTAAACATGTCACAAAATGATAGGAAAATAAGTGGGTCGGGAGAGTCTGCAGTAATCTGGCACAGTGACTCAGCCCCAATACGTGTTTCTGTGGTCCAGTTACCAGGAGAAGAATGCTCTAAGCGTTGTCATTCCCATAAGATCCACAAGTGAGGTGACAGCATGAGTCACCTCTGCTGTGCACCATCTGGACTGAGGGGGAGCAGGGCAAGGAAACAGAGGAGACCTCCCGTTCAGCTGTGCCCTGGCAGGTCTCAGAGGCTGTGGAAGATAATGACAGGCAGGGCTTAAAAAAGAAACATTCTGTGCTGGACACAAAAGAAGCGTTTTGTTTTATTTCAACAGAAATTGTTCCAGAACAGTTAAAATTTTCATACAATCATAGAACAGTTAGAGTTGGAATGGACCTTAAAGATCATCTAGCTCCAACCCCCCCTGCCATGGGCAGGGACACCTCCCACTAGAGACCAGGTTACCAGGTTAGCCCCATCCAGCCTGGCCTTGAACACCTCCAGGGATGGGGCATCCACAACTTCTCTGGGCAACTTGTTCCAGTGTCTCACCACCCTTACAGTAAAGAATTTCTTCCTAATATCTAATCTAAATCTACCCTCTTTCATTTTAGAACCATTATGCTTTGTCCTATCACTACATTCCCTGATAGAGTCCCTCCCCACCTCTCCTGCAGGCCCCCTTTTAGTGGAAGGCCGCTATAAGGTCTTCCCAGAGCCTTATTTTCTCCAGGCTGAAGAACCCCAACTCTCTCAGCCTGTCTTCATAGGAGAGGTGCTCCAGCGCTCTGATCATCTCTGCAGCTCTCCTCTGGACTCACTCCAACACATCCATGTCCTTCCTCTGTTGGGGACCCCAGAGCTGGATGCAGTACTCCAGATGGGGTCTCACCAGAGTGGAGTAGAGGGGCAGAATCACCTCCCTTGACCTGCTGACCATTTTAATTTTGATGCAGCCCAGGATGTGGCTGGTTTTCTGGGCTGCAAACGAACATTGCTGGCTTATGTTGAGCATCTCATCAACCAACCATCAGCCAAGTCCTTCTCCTGAGAGCTGCTCTCAATCCATTCTCCCCCCAGCCTCTGTTTGTGCGTGGGATTGCCTCAACCCTCGTGCACTTGGCTTGGTTGAACTTCATGAGGTTCACACAGGCCCACCACTCAAGCCTGTCCAGGTCCCTCTGGATGTCATTTCTTCCCTTCAGCGTGTTGATTGCTCCACACAGCTTGGTGTTGTCAGCAAACTTGCTGAGGGCGCACTCAAACCCACTGTCCATGTCGCCAACAGCCTGTTAAACTGCCCTGGTCCCAGTACCAGCTGCTGAGGAATACCATTGGTCACTGCTTTCCACTTGGACATTGAGTTGTTGACTGCACCTCTTTGAGTGGTCTACTGTCAAATCCATCTTTTTCAATGAAAAATCATCTTTTTCATTGATTTCAGGATAAGCAAAGCAGTTCAGTGTGTTTAGAGAGCTGCTGCCATGGCCGAATGACTTTCAAAGCTAGAAATAGATCCCTGCTCACTCTAGCATGTCTATAAGAGGAGGTCTGAGATCCTTTTGTTTTCTGTTATTGCATTAAAGTGCCTGAAGTTAAAAAGTGAATATAGAGTGGTTTTGTTGGTTTCCTTCCCTCTCTTTCAAGAGGCTTTCCAGGCACTTAGGTTATTTTTAGTTCTGTTTGAATATATTTCTGTCCCAGAAGTAAAATGCTTGTAATTGTTTCTGAAGTTTCTGAAGACTTTAAGAGTTTCAGTCTGGAGATGGCCTAAGAATCAGGCATCATGCTATGTCATGAATTGACATGATTACACATCTCTGGAGACGGTGTCAATAGAGATAAGAACATTGGTTGGTGATGTCACCGATGAACATGCTGAGCACCAGCCAAGAGCAGCCAGTAGTGATGGAGAAATTTGGGTGGTTGAAGTAAAGAGCTGTGTAGAAATAAGAGAATTGCTACAGACAGAGATGGTAATGTGTTGTCAATCTGTAGACTTGTTAAAATTAGGACTGAAGTGGGAAGGAGGGTCATCAGTGGAGGCTTTGGGGACTGCAGGTGTTTTAAGGCCTTGCCAAAGCTGTGGGGAATCTCAAATGGTGAAAGTATTCTGGGAACAGAAGAGAAGAAGTTTATGTATGCCCCTCTTCTACATTTGATTCCATTTTGTCCCTGTCAACTCATCTTAGTTTCTTAAAGCTTCTAATTATAAATCTGTGAAATCACAGGCAACATTTAATGAATATAGCACACATTGTCTGAGTCATTATGGTGTGTGTTTATCACCTTGTTATTTAGCTCAGCACCTGATGCTGCTCAGGCTGGAAGACATGGAGCTGGCAATTAACATAATAGATTGCTGACCAGCCCGCTTGGCAGGTCAGATTACAAATCAAAAGCCCTTTGATTAACTTTAACTATTAAAATAAATGTGTCTATCTTTTCTTGGTAAAAGTGGTCTCTGATGGCGGAGCAGTAGATAGAAGCACTGGACCACAACTTGCAAAGTAAGATCATAATTCAGCTGTCGTTTCAGACAACAGAAGATGGCAGGACTTGAAAATCTCAGTCCCTGGAGGTCATATTTAAGGCATATCTCACAGAAATTCAAAACAGTGTCTAAAGAAGCTGTCTGTATTTCATTCTCACTGACATTGTTAAATTCTCTTGAGCTTGGCCATCTCCTCTGCCACTTACAAAGTTTTACTGTCAACTTCAACAGTAACAAGAGAAGCTTTCCTGGAAATGCCCCACTGCAGAGGGGAATATTTCTCTATGTGGCAAAAATTAACTGAGTTAATTTGTCTAAAAACATATAACAGAAAAGTTAGATTTAAATTCAGAAGTATCTAGCCCCCTTCCAGTAGCATAAGAAGACTGTATGTAAAAGCATAGGGCTAACTTATGTGTGTAATTCATTTAAACTGGTCTGGTAGTTTTATTTTTTGTTACTAGGTAGCAGAAGTAGGAAACTCTAGGTTTGGCTATGTAGTGTCTCTAGCAGAATCAGTGATAAATTTCCTTCTTCATTTGCCTCCATACTTGTCCTTTTCTTATTTTTAAAACCAGAAGAGAAACTATTTGATATCAAAGCTGAAAAGAATATAAAGGTATCTGGTATAAAATTAAACACTGACAGACAGTCCATTTCAGGACTTTTCAATTCACCATTGAGTCATCACTGATTTATACTCTCCTATTTATAGCAGAAGACAAGTGAGAGAGACCACTGAAATACCACACACAGGTCAAGAGTTAAGATGTTATTACAGAGCATCCTTGCCTATAGGAAGATCAACTGTGCAACAGGGTGGGCCACAGCAACTGTGAGTACTATATACACATGACGTATTACAAAGACATTATCTTGGATACATGGTCTTATGGGAGACAATTCATTGTAGCATCCACTCATGTGAACCAGACCACAGGTAGCTAAGAACTGGGAAATCCAAAACAGTTTGGGATTAAAGGTTACGTTTGTAAATACAGTGTTAAATTACTGACCTAAAAATGACTAAGCCAAAAGATTAAAGACACCCAGAGCTGCTCCCTCTTCTATTAACAACAATTTATGACAGCCACAACATATATTCAATGTAGAAAATGCTATTTAAATACATTTTTCTATTAATTATTTTCCTAGGTGTCCAACAGAGATAAAAATGAAAATTCCTCCTTTTACATTTTTTTGTTGACACAAACATCTCAACCAACAGGTACTAAGTCTACAAATACTTTGTTGTGATGTGTTTATCATTATACACCACTATAAAAATGCTTTCCTTTTCTGAGCATTTTAACGTAGCATTTTTACTGCCACATAGTTGAAAGTGTAATGACATATTTTCCTCTGGGGTTGATTGTTTGCTGTCAAACAGGATAAAGGGGATGGCTCTGCAAAAACTGCACAAAAGCTTTATTCCTTCCTCTTTGAGAGCTGATTTGTATTTATACTTTAAGCTTAAAGTGCACATTCCAGAAATCTGCAATTCTGTCCTGAACTCATGTTCCTGAGGCTCCCATCTGAAGAGCTGGGAGACTCTCGCCAGAGCTGGACCTTGCAGGAGTTCCCAGTTCTACAGGCCCTAATCTCAGAAGCCTCAAGCTTTGAGTATCTGACAACTTTCACTACAGAAACCAGTTTACACCATTTCCCAACTTAGTTTCCTGGTTCTTTCCTCAAGGACTGTGTGTATTTGCAGGTTAGACACCATTGCAATGTGTTTGGGATGGGAAATGTGTTTGGGATGGGAAAGGTGAATGGGAACATACAGTCACAGCCACAAATTAATCCTGTCTTGCAGAAGAGTGTGTGCCATACCAGGTTGTATCAAGTATCTCTCATAAAGCTGGGCTTGGTATTTTCCCTAATGGTATCTTATCTTATGAAGCTGACAACCTGACATATATATTTATTGAAAAATAGATATCATCACACAACTGCTTCCTCTACAGCATCCCAAATTGCATCCTATGTTCCTAGAGCAAGATACAATCAGAAAAAAAAAAAAAAGAGGAAGGAATTCACAGTAAGTTATATTGTATTAAGATTATAGAACTGTGAAGGAAAAAAGATTTATTACTCCTTTCCATGAAAAGGCAGATCATATCAGAAAAAATTGACAATAACAACTCTATCCATGAAAAATAATCTGGTTTGTTGGTGTTATTTTTTTGTTATGGCCAAATTCAGAGAAAAGTACTAGATGCTGTACATGTAAGTAAACAGTCCTAAGAGGAGAAAACAGATAATACACAGTCCAAAGACAAAAAGTAGCAAAGAAAGAATCAAAACTAGCCAAGAAAGCAGGAGTCAGAACCTGCTTAGCAGTATATAACTGGTTACAACTGCTATTCACACCTTTGACAGCTTGTTTTTCTCTTTACACTCTCTCTCTCACCCTTACCCAGGGTGATGCTCAGTGTGTGTCACTGTTGCCACACATGGCATTAAGCCACTGAGAAGTCACAGTTGATGTTACATTAGTGAGTCATTAAAAACAAAGATAAAAGTATTTAGTTGAAAAAATAATTTAAATTTGAAATGAACTTTGTTCATGCAAAGACAGCAATGATTGCTGCTTTTTCTCACTTCAGAATGGAAACACTCCACATAGCAAACTTTGTAGTAAGGTATTACTATCTGAATTTAGCCAGTCATGAGACACTGTTTGTTTCATGTTCCACTTTATGTGAGTCTGCTAGATTTACTGCACTCATTCTAAATCAATTTAGGATTCTAAGTTGTTTTTTTGAAAATTATCATCACCAAAGGAATTAACCTCTCACTTTTGCAGATCTTGTGTAGCTTGATATTGCTTCACTTTGCAGTGGTTGCATAAAGCCAGGCAATCAGCAGACGTACCTTTTTGTACTTTAAAATACCAATGTGTTGTGCTTACTGCAAAAGCCATAAAGGTGAGAATCCTATCTGACGTCTGTTAATCTGTTATTCTTAGAAGGAATATGGACTATAAATTTTTCTCCGTGAGGAGTTTGCTCTAATTTTGAGATTCTTCCATTATGTCGAACACCCCATGACCATTACTGACTATCCCACCTCTCTACTACTACCAATGGGTAGATCAGTGTCACAGCAGCAAAAGAGAGCTTTGCAAAGTGGAAAAAGGATAAAGGTTAAAAAGGCAAGTAAATAGGCCTGATTGGAAGCAAAAAAATAAAAACCAAAACCAATCAAATCAGGGATTAATTATGTACTCTGGACAGCTAATGAAGCTGCGGGACTGCTAATATGAGTTTATTACCAGGGCAAAGTTGAGTTGCAGCAAACTTATCTACATAAAAGGTAATTGTTCCTGGGGTTACAAGTAAGCAAACATAATAGCATAGAATGGTCTGAAAACCTGAATGGATCTATGGAGAATTTGGGTGATGTGGATATTATGAGCACTCTGGAGAAGAGGGAATCATCTAATAATGTGTACAGAAAGTGTACAGAGAAAAAGTGTAAAAAGACAATGACCAATTTTAATTCTGGTAACTCAATGTGGAGGTGAATCTGGCTTTTTCACAGTATTAGTTTAGCAATGTAATAAGCACACAGACATTAAGCAAATACTCTGTGTGATATAATATTTTTACAGCTAAAAAAAAGTTTAACGAGGCAAGTAAAACTGTTTTCAATAATTGCCTAAAGCAACGTAATAGGGCTTACTATTTAATATCTTATATTCCCTATAGATTAAAAACTTGCCATTCCGTATCACCTACATAGCTGTCTCGGGAGTGGTTATTTCTGCCATCACAGGTGGAAGCAACTTCCACAGTTTTAGTTCAAGGTCATCCAATATAGCTGGCTTAGAGTTTTGCTTTCCATCTGGAAAGCCAGCAGTATCAGGCACTGGCAGATTTCCCAAGGAGCATGTTTCATGATGACAGTGAACTCCATGCCTTTTCTATTCACAGGCACAGGCAGGAAGTGTGGGTGATCTCACCGATATTATTAATATTTACTGGGTCAGAATATGCTAATACATTTTAAAATGCATGAATTTTGCAACACAAATGATTTTAAGGTTCAGTTTTGATCTGTTCCTATATCATATAACAGCTTGAGGTTTTGCTGCCTGTCGCCTCTGTTAGCTAAACTGAGCTAACACATGCATTATCCATTTTTACAATCATGTTTTTCAGCATGGTAGATTTCCATGCCCCCCCAGTGACATGAATCCTAAACTGCTTCTGAAGCCACACACAAGTACCCATAGTGGTAACACATTGAATGTGCAACAAACAGGATTCTGCGTGAGCAGCCCCCTCCACTTTTTGGGTCTGTTAGCTCACCAGGAAATAAAAAAAAAGAAGGGGGACAGGAGAATTAGAAAGGGAGAGAGAGTGTGCATGTTCTGACGTGGTATGTTTGCTTCCCTTAACAGCAAAGACAGATTGAAAATTTACAGTTTGACCCAAAACTCTTTTTATAGAGAACATTTTAAGAAATGAGCTGAGAGAAGCCTGAGAAGCAAATGAGGGGGAATGCTGGCTAGCTATAGACTGATTTTTTCCTGTACATATTGTCTCCTTCATATCAACATGTGCTGAATCCTGAGCTTTTCCAAAAATAAACCCAGAAGAGCTGGAGATAGCATATGATGGCTTTAAGCTATATTTTCATTTCCCAGGCTGGCTGGAGATGGTCACAACAGCTCCTGGCATAATTTTATGAAATTTCACAATATCAGCAGCATAGAAGGAGAGATGCTACAAACAGCCACAATTGCTACATAACCTTGACATATCCTGAGGAGATCCATCCTGGCCACTAAGTGAGGCAGGGTCTTGAGACAGAAATAGGATTGGATAACGCAATTACAGAGCAAATCACATTGCATCTGCTCTGCTGTCACTATGGTTGCCTGAGCTAAAATGTGATTGCACAGCATAAATTATGGCATTACCAAATTGAGAAAGGCTTGATTTTATAATCTGAAAATTGGTTCCATGTAAACTTGCAGTAATTCTTCATAGCAAGCAGGTATTCAGGTGAAAATAGTACTGACTTCCTGGACATGGAGATTACAGCTGTCTTCAGCTGCCCTCCTTTTCTTTTTAAAGAAAGAAGTAACAGCATGGAGCAAAGCAAAGGAAAGGCTTACAAAGGCTAATATCTGACTTGCAATTTGCACCGAGGTCTGAGAAACATCATAACCTGTTAATCAATTGCTTCAGCTGATTTTGCTTTCTTTATTTCTTTGTATCAATAAAAAGAAAACCAAGAATTATTAGAAAGCTGGCCTCATTTAAAGTATACGCTACAAGCTGAACTATTTCACTCTGGTATATAGCATGTAATCTATTAAATAGAAAAAAGAGTTCAGCTGCTTCCCTTTCCAAATAAAAATATTTCAGGGGGCAGGCTAAGAACATGCTGTCACACATCCAATTTCATTGAGGTTCACTCAGCAATATTAAAAAGCTGTGTTTTGCAATAAATAAGCCTCAAAAATTTGAAAATCAGAGATGTTGATTGGAGTTCTCTGTACTGAATGGTTTTGCCTCACTTCAGAGTTCCACAAAGTTACACTGTTTAAATGTGGTTTTGTCTTTAGGTGCTTTAATTACTGAAAGGAGGTCTAACGTTATGTTTAGTAAACCAGTAAGAAATTGCCACTTCTATCTGCATGGCAGAGATAAAAGAATGTAGAAAGGACTACAAAGCAGTACAAAAGACAGAAAAATCACATGTATCAAAATGGTACGGATATTTGTGGTTTTCACTTAAAAATTTTTGGTGTTTCATTTTTAAACAGGGTAAATCCCATTTCTACTGTTCTCACTGAATGTTCATTTTTTCTGTATTTTTGGGAAGATTTTCTTTAACACAGTGGTAGGCAGACTGCAGAAATACCTGTATCTGACTAAAAGCAAACATAGCTATTCCCCTTCAACAGTAAATAATTTGTTTGTCACTAAAAAACAGCATGTATTGCTCTGTGGGGCTGTGGACAATACATGATTTGTGGGCCTGGTACAGAGATAGGGACAAATTGCAACACCTTCTTAAAGATATCTTCTGAATTTTAAAATTATTGAGGTGCATATTAGTACATACCTGACTTGTCCACCAGTAGGAATGATGCAATTTCTAGAAGCTGTCAGTGGATGTCTGCCAGACAGTTTAATGTTCTGAGCTGTGACCTGTAAACTGCCCTGGGTTCACATCTGAACCAGGGTACGTGGCTCTCCTGGGTGCTGTCCTTGGGGTGATCTGAGCAGTTAGTGCTTTTATTGAAGGATGGGTTGACAACACCTGCATTTAACAGCCCTGTATCCAAATATCACCTGATTTTCAAAAAGGCCTCCTGGAACAGACTTGACAGTGCTTTGTTGCCTCCCATTGGAGCCAGGGGGATTGGAGGTGGTCACTAGAAAAACTTCCTTTTTGAGAGCCTTAGCTGGTAGCCTATGGCCTTCTATGCCACACAGCCCAGCAGACAATAAGGGGAGTGCACAGAGTTTGTCAATAAGGAAAAAAAAAATCCTCAAAGCTATTGCAAGAGGAAGGTGGGTGTCAGTGGAAGGGCCGCTGCAGGGGCCCCACAGACAGGGCAGCCATTTTGTATTGTGTGGTTGAGCTGCCACAGAATGGCAGCCATTTTGTCTCATGCAGCTGCAGAACCCATTTCACCTGTGAGGCCAAGCAGTTAGTACTGCCTCGCATGGCTCTGCAGTGGAAGGGGCCTTATGAAGGACTCCCTGTAAACTATAAAAATAAAGCGAGCCACTTATTAAAGGAATTTTTGCTGCCCTTGCTCTTCTTGAACCAGAATGTTAACCCAGCAAGCAGGTGATGTGTCTTACCTGGTGACTGATTTCAGTATCACATGAGTTACTGTTGCTGACTGCATGTCTGAATCTCTTTTTAAAGGTGGAAAATTTCTTCCTGAGGAAATTAACCTTCCTGTTGATGGCCCAGAGCAAAGATTGTGAGTAATTTTAATATCTAGTACAGCACAAAGCAACTTGTTTATTCACAGCGTGACTGTTGCAAAGAGATGGGGGGAAATTCATAAACTAAAAAACCCGAGCTTTGATGTTTTAACTCAATCACAGAAATGTATGTGAAATTTGTTCAAATATAATGAAGATTTTCCTCACTTTAATTCTGAAAGCTGAAAACAATGGATCTGTTGAACTAACAGTATGTTTGATAGACGTAGGCTAACAGATGAGGCATAGAGCCTGCTTAGATATGTATGAGAAAAAACCCTACATATAGTTTTGTATGTTTTTTGAACACTACTCTGTACCACTTTTTAAGTCTAATACTGTTAAATCCTTTTAATTTTGAGTTTAATCTCACTGCCTGATTCTCAAATACTTTAGGACTTGCTTTGAAATAATGATGATTAAGTATCTGGCTTTTATTTCTTCACCATCCCACTCTTTCTTTCACCCCTACAGGGTGACTCTTCTAAAGCTTTTAGTGATGATGAACTGTTCAGCAAAGATTTTATTTAGACACTGCAGTGCTACCAACTGTGAATACTGTAATGTAACATTTGTGTAGTGAGGTAGGAGCAAGGTACTTAATTTTATCCATTTCCTTGTCCTACAACTTATTTAGTCATTGATGTTACTTTGTTCAGTGGGGAGAGAGAATATGGACCTCGCTGTATTACTATGGTAAAAATAAGGCCTCAGTGCCTTAACTTTCAACCCAAGGAAAGCTGTCTGTACATTTCACTAAAGACTGTCTGATGTAGAGTTCATGTTGCTTGGAGAGAGACACGTGCTATATAGATCACAGCTGAGGAACTGCCTGAAGGAATATTACATTATCAATGATCTCACATATCAGCAGGAAAAGTTTTTACTGGTTCACATACAGAAGTGTGAAAAATGCAAACCAACTCCAGATCTGCTGAGCATCCAGACGTTTCTAGTTGGTTTTTTTAAGTTGGGTTTGGTTTTTGTTGGGGTTTTTTTGCACTGGTTGATATGTTAACCTTGAGCATTTCTCTACCAAGTGCCCTTATTTTATGGCTACTGCATTTGTTTGGGAAAAATGTGTTAAAGACAACACCAGGTTGTTGCAGAGCTGTTTCAAACATCAGTAATGGTGAGTTTTATTATTAGCCCATCTCGATCTTCTTTGTGCATCTTCTTCAAGGGGAACATTAATTTCAATTAGCAGGTTTAGAGCCAGTTCCTTCCATGGATTAAACTGCATTGCTCTGACAGGGGAACAGCTTGCTCTGCTTTCCATCAGCAACAGGTCTAGCTTGCAGTGTTTTGTTTTCTTATTCTTGAGTGTGAATATTGTTAAAATACAGTGTCTGTGCTGTTAAGAGTTGTGGTAGTTGCTGGTGTGTGTAAGTAAAGCTGACAGGCTGTATGACTTAACAGGAGGGAGCCATGGCCGCTATTAGGGCTGGTGAAACACTCAAGAGCACAAGCCCTCTAGCTTATTTTCTTTTTTCTTTTTTTTCTTAAAGCACAGCTAAAATGTAAGCTGTACACTGGATGTGTAAGCGATACGGAATTATTTCATTGTGTTCATGCTTTTATAAGAACTAAAAAAAGCCCAATTTAACTCAAGAGAATTTCTATTCTGTTGCTAACAGCATGAGGGGGAAAAAAGAGAATACAAACATATCATGCGTTTCTTCCATTACTATATGTATGTTTTATCCTTTTGTTACAATTGAACAAAAAGCTAAAGCAGGTACAAAAACTAAAGACATCCAGTTCTCATTAAAGCTGGTCTTGAACTCAGTGGTCAGAGCGCAGGTGTAATACTGCTAGTTAGCGGCCTCATGTTCAAAGTTGAGTCTGCCTTAAACCTGTCTGAGGCAGCTCAGTTACGTGCTGTTGGTTGTATAGGTCATTCACAGGGGAATCTAGTCCTGCCAGAAGAAAACAATTACTAAAATTTATGACCTACATACAGACTTCTGGTCTTGGGACACTGGTAATGCATTCCTTCTGGAAACAACTGAAAAAAAAATTAAACATGACCACATATAAACTCTTCAACAATATGTCTGTGAATTACAGTTTATGTAACTTGCTTAGTTAAACAGATAAAAAACTTGGACCACTGAGGTAACCGTGAGTTGTGCTCAGCAAGAGGTCATTAAAAGATGTTTGTCATTGAAGACAAATGCCACTGAGCCCCTCTGTCAGTGTAAACTCTCCAGAATGAAAGGCAACAAAGAACAGGTGCCGCTGTATTACTTGGGCATCACTAGCAACATGCTTCTCACTTGTCAAGAATAAAATGTAAAAACAATTTTTAATATGAGATAAAGTCAAATAGACAATTTTTTGGACTCCAAAAAGCTATTAAGGGAAGCATGTTCTAATTCTGGAAGCCTTTGTGAGTGAGAGTTTCACACTTGATGAGCTAGTGTGAAGAACGTGCTTGTTGTAAATGGGCTTAGAAAGATGGGAAACCTACACAAGGCTTGAGAAATCCCAATCAGTGCAGTAGAGGTTTGAAAATAGAGTCCTAGCGCAGAGACAGATGCTATCTCATCATTTCATTTGGTGGTGTTAACAAACTTAATGTAACTCTCAAGCATTAATGAGCAGTGTCACAATATTCTGCCACAGAGAAGGGGAGCAGTCCGTGAATATCACTGGAAAAGTCACCTTAGCTCACTGCTACTGAAGGAGTGAGAGGAACTGTGGCAGTGGCACAGGCCTCAGTCCCTCTTACTGAAAACAGTGGCAGCAGAAACAAACTTGGCTTTCCATGACTTGGAAAAGACAAAAAAGTAGGGCCATCCCTGGCAGCAGCTGCCTCTATCCCCTTCCTGCTTTGCTAATACCTAGGGCCAAACCTAGTGGAGATTTTGATGCTCAGAAGAGCTTTCCTCAACTCAGCCAGTGAACGGCTAGGGAGTGTTCTTGGGTAGCTCTAGGCAGAGTGTGTTTCTATGATCTAATGCAGGAAGAGCGCTGTTGCACAGTAGGAATGTCAGTTATATTCCCTTTTCAATAAGCAAGCTCCTTTGTGTTCAATTCTTTACTCAAATACCTGCTAGGCAATACAGAGTAAAGAGTAGGAGCATGGGGGAAATGAAAAGAACAGACTGGATACAAAACCAAACAGAACAAGTGAAGAACATGCAAAAGGATGGCAAGCTGATGTCCGGCATGGCTCTCATTCACTGAGTCAGTTTATTTCAGTGCTTTGTTTGATATAGAAAACGTCAAGAGAAGTGCTGGGTTCATGGGTGAGGCTTCTTCCAGATTAAATTTATGTACAAGTTATTTGACTATCAGGAGCAGGTGTGACAAAACCTTTCCTGTTTATTTGTACTACTACAGCATTATTAAAGGTCAGTGCCACTGTCACCAGTCCTTATTTCCAAAGGTGTCTAAGCAGTGATTCTGGGCTGAAGTCTTCTGGGATAATACTCAAAAAAGCCAGATATCTCTGCTGTTTGAGGGTGGGGCTTTCAGCTTCTGGCAATGCAAGTCAGGGCACTGAAATTAGCCTCCAGGTGTAAGGGTAAAGTACCAGTCCCATCTTTGTACTTTAAAGGGAGAAGAGGGCAAGTGAGTTTTTTCAGGCTGCTGCAGCTTCATTAATGCCAAGGGTAGGGGTTCAGCAGGTTTTAGGTCTACAGAGGTTCTTGACGTGTCAGCAAAGGCATTAGTTTCTGATCTCAGGTATTCACTGACAGATGGGACTTCAAAATAATATACTCCTTATTAAGAAGTCCCAGTCTTCCATATTCAGTGAGTTAGGAACATAAACCCTATTGACTTCATCATCAGAACTAGATTAATATTCATTAACCTTCAGTGAGGCTCCTATGCCTCATGCTTTTGGCAGTTTTGAAAGCATCTCTTGGAGTATTGCTATTTAATTTGATACATCAAAATGTGTTTTCTGTTCATAACTTAATGGCTTTCATTTAACAAATGTCAAATCTTAGCTGCTATTAGTCCAGAACACAGTGTGCTCTCTTGTGACATGAACTGCCTAAGACCACTAATGAAGTGAGGAATAAAGCCTGAATTAGGTTAGACTGTGGGAACTCCAAATCCCTTACCTGTTGATATTTTCTTCAGACAAATATCCTTCCCTTAAAGGATTGAAGTCAGGTATAAAAATATGCTCTGTAGATACGTACTTTGCTGAAGTTTCCTTTTGTAAGTAATAGATCCCTTTTATGTCTTCTGCAAATCATTCTGCATAAAAAAGGTAATTTCCTTTGCAACTACAAAAATAATTTCCCAATGGCATTTTGCAAGTGTTCACCTAACTGGGATGCTCTTTATGTTTCTTCCTTTTAAAATGTCAAGCAGATAAAAGTCTTCTAAATGGCATTCTTTCCTATTTTGATTAATTTTGCATAGTGTTTTCCCAAAAGTATTGATACTTACATAAACCTGAGTTCTGATTCTCTTCTGACTAAGACTTCCCGAAGTCTCTGGATCTTTGCCATCTCAAGCTCAATTTCCTCAGGCATCATTGTTGTTTCAGCCATTGAAATGATGTCAAGTTGATCTGTGTGTAAAAGCAGAGAAAATGAATTAAGCTAGTCAAACTTAGCGGGTTTTTTTTTTTTAGGAATGTGAAATTCAATCACAGAGCTATCTGACTATGGGGTAATTAATGCAAGTAGTAACAGTGTAATCATTTTGGACTGAAAGAATCTGCCTGCATGTTTTGGTACCCAAATGGAGACATATGCCTGAAAGCAGGCCTGTTTTAGCTGTATTGGCTTAAAAAAGGAAATGGAGAGGTCAAAATGTACTCAGCATGATTATGCAGAAAATAAAGGAAAAGCATCAGAAAAAAAGCTGTTCAGTTAATTAAGAGGAGACAAATCCCAAAGTCCCTCATGATAGCCTAAGCACAAACAGCTGAGAAGAATTTCTGACAAACTTGGAGTGGGAATGAAACTACAAAATCTCAACACAGACCCTGCATGAGCTTAGTTCACAAACACCTGTTTTCCCAAAATTGAAGCAAAGTAAAGACATTTTATGGGACATAAAATATATTTTCTTTATGTATAAAAAGATCTTTTTAAAATTTTTTTTAAGTTATCCTGCTACTATTGTCTGCAAGTTTGGGCTTCACTTCATAGTGAAGAAAGTGGGAAAATTTATATTAAAAATCACTACTTTTTCCAAGATAACAGAATTTTGAGGGAAAAGTTACAGATTTTGAAATATCTCTCATGAGAGAACCACTTCTCAGTAGTTAAAACTCAAATTGCAAAACCAGTTGGTAAAGTAAGGCTGGCTGGCTGTGTTTGAACACATAACTGCTGCCTGTAGAAGATGAATTCAATATTCACTAGATGTTTATCAGACACCAGTCCAAAGAAACTAGAACAAAGATTCTGTATGTGTTGTTTTGCCTCTTGTTGCTTTTCGGGGTTGTGGAGTTATTTTAACTGTTTGCAGCGTAATTGACTTTGGTACAAATTTATTTAAAAAAAAAAAATTAGCAGGAGATAGGAAGTTATTCTGATGCTGCCATGAATTAAAGCCAATAATTCTGGTAATTAGATAAGCCACAAATACATTACATATACATACATATTTTAGAATTAATTCTCAAGACCTCAGAAAATGGGAAGGTTGGAGGGGGAAGTAACTATCTTATTTCCGCTGTGCAACTCTAGCTGTGAATGCCCCAGTGTTACCCCTTGGATCAGATCAGCTATCATACTGTGATTTCATTAATTCAGGAGGGGAATCATGGACATGCCTTATGCCCAGAGTATGTGCTTGGAGCCAACACAAGAATTAGTGTGACAAGCAGTAGTCTAGTCTGACCTCTTGCAGAACAGTCACAGATTCTCCTTCACATCCCACTCAACATGTGCTTGAACCAGAGAAAATATTTTTGAAAGCAATCCAAAATTATGCAATGTTTTCAAAAGAATCAAAAATGTAAGCAAGGCACCACAAGCTTGAAAGTGGAGGAAAATGAATACAGAAACCATAGGATATTAGTTCACAACTTGTCTGCAAACTTGGAGATGTAGCTAGAATAATATGGAGATATAAAGAGTGGTATAGTTTATCTTCATAGCAGTACATATGCTGTTAAAATTACTGTAAGGCAATTAATTCTCATGGAGATCTCAAAACGGGAAGGAGGATTGGCAAGAGCTGGATTAAGGGAACATTGAGAGGAAAAAAACAAACTGGGCAGTTGAAATGGTAAGAAATTTGAAGGTGAGGATACACAGAACTGAGTATGGAAACACTGTGGTGCTGGAAGAGATTTAGAGCCAGTTCTATAGGGGTAGGCATGGTCCTCCGAGGAGAAGGAACTGAAGTCAATCCATACTTTATGCATGTTCACCTGTGCACTATTATGTAATGATACCATTTTTGTATCGAATCTCCAGCTTTTCTAAACCTCCCTTCCTAACAGATAAAGACTAATGTTGTGGATAATTGTTTGGACTACCTGGCAGCAGCTATGTGGAAGGATAATGAATTACTTTTCATAAAATGGTTTGAGTTCCTGGGATGTAAACCACTTGGGAAAGAATATGTTAACATTATTAAGTAAAGCTCTAGCTCTGTCCCAGTGATGAATGACACTTAGTGTTTTGAGACATGATTCTGAACAGCTTCACAGAGAAGTCTCTTACCTTTCATAAAAGAAAGAAGAAATAGTTCATTTTATTTAAAATAGGCATGCATTAGTCAACTAATTTATAGCATATATTGTTATTAAGCTCTGTTTCTGGTAATGAGTCAAAATTCATAAAGCGAAAGTGGAGACAATGCTGAGATTAGTCACAGCCAGTGACAGGAGGAAACTATTTTGTCTGCTCTGCAATCTCGACGATAATTTTCAGTGACAAAGAAACAAGTAAAATATTATTACTGTATGCAGAAAAAGATATTAGGATGAAAACAATTACTATATAGAAATAGAATTATCAAGATGTTACGTATAATGAGAGGGACTGAAGAGGTAAGCCTGAAGCTATTTATGCATATTTTTGTTTCAATTTAAATGCAGAGTGGTATAGTTAAACTGGGTATTAACTTAATGATCACATCTCAACCTCAGTCTGCCAGCCAGAAATGGAACATTAGCCACCTGTGATGAAAAGCAACAAAAAAATAAAATGCCTATTAAGTCAGTAAGTGCAAAGAAACCTAAAAGAAGCCTAAAGTGATACAATGAGAAATGGGAGAATGCATTACACCCAGTGTCAATAGTTTCATACAATTGGTAAGGAATGCTGTAAGGGAAAAGTAATTATCAGCAAAAAATCCTGCTGCTGTCACTTGGTGTGAGCGTATTGTTCACTGAGAAGCTCATTGTGCTCTACAACCATTAGCTGGTTTAATTCTAATTTGGGGGGCTTGTTACCATATTTGTAAAAGACAGAGCTGTGGAGAAGGTGAGGGGTATCAGTAACACAGAGGGTCTCAAACCTATGCTGTAGGAACCCAAAACTATGTCATTGTTATTCTGGTGGTATCCATATACTGAACAGCAATCAGACCACTACTCCATGTACACCTAAAGCAGGCAATGTGCAGTCTAGAGGCAGTAAAAGCTGAGCGATGAGTTCCTTATGGATATATAGCAAGTCTGTGGCAGAGGCAGTACAAGGTCTGCTGGATCACGGTGTCCCCTTGGGACGTTGTTTATCCTTTTTCGTGCTTGTGAATCTGTTGCTGTTGGAAACTGTCAGTCGTTCAGCCTCGAAGAGTCATCTCAGTCATTTAGCAACAGAAAAGCTCCAGCACAGGTAAGGGTAATGGCCCAGCTACTCTGCCACTTTTTTTCATCTTTGACATAGATAAATCAACTTAAATGAGACTCGGTTTGTTCAATCCAGGACTGCTGAGAGCTCTTTAAAGGATCTGCATGGCTTCTTTAATGTGGACACCACCCAGCAACAACCCTGGCTGTTCAAACCACTCAATTACAGTGCTTCGGTTGAAAATTACTTTAAGTTATTGTTTTCCTGAGTTGGATTTAAACTAAGCAATTTGAGGCCTATTTCCACTCCAATATAGTTGTCCAATAGTAAGATAATCCTTGTTAAAATACTGTTAATGTTAAAGTTTTGTGCCTATTTTCTCAATAATTCAGTGAAATTCTCAAATTAATCCTTTTTCAGTCAAGTATATTAAGTGCTAGTAGAGAACGGTGCAGCAAGTACACTCTTAATGCTGTTTCAGGTATCAAAATCAAGACTTTAAAGACCACTATTAGTGGATGAGCCAAAGCAGAAGTAAGCAGGAAGCACAGGTTAGAGACGGATGCAGAGAGAACCAGATGGTGCAAATGAAAACCAACACACTTGGTAGAAACTGAAATAGCTGCATAATGCAGAAAAATAAATTGTTATAGCACAAAATATTCCAGATTAAAAAATGTTCATGTGAAAAGAATCAGATGATTCTTGTAGCTTGTCACTAGCTTGTAACCTGGAGGCATGAATGACTATTGTAGCCAGGCCTTTTACTATACCTTTTATTGTTGCTTCAAAGGTATTCAGAGGCCCAGAGGTGGTTGGTTTTAACTCTTTGATTTTACTCATCTGAGCAGGATGCAGTGGCCAATAACTAACCTGTGCAGAAAAAAACCCTACATCTAATTGCTTATTCCAAATCTAGCCTGCTGCAGCATTCTATCACTGCAAATCCGAACAATTATTAAATTTGGCATGTGTGTGGAATGGTATTTATTCAATGTTTTATGCTGGAATTACCATATAAATATAGCTAATAGCTAAACACAATACAAACAGCTGCAATATATGTTGTTCCTGGCTTCCCTAACAGGCAGGGAAAATTTTGCAATTTAAAATAGGTAGACTGGGGGAAAGTGGCATAGGATAATACCCGTGTGGAAGGGACTTGACTGCCACGGTACTGAGCCCATCCCACCACTCCTGCTGGTTTGACTGCCTGAGCTCAGGGTTGCTTTGGACATGGTGCAGGTGTCTGGCTATGAGAAGCCTTAGCAGAGGCTCCCCCTCCTCTTCCCTTCCTTTTGCTCAGAATCAGGTTTCAAGCTGAGATGCTGGCTGTTGGCCCATGGGGACCCGGACCAGATTCCCACTTGACCTTGGGCAGGGTGTGCCCTGTAATAGGGATCTGCCTGGAGATCTGGACTGTGGCTGACCATGGTTGTTGTCACCAGACCTGCTCTGCTTTCCTTGCTCAGGTACCACTGGGCTGTGCTCTTGCCAGTAAGGACACTGTCCCTGCCCCTGCCTGCCTTGTTACGACTCACTACAGGGCTTGCCTACCCTTTTGGAGCTGGCAGCCTTTCTTGAGCCCAATTATGATCCTCCACTTAGTTGGAAGCAGTGAACCTTGGACAAAGGCTCACTTCACCAGGGTTTCCCTTTCTTACTTTTGGTGATTTCTGGAGGAATTCCAAAGGAATCTGCATACATAGACTGTGGAAACTGGTACCAATTGCTGCACATCAGTTTCATACAGCAGTGTACAGGCATATTACCTGCTTCTAAGTGCATTACATAAACCCAGTGCTTCGTATTATCTCTTTCTCTCTTTCCATGAACAATGTTATGAATATTTTTGTACCGCCTCTGAGTCCCAATGCCTCTGAGATAGAGGCCACTCTACATGCAGCCTAAGAATCAGTCCCAATTCTGCTGCAAAGTACAGTCCACGGTCCATTTCAGTGTGTTATTTTAGAAAATGCTGTATCCTCTTCTTTTTCCTCAAGGCAGTGTCTTCTCTCTGCTGTCAGTTGGCCCTCCTGTTTCATCTCTTGCACTGAAAACAGACTGGTGATGACAGCCGACTTAGTAAAAATTGGCATTGTGCTGTTGGTTGTATCAGGCCTCAGTAACCAGCTAATGTGCTACACTGAGGCAACAGGAGTGTGCGTACCTGATGAGTTTTAACCCTGAGGAAAAAGTAACCTCTAAAGACAATAGTAGTGTCCAGAATCCATTACTGGAGGAGCAAAAAACTAATGTTTTACTCCCCTTAGATGTGCTGAAGTTCTCAAAATCACTTTGTTTCCACTACCATCAATAGCACTGAATACTGGAGATGCCACGGCTGAATTCTGCTTCTAGCAGGAAGCTGAAATTTTTGCTTCTCTTACTGTGCCTATTACAGCTTTTGAAACCGTATTAACACTTATCCATGGGTTGAGCAAGAGAGTTATTTATTTTGGAATCATTGACATGTAAAGCCATGAAATGCACTTGGAGCTGACACAAACTGAGCACGTATCCTTCACAGGTGGCTAAATGTGCTTTGTCCCTGCAAGTAATGGTGGCCAGAAACTTTCTGACAAAACTGAATCTGCTAGAAAATGCCCAAGAAGTGGCGTTCAGAGTATTTGAGGGATAACATCTTGGATTCAGTACATTTATTATGAAGTCAAAAGGAATGCTTCTGTGCAAAGATCAGCCTTGCAGTTCTGGAGATGTTAAATTCTCCATAAAACCCTGGAAGCAGAAGTTTCAACTGCAGTGCAGGCTTCCAGATGCACAGGAGGTAATCTTGGAGCCGTGAAATACTGGCTTAAACTAGGCATCAAAGCTTCCAATATTTTTGCCAGACAGCAGGGCACCTAGAAATCCCAAAGGTGGTTTGTCATATGCTCCATGTCTCAGGGTAAACCTCTGGGCTGGTTGATTCCCCTTACAGCTTGGCTTTGCAACAGGCAGCTGTGAAATCTGGCAGCTCTAGGGAATGCCTTTGGCAGGAAGGAACCAGAGATGCATACTGAAAGCTCATGGAGTGTCACAGTCACCAAATAGCCCTGCTTTTGAACAGTCATTTGGGGAAAGAGAAAAAGAAGATGGGGATTTTTCTAATTTGTGGGGAATTGTGGTGCATCTATGCTTCCTGTAAACCTGAAATACAAAGTACTGGCCACCTCAGCTCTGTACTGTGCTGCTTAAAGATCACTTCTGTTCTGAGATAAACAGCTAGGCTAGAGCTGTCCCTTCCCATCTGCGGTGCATTCAGCAGCTCCTCAGTCAAGCAATCAGAACTTCATGGCTGTAGAGAGCCTCTGGTGCAACCTGTAGAAAAGCATGACATCTCTCTGAGATGATCACAATGAATTATCGCACATTTAAATTTACCATTTGTGACAGGAAAGGAAATCTGGCTTTTGTAGTAATGTTGCGAATCACTGGGAAAAGCAGTGTTGCAGCATCAGCTGCAGTGAAAATATCCTTATTTTGCAACCAGAGAGAATAAAAAATACTTTCTACCATTCCTTAGGTTGATAGCTGCTTTTGCACAGATTGTTTATGGAATTAGATTAATTTTTTTCAATCAAAATGTAGGATCAATATGTATGTAGGACATATTAACAGCATTAGTAAAGACTAGGAAAGGCACGAGCAACCTAAAAAGACGTATTTATTATATGGTAAATACATCAATTTTGGAAGGTTTTGTTTCAAATTTTGCTGAGTTAATTTGTTACATTAATTTGCTGAATTAAATTGTCAAATTAAGCAACCTTTGGAAGAAGTCATATGTGGATATTATGATTCTTTCTTTTGCTTTATTCATCCACCTCTTCTCACTCAGTATTTGACCACCTCTCAGTCTTCTTTAGTATTCAATATTGAATATCAAAGCTAATCTGTTTCTGTAATATATGAAATTAGTCCTTCCTGTTTTCTAATAATAGGCTACCATGACTTAAAATGAGTATGTGCAGTTTTATGTATGGGTTGAATCTGTTGTAACTTACGTGTGTTTTCTGCCATCTTTGAATAGTCTCAAAAACATTCACTAAGCATGTGTAAATATCTTTAAAATTATAAACAAAGCAAAACTTGGAGGTTATTTTTATGCAGAAAGCAGCAAGCCCTATACCACACAGACTCTGCAGGGGGAAAAGCAGCCAGGCTGAGGGGACAGGAAAATGTGAATTTGTCTTATGGAGATGATCAGCTCTGCAGGTCCCTTCTCCTAATCCAAGACTCACTGAAGTCAACAAGAGTCTTTCACTTCAGCCTATTTTTTTCCTTTTTTTTTTGTTTTTTTGGTATGTATCATATATAACCTGCCCTTCCAGACATGTAGTTATTTTTGTCTTTGAAGGAGAAAAATAAGTTTGAAAAAGTCTTAGGAGTAAAGACTTGGCTTTTCATAAATCTGTAGAAACCTGTTGGTATTCTCTAAAACTAACAACCTGGTGAATTTTGTGGAGCGGGGCTATGATATGTTAGCCTTTAGTCAATGCTGAGGGAAAAAAGAATGCCAGAAAAAAAAAAAGTAAAATAGTAAGACAGAACTGACATCCAGAATTTTGTTGAATTCAACAGAACTTGAATGAGTCTTTGACCTGTGTTTCCACTTCAAAAGTCTCTCACTCACACTGTAACATATGACCCCATTCTAAAATCAGGTGAGCAGCGAATATAAAAAGCACCATGTGCAAATTGCCCACTGCACTTTCAGAATCACTGCCCTATCTGTTCCAGATCTAAGAACCTCTTGTTATAAAAAGATTCTTTTAGTTGCTTATCCTGTACGTTCTTGTTCTTACCTTCCAGCTTTGACCTTTTATTTTTCATTATTTACCTTTGCAAAAAGCCTGTTAGCAGCAGTCTGTTCTTTTCCATTTCAGGCTTTTGTATGCTGTGGTCTCACTAAGATTTCTTTTGAAATATAAACGCCAGATTCAGTGTTGAATATTAACTCCTTCCTCTAACTCTTGTAGTCCTTTTGGTTTCTATGGTATCAAACTCAAAGCATTGCACATAATGACTCCTTTCACATTTGATGTAAGGAAGTGCCTGTATCTGTCCAGTGCCCAAATGAGATTCTTAGTTGCTTTACATCTGTAGATCAAGTAGTATTGCACTGAAAAAAGGCTGGTTTAAAAACTGAACCCAAAAGAGATCCTCCTTTGATTTTTCTAACTTAACTACATATTCCCAAGCAGAAATAGACATTCAGGCAGTAAAAAGTGATTGCTAATTAAGGATGATCTTCAGTACTTTGCTAACTAGAAGTTTTATGGTTAAATGACGGTTACAACTTTCTAATTTAGGGACCATTTTCTGCCCCTGTTTCCTACTTAAAGGTATGTATCAGCACAAGAGCATAATGATAAGATCTATAAAGATCTTGCCTCTAAAAAAAAAAAGCATCCATTAAATTGTCTTGTTTGTTATCCTGATAAATTTATAAGCAGTAATTATTCTTGGCTTTGTCTTTTGTCAATTTATGACAGTTCCAATTTCCTAAGTGGGTAATTATGCAACCCTTTAATTTTACACTTCCCCCGGGAAAAACATCTCTCTAGTCTTAAGAAACTGCACTGTGTATAGAAGACTTCATTTTGGTTGTAATGATACCCTGAAAAAACAGCTCATCTCTCAATAGTTGGTCATCCTTCTCTGGCAGTGAAGACCCTGTGAATCTGCACCAGTCTGGAGTTCTTGTAGAAATCTAATGTGATGCACAGGACTTAATGTGATATTCAGACTTAATTTATCTTAAAATACATGCTGCCATCTTGTATTTGGATGATAAATTCCATTTGTTCTATCTTGCACTTAAATTTTTAGATTTCAGCATTCTCCTGACTTCTGATGCTGTCAAAATTGTGGTACTCATCGACTTGTGAAGATGGAGATTTTGATTAGCTCAGAGGAAAGGATCAAGTACAGGGGAAAGGATTGTCTATGTTAAATGACAATGGCTAGTGTAAAATTAAGTAGACGTAAAGAATAAGCTTTGACTGGAAACTAGTGATTATATAAAAGAATAATACTCTAAAGCAGTCTTTCAAGTAAGATATTGGAGGAAAGGAATGAAGCTGTTTTAAACTAAGATTAGAATATATGGATCTTTAAAGGGTCTGTCCTCATTTTGTGGGGAAAAAACAGACAGGCCCTGTGAATAAGCTCAGGTATTGTGTGATTGTCTGCAGTTGCAGGAGGGTAGGCTCAGAAAGCAGAAAAGATTAATTTGACCATTATCTGGGGCTTTACTTTTTAAGGCAGGATTTAGCTTTTTGAGGTCCAGTGTCTTCTGAAGTCAGATATTGCCCACACAAAGATTACAGACTCTTTCTCCACATATGAGGCCTTAAGGATCCATCCCATCAAATTAAACTATCACTTCAAGATAGTGCATCTTCTCTGCTTTCATATTTTTCCATCTGGATCCAAGGGTGTTTGCTTACGTAAGGAACTGACTCAGTACAATAGGACAATTTGCTACCTAATTATCTGTAGCTAGAATCATTTATTTTCTAGCTGTAAATCTATATATGATTTGGTGCTGGTTTATAGCGCTATCATTATGATTTACTTGTAGTTTTTTTCTACTACTGAGAGTGCTACTCGTTTTCTCTATTTTTATATCATGCCTTTGATCTATGACTCACAATACCCTGGGATAGTCCCCTAAACAGTCAGTTTTAGAGGGAGAGGGAAGACTTCTACTCAGTAGTACCCCCTCTGACAGCAGTTTAAAAGGTAATACAAACCATATTTACAGATCAGGAAACAGAATTTCAGCACTCACAGCAATAAATGCCTAAGGAGTCAGAACTTAATATTGAATTAAATGTTTCTTTGAAAATATAAGATAAATATAACTTCCTTTGAAAGTCTTCCTGTAAACAATGAAATAAAAGCCCCAGGCCTGATTTCATTATGCCATAATATTAAGTAAAAAATACAGATTTTTTTAATGTGATTTAAATTTGCAGGAAGTGCTTCTGATATAAATAAATTCAGGGTCTGCAGAAGTACGTCCACTCACATAAATTACCTTAATGACACTCACAGATTAGGTCTTGAAAACCCTAAGGGGTTTTGACACTGCAATTATAGGGCTCAACCTTGCTACTTTGAAGTTGATTCCAAGACTCTGTCTAGGCAATTTGCATGCCCCATCCAATTTCCATTACAGTCAATGATAACGAGGTTGCACACATCTCTGCAGCCTGCTAGAGGGCAAATGCATAAAAATGCGGAAAACAGAATCATGAAAACAGTAAAGGGAGTTTGGAATTAATATCTCTTTATGAAATCCTTTTAAAACTCAAGTCCCATTGAATTAAGAAACCCCAGAGACATTATTCATGGATTCACATGTGATTCTCCACTCAACTGAAATAGAATCCTCTATTTTAATATAAATTGCATCTCTGAGTTGAGACAGTTTTCAAATATCCAGATTCTATATTTGGCAGGTTTAACTTTTTTTTTTTTTCTACAGTGGCTGTGATAAGGTCACTACAGCTCACGCCTTCACATGCAAGCTGGTCTGCAAGTGACTACAGACATCAGACGTAAAAATCTAACAACACAGAGCATCTTTACTGGTGTCTCAGATATACTAATGGAGTGGGAAAAGGACTTGCTCACATACAGAAAATCTTCTGAGCAATTACAGCACACTGAAAGGGCATCATCATCATCACGATTGGTGTGACTGTCTCAGACTTCAGTTTCCAGCATCCTCAGTGCCTGAACTGGGCCACAAACTTTTCAAGACTAGTAGTGTCCATTTGCAAAATAGCTTGTGGTATCTCATCCAGCCACTTCTGTCGTGTATAAAGGAGGATTAAGTGGTTTTGAGTGGGATGTAAACAAGAGCTGTCCATATAATTAGGTCTGCAGAGAATTATGACAGACTTAACAAAGTACAGTAATTGAATTGTGCAAGAATGTTTTCCAGACTTCCTACTGTTATTTCCAATTTTAAGTAAACTCCAGTTTGGGTATCTACCACGTTCCTTGTTGCCAGATGCTCTGACAACAGGATTTTTCACATACCTTTGCCTGGTGGCTTTAGGTGAGGTGAGAAAGCAATTTTCCCCAGACCACATAACATGTCAGTCTGAAACTAAGCAACCTAATTTGTCTTGCTGAAATAACAGAATGGCATTTTTCTAGCTCTTTCTAGATGTACCACCGTGTATTTCATATCAGTGATTCTCCTATTGATCTAAGCTGATGGAAGAGTGCCCTCAACATCCCAGTAGATCTAAAACCAGAAGCTTCTCCTAAAATTCTGTTATTTTGGTTTCTCTTCTCTCTCCTTACACACAGATAAGTAACTAAATCTCTGCAGATGAGACAAATTAGCTGATCTTGCGTGATGTTGTTTCAGCACTTACGTAAGTCCTGCTTGCAGAAAACCCAGCAATTTAACTGATTTGTTTTCATTCCTACTAGTGTCCAGCCTGCTTCAGCTCAAGGTAGATATTGTGAGGAGTGGCACGTAGCTTTGGTGCAGAGGTTGGTTTTCTCTGAGCTGGAGAACAGGGGCACCAGCCAAGGGACTCTGCATCCAGCTCTGCTCCCTGCTTCCTCCTGGCTCAGGAGGAGGTGTGTAGTAAATTGTTGTGCTTTCCATTTCAAATTGCACCTGCCAAATCTTTCCAGCAGCCAAGAAAAGGGACAGACTAATGGCCATGCCAGTTCCTCGCCCCTCCCCACCTGCCTGTTCTAGTGAAGATGTATGTTCCTAATTTGCTTTGCTTTATTCATAAGAAGCTTAGACCCAAGATTTGAGCAGCTTTGGGATGGAAGGGGACCTGCATACTTTCTTGAATAAAGAGCTGTTTCTTATTGCACAGTTATATCACATATCACAGCCTTAGAGAAGATTTTCTTAATTATATACCCAGCCTGGAAATGTATCCCATTTAAAATGGTGCCCAGAGAAATTCTCAGTACCAAGGTAATATGTGACCTCATCCCCTCACCCAGGAAATGAAAGAGAATTCTCCCAGTTTTGCAAAAATCAATGTGTGTAATACAACTACTTGGTGGAATGTTGGTGGTCTCTTATATGAGAAGCCAGCTTTTTTATGAGGGAGGTCTTCGAAAAACTAATTTTTTTTTTCATCTGAGTCCAGAATCTGATCTCAGTACATCTCCATATTACAAAGCCTCAGGTCTAGATCTTTGACACATACACATCTCTGGGAATCAGCCACCACAAAACCAACAGACCAGATTCCTGTGTTTCTGAAGTGGAAATTCCCTATAGGACTTAAACATATACTCAAAAAGAGCTAGAAACAGATTAGTGATTCAGTAGAATATTGGGATGCCACTAGCATGAAATTTGTTGTTTTTAAAAATGAATTAAGCTAAATTGCTTCCTCTTTTCTTCCTCTTTCCCCCTCAGGTAATCTTTCCTATTCAATTCTTTGGCTTTAAATGAGATTTTCCTGTTTCATTAGGTGTTTATATCTCCCCTGTTGCTATATGAAAACGTCTTGCAACCAGCAAAGAAAATAATACTGACTCTATTCAGGAAATGTTATCAGATAGTCCAAATAGACAAACACTCACTCAGACCACTGTTCATATATGTCACTATTAGCAGATTAATAATACATCTTACAGGAGTGTGATTTAAGTAAATTCTACAGGAAAGGTCTGTTTACAAATTCTAATTTTTATGGGAATTTATTACAAAAAATAATAGACAAGTTTCTTTTAATTATTTCCTCAGAAGTCACTATGCAAAGTTAATCATCTCCTGGATTAAGTAAGCCTTTTGGTGATGAGTCTCATTTTTACCAGTCTTTCTTCAGCATTTATAATCTCTGACCTAATTTGTGTTGGTGCAGACTCGGGTATAAACTAAGCCTCAAGTATTGCTGTAAACCATGCTATTTTATTTGCATCTGTTTCCATCTGTTTGCACAATTTTCAGCTCTTTGCAGTATTGATCCATTTAGAAAGATATACATCACAAAATGACCATTTCCCATGCTTCCTGTTTCTTTATTTGACTCACCAGCAAACTCCAATCTTACCCTAACCAACATCTGATAATGCTCTGGTTTTGCCCACAGAAATGTCATTGCTATCCAGTCTTTTTAGACAGCAAACAGAAAACTCTCCCTACTGTTCGTAGAAGAGCACTTTCCATAGGAGCCGGAAATTGATGAGAATTCTGATCATCTGTTCTAGTAGATACAAAATGGTTTCTAGCTGGGATATTTTGCCTTCCTAGCACGCCAGAATAAGGAAGCCTGGTAAAATTATTAAGAGGATATTCTAGGATATTCTGTTTCCTGGTCCTTGTATATTTTACTCCTATGAAGGGCAGTGGGTAGCCTCTTTATAAACACCCAAATGATTTGACTTCAAAGAAATGTCTTTTCTCCCTTGTGCAGAGTGAATGAAAACATGCTACAAGAACAATGTTTTCTTTGGTGTAAGTATGTGTAAATTTCTTTGGTGTAAATAAATATGTGGAGAACTCACAGAAGGAGACAGTTTTTTCTTGCTTGCAACACCTTCCCAGCATCAAAATAGTAACATTAGATTTACTCTGTTGTGACAAGCCATATAATTTTAAAACAATGAAATTAAGTGCTATGATTTTCTTCACTATAAGAAATAAGGTATTTTATATCCAGACTATTCTACATAAAAGGTAAACATAGTAAAATTTCTTAACAGTTACTGAGGAAAAAACTCACAACAGCAATTATGAAATCACTGCAAAAAAATAAAACTAGGAAGATGCTTGAAAAAATGCTTTGCCTGGCTAAGATTCCTGTAGGAAGAGCTCTTGTACATGCTGTTTATTTTTGATAGGGAATTAGCCTGAAGTTTCAGCATCCTTGCATTCTACCTCTGCCGAGCAGACACGATTTAGACTACACAAGCTCAGAGTACTTTATATGCATTAGGTGTGGTCTGTCCAGTCCTCAGATCACTGTAGTTTTGCATATACAAGCCCTAGAGTAGGAGTGCTGTGGTTTGAGTCATAGCTGTTTGTTTGGGTTTTTTTTCCTTTGAATGAACATACTTAGGAGATGAGGCAGAGAGCTGCAGTAAAAAGAGGAGGAATCAAGGAGAGCGGATGAATTAAGCTCAGTCATTAACTCTAGCACACCGTGTCTGTATATCAAAGACAAGAATTGAATGTAGTGGAAAATGTTGCTGGAGTCAGCACAAGAGCTCTGGCACCCAGCTTCATCAGAACCCTATGGCAGTATATGGAAATAATTTCATAAAATGTAGCCAAGTCTTGAAATAGGCCTTAATATTCCCATCCTCCCCCAATTATTATCCTAGTATCACTGTTACGTCTTCATTGAATACTTTGTTCACTTCATAAATACAGAAATAAAAAGGACCGTGCTGGTCACCAACTGCCTCCAGGTACCTCAGTGCTTCTCACAACACAAGTAGCAGTCCCTTTGTCCTCTTTCTAGTGACCTTCAGGGTCTCTGAGACACAGGAGAATAATCCAGAAATCGAACTGTATTAGTTACCTATTTCTAGAGGTCTAATTTCTGAGAACGGGGGCTGTCTTTTCCAGTATCCCTCTGATCACTGAAAAGCTAGTGCAAAAGAGACAGGAGTTGCTAGTACCTAAAGTACTTCACTCTCAGTATCTCTTCTTTAATGCCTTCACGCCGCGGGGCAGGCAGACACAGGACAGATGAATGGACTGACTCCTTAAAATAATATTTTATTTTTCAAAATAAATGTGTGAAACAAAAACTTGGTTTACATTCAAATAAATCGTGATGCTGTTCATGTTATGAATTGAAAATACAACCTTGTGCACTTTAAACAGCAGTTTGTCCTTCAGAGAATGGGGATAATATGCAGCTATATGCAGCCTGGTGGGAGAGTTTGTACAATGTATATGATCTGACAGCTGTTCTTATGAGAAAATGGACCCAAAATGAGACACAAAAAATGATGGAAAATTGTCTTTGAAGGTCTGACCCAAAAGCCCTAAAATACAGGTTTCTACAGTGGCACTGGGTTAGACCTCTATCTGCAAGAAGCTATTTTAGTCTGGCTCAGGAAGAGAGCCAGAAGTCAGGAAGGCTCAGGAAGGGGGTTTCTGTGCCCAGCCCTGCATGAGATTCAGCGCTATCAGAAAGCTGTAAATAGAAACTGGTACAGTTCTTTTCTGTACTAGGTACCTTCCCTAGTGTGGAGCTCCTACTGAAATCCAGGCACATTCCCATCTGGAGCAAGACTGTGTTTAAGCTACACTGCAAGAAAAGCAATTCATGCTTCATCAATTCATCTTATGTAATGGAGAATTAAAAAGCACTATTAAGAAGCACACACTACTTGTTAATTTACTTCTGTCATTTTGCTCAGTGGTCAGAGGAAACAGTCTATGGTGCTCTTTTTTATTCCTCACTAGAGTCATATTCTGATCCTGTAATACGAACACAAAGCTTCAGCATTTAAGTTTTACATTCTGTAATAGTTCAGTTTTTTAAAGCTTATTTAGTTTGGTATTTTTAAAAGACTTTTTCTATCTTCATTAATTTTTTTGTTTCAGAAAAAAAAAGTCAACAAACTGTTCCATCTCAAAAAGTCTTGCAAAACCGCTTTGGGAATATACGGGTTTATGGTTTCTCCTATGAGCATCAATGGATAAAGGGCTGTATACGATGCAAGTGAAATAATAGTAAAATGGCCACTGACATTTCTAAGTTTCACACCATTACAATATTCTCCTTTGAAATTATCCAGTCCATACCAGAAAGCTTATTAGTCTTTCTCTCCCTGCTCTGTGATCTCATTCTCTAATAACACAGTTTTCTAACAGTGCTCTAAACATCTTCCCAGAAGCTGGCAGATAATTTAAACCTTAAAACCATTGGCTAAATATTACAAACATATGAGTCCAATCCAGTAAAGGCCAAAGTGATAGTGGTATAGAGAGTTGCTTCAAACAGTAAAGAAAATAGCTCACATAACGGGTTCCCACTCCTGCAAGTAATTAAATATTGAGAAGATGCTCCTCAGAAGCCAAGAAAAAAGGTGTTTCACATTTCATAGGAGAAAAGACTAGTCATTTCTCAGGGGGATGGATGTTGCAATTCCTAAGGCCATGGGCATAGAATGTTGAAGTCTGATAACAAAGTGGAAGGCCAGGCAGCAGAAAATCATACTGGGATCTTGTTCTCCAAGGTACGAGGCCTCATAGGTGAAAGTTGTGCCTTTCCTTAAAGATTAAATTGCCAGAGTCAGTTGAGGCAACACCGGTTGGTTCTGTGTCAGCATGTGCTCAGGTGGAACAGCACAGGGCTCCAACTCTTCCAACACAAAATAATGATGACAGTTGGCAAACAAATCTGTTTTGCACTTGCCTTTCTCATCTGTAGAGCTGGAGTCATTCTCTAGCAACTTCTGCTTTCACTAAGTTAATTGCTTTTGCATACTTAACTTTGATTCCGTTTTCTTTAAATATGCTAATATTTTCCTCCTCACAGCTGGCACTGGGCTGATGTGAGGCTGAGCTGACTGCCTTCCTGGAGGTCTCAGAGGTGAGGAAATGAAGGCAGTTTGGCACAGTCTTAATCTGTCTCACTGAGACAAACAGATAGCTGGCTGACACCTTCTCTTTGTATGAGAGAAAGAAATGTTGTAATCGCAGGATGTTTCACACCTTATGAAGGCAAAGACAAATGGATCTTGATTTTACTGACTTTCAAAACTCCATGGCTGTGCCCTTCGCTGTCACATCCCACATGCTCTGCCTGTGCTACAGACAAGTATCAGCCTGAAGGAAAATGTCTCTGTCTCAGAGTCTGCCAAACTGCAGTAACTTCAGTGCCCACCCAGGCACAGTGCCCAGAGGAAGTTGTACGGAAATCCATGGTAGAAGACGAGAGAAACTACAGATTGGATAAGGAGAGCTGGGGCACAAATGCATAACGGAATTTTTATAACTTCCTCTTCTCCTGCGAAACAGGATAGTTTGAGGAACAGCCACTCACTGTAGGGGCTCCAATGTATTAGCTAATGATTCACTGCTCAGAGACAAGAAGATTGAAAATGACATTACCCCTGCCAGTGCAAACGGTTCTCCAGGGAGCGAATGCTCATCGCTGCTTGCCAAGGCTCTGCAGGACATTCCCAGTAAGAAGTGAGGGCAGAGAGACCAAGCTCACAGGGCAACCTAACACAGATCCCCATGGGAATCCTCATGGAACTGACACAGCCTCCAGATTCCCTCACCAGAGTTTTCTAAAGAGAATCAAGGTGAACAGGGCTCCAGGAGACAAACACACAGAGCCAGGTTTTGCTTCTACTGAAATCAGTAAGGAAATTTCCACTGATGTCAATAAAGTCAGGACTGCACTTCGTATTTGTAACTAAGAAAGTGTCAGTCAGGCTTCTCTCTCATTTCCCAGGGAGGTCAGGTCACTGTCACTGTCTTCTCATTATCCCAAAACTTACTTTGGCTAATGTAGTGAAAGGGCATTGGTGGTAGAACTGACTGTTGATTCCTTTTCTAGTTTTGGAAGTTTTCTCAAAGAGATGAACAAAACCATTAAACTACTTTATAATGAGAATCTTTTATTCCAAAGTTATCAGTATATATGAGAAAAACAAATGTGTCTGTACAAAACCTTTTATATCCCTAATCAGCTAAGGTTTAGGTGGGGGAAGGATTCAGGGCAACAAAAAGATGTTTAAACACTGCTGATGTTCTTACAATAAAAAATTACCTCTTGCATGTTGGTAGTGTTTGAAATCATTAGGATTTTGCAATTAACTGCTTGTCTCACTGAAAACCATTCATCCTCATTTAATGACAAATTCTCTTAGAACTATTTTGTCAAATACTTTGCCCTTTATGAACTGACAAAATGTTGACAATTAATGTTTCACTGCTGCTCCTGAAGGGCAACTAACATAATTATCCAAGAGTGCTCCTGCTGATTTCTCATAGTTTGCCCTCCAAGCATACATTTTTTATCTTTGAATTTTGAATGCATTTATACTGTACCTTTTTTGTTAGACAGCAGAACATCTTTCATGGAAATAAATTAGCGTTACTTATTGAATCTCTAGGACTATTTTACTAAGTAAGACTGGTAAGAAAATGGAACATACTCAGCTACAGAGGAAAAGCTCCTTGGGATTCAGGATTAGAGGGTGCTGAGTTCCAACCTTTCTTGTGCTCAGTAACTACAAGAAAACTATAAACTTCATGCATGTCACGCAGTACTTTGCAGCACTTGCCAAATTCTGGGTAAGTTTTTAATCCTGTTTGATAATGCACCCTCGAGTCAGACACACACATTCTCACTAGTGGTTACTCTGATGAAAACATGCTATGCAACTAAGGCATCAATTATCAAACATAGTCAAAAAAATCACCCAGAGTCCATAATCCCACAGGCTATCAGCAGCAGGGATGATGTGTGTAGTTCAGTGTCCTACTTTCCAGGTCTAATGCATTTTTTTTCTGTAAAATATCTTTAAAGGAAATGGGAAAATTAATGAGCAGCAGTCCCAAGTATGACACTTCAGCCCCATCTATAACTTTTCCAACCATTATTGGTTGGCACTGGTTTAAATATAAACACTGCATTACACTTAAGTGTTCATTTCCTGCTTTGTACACCCAGTTGGGCACAGAGATTTTAGAAGTCATTAACCCTCTGATTTAAGAGTATCTCAGCAGAGAGAAATGTCTGCTGACATATGCAAGTAGACGTGCAGCAGTAAAATCCTGATGCATAATAACCAACATGGTTTTTGCAAGGTAGCCCCTATCCAGAATTAACTGAACTCCTCCTACACTCAGCCCCTTTGGCTTTGTTTAGATTGGATCGATTTGGTTGTTGTTCTCCTCATTTGTCTGTGTTTTGTAGGACAAGTTGGACTTTTTAGGATACAAAGTATCATATAGAGACAATTATGTTGAGAACCATGGGACAAGTCAGGGGGTAAATTAGCTGCACTTTTTGTTAAGAAACCTTGGACATAGCCCGTAGCTCAACAGAAAAGAGAAGGAAAGGCAAAACTCGTGAAATATGATGGAGACCCTAAGAGGGCAAGGGTATCCCATTAACTGATTTTATTTCTGTCACCAGATAAGAAAGTATATTTCTATGCTACAGAATTCTGTAGACCTGGGAGACCAACAGTTCCTCCCATTCTTGAACAATATTTTGGTAGGAATGTACTCTGAGGCACTGAAATATTTCCATTTTACCTTTTCCTTCTTACCCTGTCTCAGCAGCTGCCTGGAGCACCCAGATGTAGGAGGAGGAATTAGAAAGATGAGACAATATATAGGTAGTATAAACTGGATTAGTCTTACTCTATAAATCATTCTGGCTCTTTGTGAAGTGAAAAAATCCAAGATACACCCTTTATGAGTTAAAGGTGGCACAGGAATGATTGACCTAGTGGAGACTATTAAGTGGTAGGTTCTGTATTTAAGAAATATTTTGCAGAAGGAGAAGGATCAAGGTGTACTACATGCAAAAGTGGATAAGCAATGAAAATGCAGGCAGATTGTATATGCATACAGTTAGCCAAAATCACCACTGACTTTTAGAAACACTAAGCTATGTAGGAGAATTTTAGAGCTACCCGACTGCCATTGAAGCAGGTGAGTTTTACAACTGTGTTGTAGAAAACGGCCTCAATCCTTTCTAGAAATCTCCTCTGATTTTCTCTGTGGGAGATGTGTCTGGGTTTCACAGATCAGACACAGGCTGCTTATCCTCTTGAACTGCAATATAAATATATTAGCATTAATAATTATGAACAAGGAAAAGAACTAGTACTGGTATCATCCTTTGAATCAGTTGTCTTTGTTGATTACAGCTTTTTGTCAAATATTTTCAAAAAAGGTGTGGGGTTCACTGTTAGTGTTTTATTGTCACATTTTAATTTCTTGGTCACTCTCTTTTAAAAATTTTTACACAGTTGGTTTTTTCAAATGGAGACATGGAAAGAATATTAATGACATTCTGTCTTTGAAGCCTGTCTTCCGACCTTCATAAAGCCAGCAGACTTGCTGCTTCTATAAAAAGAAATGTAATTGTGTGTATCCTTCAGTTAGTTTCTTTCCCACCTATCTAAATAGATGGTCTGGATAAGCCTAATCTGTTTTGTCTGGTTTATCGCCCATAATAGATATAATTAACAATTATGGGGAATTTACAGTAACAGAAGGGCATCACTGTGAAAGAACAGCAGTGGTAGTTGGGCTATATAAATTTGGTTTGCGCCTGTGAAATGTCTTTTTTTATTTTTTTAAATCAGAATGGAGATATGATGAAACTGGGGGACAGTATTACAAGAGTATAGGCAGTGGTCATAGTGCATTCCTGACTGACTGGAGAGGTGGTACAGTAACAGGGAGCTTTTATGCAAAGCACTGAAGTGGCTTTGTGCATGTTTGTGCAATATATAGGGTATTATGGAAAAATGTGTGTGTTTGAATTTTTAACTACCAGATGATAGAAACAGCCGTAATTGATGCAGGTTTGGATTTAATTGTGGGCAGTGCAGAGTAAACTTCAGCCCCTCGTCAGTCCCAAATCATGAGCCTTCCCTCATGCTGAGAACTCCTGACAGGCATGGAAGGAGGGTCAGAGATGTTGCCCTCTATGTTAGGGAGTGGATAGAGAGTAAAGAGCTGTCCCTAAAGACATGTCTAAAACAAACTGGTCTTGAACCAGCCATCTACCTTCCCATGCTGCCAAGAAATGCAAATGCAAAATATTAAATAGTGCATATTTTCAGTGTTTGAACTACTCCCAGTGCTCAACATACAAGAATCTCTGACTAACAAGCTTAGAAAGGTTTTCAAGATAAACTAACTGAATATGGTGAAATAAGCTTTCACGGGTGTCAGTCCAGGATCTCTGTGAACCTGGCAACAGTACTATCTTTCTGCTGTTGGAACAAATCAGAGCTATCTGATAAAATCACTGCACCAGTGCTGCTCTGGAGCACCCTGCCATCTCACAGGACCTTGCCTGGACATAATCTTGTGATACAACATTCAGAGAGCAATTAAAGCTGGCTTCGGAGGCTTCATCTGACTACTGAGTCTTATGTTGGGAATCTCCAGCTTCCTCTTCAGTGCTGGCCTGTAATAGGACTCCTTTCCCCTAATCTCCACTTCATATTCAAAAGCAGTTGAAAAGGTGGATCTCTGCATTATAGGAGTGTGGCAGTTTACATCCAATACTGAGTTATCATTCAAATGAAAATAAGCAAATTTCATGGTGCACTAAATTGCATCAAAACATTATCTGTTTTCTGGCATTTCTGCTTTCTTACACTGACTGGAGCTGGGGCATTCACCATGAATGTTTAATTTAGTCCAGACCTCATACAAACTGAAAGAGGAAGGAAAAGATCAGCAGAAATGTATCCGAGAAGTGCAGTGTTCAAAAGGATGGTGAAAAACTGCTTTGTTTCTTTGTGGCTATTTCCCTGGTGTGGCATGCAGTTATTTAATCAGGGCATACGAGTCCCTGCAGAAAGCAAGACAGATGATTCTAAATGAAGCTGTGCACTTGGTAATGAGGACTGACCAAAATGCTTGAGCGCTCTGCTTCAGAGCAGACTCCTCAAGACTATATTACTGATAAGGCTGCAACCACATTATTATTATGCAAGCCTGACAATTTTTAAGCCTGTGTTTTACATGCATGCACTAGAAAATGCGTGAGTTGCTCTGTACATGGTAAACCATCATTCTTAATGTTCTGTACTCCTTGGAAATTCCATCGTGTGTATGAAGAGAAAGGCTTCAGTGTCTGGTTAAAGAGACACCTTTAAACAACCTGCTTTGTATTTTGCATGCAAACCCACTAGAGCTCATTGCACCCTCAGTTTGCAGGGCATCTGATCCCCAGGTACTGTGAGCCAGCTTAACTCCACTGATAATCTGGCTGAAAGAGGCCATTGTAGAATAGAAATGTGCATCAGGTTACATTTCATTGCTATGAAGTAACTCATCTTTGGTTATAACCAATAACCAGCAATGCTTTCTGTGCCACAGGTAGAGAAGTTAGCACAGAGCTCCCTCATTTAACAAATTAAATAGAAACTACTTAAGTTCTACGACATTCTTTCTGCAATGGGCATAATCAGGATGTACATTCTCTTGTGGTATGATGACACTCACATCAAAAGGCACTGAGCAGGAAATGGCACTGTATCCTGCAAAGGGTTGTACAGATACACAAGTTCTACCTCCTGATTTAAGACACAAGTAATCATCAGAATAAAAAGGGCAGATGCATATGCAGTAATAAGCTTCTGCTTTTGTTAAGACTGTTACTTAGCATTTCATATTTAAAACAATATGCAAATACCAAAGGCTAATTGTTGACATTAGTTAAAAAGGGGATGATGCTTTTTCAGCTTCTTCCCAGAGCTTCTGCAGGCTACCATCACTGTGCCATGCCATTTAGGACCAATGCTGTAAGAAAGCATTAAAGTAAATAGTAAGATCTGTTTATTTTTAATCAATGCAAAAGTGTGACTAGAAGCAAGTGTTAGTATTAAAATAGGAAAGATCATCTAAAACAGCTACCATAAATAGCATTTTCTACAGTATTTTAAAAAAAAGTTTAAGCCTGTGAGCAAACAGATCAATTAGTCAAATAGTGAAGTCTTAATATAATAATTTTCTACTTTTCAAAGAACAGACTATGGCCTCTAGATTACTTCCTATTCCGTATCTAAATTGTTACACACAGAGAAATATTCTCATTTAAGAGAATCTATTGTGTAGAAGGGCAGTTCAGCAGCAGAGGAGGCTGCAGACAGCTGGATACTTGGTTCTAGTCCGGCCAAAAGCCCGTTCTGGTACCCGGTCAAGCTGGGATTTGGGTAGAAGCTCAATGCTGAGCACATATTTTTGAGCAGATAGGGTTTCCTACTCCATGTCAGCCTCCATGTTGTCCTCTGCCAAACACATGATCTTTTGCCCAAAGCTTGCAAGACATAACCCTTCGGTCACCGCAAACTGCCAGTTATTATTAAAAGTGCTGCAACTGCACTCGGCTCCTGAGCTCTGGAACAAAACCAGACATTTTTATCATAACAAGAAATGGATATGTCTATACCACGCCAGAGAACCTGCAAAACTGTTGCATGTCTCTGAGTCAACCAACTCAGTCAACAGTGATTGCAGTCTTCAATTCCATTTTAGAAAGTGTGGAGTTACTCAGTCCTGAACCTATGCCAGGCACTGCAACAAACCCAATGCTGCAACAAGCATCAGAGTGGGAGAGCTACACCCCTGTCATCAGCATATGGCAGACAATAACATGAAAAACTGAAGCCAGAGGTGAAGTATGGTTCCAGAATACAGCAGTATCTGAAAAGTCTAAACATAGCGAAAGCGCTGGCTAAAATCTGCCACCAGGATGCTGTCAAGCCATGGGATGTTAAAAGGCATCCAGGTGAGACTTCATGATGCTCATCAAAAGATGGATAGTGAATCAAGAACATCAGCAACCTCAGTATCAGCCAAGATAAAGGCGTCACAACAAATACACACCAAGCTTTTTTTCCTGTGGCCTAATCAAACATTTGATGAAACTTAGAAAACATTTTTCTTTATACTAGTACAGAACTTTTGGTGACAGTCTTTTCAAGACTTCTTGCCTCAGTGGTTACCTGGAAAATTAAAAGGGATTTACAGACTTAGTAAGTTGTAAAGAAGATAGTTCTGCCAATAAAGGAGTAGTAATTAGTATCTTAGAGAAGACAAGGTCTCAGGGATAACTTGAACTGACAGCTACTTATCTTTTTAACTACTCTTTCCATCAGCACTTTGGAAAGGTTATGTCAGTTGTTGCTTTCTGGAAAATTATGTTTTCAAGAAGGCTCTTCCACCACAGAGCATTTGTTGAGATCATAAATACAGTGCAACCATTGAAGAAGTGAACCAAGTGTTCACATTCCCGTACCCTCTGCCTGAGGTAACTAGAGGGAATAACGAGGTCGTCATCTGTGCCTTTCAGCTGTGAAGCACGTTATTTATGAAAAGCTATATATTAAATCCCACCTAATTAACAACGAGGGAGAGTTAACGTCCCAATCATCCTTCCTCAGCCACCCTCTCATTGCTTCACTTTGCCTCCGCAAAATTTGCGGGGCGAGCAACCCATTTGGCGAGAAGACACCGAAGTGCCCGGAGCCGCACCGGCACCGCTCCAGCCCTTCGCTTCCCTCTCCCTCCGCGGGGAAAAGCTGTTTGTCTCCCACACAGCCCCCTCGGGAAGCACCAGCCTCAGAGGGCGAAATGGTCACACAGACCTTCCTCCCCGAGAAGCCCACGGCGGCTTCCCCCTGCCAACAGCAGCCCCCGCCGTGCGCTCGCCGCCGGACGCGGGGCCGGGCGGACCGCACCGCACCGCCGCCCCGCACCGGCCGCCCCCCGCCGCCCGCGGCTGCCTTGGCCACTCGGACCCGCGTCCCCCACTCACTTCTCCCCAGCGCCTCCGCCTTCCACTCCGTCTCCTCCACTGCCCCGTAGCGCCTCATCGGTCTCTCGGCCTCCGCGCTGGCCGAGATGGACCTCCTCAGCTCCATGGCCGGGCCGAGCGGCGCGGGGGCTCCGCAGCTCACTCCATGTCAGCGGGGCTGCGGCCCGACTGCCGCGGAGACGGCGCGGAGCTCACCGCTCCTCTGCGCGGAGCGGGGGCCCGCGGGCGGAGCGCGGGGGGAGCGAGGGGCGCTGCGCACATGCTCAGTGCGGGGCTGGGGCGGGGGGAGGCAGGGAAACAATGCGAGCCATAGCCCCCCGCGGGGGCCGTCACCCGGCACATGCTGCACACACGCCCCGCCCGCCGGGCCCTCCGGGGCGGGTTGGTTCCCTCCCTCCCGCTCGGATGGGCAGACTGACCTCCACAAGGATGGTGCCGTGCAGCTCAGAGCTCCCGGCTAGCTGGTTTCGTCTGCCCATCCCTGCACCTGCGGTGGGCACTCCCATTGCACCGCCGAAGCAAGCGAGGGGACGGGAGGACTGTCCTTCTTGTGGCCAGTGCAGCGCTCAGCGCATCTTCTGGCCTGAGCGGCTGGGGGATAATGGTAAAATCCACAGCCACTTATGGCTGTTGCAGTCTAACACATCTCAGGTTGCTGTGCAGCAGCCTTTGGCTTTCCTAAAGTCCTGCACCGAATGGCATAGCACTCGTTCCAGCATCGTGTCAGCAAAAGCCAAGACAGCACCCAAGCAAGTCATGAGATTTTGTATTTCTATATGTATTTTTCATAAGCATTCATTTTAGCTGCTTATGCAGCCTGCTGGGACTAGAAGAGAAGGAAATGACTATGCAGGAAGCACAAGTGTGGTGATAATTATTGCTGTTATTATTTTTTTCTTTTACTGTAGGGGAGGTTACATGGATAAAATCCCTGAATAGCATTTTACAGACGGCGAGTACCTTTCCTAGTGAAATCCCACTGCACTTTACTGTCTGTGGTATCATTTCTGACACAAAGACAATGAAGCAGGACTTACGCAGGTTGTCCAATGCCCCACAGCAAATCAGGGTTTTAGCCCTCCTTTCCTGATTTGTGAAGAGTCATGGGGTACTGGTAATGCTGAACACGTACTGGGTGCATGAAATCTTTGTTTGTCATCTACCTTTGCTTACAAACTTTGCTTTGCCCTTCAATCACCAACGCTTCAGAAGTACTACCTCTATATTCAGTGATGTACTTACTAATTGGACTGACGCACATTGCTGCCATACTCATGAACAATTTTGTTTGGGGGTGCTTCACATGTTGGAGGAGAGAAAGCCTCCACATTCGTTTTAAAATTTCAACACTGAAAATCACTGTTATCATTTCTTTGCCTTTTCAGAGAATTGGAATTAGCTAACAGATTAAAATGAGTTGGGCAATGTTTTAGAAGGTCTTCAGGGCATTTTGATTTTTCTCTATCATCTGTGCTCCCCAGGGATATGCCATGATTTGAGCACCAGACATGCTGGAAGAGCTCTTGTTGACTGTATGATGCTCCATCCTTGCTGGTTTTGGCCTTTAGAGACAGAGCCCAAACAGAGCTGTGAGTCAAGCGAAAAGCTGGTGGCAGCACTCTGCACAGCTGATTTTGGGTGACAGTGCAGCTGCCTGCTGGGGTGGGCTGGACTGAATCACTTGGAGAAGTGAGGAACACAAATGTGGGAGGAACATAAGAGCCCATCTGGGATCTGGATGAGAGTTGGACTAAGGGAAACAGGCTGATTAGGGAGAAGGGCCAATTTTGGTGGATCTGAGAACTGTTTAGCTTCAATCCATCCCTTCAAGTGTTTTAGATAATTATAATCCAAGTGTATTGTTTAGGAGATGGAGGAATAATCCTAGAAATGGCTGAATATTTAAAGCTTTGCATTTGTTAGTATGAGAGAAAAACACCCACTAGCTAAAAATTTGGATGCACAGAGTTTACTTATGTAAAGCAAAGAATGTGTAAGTGATTTATTTTAACTTGGAAGTTTTCACCTGCCCATTTTCAAGAAGTTACAAAATCCGGTAAGGGCCCAGTCTTGCAGAGTGATAAACATAAGAGCAGGTATGTGGAAGCAGTTCCACTGAGTTCATTTGCGCAGAAGTTTTTACAAGACTGGGGCCTAACTATGTACTAATTATTTTGCCAGTGTTCTAAGATTAGCATTTTTGCTATTGCAACTTTGGAGCATTTTCACTGCTGCATTTGCAAGTGGAATCAATTTTCTGTCCTACTGATGATGTCCTTCTGTGCACCTCAGCAATACATATGCATTCCTTCGCTCACAACAGTTGGTTTTCTTCTGCTGAAAGCACAGGTCTCTTCTCACTGCACATAAGATAATGCCTGCTAGAAAAACAGAGGTTCTCTTGCAATCATTTCCCGTGACTGCTTTAGGTGCCATTTCTCAATTAAGTCCTACCACCAGGAGCTATAGCTGGTCAGCAGCAGCTGGCAAATCCACTCTCCTATCTATTGCTCTTTGGCCTCCATTAGACATCACTGATGTCCCATGGCAGACATGAGACTGTATATAACAGGCACACTTTACTCAGGCAAAATCCCTAGAGACAGCGTGGCTTGTAAATCAGCTGATGAAAAACGGTCTTTGCTTTCATGGAGCTTCTCAAGCATCTTAGATTTCTCAGCTTGAAGTTCTCAGAGCTCTCTTGCCTTTATAGGCACATCTAGTATATCAAAAGAGTTTTCTGAAGCTTCTTTGTGTGTCTGGGGTGGGCTGCAGTGTAGGTAAAGGTCAGGGTCATTGTTCTTTGTCAGACAGTACAGTCATTCTAACCAAAAAAATATCAGAAACTGTTAAATATTCTGCCCAGGTTTTTCATTGCTTTATCATTATAATGAAAACATGCAACTCAGCTGATGAAACAAAATGCAATTAAGTGGATTACGCAGTTATCCTATTTTGTATGCATAAATACCCAGATGCACATCTAGAAGAGACAGAAGGGGCATTGTGCTCATGTAAGCTGACTGCTTGCATAACACAGGTTGTGGGACTCCTACGAATCTGTCCCATAATATTTTTTTTAAACACCAAGTCGTATTTCAGAACATTTCTGTGTTGGAGGAGTTACCATCATTCCTTAATATTTGATGTCATGGTTAATCTTATTTCCTATGAAAAGACTTCCTCTTGAATCTCCATCCCTCAGCTCTTAGGGTTCTCTGTGGCTCCAGATCCTTAGAATTTCCCCAGTTACCCTGGTACCCTGTGCAGCCTCTGACCCTTCATCCCCCAAGCTGTTTCAGGAGCCTGGGGGGTGTCAGCCTCCACATGTTCACATGACTGTGTGCTACAGCCTTTGCCACCTCCAGATCTCACTTACCGGGCATATGCATGGCACAAAAATGTCCTGGCACAGGTGAAAGGCTGTGAGAGACCATTAAAGGAAAATGTCTGTTGGCAAACCTGATACTCAAGTAGGTTTTAGAAAGCACACACTTACCTTCGTGATGCTTCCTCCGCTCCATGATCCTATGCAGCCAGGTTGCTGTGGGATGGAGACGGGGGCCACCATTTCACTAAGGAATCTACACAAGCACTTGACACAATAGGGTTGTCGTAGGGCACCACTCACGTAAATAATCCCTGCAATAATAGGTTTTATCTGTGCTTGAAATTCAGCGAATTCATTACTTTTTCAAGGACCAACTCTGTCCTATGGTGTGAGTACAAATCAGAGTGTCATAACTAAGTACGTGGGTTGTCTGAGGCTGCTGCAGCCATAATCCTCACTACATATTGATGTGCCACATGGCCGGGGTGAGCACTGTGGGTAAACGGACAAAGCTTCACTCAGCACAGTGCTTACCAACAAATGAGGATCTCTGCAGCTCTTGTTATGACCAGTCTATATAGACAGCTTTGCATAGTGGGTGAAAACGGTCTATTAGTGTCCCCAGCTTGTGTCATAACACAGTATGAGCTTGTCTGAGTAAATAGGGCCTTACTGTATCACGAATTTGTGTTATCACAGAAAATCAGGACTGTGTCATTCTAAGTATATTTCTTACATGTTTGTATTATCACTCTCCCTAAAAGACCTGTATTAGGCTAGAGTAAATCTCACTTGTTTTTCAAAAAATCAGAATTAAATACGATCTAATTTTTTAAAAAAAGGGGAATGGGATAGCTAAAAATTACAGGAAGATCCTTGATACAGAAAATACTTTCTTGGTCTAAGCTTCCACATTCAATTTCATGCTAGCATGAAAGAGTTCTCAGAAGCCTGGGTTCTGCCATTCTGCACTTGAAAGAGGATCTGCTGTAGCAGAACCTGTGCAGAATGAAAGCCTGGATTCATAAGCCAATTCACATCCTTATTATATTGGTCCCTTTTTAAAGAATCCTAGCTCATGTTTAGTTAGTGTCTTTTTTATACTTATTTCTTTAGAATTGCAGCCTTTCCATATATTAACCATTCATTTAAAAATATTTTTAGGCTAAAGTAACTTTATAAATAATTCACAATAGGTGCAGTAAAGTAACTAGGTTGGTCCTTTTCCACAGCTGCCCCACATCTCTATCAGGATAGGAAAATGCTTAAAAGCTTAAAAGTGTATTGCAGGCAAGCAAGCCATTCTAAAGCTTGTTAAAAGGCAAATGAGGTGCCTTGAATTTAATGTCATGAGTCTGAGGTATCATAGTGATCCAAGTATTTGAGTGTTTAAGCATTTCTACCCGAACACCTATTGAATGTCATCTTATTCTGATTTTTTTTATTTTTTAATTATGTTTCCATCTGAAATACTGTATGAATATAGTGCTGCTTTCCATGTGTCATTAACTGTTTCATCAAAGATGCACTATTCAACTTACTATTTCTCAAAAGCTGAATTTCTAGTAGAGCTACAGAAGCAAAAGACAAGAATTTAATGGCAACTTTTAGTGAATAGTGTGCCACTAATTATGTGTTAAATATGACATGCTTCACAGTGTCTGGTTTGAATTAATAACTGAAGTACTTGATGTCCCAGAAACTGTTTTTCTAGGGAAATTTTCTATTTTTTAAAATCTCTGCATATTGCTGCTTATGATTTGACTTGTGTGCAATAAATGTTAACTGGCAGCACTGGAGCTACAGCATCTGACTGCCTATCTCCTATCCAAATTTGGAGATCAAGCCTGTGAAGTTGGGTCTGATCTAGCAAATATTTAGATAACTCTAAGAAGGAGGAGTACTTAGTTGCTTTTCTATCTCAAACTAAGGTAGAGCCTTGCAGGACTGAGCTCTCATAACACAGTCCAGGCTGGACATAGCTTGTTAAACATTTGTCCAGTTTAAAATACGGTTTGGGTGAAACTGAACTGATAAATCAATGGCCTATGTTCAGCTATGCCAAGTTTTTAAGTGTCTGTGTTTGACAATTGTGCCTGTGCCTGTACTGAGCCTATTTGCAAACGTTCCTGGGAGGTGAGTAATAGAGACCACTAAAGCTGGCACAGTAGTTTCCACTTACTTAGATTTATCTCAGCTATTTTCAGTATAGAAGGTCAGAAAACACAGCACAAATTCAGGAGATGTAGTAGCAGAAGAGACAGGGCATATATGTCTGGTAGAAAGAATGGAAATAATCTGCACAGACCAATGGCTTTAGTTGTGACCATAGCACTGATTTCAGAAACATACTTCTCTACATTCTTTTCTTTCCTAGTTTATTTTTGTCTTAGTAAACTCTTTCTACATTCACTCTCCTTTTAAGGTACAAATTTTACAGAAAAAGCTGTTATAGCATCTGTCAGATATGTTACTAATACCACAGGTAGTGACGTTGTCCATGTACGAGTCTTATTTTTGGCATTTGGAGCCAACTCCAATGCTATGACTGGACTGGACTGTTGTGCAGGTGACTCAGTATTGTGCAGGTGACTCAGTATTGTGCAGGTGGCTTTTGTATCAGTGATGGGTGGCCATAGCTACATAGAAAAACAGATGTTTGAGTTCAGTAAATTTAGATGTTGAGATAAATTGGTTTGGACCCATTTTAGGAGACTTATAAACACAGCAGACAATAAGTAATATTTCAGTGTGTATGTGGACATGTCCATTTTAAAGTAATAAACATACTGTATAAAATTTGCAAACACAGCAGTGTACATCCCCAAGCACAGCTCTCTTAGGGCCTGAGCCTTTCCTCATTTCACTTAGTCCAAAATGTAAAGGTGACTTTCTGGAAGCCTCCATTGTACCTACACAAGTTTGAATCTTAGACAGAGAGCTCAAAACTGCTTACAAGCTGTGAGGCACACAAAAAGACTGCGTCTTGCTGATGCGTGTTCCTATGCAGCATATGTGCTCCACTACCCTTCCACCCTAACAGCCATGCCCATCGCTTCCATGGAGCATTTTGCTACCTCCTTCACTGGAACTGCAAGCTATAATGTTACAGCCCTGAATTCTGAAAGGGTTTCTTTATGACTTGAATTTCTCTTCAAATTTGGCCTTCAGTGATAAAGAACATGTATTAGACTGTTTTTTCAACTTCTGACCCAAAACAGTAAGCAAAACACTGTACAGGTAGTTGTCATGACCTATCAGGTGTAATTACTACAAACACATAATAATTCATTACTGTATGATGACCATTCTGAGCTGGATGTTGAACTAATGCAGAACCCTTCACTGTCACTGGTGTATCATGGCAAATCAGCTGCAGCTAACAGTCTTGTTACATTTTGGATGTAAAAGCATGTGATGCATGAAACAGAAGTAGCTGAACGCCCTTAGGAGATAAGTAAAAGTGGTTTTTACTTCAGAGAGAGATATAAGGAATGGTAAGATAAGAAAACCACAGGGAACCAGGCTTTGAGAGGTAGATTTTTCCAGACCAGCATAGAACAAAAGAAAGAAAAAGAATAGAGGTGGAAAAACAAGAACTCATCAAAAAACTTTGATCTTGTTTTCTAAATACTTCTGCAATGAGAAGAAAGCTGCTTTCCTGACAAATCAAAGTAATAGTGTGAGGGCTTCTTAACATCCTCCATTATTTGCAATCTTTGGATGCCATTCCAGAAGATAGCATGAGACTCGACATCACCAGTTTGATTCAGGAAAAATTCTTTGCTTTGCATTATGCAAGGATTTAGACCGAATGATCTTTTTTGTCCCTGTTGGCCATGAAGTCTACGACACAGAATTTTTCAACTTGAAACCTCTCCATAAAGCTTCCTCTTCATTGTAAATATACAAGAAATTACAGTAGGGAATGGAGATGGTGTCTGTCTTCCAGTTGTGGAATACATTACACCCTTCAGCCTCAAAGCTTCTGAACATTTTCCTTCCCAGGAGTGTCCCACAAACTACACTGAGTGTAGTCCTTCAACAAGGACCCCATTGCTAACCTCTGTTCCCTTTAACAGTTTGTTGTATTTTTTCCCTGCCTGAATTCTTCAGTTTCTTCTGCAAATTTATTAATTACTTGAACAGATAATTAATCAAAGTTTTACCTCTTTTTAATAAAAGAAATTTCAGTCCACTGGCATCAGCATAAGGGTTTGAAGATGGGAATTCTATTCTGAATTTGTTCAGAAGTGGCAGATGATTTGATGTATGTAACTAGCCTTTAAAGACAGTGAACAATCCCTGCTTATGTTTTACTCTGCTGTTGTGTTAACGTCTACACCATCAGATTGAGGTTTTTGATGTATATGGTCCATGAATATCCCATAAGAACTTTGTGTAAGACCTAGCTTTGTTTATACACACACTAGTTAAAGACAGAGCCAAAGAACATCATTTAATGTTTATTAAGCCTTTGCAAAAACACAGACATTTTTCAGTCAACTTAAAATTCATTATTTTAGTCAAATTCAAGTATTTCATGCACATCTCACTGGATTGGCACTAGCAGTAGAGGCAACAGCAAGAGCAGAAAGCATTGGCACTTAGAGCAGAGAATCGGAAGGCTGAAGCTGCATAGATTTCACAGGTTGTGCTATACAGAGAACTTATCAGATATGGTAACAAGCTACAGGCAGTTTTACCCTCACTGCAGTATGAAACTGGTTATTTTATGCTGTGTTACTGGATGGCTGTTTCTGGTGTGAAAAAGACAGAGGCCTTCTGGTGAATTTTCCAAGCCTAGAAGGATGTATTTCACATACCAGTAAGCACAGGAGGTACATTTGCATAAAAGATTTGCAGTAGAAAAATACATATTTTATCAAATTCAGACTCTACATCTCCACAGCTATCCAGAATAACATGAAGGTGGAACTGCACCCGATATAAATGTCTTCTCATTCCATTTGGTCTTAAAGAGGACCCATGACACAAAATGTCACCTGAATGCAGGCCTAGTAGCTACTGGCAGTGTGTTCCCTCCTTCCTGAGCACCTACGGGAATGTATAGTTCTGTTCATCTTTCTGGTTATGGAAATCTGTATGTTCAGCTGGCAGTAAGATCAGTGCAATTCCTTGAAATAGACATAAAGCCCATACAACTGTTTTTGAAAGGGTGGTGGAGAGACATCTTTTTTTCTTCTTCAGAAACTACTGCATTAGTAGAAGAAGCAAACAAAAGTTTATATATGTGTCAAATAGATTTGGACTAGATGACCTGGGCTGGACATCCAGAAGTCCTTTCCAACCTCAACCATTCTGTTATTCTATGAAATTTATCTTCTAAGCCAAAACACTGTTAAGAAATAATAAAGTCTTTAACAAATAAGGGGTTAGTTAGGTCTTAGGTCCTCAGACTAAATTGGCTGAGGCAGAAAATCTTTGAAAGGTGCATTAATTTATGTACACTGAGAATTTGTCCCATCACAGCTTCATTGTTTTGTATTATGTGGATCTGAAATATTATAAGACCAATCAGTGCTTGTAATTAAAAGAAAAAAAAAACACCACAATTTTTTAATATGAAAAAGGACTTGGGTTACTTAACTGTCAGGTACCTTAACATGAGAAACAGAGGAAGTAAAATGATTATGCAGAATCTAACATTTACTGAAATACAGGAGTTACAGGCTTACATGAAAGAACTGTACTTCAAGTAATAGAAATATGAAGAGAGACCCTGAAGCCCACAGTCGGAGAAACCTGAAGACAAAGCAGGATCTAGCTCAAATTCCCAAGCAAAAAGGCAGCAGCACAAAAGCATACAGCAATAAAGCACAGCTTGTATAAGCTTTTAAGCCGTTTAAAATAGAAGACGGATCTTCCATTCACTGAATACTCCTGCTGAAGAAAAGCATCAGCATTAAAAAGATCATGAGAATAATTTTAAATTCTTGAGTCACCTGGGTATTAAGTTTTGCCAACTATACCCATGCAGAAATATTTTTTGCACTGAGTTGCTGCAGAACATCACATACTGCTTACAGCAAACCAACACCATTTCACTATTTTACTCTCCTTACAATGTAAGTATTTTCTAGTTCCCTTCTCCAAGTGAATTCTATTAATCATTAAACACTTAAGGCACAAGCAGAAATAAAAATAAATAGCATCTGTAAAAAAAAAGTCAAATCTTAATTAGCACATCTTGTCTGAAACTTTCAAGTCTCACTGAATAGAACAGACTTTAAAACACTATCTGATCCTAAAAATATCAACAGAAAAAACACTACTGAAATTGCTCTCTTTATCCTGAGGACTTTATACGCACAGTAACAGCTTAACAGCTATAGCTGCCTGAACATCTATTCACTCACATTTCATTTTTTAAATAGATAGATAAAATCCAGTTAGTTTCTCTGTAGATTTCTACTCCTACTGGGTCCAGCATTAGGACCTCCCAATTCACACTGTGGGATTCAAGCAGCAACACCCACTAAATTGCTCCCATAGGGACATGTAAGAGAGACACCAACCAGGGGAAATCAGCTCACAAATATGAGCATCTATAATGAAGCTATCTACACAGCAGCCAGTCACCTGGGACTCTTATTGATGAAAAGAAATAGACACAATACACAATTCACCATACCCTAAAACAGATGTCTAAAGCTGCCTATTTAACTCCACTAACTGTAAACAGAGCTTAAACTGATTGGTCAAGTTGCAGATGTCCACACTGCAGGTGTCGAAAGTCAATTAAAATTAATTCCACCTTAAGATTGTAGGCAGGTGTCCTCTTCCAGGTCTGGCCTGTGCAGCTGAAGATGGAATTGCAGTGACTTGGCTATCCCGAGAGGGAAGCGACCTTTTCCACCTGCCTGCCAGCAAAACAGACTGTAGAAGCAGCCCCCCTGCCATCTACCCTCCTCCCATCTGCTGCAGTCCTGTGGACAAAGCCATAGAGGTACCTTACATCACTCTTGACCACTGGCTTATGCCAGTTGCTGTTACCTGGAATAGATTGGGCAGTGCTTGCATGGTCCCTTTCCCTGTCTAAGCTAAGCAGCATTGGACTCCCACAGTGACAAATAATTGTAAGCAATATATTAAGTAGTACAGCTGCCAGCCAAAGGAATGTATGTTTATAGCCTAAGCAGGCTTTGGTTTGCTGTTTGGATAAGACTGAGGAATTCAGACTTCCTCAAAGCAGTTTATTATTATTGTAACAGAGGGGATTGAGTCTTCTCTTTACAACCATCATCAAGATGGGTTAGATCAGGTATTGTTTCAAGCGTACAATTTAGTAACTTCAAGGCATAAAATCCCATTCTAATAAACCAAGGGCTCCTTTACTAGTCTGATTTCAACTTACTGCGATCACAGAAGTTTGCGCAGTTCCTGTTCCGAGATACATATGCACATTTAAAAAATGCTGATGTGCACACCTGCATCCAGACCTGATCCTTAAGTTGACAACGCAGATCTATAATTAATTTTCACCTTTTTGTAGTCTCTGATGTGTAGATATCCGTCATCTTTTATAAACAGGAATGTTTAAAAGCCATTTGAAGAAGAAATTGAAGTTTCTTATATATAGCTGGATTGTTTCAAGATGGATTCTGGGATTCACGTTATCTTCCTTTCCATGCTCTTTTTCTTCAAAATCTTAATTATGTCTTGAACATAATGAAACAGTAGAAAAGAGTGAAGGTGTCAAGATTCCTATGTACTTTTCAATACTTTGACTGTTGAGGGGCAAAGGAAGAAGTTGTTGACAGATACAGCAAAAGCTCCCTGTAGTGGTTAGTTCGGTTCCATCATGCAGGGGATGTTTATGACTGGTCCTTCCCCTAAGTGTGAATATGCAGCATCCACCCCAAAGAACTCTGACCAAAGTTAGTTATCTTTACTGTCCCAGTTAAGATAAAAGCTTAAATATATTTATTTCAGGTTTGTGCATTCTATGAAATAATTCATTTGCTATATAGATTTTCATATAGAATAAAGCAAGTTTCCCTAATAGAGAACTGGTCCCCACAAGCATAGCACTTTTGTTTTCTCTGACTAAAACAGATTCAATGCCACTTTTTAGATAAGAAAGTCATTACATTTTGTTCTGCAAAAGCAATCTTGCACTGATAACAATTTTCAAGTCCAACAACTGATGATTTAATGTTCTATTCCCCTTTTTGTAGCAATTAGAAGTTGCTTGAAAATTACAGTCTAGTTAAAGTTTCTCCCCAGTGAGGCGGTCTGACATGATGTGCAAATGCTTACACTGCCCTGTAAGTCAGTTGTTCCCAGAAGAGATGGGCTGGCAGCATGAAAATAATTAAATGCCAATATACAGTTGGCCTCATTTATGAAAAATAAACAGGCACAAAAGACAAACTGTTCCACTGCTTACACTAACCAACAAATGTTGAGATGACTGTTTATTCTAAACACAGCAATAAGGCTGGAGGGTACTTTACTGACTTTCATAAATTCAGTTTAACAATTTAGAATGTATTGAGAACTAAAGTTCTTATTTCTCTGATGATTCTTCATCTGTATTGGCCTTCTCTCTTTGGAGCCACATAAATGCTGACTTTGCTGTGCCATCTCCACTCTGTTGGGAAAAGCAAATGAAGGTAGCCCAGACAAAGCCACAGAGCCCAGTGTAAGCTGTTCGCAGGTAAACAGGGACCAAAATGAAGTTTGACAGCTGTGTTGGAAGGAGAGAGAGCTCAGTTAGTGCTCCAGGCATTGTTAGGTCTTACACCTACACACCCAGCAACTCCACTGACTTCTTACTGGGTCAGATATACTATGAATGCATCGGATCAGGCTTTATGAGAAAGAAAGGCTCACTGAGCTACCCCAAAAACTCACCTGCACAAAAGGCCAGTACATCAGTCCCGTCTGAAATGAAAATGAATCATTTGTTATTCTTACAGACTTCAACTACAAAGATTTATTTTTTCCTTACCACATTTAGTGCAGACTAAAACATATCTGAGTAAAGGTCATAAAAGCTGTTCAAATGTAAATTAAGTTGCTTAACTGACAGACTGCAATATTAAACTTCTAATAATTTTCATGACCATCTACGCTAGGAGTTTCTCAAACACATTATTCTAAGTCATTTTTAATCCAAAACTCTAAGCACAGTTAAGTGCTTCATAGTCACCTGACAGCAGATCTGTAACCACATTTACCAGATGGGTGAACAAATGTTTTAATATATGAACATTTGTTTCAGCCATGAATGAAAAATACCACCGAATACTATTTATTTCACAGTTGCAATGCTCCTTCTAGTTAAGGCTTTTTTGCAAAAATCAATGGATAATTTACTCATAGATCATAAGGTCAATAGAAACCTTATGTTTTGATAGGATATAGTGGGCACTGTTTTTAGAATCATCCTCCATAGGAATAAAAATAATCCTTTTCTATCCTACCTAGGTAGTTCCACCGTGTGAAAAGAAACTCACATTATATCACAGTTTCTCCTTCTATTATATTTTTTCTGCTGTCTTTCTTCTTGTGCCTGAGAAATCTTTAAAATTCTTAATTTGCTTAGCTCTGAGGTAGCACTGATAATTTTTCCTGTGTATGTAGAAATGCAGACCAAACCCAGTTATTTATAGTCTTCTTAAAACAAGGGACTGTGTTTCTGAAAGTGAGAAGACTGTCACTGAAAAGCACAGGCTGAAAATAATTCCTAAAAAAGATGTCTCTATAACTAATGATTTTTACAGGTGTTCATGTAAATGTTGTCAACAGCATTACTAACTAAAGATTGGTGTGTGGGTACTTCCTAAGATAAAATGTAGGACAATTTTAATCAGCCTTGTATTGTAGGGCTTTCATTTAGAGCCGGGTGCAAGTGTAACGTATATAAACATTGTACATTTTTAAAATAGCATCATTTCACCCATCCGGCAGCAGTGCCTGCTGCAGACTACCCTGACTTCAGGTCACTGCTGGTACTTCAAGATTCCTTCCTACACATAATCAATTGATGATTTGAGAGAAAGACTGTTGGAGGAAAGAATATTTCAAATATTTTATCGAATTATATTTTTTTTGGCTTAGCTGGGACATAAGCAAATTGTTTGCCTCACCTTGTAGGTATTCCAGAATTTCTTTTTACAGTCTGAAAAGATGTCCTCTTTCCTCTGAAGGATGCTCATTCCTAGTGGCAAAATATTCACAACAATCAGAAAAACTACAAAAATTAAATGTTCACTTCTTTGAATGATCTCCCAAACTACTCTCAAAATATATTACAACAGCTTTGAAATAAAAGCTGGTATCATTACAAAGAAAAAAATACCATTCCAGCTACGTAATAGTGCTACTTGTTTAACCCTTCATATCCAGTGTTCCAAAATTTTAAATTCTAGTTGATCCAAACTCCTCGATTCTAGGAAAACACAACCTCACAACAGGCTCCCATCATTACACCCAAGATCAAGAGAAAAGTGGTACGACTTGAAATTACATTGGATGCATGCAAACTGGAAATAGATTAAGTGAATGAATCCCCATCACATGAAATACCGCAAAGAGTTCAAAATAATAAACCCTTTAAATGGTATTTCATGTGATGAGAATCTTCAGGTGTCAAATTAAGACTACATCTGTCTAAGAGATGTAGCAGATCTTCAAAGATTACCCACCTTAACTGGAAGATGTGACCTAAATTAATTATTAAGGTATTAAACAGCATGCTTTAATGAATCAACCTAAAATCAAAAGCTACACATTCGCACATAAGCAGAGGCCCAAAGTTGCTTAGTCCAACTCAGGTATCCTTCTAGATATTTGCATGCCACGAGGTTATCAGCATCTCTGAATGGATACATTATTTTGCTATTACATCATACTGCTGCCCAACTCAGGGATTTTTGCCATCCCATTTGTGCTTCTTCAAATCTTTCTGGTCCTTGGGCAATTCTCTGCTTACATTCTGACACGAGCAGATAGGATTCTGAGAGTAACTATCTGCCGTGGTTTACTCCAGCCAGCATCCAGGACCACACAGCCCCTCCGAGAGGGGTTCCTCCCACAGACCAGCCAAGGGAGACAGACAGCTGTTTAATGCCCTCCCTCTCCACAGCAGCTGTACCAAAACCACGACAATGTCTGATGTCTGCTTTCTGCCTTTGCTTCATTTCTCTTCAATCACAAACTGAATTTCCCCGGCAGGGTCATAAAATGCAGATCTCCCAATACCAGGCAAAAAGAGTGCCTCTCTTGCTATTCTTCCACATGAAGTTTAAATTAAATGACAGCCTTGTTTTACACTGGTCTCACCTATTATTTTTCTTACTCCATCATGTTTATTTTTAAAATAGATACTATTCTTCTCTAAAGTCTCTTATTATTAGTTAGCTTTTGAGATTTGAGATTATATATTAGTGGTATGCTGTATTTCTACATGCTCTCACAGCAGATGATGGTAGAGATTATATATTAGTAGTATGTTGTATTTCTCTATGCTCTCACAGCAGATGATGGTACAGCTTATTTGCTGAACTATAATATTTCCTGACATTTACAGTTCCTGGTGGTTTGGAACAGAGACAGCTGATGCTGAGAACTGAGCAGGGCAATCCAAGCAGGCGTGCATGGTACAACCCTTGTAAGGTGCTCTGAATTCCTTGCAACTAATTAAAAGCCACGGGCCCAAGCGAGCCCGCGGCCGGACCCCACACTGGCACAGCACCCCTCCCTGCGCTGAAGCTCTGAAGCGCCCCGGGGGGCACAGGGCCGGCGGCCGGGCTCCCCACCGCCACTCTCGGGGACAGAGCGCGGCGCTGGCAGGTCCCCAGCCGCCTCCCCGCCTCCCAGCGCAGCTCTACCGGCGTTTCGGGGGCTGCGGGAGCCGGCCCGCAGCGATCGCCGGGCGGGCAGGGGGGTACCCAACCACCCCCTCCTATTTGGGGTGACAAGTCCCGCTTTCGGTGCGCACCCTCCGGGCCCGCACCCATCGTGCGCGCACCGGGGCTCTCCCATCGGCTCCCCCGGCCCGCCGCCCCGCGATGGCGGTGCCTGGGCGGGGGGCACTCACCCACCCGTGTAGAAGGCCAGGACGGCGACGGGGGCGCCGAAGAGCTGGTCGCAGAGCACCTTGCCGAGGACGGCGGGCGGGCGGCGGCCGGGCAGCGCCCGCTCCAGCGCCCGCAGCCAGACGTAGCTGAAGTTGCCGTGGAAGGTGAGGGCCACCAGCGCTACGCGCCGCGTCTGCGCCCAGTCGGGCGGCTGCCCCCGCCGCCGCCGCCGCCACAGCTGCTGGGCCGCGTCCCCCGCCGCGAAGAGCCCCCCGTAGAGCAGCACGTTGGAGAGCCAGGGGAAGCGGCGCACCCCGCTGCGCAGCAGCGACCCGGCCATCGCCCGCCGCCTCTTCCGCCCGCCTCCTCCTCATCCTCCTCCTCCTCATCCTCCTCCTCCTCGCGGGCCCGCCCGCCGCCGCCGCCGCCCTCGCCATCCCCGCTCAGGGCTACCCCGCCCGGGGTGCCACCTCCGCCGGGCCTGCGGCTGGCAGGGAATGCCGGCACCCCCCGCCGTGCCCCGTGCTCGGCCTCCCCGGTCTCCGGTGGGCGCGCCCGGGCTTCGGTTCGTGGGGTTATTTTTCACGTGACCGAGCGTTCACTCGGAAGAAGGGGGTCACTGCGGCTCCCGGGCTTCGGTGTAGGTGCACCGCGGAGGCACTGCGCAGTGTTGCTGCGGCAATTAAGACACAAGTGAAAACTAGGCAAGGTTTGCTTATTGTCTTTTTAATTATCTCCTTGTTGCTTCCGTACATGAGCGCTCTATGGCTGCTTCTTTTCACTTTTGCTGTTGTTTTGCAGTCAGGTTCCTGGTGCCCACCTGCGGTTCCTCCTTTACCCCCTGCTAGGGAGGCAGTTCGAGGAGAGCGCCCCAAATGATGCGCGTTTAGTGAAGAGACCCGTACCCAGCTTCGTGCACACCCAGCCACCGCCACCAGCGGGCCTGCAGGCCGTGTAGCCCGCGTACGGCGCGGGGGGCTGTTCCCTGCGCGGCTGCCCGCGGCCGTGGGAGGCGACGGGCGCACCCGGGAGCGTCCCCGCCGTCCTGGCGACGGGCTCGGGCTTGACCGAGGGAACCACCCCCAGGCGGCGGGTGGTAGTTCACTCTGGGTCCTGTCAGTAACCGGGATGGATGCGTTAGAAACGATGGTGAAACCTTCCAGGGATGGCTACGACCCGCGTACCCAGCTTTGTGCACACCCAGCCACCGCCACCAGCGGGCCTGCAGGCCGTGTAGCCCGCGTACGGCGCGGGGGGCTGTTCCCTGCGCGGCTGCCCGCGGCCGTGGGAGGCGACGGGCGCACCCGGGAGCGTCCCCGCCGTCCTGGCGACGGGCTCGGGCTTGACCGAGGGAACCACCCCCAGGCGGCGGGTGGTAGTTCACTCTGGGTCCTGTCAGTAACCGGGATGGATGCGTTAGAAACGATGGTGAAACCTTCCAGGGATGGCTAGGAATAGGCACGGTCGGGCCGTGGATGGGAACGGCGCAATAGCAGAGCAGGGGGAGCTGCCGAGCGCCGGGGACACGCCGGGGCAGGGCCCAGGTGGTGTCCTTGTCCCGCGAAAAGCAGCACGGCAATGACACCTGCAAGGTGTGCTATTAAATAATATAAATGGCGCTAAACGGAAAAGGAGTATGTGCTAAAAAAAAAAATATCTATCTTGAAAGAACAGAAACAAAGCTCTGGAAAGCGGGGTTTGGCTCCCGGGGACCGCCTGTCCGACGGGAGCCCGCAGCCTCGCCGCCCCGGCCATCTCCCGGTGCTGTCCGCCGCGGGAGGCGGCGCTGGGCCCGGCGGGGCAGGGCGGCCCGCTGCCCGGGAGGGGTGTCGCTCCCTCCCCCCGCCCCGAGCCTGGAGGTAGCCCGCTCTTCAGGGCCGTGCCGCGGGACCGGCAGGCGGAGGAAGGGTTTTGGTGCCCCCCTAACAAGCCGCGTCGGCCGAGCTGAGGACAGCGGGGTGGCAGCGGAGCGGTCTGCGGAGCCTGGGGCCACGCAGAGCCCTCTCGGGTACCGGGCCGCCGGGGGGATTCCGGGCGGGCGCGGGGCGGGCCCGCCGCCGTTCCCTAGGTGAGCGCGTGCCCGCCCCTCCCGCCGCGGCCTCGTCAGCGCTGCCAGCGTGGAGCCGGCCGCGGCTGAGGCGGAAGTGCCCGGCGGGGAGGCGGCGCGCCCCGGGGATCCCGCCGGCTATGGACGCCTCTCTGGAGAAGGTCTGTGGGGTGCAGCGGTGTGCCGGGCCGGCGGGGGAGGGCGCCGGGGCACCTGCGGGCGGGAGGGGCCCTGAGGGGGTTGAGCGGGCCCCGGCGGTCGCGTCGCTGACGGGGCCGAGGGGAGGGGGCGAGGTCAGCGGCGGGCCGGGGCTCGGTGCGGCGCTTCCCCGGCGCCTCGGCCGCGGCGGTGTGGCGGCTCCGCCGGGGCTGCCGGCCCGTCTCCGCCCAGAGGGGCTGTGCCGCACGGCCGGGGACAACTTTGCCTCACGGAGCCTTGAGTCACCGGGGCAGCCCACGGGCCTGACCCCGCCCGCGCCCCCCGCGCGAACGGCTCTATGGCTGCTGCCCGCATCCCTGAGGAGTCTGAATAACTCTCCGGAAATGCTGTAGGAACGGATTCCTATGTTGTTGTTTTCCTAAAAAGATGGAGCTTGTTTCCTGGGGATGTTAGCCTTCAGCAGGGTACTAGAGAAAATATTACTTGGCTCTTTTTTTTTTTTTTTTCCATTTTATGCTGGAGGTGTTTGCTGCCCCGTGTTTGTGCTCGTCTGCCCAATGTACTGTACAAAGCAAATATTGACTCTCTACTACAATAAGTGACTGATAAAACTTATTTTGTCCTTGTCACTGTGAGTCAGTCAGAATCTGGCAGAGTAACCTGGGACCTGCCACACTTCTGCTGGCTTTGGTGGCACCTGCTGTGCTTCAGGAGATCTGCCCCAGACGTGAGGGTGGAATGGCTGCTTATACATAGATATCACCATTGTTGTATGGCTTCGTGGACGGTATACGTTTGAAATAATTTATACTTCACGTGCTTAGGAGATGTTAATGCATCCTTCCCCTTTGCATCATTTACTATAGGTAGCACGTTCACTTTTATGTGGCCTTTAGATGTCTAGAGAAGTTTGAATGGTATGTGCTCTAGTAAAATGGATAGTAAGGGAATTCAGGAAGTATTTGATGTGGTTAATGAGTTGGTAGCAAAATGGTTTGATATATTACAATCCGCAGGAAGAATACAGTGTAGGAGTATTTGGTAGCCTTTAAAAGCTTCTTTACTGGGGCTGACAAAAGTTACAGTGACTACTGCTTGTTTGATATATAGATATATAGATATATACAGTTGTATGTCCAATATGCTAGTTTGGAATGTGGTCTTTATCATCTAGACTCAAGCATAATAAAGGTACAATATGCAGTTATTTAAAGGCAGCACATCAGTACAGGGCCAGTGTTTGTCCTGTAGTACTGACAGAGTCCTTATAAACTTTGTTAGACTAGGTCATCATAAGAAGGAATAAAAATACTGTGTAAGAATTAAATACCTAAATTTATTATCACAACAAGAGGCCATGTTTTGGTTATTTGTATTCTTGATGTAAGGAATAGTCTATAATGGTGAGGGCCCTGCAAAAACATGCATGTCAGATGTATGCAAATAAGTGTGTATAAAGTGCTGTCATTTGTTTTACTTCCTCTCTTGTGTATCATGGCATTTTTTCCCTATGTATGATAAAAGATGTAGTCCTCTGGATAATAACATGCTACAAGACAATTATTTTCTTCTAGCCACTTAGTACTTAGTGCCCTCCTGAAATACTTTTTGGTTCAGATTGCTGTAAATCTGTACAATCTGCACTTTGTCTAGTCTTGAACATGATGTATAAGTCTTCTCCCTGAATAAATTTGAAATTCATCCAAGCTGGAATATGTGTATCCTCAGAGAATGTGTGTCCACTCACCTTGCACTTATTTAAGTATTGTCATAACACTTCTGAGGCTGTCTTTGATTTGAGTCATGGATTCTCTCCTCCTTATGTACTTCCATATGTAGCTTATTGGGATGTCAGTGATAAATATTTTTTAACTTGTATTAAATTTTGTCAAAATTTTGTATCTTTCATAACAAAGCATTTTTGTAGACTTGCCTAATTAACATGGTGACATTGAATGACTGCAGGTTATTACAAATGGAAAAAGATTTATTTTTTTTTTTAGCAGATGAGAAAATTCCTGAGAATAGAAAACATTGCATGATAGGATTGTGAGGAAAACTGTAGAATCTGACACACAGGTGTGCGCAGCAACAATCTCATAGTTTGATTTTGCAAATTATCTTTGTTTTATCAGACAAACTTTTTGGGGTTTTTTATGTATTAATATTGTGTGTCATAGGTGGTACAATTAGAATGAATTTTATTTGAAATCAAGAAAACTTTTTTTGAGTGAACTTCAAATTTAAGTTCTTCTGGAAGCCTGTACTAAATTTCAGAAGTTTGGCTAACAGATCTATGATATTATTTTTTTTCCTCTATCTATATTTTGATAGAAGAGGCCTGTCTTCTGAAGAATTTTAACATTTTAAGTTTCAAGTTAAGCAACTTTGGTAAAATAGGGCAACTTCTTTCCTTGTAACTTCTTGCAGCCTCTGCAGCAGTGTTTTCCCTAAACATGAACTGTTTTGGTTTCTTGCTCAGTCTGTAACTTTCCTCTTTTGTTACTGTGTTAATTAGCACAACGTTCTGGTATCTTTATGGAAAACTGAACTGGTGACAGCAGACCTGCATGCAAATCCTGCTGCATGTCGGGGAAGTGATAAAGATTAAAAGAGCAAATAGCTATAAGCAGAAGCCAGGTGGAGATACAGCAGGCTCTCATTCAAGCCTAACAGTCATGAACTGGCTGCTTTTTTATTTGTTATCTAAAACTTTTCTTAGCCTGGAGAATAAATACACTATTCTTTTGGCTGAAGAATACTGATATTGTTTGAGATTAATTTACTGTTGAGAACGGGTTTTGGTTTTTGACGATAAAACTTTCTTCTAGACAAATATAATAATGTAGTGGGAAAATGAGGCGTACTTCTCATGAAATACGTAATGAGCTACATCTGTGCATTTCTTTGCACATACACTAATTTATGTAGACTGTTTAAAAACTGTCCCTTTCTTACATTAGGAGTACAGTCTACAGAAATGCAAAATCAAGATTGTAAAATGCTGGTATATGAAGCAACGCTCTCCTTTTTAAATTTATAATTAACGTTCAGTCTTGTTTCAATTGGAGAATGGCCCCTTATCCTTCCCCAGGTGCCAAGTGACACCAGGGTGTGACATACTGCCTATAAAACATGAAAGAGTTTACAGTTCAAAGTGCTTTAAAAATAGTAACAGATAAGTTACAAAATAGGGGAGTAACCACAAATCAAACTTACTGGAAGTTAAACTTTGTGAATTGGATTAACAGGTTTTGAAGGCAACAAACAGTAGATGTCAAAGTAGGGCAGTGAATGTCTACCTGACATTCTGAGTCTGCTGAGTCTTTGAAGGGCCTAGGGAGGCAGGAGGTGTCAGGGTGCTGAATGGACGTCTTGAAGGAAGAAGCTGTGGCTCCTTAGAGCTTGGACATTGCATGTCTTGTAACTCATCTGGTGAAAGGATCACCTGTGACCAGGGTCAGGCCCAGGGGAAGGACTGAGTGCAGGAACTAAGGCTAATACAGTATTTACGGGAGCTGTTCTAACCCCTCAAAAAACATGTTGTCCTATGGTTCAGGAGGTAGTGTTCAAGAGCTCATCCACCAGTCTTTTTAAAAACAGTTCAAGAACATGAAAAAAGTATTGTATTGATTGGATTTTATACACGCTTTATCTCATTTACAGATAAAACTAAAGCAACGTACAACTTTATTATGGCATGTTATTATAGCGTGTTCAGAAACCTTGCTTAACTGAATGGTTTGTTGCTGCAGCTTTGCCACACCTCTCTTTTTTGCTGCTTAAAATAAGTAGATAGTCTTGTGCTTCCCACCTCCATGCCCTTACTAATGTGAGCAGAGGAGGAAGCATATATAAAATTCAGCATGCAGCAGTAAAAGGGGTATTTTTGCTTCTCATAATTCAAAGGAGAAAATAAGTTGCTGCGTATCTACTTAGCAATTGGAAAAAAACAGAAGGAATTCATTTCCCAGTTAAACCTACATCAGAATTCAAAGACTTTCTGGATTGCATAGCATTTTATGGAGCTCAGTGTAACTTAGGACTTTTAAAACAGTATTTTATATATTTATTCTGTTGGCTTATTGGCAGAAGGGTTTCATGCACGTGTAATTACTAGTAAGTGAGACTGGATGAGTCACAAGGTAAGCATGTGCAGGTTTTAACATGTGATGTAATTTCAGCAGGTGAATTCTGTGATACTAACAAAGAAAAGCAGCTCAGGTCCCTTTTTATAACGCCTCTCCGTCTTGTGTCCTCATCTACAAGGGATCTGTTTGAATATTTGCACGTGGTGCTGAGGATTGTTCAAGCAAATAACTGCCTTCCAGCCACTGATCGTGTTTTATGGCAACCTGAATTAAAGTATGTGAGATAGTCACAATCAGTAAATTATGTCTAGTCAATTACTCCCTTAAAGGCTACCAGGAGCAAAACTGATATCTTTTATTTTTTATTACGTAAGATTTCTTTTCAGAGTTTCTTTGATGTGGTGCAAGTCTGGAAACCACTGAAAATGTATGGAAATGTTGCTAATGGTCATATTTAGATTTTTCTTCCAACTATATATACTGTATTCTGAGTATCAAATGCTCACAGTGTGTGTATTTTTTTAAATCTCTGTGATGAGGTCTTGAACATTCTGTATTTGTACTGCTTTTTCATTCAGTGCTTCATTAAGTCATGGCCCTCATAGCCAGGGGATGTTGTAGAAACCAGAAATGTATAAACCCATTTATTGCTAAATGTTGCGAGTTCTTGTAGGGAAAAATATTACTGAATACTTGCACTGTTCTTTTGTTCTTCCCCCAAACATTTGTTACTGGCCACTTCTAAAGCAACAGAATAGAGAGAGCTCTCAATCTTGGTTTGATCCAGTGTGACCATCCCTGGCTACTGGTTCTTTCAGCCACCTACCACTTGCTATAATATGAGTTAAATCTCTAAATATTTTGGTAAAAATAGCTTTTGAACATATGGTAACTCTCAACTTAATTTTTCTTTTTCTTTCCTTAATCAGTCCTCTGGATGAAAATAGTGTAAAATCCTCATGTAAATTAATCCCTCTACCTTCTGTGATTAAATTTGCTTCTGTGTCTGCATCTGCATGAGCAAATATATTTGCCTGTGTTGCACGTGTTTCCATCAGCCGGGATGGAAGGAGCAAGCAGGCCTTTCTCAAATGCTGTAGCAGACAAGCTATTATATCCCTGCAGCATCGATAGTGTAAGTTTAAATATCAAATTGGGTTTGGATTTTTTTATTCTTTAAACAACCACCCCCCACACCTTAATACCCCCCCCCAGGCCTTAGCAGCAATTAGCAGTTGATGTTGAGTTTATGGAGGCTGTGCTTGCTGTACAGTTGGGAAGCAAAAGAAGGGAGAAGAGACTCCGTAACAGGGTCACCTGAGTGTCTTGGGGGTTTCTTTGGTGTCTATTGGGATGGCTCTTATCAGTGGTGTTACTTTCTACCTTCATATTGGGATATATTTATTTTTCAAATACAGTTGAATATCGATCACTGTAGGTAAATCAGACTTTGCCAGGTGATACCTGTCATATACTCTGGAAGCTTCTAGGTGACATCTAATCCTTAAATGGGTGAATGTTCCTGTCCAGGTCTCATGTGTCAGTGTCACAAGCTTTTGCCAGGCTTCTTGGGTTAAAGAGACTTCTTCAAAGCAAAAGCAGTTCTTTGGAAAATATTGCTTATTCATATTTGAACTTGTCACTGGTTGAGGGGAGATAAGTTCAATGATTTTTAAAGCTCTTCCATCCTGACAGGCACATTAACAAGTATCTACTGTTACCTGGTTTCAGTGGTGAGATCAGGTTTTTTGACCTGTTTTGTGCAGCTGGAGGCCTGCCGCTGCAGGAAGATAAGCCTTTTCTGCACCTCAGTCTCTCTTAAGCTGCCCACTGCAGGTCAGCTTCACTCTCTTGTCTAGTTAAAGGGCATCTCAGCAACAAGTTAAGATTAAAAATTGGTTTAAAGGTATTAGAAATAGGAAAAAAATAGATTTACAAGAGTATTTGAATTAGATTTTTTTTTTCTCATCTGTTTTGAAAACTACTGTTGTAAAAGTTTGACAGGGAAACTCGAACAGGGAAGTGGCAGGGAAAACTGATGTTTTATTTCTGTCTTAGCCAGAGCAGTCTTAAATGATATCTTCTTGTGTTTCCTAGGTAAGAAGTGGTGGCTTTTTTAAGCTTTTCTAGGGATTATTATTTGAACACGCTTTAATATCTATTAGTTGAACTGGCAATCTAAAATATATTAAAAAATAAATTAATGAACTGACAATTTATTCAAATTTCCCCCCTGAATTTGCCTCAAAATGCTAAATGGCCTAAAACCTGCCGTGGTCAAATTTTTCAGTGCTTAGCTTTCCAGGATATTCAACATATTGTTATTTCTAAATGAGTACACACAGACTAATTAAAAAAATCTGGCTGATAAATGAATTAGTATTGAGGATGTTGTGGGGACAGTAGTAAGATAAATGTTTTTTGGTCTTTTCTTAAAAATTGTTATCTCTTCTCTGAAAGATGGTGGACCCTACTCTAGCAGAAATGGGAAAGAATCTGAATGAAGCAATGAAGATGCTAGAAGACAATCAAAGGTACGTTCAAACTGTTTGTGCTAAGGGGAGGATTATTAATGCTGCTGCCATTAAGCAGGGAATAACTCATTTTCCTAGTAGTTTACAGTTACATTGTCATTCTGAAGCTTACACCTATACAAATCACTACTGTTTCTCAAATGATAGGATTTTTAAAATAAACATACATATTTTTATGCATGTTCGGTTCAGAGCAAGTCCAGTGAGTCTGTTTTTTTCAGACACTAGATTTCTTATTGCTGTGCAAGTAACTTTTAATTCATATATACATATATATATATATATATATATATATATATATGAGACTCTTCTGTAAGTTGACATTTTCAATTAAAGAACTAAAACCCCAAAACTTTGGAATTCTTTAATTCAGTCTGAGCTAAACTTTTGTGTTGGTTTCGCCTGATTTATTTATGAAACTGCTGCCAATGAAATAGAATGCGAACACGTCGGTATGTATTTCTGCAAGCCAAAGTCAACTACGTATTTGATGTTATAAAACACAAACTAAATACATAGTTTACTCTTATGTCTTTAACTTAGAAAAGTGGAGGAGGAAAATGAAAAGAAGTATGCACGGAAGGATATTCCTGGACCACTCCAAGGCAGGTGGGTGACAACAGATTTTAGATAATGCTCTTTACTTTTCGGAATCTGTAAAATACATGTAACGTGTTTGTTTTCCAAGCAACTCCTGTATTAATGCAAACATGAACATTTACCAGGCCGGGCATTATATCAGTTTTTTCCATGCTTGCATAGGGGAAAAAAAAATTACCATCATACCAACTATTTCCATACGCGCGTAGGAAAAAGGAAATAAGATTATTTGTCCTTGGTGACTGAAATTTTGAACTGTTGGAATCTAATGAAGTATTGGAACCTACAGCTCTAATGGAGACATAAAGTAAATATGGATAAATTTGTGCTATAGAATAAAGAATCATTAAAACATCAAAATAAAAAAAAATAACTGAGACTTAAAAAGCAGAAAACATTAAAGAAACCCAAAAAACCCAAACCAGAAACAACAAAACCCTTCCACCACCTTTTCAGCACAGCTGTCTTAAAAACTTATATGGAGCTCTTGTGCACAAGGCAGCTAAGATCATTGTACCTGAAAACTAAGATTTAAGTTGGTTGTAGCCTCTTTAGAGGGCGATCCTGCAGGAGCCCAAACTAGCACTTCAGAAAGTATTGCAAAATCTTTTGTGTACGTAAACTAAACTTATTTTTGAGTGGAGACACTGAATTAGCTTTTCGAAGAATAAAAAGCAATTTCAACTGTCAGAGTGTAAGTTCTTATACTACTGTAAGTTTTAGTTGGAATTATACAAGTTGAAGCTTTGTGGGTCTTTCCCAGTTTTACCATGTTGGAGTGCGTCATGTCAGAAATCTGATGCAGCTTTTCTTTGGATCCTTAGTCATTACCTTACTTTGCTGTGTAGCAATAAGCAATTAAACATTGTCAAGTCAAACTTTTCAGTCCAGATTTTCAGATTTCAGTAGATTTGTTTTTCTGTGAATGAGTTTATACTGAACTGAAGTGTCCTATAATTAAGTAGGGGTTTGAATTAATTGCTTCAGCATTCGTGATCTGTTTTTCTGAGAGCAAGAAACCGTTTTTGTTGCTATGCTCAGCATTGTGTAAGTGTTTAATGTGTTTTTTGTTTTCCCCTCTCTGGTACGGCAGTGGCCAGGATATGGTGAGCATCCTGCAGTTAGTCCAGAACCTAATGCACGGAGAGGAGGAAGAGGAAACTTCCCAGGCCTATCGGTAAAGCCAGTATGAATTGTTGTATGTGGAAGATAATAGAACTTACACATTTAAGTGTTTTAAAGTGTAAAGATATTGTGCAGCCATGTAACTTCTTAAATGCAACTTCCGTTATGTAGTGAACCACAATAGCGCATTAGTAATTACTAATTAGTACTAGTTACTAAATTGAATTATAGAAAGGAACTTGCTGATGTGGCAGCTCGTTTTGTTTTCTACTTTCTGAATGTGGTTTTAAGTGTGAAAGTCTTATAAGACTTTGAATACCTTTTTTTTTTACCATCTCTCCCTCTAGATTTTAAAGAAACAAAAAAGGAAATAAAATTTGTTTCCATTTTTCTGTGAAATGGAAATAATACTAACTAATCTGCAGAAACGTATTGAAAACTAATGTTTGAAAAGCAGTTTGGATATTAGAAAACAAAAACCAAAAAACTAATGAAAGCTCTCTAATGCTATTAATAAGTGTCCTCAGTTTTCTCTGCCTGAGGAGAGAAAGGCGTGTGTTTCATGCACTGTAAAGTCCCACTGCACATAAGGTGCCAAGTCCCAGCTCACAGCAGCCCATTGGCTAAAGGAGAGGCTGTGCTTTCCCGTGAGCAGCTGGGCCAAGTGTGGGGGCTTTTGTCTGCGCTGGCATTTCAGTGGGTAATGCATGATGGCAGGAAGGTGACAGTGGCACACTGTGCTTCTCTCTGCTAATTATTTAAAATTGCACGTCAACAAATTCTGCCACTCTGCAGTAAAGTTCATGACTTGTACTTAGTTGGCAGTGACTCTTTTCTGACTTGCAGACTTCAAAACGTTGGTGAACAGGGTCACATGGCTCTACTGGGACATAGTTTGGCTGCTTATATATCAGTGCTGGACAGGGAAAGGCTGAGGAAACTTACCACGAGGATCCTTTCTGATACCACTCTCTGGCTCTGCAGGCTTTTCAGGTGAGTCACTGTGAATAACTTCTGTATCATTAGGGACTGATAATTGTTTAAAAATATGCGTGACTGGACTGAGGATATCAACAAAAGAAACCACTGTGCCACAAACTTACAAAGATTCTTTGAAAAGTCTGAAACACATCACATAATTAGAAAAAAAAAGAGACTGCTTGTTGAATGGCAGGAACATACTAGTAACATGGTTGCCATAAAAATCCTTTTATAAGGGCTACATGGTGGAGCTAAGGGCCAAAGTACAGTCAGAGACATACAGTTGATCAAACAGCAAAAAAAAACCAAGTAAGCTCACGCTTTTCCCTTCTAATGATACTGTATCTTTCAGAAAATCTTGTCAGTGCTACTAAAGGGAAGAGAAATCTTTATTATTATTTTTATTTTTTTTTTGCACAGTGCAAGATGAAATGCTAAAAATATAACTGAAGTTAACCCAAATTTAGTTGTTAGAATTACAAAGGACTTTTCTTACATTGACAAGTTCACTTCTTTCAGAATTATCTTACAAATTCAATTATTATCTTTATTTGTCTTTGACTTAAAGATTTTGAAACCCTGTGCAATGATGAAATTTGAGAAGTTGCAGGTAATCCAGCTATTTTGACAAATGTGTATATAGAGAGTGTCAGCGATGTTTCTAAATGGCATGGCTAACAAAAAGAAATATTTCTGTTGTGAATCAAATATTCAGTAGCATTGTGATTTTGGGATTAATGGTGAGTATCTATTGGACTGTGGGCCCCAAAGTTTTGTGACCCAAAGGCGACAGCACTGACCAAATACCGTGCTGTGAACTGCTTCACAGCCCTTGGGATTCGATGTGGCTGTGAGCAGCACGAGAGGCATCTCCCTTTGCCCATGTGGATCACACAACTGCTGTGTGAAGGTGGAGTAGGTGTTTGCGTGTGGGTCAGTCTGGAGTGTAACTCTGAAATACTCAGCAGTATTTGTGCATCAGAGAAGCTGTGGTAAACGAAGATATTTAAGGGCCTTTATGTAAATTTTTTGACAAATGCCACTCTTAGATTGTGCAATACCACTGACTTATGTGTTATACAAAAATTCTAAAAGAAAAATCTAGCTTGCAAGCTGCTTAATAAATTGACATACCTACTGCTTTCACTGCTGCCCTTTCCTTTGCTGTGGTTAAGACAGCTGAGCGATTGCCCTCCATGTGCAACAATCGTACCTTACCTCTTCTTTGGTTACTGTACTCCTGTTTCTTGGCTATAAATGTCAATGTGCTGATCTGATTCTGACTCTTAAAAGGGTTAAAAAAGGTAGGGGAGGAGCAGACGCATACCCCCAAGCCCCCGTGAGCCCCAAGGAAACATGCCTAATAAATCAATATCCATAAAATCATTAAAATATTCCTGGGGAAAAATATACTTCATTTATGTGACTCACAAATTTAAAACATCTGGAAAACTGTCTTGCAGTGTGCTGAATAGGTTGTACTAAATTGTGGTCATATTTTCAAACTCTCTAACATACTCATTATATCAGTAATTTTGGCTATTACAAAATATTTTAATTTGTGATTTCGTAACAAAGTTTGCAACTTTCTGCCCACTTACCTTATTTCATGTGTCTCATTCCAATTTTACTAACTTAACTTCAAGAACGTCAGGTTGCATTCCCTTGAAAATTATTACTCCAGTATTTATGTATATATTAAATCCAGGTGAAGACTTTCATGTGTTTCCTCCCCAGCTCCGCTCTTAGTAAGCAAGGTTTTGAACTCTGTAAAGGAAATCCTTAGGATCCCAGATGGTTTTTCTTTTTTATTTTATCTCTGAGTCTAAATGAAAATACATACTAGGCTTCCCTCATTGTCAATCCCAGCCCATGTCATCAAATTTTCCTTCTACTCTATCCTGGTAAGGTAGAAGTGGTTTTCTCTTTATCTTCTTTGTCCTCCGGTGAGCTCCTTCGCTGGTCGGTGTTCTTTTAGTCACTGAACTGGCTGTTGGGTTTGTTGGTCATATTTACTTGGCTTGTCTTGCAGATATGAAAATGGATCAGCATATTATCATGAAGATGATCGTGAAGGTCTGCTAAAGATCTGTCGACTTGTTATTCACACGCGCTATGAAGATTACACAGTAGAAGGCTTCAACGTGCTCTATACTAAGCAGCCCGTCATATACATTAGTTCTGCAGCTAGAACAGGCTTGGGCCAAGCTCTCTGCAATCAGGTAAAGTGAACCCGTTGGGGTTTTAGCTGGAAGTAGAATTTTGCTGGCTTCATACTGCCTATTGAAATTTAGATTTTAAAAATATATTCAGACTTTTTCTGCAAGAGACTGTATTTGCAGTACAGTCTGGCACACTACTGGGCACAGTCTTGGGAGTTAGTTTGGGCTGGTGGAAGCTTTCCTTTAGATCCATGTGTCAGCCTGTAACTTCCACTGTTAAAAGTGAAGGTGCTTCCAGATTTTTCCCAACGTTAGTCACCCTGCAGCTCGTCTTCCACACAATTGCTTGGTTGGTGTTCCTGATGGGCAGGTTCCCTTCATCCTTGTCTCTTCTTTGCCTTTCTATGGATATAGTAGAGTTTTACAGCTTATAAAATTATATAAGTTTCTGAGACTCAGGATGATGTTTCTGCCTGTTGAAATACAGTATGAAAAGAGGCATTTTGAAGAATGAGGAATGAGCTTTGGTCCCAAAGTTAATTTTGGGACAAGCATGACTTCAGTGATTTTGAAAACTTCCTCATTTTTCCTCATGGTAGAAACAATAGTGATGTGACTAAACAGGAATACAGCAGGGGGTGGGAGGGAAAGGGAGTCTGAGGTGAAAATGCTGTGTCTGAGTTGTTGAAATTCCACTGTTTTTATTGCAGCTGGGGTTACCCCTGTCTTGCATGTGCCGTGTGCCCTGTAACACTATGTTTGGATCTCAACACCAAATGGTAAGTTTGTCTTCCTTAAAAAGCTCTTTTGTTGTTTTTTTCTATTTTTTGAAAAGGCTCATTAAATGAATGTGAAGTATGTTGTTAGGAAAAACGTATTAATGTCCTTTTTCAGCCTCAAAGCCTTCAGTGTTACAGCTGTACAAATTCGTTTGAAATCGTATGAAAAGCAAGCAGCTTCTGTCTTGGTCTTGTCATTTGCAAAATAGTTTTAATGGCATGTAGTAAGGTACTTGTTCATCCAAGATTTCTAGACTATGTGTAGTCAGGGGTATCTTTACAAACTACATGATATATTTGTGTTGGATTTTTCACAAATGATTTATCTAACCTTCAGGTTACTTTACCTTTGAGAAGAAGAAACTGCAAGCCACAAAGACATTAATAATGTCTTCCAGAACTTCAAAAAGCTCTCCTTTTTCACTCTTAACACATTTTTCCAGTTCAGCAGAAACAATTCTGTATTGTTTGACAAACATATTTATAAATACTTCTCTTTCTCTCATTGATAACAGGATGTTGCTTTGTTGGACAGATTGATTAAAGATGATGTAGAATCTGGGAAACTGCCTTTGTTGCTTGTGGCCAATGCTGGTAAGTGCTGTGGACAAACAATAACAAAAAAGGCACACTATTTTCATGAATATATATATAAAATCCAAAATAAAAATATATTTTCTTAAACAGCTCAATGGCTGCATGTCAAGAAATATCTTAATGACCACACAATAATTACCTATCTAGAGGGGTTTTTATTTAACTGAGTTGGAGTGTACTGCTCTGGTTCTGCTTATGCCACTTGATATATTAATGTGACTACAACTTATTTCATTGAGTGCAAATCTCTTGTTGAAAATCAGTTTCCTGTTAACACTTCAGAATATTTTGATGGATGTGCCATCAACTTTAGCTTTAAAAATTATATTTTTCTTCTAATTAATTAAACAGAACTGCTCATGAACAAAATTTGGTTTAAGTACAAATGAAGGAGGTAACTGTTACTTGCTTTGGACTTGGAAAAATATCTGAGATGTGAATCTTGGTTGAGGTCATACTTTGAACATACTAAAAAAGTCTGCGTTTCTTATCTGAGGCTGCTGAGTTTTTGAATGCCAAGGACATCTAATTTTCTAAGTATTTTTAACATATATTGACAAGCAGGACAAGTATCTTTATTTTTTATCCAGAATTCCAGCTGCTCGTAAGTCACGATGAGCCAGATACCAATATTGTGCAGTGAGCTCTTTTTAAACATCCTCTTTCCTGCTGTTGTGTGACTTTTTTGACAACAGCACAAGAGGTCCTTTTATGCAGAATCCTCGTTTACGTGCTTATCCTTTGTGATTGCCTTTTATTCCTCTTCAACAAAGGGACACCGGGTGCTGGGCACACAGATAAACTTGGCCGACTGAAGGAACTTTGTGAGCAGTATAATATGTGGCTCCATGTAGAAGGGTATGAAACTTGAAATTTATTTCTGTATAACTATATTCATTAAAAAGTCTGACTAGTAGACAACACATAATTTAACATCTAACCAGCTAGGAGAGGGCCATAGGACTGTGTTTATATTTGCCATATTAAGCAATTTATATGGTTATACTGTGAGAGATACAGATTTATTTATTTTTTAACATATACAGGAATAATTAATGGGAGTGGTTATTTCAGCATAGGTTAGTGGTTACTTTTACTCAGATAGTAATTTTCTCTGCCCTTGCTTTTGAAGAGCTTGGAATAAGAATAAAAAGACCTAATAGGACAAGTCGGGGAGACGTTATAAAGTGATTATTGAGAATGAGAAAGGAGAATGACATTAGAGTGAAAGAAATGACAGTTTAATTAAGGTTGTCAAGACGACTGCTGCAAGTGCAGTGTGCAGCAGAACTGGGAGGAGGATTAAACCAAGAGGAAAAGAAATTCCAAGAATTTAGGCAATGTTAATGAAGACTTCATTGCTCTGAGACTTGGGGGTTTTTTAAGCCTGGAGTACAGACTCTGGTTCTCCTGATACTTCGTTGTATAGTGTTATATTTGCACGCTATTTATTTCTGATACCAAATTGATGATAAATTACGGGTAGGACTTTGGGGGATGATTTCCCCAAAGGTTGGAACTGAAACATCTTTAGATTGAAATGGATTTTTACTTTTGGGTTTTCAATCTTGGAATTTTACTCAGATAGTAATTTTCTCTGCCCTTGCTTTTGAAGAGCTTGGAATAAGAATAAAAAGACCTAATAGGACAAGTCGGGGAGACGTTATAAAGTGATTATTGAGAATGAGAAAGGAGAATGACATTAGAGTGAAAGAAATGACAGTTTAATTAAGGTTGTCAAGACGACTGCTGCAAGTGCAGTGTGCAGCAGAACTGGGAGGAGGATTAAACCAAGAGGAAAAGAAATTCCAAGAATTTAGGCAATGTTAATGAAGACTTCATTGCTCTGAGACTTGGGGGTTTTTTAAGCCTGGAGTACAGACTCTGGTTCTCCTGATACTTCGTTGTATAGTGTTATATTTGCACGCTATTTATTTCTGATACCAAATTGATGATAAATTATGGGTAGGACTTCAGGGGATGATTTCCCCAAAGGCTGGAACTGAAACATCTTTAGATTGAAATAGATTTTTACTTTTGGGTTTTCAATCTTGGAATACCAAGTAGCAACATCTACTGCATTGGTAATGAAAAATATACAAACAAAAATTACCTCCCTTTTATTTAAACTGAAGATTAAAATGCTATCTCTCAATACATATTTAATATGTGCTAAAACCACTTTATTTTTCTAGTGTGAATTTGGCAACTTTGGCTTTGGGTTATGTCTCCTCTTCTGTACTGGTATGTTTTACTATATCTAGAAACTTAACAACGTGCTCTAGATATTAAGGTCATGATCTAATCAAAGTATATATGGCTTATATTCTGCTTATTATAATAAAACTCAGGCTGCTACAAAGTGTGACAGCATGACTCTCACTCTGGGCTCCTGGCTGGGGCTCCCGGCCGTGCCTGCAGTGACGCTCTACAGACACGAGGATCCGTCTTTGGTACGTTTAACTTCAGTCGTTATTCTCAAGATCTTGAGACTTTTAATTTTGTTCGTGTTGTATTGTCTGTTCTTCATAGGCATCTAAATTATAATTGGAAAAAACCCTCCCCTATATAAGATATGACATATTGCATAAGCTGGCAAAAAAAGGAATAATTGAAGAGAGGTTAGCAGTGGTTTGTTTATTGTTTGTTTTCCTCCCTAGTCCTTAGCAGCTGGGCTGACATCGAGCCAGCCCGTGGAGAAGCTCCGTGCCCTGCCACTGTGGCTCTCCTTGCAGTACCTGGGCCACGACGGGATTGTGGAGAGGATAAAACACGCCTCGCAACTCGTAAGCACCAGCTGGTTGGCATGGGTTTTATGGATAGTTTCTGCTTTGAGACTCTTCTTAAGAGTCCTCACCATCTGATTCCATGGTTTGAGTCTCCAAGCAGAAACAAAGCTCAGACAGCAAACGTAGTACTGGCAATATCCAGATGGCTGTCACAGACCAGCATTTTACTTAAAAGTGTTTTGAAAATAGCTGTTAATACATCTTTTTTGATTATTGTGATGCATTGTAGTAGAATCAAGTAAAATTTTATAGTTGTTGACAGTATTGTGTTACAAATTAATTACGAAAGCAGAGTAAAGTGTTTGGGGGAGGGATATGCTTTTACTATCAGATTGTGTATTTTATTAGGGTTTCTTAAGGAGAAATACTTAATCTTTGTTCTTTCTAAACAGTGAAGTAACATAAGAACTTCCCTTTTTTTGGTTATTTGTCTGGTCACTATTTTGCTTGAAAGCTCTTCAGAGAGACTTCCTTGTGTTCCTACTCTACTTGGTATTGATTTAACTAACAGTAAATTATAAACGCCTGACAAAAAGGACTTCAAAACATTTCTTCAGATACCGGGGCAAACGCACTATTTTTGAAGTTGAGTCCTTACCCCGGTAAAAACTAAGATCCAATATAATTTGTTTGTTTAAAAATGCATTGTTGATTCGCAAAACATTTTTTCCTTAAAGGTACAGCACTTCAAGGCAAAATGGAAATGGGAAGTTTCTGTAATGGTTAGTGAAGAAGCTGTTGACATGAAGGACCTAAAAGAGTGACAAAGTATCATTAGTCATTAAGATTTCGTGGCATCTAAGATTGATCCTAGCTTTTATAATAGTGTATTAATAGTCATGAACCACAATGTAAAAACGTCTTTTCTAATGAAAATAATTCAGAAAGCCATCGTAACCAGTTGCTATGGTAGCTTTGATAAAAATAACTCTTCTGCTACACACTGCGCTGTAGTTAGTCAACGGAGTTGTAACACCTCTGGAACTTTGTCAACAAACACACCAAGATTTTATTTTCACAAAAATCACTTTGTAGTCAGTGTTTTACTAAAAACAGAAAATATTTTTGCATTATATTCTAAATTTACAAATAAGAACTGGACGAATCTCATGTCATAGGGGTTTGTTCAGTAGTAGAACTTAGGGTGGTGACTATTTAATGCTTCTCAGAGTAATTTTCAACTTTTAAAAGTGTGTTTGTCTCTTCCTTATGTTTCCCTTCTGCTGTGGTCTTCTAGAGTCAAAGGTTGCTGGAAAACTTGAAAAACCTGGATTTCATTAAAACTTCGGTATTGTCTACATTTAATACTTCGGTTCTATTTGTCTTCGCTTGTTAAATGATAAGAATAACTTTGATTAAAAAGAATATTTTAAACTATTACTTAAATCATAGCCATTGTTTTGAAGATGCTTGGTATCTTTCTGATTAAGTTCTGGTGTTCAGTGAAATTGTGTGGCTTGGCTGTGTGTGACCTCCAGACTGTTTGTTCCATTGCTGGGTACTCGTGCAGTCAGTGGAGCCGACAGAACAACATCCAGAAATTGTTTCCAGAGGTTGATTTAATTCCCTTTAAAACAGGGATTTGTTCAGTAATACATCTATGAAACCAGTTTCCGTAAACCTCTCTAATACATTCTGGCTGCATCTTACCTGCTGGTGAGATGAGATTGTGAACCTTGTGAAACTGTACACAGAAATTATCCCGGCTCAGGCTTTTACACCAGAATTAGTTTTAGAAATTATATCTAATGTATTCGTTCCAGATTTGACTTTTCCGAGATGTCACCTTCAACAAGATTTGGTGGCTTTACTCCACCTGCCCCCTGATTTTAATTGACACTTACGTATAGCAAATATATTCAGTTTAGCTTTGGGGGCAATAGTTGTTCATTCCGTGTGATAGTGAATTAACTATTTTATAAAAAATTGTTTCTCCAACGTAGCCTCAGGTTGCCTCCAGAAGCTGCCCGGTCCATTGCTCCTGTCCCCAAAGCAGGATCAATTATAATCTTGTTCCTGCTAGAACTTTCTTGATGTTCTCCATATGTTAATATCTGAAAATACTTAAAGCTAAATAAACTATTTTATAGAGTATATTTGCTAATGAACATGCTTAGGTTTCTTGCTTTATAGTGCCCAAATTTTAGTTAATAGAGTATATTTGGTAATGAACATGCTTTCTTGCTTTATAGTGCCCAAATTTTAGTTTAATGATTCTGGGGCAATTTCCAAGAGAATGTTTTTAAATGTTAATATCTGAAAATACTTAAAGCTAAATAAACTATTTAATAGAGTATATTTGGTAATGAACATGCTTTCTTGCTTTATAGTGCCCAAATTTTAGTTATGCACTCCTTAAATTAATACAATTTTGCTTTAACTGAATAATGATTTACGTTCCTGTGTTTACAGATATGTTTACTTATACTCCCAGAGTTAACTTCTAATATTGAGACAGTGTGAACATTGTTAAAACAAAATGATCTGCTTTGCTCTGCAGTCTCAGGAATGATACACAGTGTTAAATCTCTTAAAAATATCTGAAAATAGATCCAAATTTTTTTTTAAGGTTGAAGATGAACTGAGTTCACCAGTGGTGGTTTTCAAGTTCTTCCGGGAATATTCAAATAGAGGTAGGTGATTTATTTAAAAACAAAGCCAAAAAACTCTCAATAAATAGTTTTTGAAACTACTAATTTGTAAAATGAATATGGTGAGGTAAATGGTATGTAGTCCAACTTCTCGTGGGTGATGTGCTTTTACAAAGGCTGTGCATGCTGGCTGTAATCTAGTGATAGAATCCATACATGTGAGAGCTGCTTTTTTTAGATAGACTGCAGTGTTTTAAATTTTCATAACAAGTCATTTCTGCCTTCTTGAGTGAGCAGAGATTTGCATATGATTTTGATCTCGAGAGCAGATGATGGAAGGGTCTCACAGGCTGCAAACTGTGTTTGAGTGTACTGGTGGGGGAAGGTCTTGGCTTTGTTCAGCCCTTCTGTTCCTTTTAAACTTTCAGTGGCAAAACCCACGATTCTCTGTTTTGCTGATTACACTTGCAATAGTTTTAAAAATAGCAGAACACATCAGGACCATCTCTGGAAATCCTGTCACAGGAACAGAGTAGCCACGCCACGTGGCTCTCAGCAGAACGTCCTTGCTCAGACGTGCTCTCCAGGAGAGCGGTTTTGTCCCGTCATTACAAGAGAGGCTGCTTTGCTGTTTGATGAGCACACTCTGAGGGTGGGGACGTGGCCACCTGGGATGAGGCAAAAGATTGCTAGAGAACTTGGTCGTTTTGTTATAAGTGTCGATTTTAATCCTCTGGATTTTTTTGTGTTGGGCAGGGGGGAGGTTTGGTTTGGGTTTTAATCTCATCAGTGTTTGCGCTCACAAAGCAAACCTGTTCATCCGGGTCCAGTGACTTGGTGGGTCGCTTTGTACGTCAGTGCATTGATTTGAAAAGCTTCACTAGGGAGACATCACCCACCTGAATTTTGAAAATGTTTGGCCATTCCTGCACGTTTTGTGTGTAGAATGGACTCTCATATTCTTAGTATTGTTTTTGTGTGGAAACAGAAAGTAATCATTAAAACTTGATTAAAACAGTAGCTGAATGCATCAAATTAAATATTGTAGCCTGCTGTGACAACATTTTGCTTTGTGAAAACATTGTTTTTATTTCCATTGGGGCATTTGGACCTCAAAACGGACAGAATTATTTTATGGGTTGTTGTTAAAACTAGTATATTCAACTCTCTATTTTACTTTCAGTATTAGTCATGCTCAACATACCTTTACAAAAACCCCTTGTTAGTCTGCTTGTGGTCCAGTACATGGTATAGATGTTTTACATTACCTAGGAAATGTAATTGTCTTTTATCTAAATTTTAGGTTGCCTTTTGTTTAATTAAGTAAATAAAAATCCACTTCTGTGATTCTTATATCTTTGGATTCAGATCAAGCCTCACATGGTGCACAGGCCTCAACTATTCAGCACCCCATATTAAGCAATGAAAGACACATTTATGACACCTTCAATCAGTGGGTAAGAATGGATGCATTTTCTCTTTAGGAAAAAAGAATTGTCAGTGGGATGCTTCCAGGGGCTCAGGAGTAATTATATAACCTTTGATAGACTAATTTGACAGTTATACTTGAGCTGATCTCCTTCGCAAAACTACTGGGCATTCTGGATTTAAAAGACAAATTTACTCTGAAGCAAAGTTGCTTTCATGCTTCTGATTATTTTACATGTAATTATTACTGAAATTATTACTGCATCTTCAGCTGCTGGTAGTGGATTTTTTCCCTTGGGTCTTGTGAGAATATATGAAAACTTTAAAACTCTTTTTAATCAGGTAGATGCTTCATGGACAACATCTTTGTATTCATGAGTAGGCACTCTTTGTTTTCTAGATCTTATGAGAATTAATTCTAGAAACCTGTGCTTTCAGAGAGCAGAGCACAGAACTATTTTGGGTCAGTTGCACTGTAATCATGGCATACTTAATGACAGGGACAATTTTGCAGAAACTTCTAACTTGTGACACTTGTAGCTTATCCTGAATTTCCATGGTTTTACATGTATGTCCAACTTTGTCGTATCCCCAGCAAACCCAAGTATATTGTTACCAGAAGTGATTTTGAGGAATACAGAAAGCTGTTTTGCGTGGTTGTCCTTAACGGGGGTTAAGTTAACCGGGTGCTCCACCTGGCCTGAGTCAGGGAGGGCAGGAGGTCGTGCCGTGGGGAGCACCCGGCCTGAGTCAGGGAGGGCAGGAGGTCGTGCTCTGTGCGTTGCTTTAACTGTGCCTTATCCCCTCAGCTGGGAGAGCAGCTGGCACAGCTGGTACCTGCCAGTGGAGTTGATGTGGTGGAACTGGAAGATGAAGGCACATGTGTGCGTTTTAGCCCACTAATGACTTCTGCAGGTAACATTCACTTAATTCAGCTGCTTGTAAATAATGGGGTTTGCTGTAGAATTGTAGAACAAAAGCAGATGTGCTCAAGAAACTTTTCAGTATATTCTCCTGTGGTGAGGATTTTCTTATAAACAAAACAAAAATATCTTGGCTTTATCATTCTGCTGTGCCTTGGCAATGAGTACGTTAGTGTTGGCTCAGCTGTTGTGCGTGACGTTGCCTCACTACCTCTGCAGGAAAAGACTTGAACTAATCATTTAAAAATTCTTTAGGAAAAGCAAGGGGAGAAGTTCTTTAACAGTTATAATAGAAATATGAAGGATAAATCATCCCTACCTTTCCTTCTTTCAGCTGCTTGACACAAGATGCATGACCTTTCTAGACGGGTGTTCCAACGCTGAAATGGTGCTTGTGTTCAAAATATAGCTACTTAACTAGAGTAATTATTTACTAAACCTCTAGGTTTTTCTATAATGACTGATGTAGGGGGTAAAGATCTGTGTTTTGGAAGGTGTCTGTCAGCACCGTGTAGGTACTTTGTTTAGACCTGACAGATGCCCAGAGCAACTTGCAGGGGCTCACATGGTGTCTCCTTTTAGCTTGTGGGGGGATGGCTTAGGCCATCAAAGCACCTGATGCTGAGGAGAGAGGATCCTGGTGTACACAGAAAAGTAAATTTTAGAATAAAATTACTTGGTGATATGTGACTGCTTGTTTGTTTGGTTTGGTTTAAACCACCATGAAAGGTAGTTCATGACACGAAGAGGAAATTTTCCGATTCTGGCTACTGATGTAAAGAAAAAGGGTATAGTCCTTATTACTTTTGAAATTCCTTTTTATTAGCTAATTTTTTATTAAACCCTTTTCTCTCTCCATTTTTATATATTAGTGGGTAGATAACTGAAGAAAAAACACCGTTATATAGATCAAGATATTTCAATACTATCTGTAAATTGTATTTATGATTGACTTATTTATGAGTGGCTTCTTTACAGATTACTTTATTTAAATATCTATGTGATGTCTGCTCACTTTTATCACACACTGACACATCAGCTCTTTAGTTTTAGGAACTGAAATCCAAGATGTTGATCACTTAGTAGACTGCTTAAAAATGAAGATACCAGTATTGACAAGTACACTGCAACTGAGAGAGGAATTTGAGCAAGAAGTGAGAAGAACAGTAGGCCTGTTGTATATTGAAGATCTCAGCTGGCCAGGATTAGGTGTTGTAAGGTAAACTTTCCGGTATTTTCTTCATTATATATTTGGAAAGACTGTGCGCTAACAGAAATTAATGCATGATCTCTTCAGTGGTGATTATTGTCTCCTGTTGGCTGATTAGTATCTGGCTTTGCACCCAGATGAAGCTTTTGCGTACTTTAAAAATTAAATTACCTTTTTAACATTGTTTACTTTGAGATTTTATTTTTTTAATTAAGAAAAGCTGAAGAGCTGTTTTAAGAAAATTAGGGCAGCAGTTCTAATATTGGAGGCAGCATGTGGATCTGTTAGGTATGCAATATGCAAATGCATCTGACTGTGTAACTTAAATTCTTATCTATAGTGGGATTCACTAATATACTCAATAAAATCCTTCAAATGTCTGTTCTGATCCTCTGATTCTGTATAGTGAAAACAGTTGAAGTCTAATCAATATATTACCTAGAAAGGTGGTGTGTTCTGTTAAGCTTGCAGCAGCAACCTCCTCCCACCCCAAAATGTGATGGCAAATGCCAGTAAGCTGTAACGTGTTGAGGTTTTGGGGTTGTAAAATACAGAAATTTGTAGGAACGTGCTATATGTCTATGTATTTTTGTATGTACTGATAAGTGAAATTGCTCTGTTCTGGCTTGGTTTGAAGATACAACTATCACAGTGATGGGAAGAATGATGACAAACAAGAAAAAGAGCTAGAAAAAATCAATGCAGAACTTCTGAAAAAATTGAATGAACTGGAGTCGGATCTCACTTTTTCTTTGGGTAACTGCACTATTTAAAAAACTTCAAGATAAAAGTAACTTTACTGGCTGTGTTATAGTGGTTCAACAGGTCATTTGTACGTAGGACACGATAATGTGGAATCACACTGCTGCATATATGGTTAGAAACAGTACCTGTTTCACCCCTGTTTCAGCTGATAAAAGCTCAAGTGGGTGAGCAAGGTGCAATGCTCTCAGGAAAACTTGTGAAAACTGACTGGTGAGCAACCAAACAGGGTCTTCTTGGCAGAGAGAATAAAAGCTGGAGCGTTCCTCTTTGTAAACGTAGCCTTCTTGGTGCTATGGCCAGCAAAGAGCAGAGTTCCTTCCAAATCCACAAACCAGGTCACTGCTTTCTGTGCCTAGAAGAGCTTCTGATGACTTCAATGATAATTAGCAGCGCTTTCACATTTACATAGTGCCACGTTATAGCTGAAATAATATTAATTTGCTTACTGAGAACTCTGATCTTTTCTAGTCAGCTTTCAAAAATTAAGTGCCCTAGAATTGTGGAGCCAAGTAATCTGTAAATGGCAGAAAGCAAGGAGTTTGAAGCATATTCAAACACTGATATTTATTATACAACTCCTTGGCTGTATAAAATATCCACTGTTTTTCTTGTTTAGCTGTTGTTTTCTCTTCTCTTTTTGAAAACCTACAGGGCTGAGCTTTTCCAGTTTGCATAATTTACACCTTTGCAGATACTGCCCTTGATTTCTGAAGTGTGTGTGTTTTGGGATTTCCAGGTTCGCAAGTGTGAGCGCTGCGCCTGTTGTGAGACTCTGTTTTTGTACATCAGTCACAAATGCTTGATTCTCTCTGTGCTCACAGGTCCCGAATTTGGAGGGCAGAAGAACTGTGTGTATATTGGCATGGTCACCGAGGACCTGGACGTGTCGGAGTTAGTCGAAACTATTGCAGCAACAGGCAGAGAAATTGAAGAAAATTCAAGAGTATGTATTAATAAATCACAGAGCATTTCAGCACCTTTTTTTCCCTTCCATATTGGCTTCAGGACCTGGTTTTGTTATTTGTGAAAGTAAAAATTATACTTGCCCACACCAAACTGTATTAGTTACTGTGGAAGTAATAATCTGTGTCCACATAAGGATAACTTGTTACAGGATTATGATATTCTGAGGATGTCCTGATTTATGGTCATGGTCTTGTGTTCAGTAGTTCTAATGAAAAACTTAGGGAATACTGAAATAGGCTCATTTTATCATGAACATTTAAGCTGTCAAAAACCAAAACAACCAAAAAAAACCCAGAAACCCCCAACAAAACCAAAAGGGGAGGTGGGGGCTGATTGTGAGCAGATGTGGTGGGATTGAGATTGATTGATTGTTATATACCAGCTTTTAAGATAACATTTAAGCTGTCAAAAACCAAAACAACCAAAAAAAACCCAGAAACCCCCAACAAAACCAAAAGGGGAGGTGGGGGCTGATTGTGAGCAGATGTGGTGGGATTGAGATTGATTGATTGTTATATACCAGCTTTTAAGATAAGACTATGCCCTAAAGTGTGTGAAAGATTTTAAATTGGTGGCTTAAAAAGAGAAATTACAAATTACTTACTGAAGTAATAAAACTGATGATGCAACTCCTTTTTGTAAAAGCATTTACTTCATTAGAGTTCTGCAGATGTTCTTGAGAGTAGAATTCCTAAATGACATTCTGCATCACAAATGAACATTTGTCCTTTCACTCCTCTAGTGTTGGGCATTTAATTTCCTCACCTAAAAAATAAACAGAACTTCAGAAATCCTCTGCCTGTTTCTGCCCGTGGGAATATGTTGATTTTGGTAATGAAACTTTTTCTAGCAGTTTTCTGGAGACTTTCTGCCCACTCTTGACTCCCTGTGCTGCTTTGAGGGTGAGATGAAAGATAGTTTGCCTGTAGAGTAGTTCCTGGTTTTTAACTGTTGTGGTTGAGAGATTAGGGACGGAATGTTGGAATATGGGCCATTCTGATCCTGAAGCTTCCAGGGAGGAACAAACAGTAGTGGAAGACTTGGAAAGGTGCAGTCCTTGGAACCAGCTACAATAAATTTGAGGCACTAAAAAGATCCTACACTATTTGATCCAAACCCAAGAAGCAGAACTAACCTGTGAGAATGACACTTGCATCGTTTAGATAAGTGATGTTTGGTACAAGAGGGAAGCTGTTTTAGGAAAAAATCAAACTGTTCCTGTATCAGCAAGCCCATAGCACACACAGAGAAGTACACTAAAAGGCAGAATCAAAATTTAGGACAAGCATCTCGACTGGGCCAGAAAACCCCAGTGGCTCTTCCTTGTACTCTAAATACGATTCCCTCGGCCCCTCAGGGCACTCAGCTTGCTGGGGTGGTAGTTCCTGGCCTGCCTCTCCCCCGGGGACAAGGAGAACCTTCCTCTTTTGCCTGTTCTTGTTAACTGACAGTAACCCAAATTTTTGGCATTTTGGAGGAAGTGCCTGTTGTAATATTAAGCCCATATTAAGTTATGGTCATTCACATTTGTCTTGCATGAGACAAAATTGTGACTTTTTTTTGCTGATTTGGGTTTGTTCATGTATTGCCCCTCCAGCTCTCCCAGGGAGCTGCTTGTCCTTTGCAGCACAAAACATCACTGCTGCCAGCACGGGATGCTGCAGGGATCACACTGACAGTTGTATATTACGTTTGAAAAATAAAGCTGAACCCAGAGTGGCACGTACCTGGTTAGACTTACTGTGAGGCTGGTTTAAGTCCTGGGTACTTCTAGAAACAAAAACGTACTCTGTAAACCTGGTAATTCTTCCCAGTCAGATTCGGTATCTGAGGAACACTTCTGTGCTAAGCAGATCTTTGATGAATTTGGGTCACAGGCTCATTTCTAAGAAAAATATGTACCATTCCTGTTTAAAATGACATTGTCCTCTGGGTAGACTTTTAAAAATCCTGTGGTCAACCTGTACATTCTTTAATTTACAGTCATAATGAAATAGTGATTGTCAAATACTGTCTTAAATTAGAAAAATACCTCGTTATCATGTTTACATCCTCAAAACCTGAGTATAATTTCTGGTTTTTATTAGCTGTTGGAAAACATGACTGAAGTTGTTAGAAAAGGGATACAGGAAGCACAACTTCAGCTTCAGAAAGCAAACGAGGAGCGCCTTCTGGAAGAGGTAAGGCTGGAAGCATGAGTTACGGAGGTACCATCAAATAGCCTGTCCCAGCACAGGCCGTCGCTCACCAGCCCCTGTTTGCTTGTGTACTTTGCAGGGAGTGCTACGGCAAATACCTGTAGTGGGCTCTGTGCTGAACTGGTTTTCTCCATTCCAAGCCTCACCAAAGGGAAGAACGTTTAATTTAACAGCAGGTAGGACCCGGTGCATCTGCAGCCATGTTCTGCTGTCGTTAGAACTGTTCCCAATTTTATACTAAAACTGCAATACTTCCTTGTGCTCATTTGATTGTGAGTGACATAATCCACCCGCAGGATGTAAAAGAACATGCTCTTTACTATTTCTGTCACACCCAATAAGACTGATTTCTTCTAACCTCACTTGCACCACTTACATTTTGTTCTTGCACATTGAGTCACATTTAAAAAGCTGTATTAGACATTGGCATTTGTTAAAAGGAATCATTTCTGTGACTTTTGGTACAGATGCTGCAGGAGTTGGGTGTTTGTGCTGTCTGAGTGTAAGCTGGCAGGGTAGCACAGGGGTTGGAAGGCTGCATCCCCATGGATGTGCACGTGTGTGTGCCTGAAAAGTGGCACTCGGGTGCTCTGTGCTGCTGGGACTCCTGTCTCTGTCTGAAATCCCGGGGTGAGATACCATCTGGCTGTTGCCACACTGAGGCAGTACCAAGTGTGCAAAACTGTGCAATGGCTGACAAGGAGAGGCTTAACTAGCTGAGGACTAGCGTGAACCTGGCTTTGTGGAGACAGTAATGGAGTATCACCATGTAAAAGACTTACTTTACTCATATATTTATAACTTATGTCTGGTGATGTCAAAAGAGCTGTCAATAGTTTTTACATTACTGAGATTGCTAAATACCTTATAAATGCAGATGAACAGAAAACTTGTCTAGTTTGTGTTATATTCAACTTGATACATTTTTTTAACCTGCAGGCTCTCTAGAATCCACAGAATCTACATACGTATCAAAAGCCCAAGGAACAGGCACGACTCCACCACCGACTCCCTCTTCCAGCCTTGCAAAGCAAAGACTCCCTGGTAAGTTTCTATGGCTTAGTCTTATTTCTAAAGCTTGCTAAAACTCCTGCTGTTCGAGTTGCATGAGATGGGAAGATCCACGTGACCTTCCACCTTTCATAATGTCTGGAACTAGAGCTCCTCTTCTAGTGCCTTAGTCCACCGTAATTTAAACATGGCACAGAACACCAGCCACATCTGCTTTCTTCCCAAGAATTCTTCCTGGGATTACAGGAGGTTGTTATCCCATTAACTGACAACTGGCCCTGTCGTCTGGAATCTTCCGCTGGAATATTACAAGGTTATCAAGTTTTAAAAAATAGCAGATAAACAAGCCAAAGTTTTATTTAAAATAAAAGCACAAATAATGAATAATATTTACTTAAGCAACTGCATTTCTGTTGATACCCAATATTTTGTGGACAAAGTCTTTCTAAGCTGAAGATTTATTAAATCTATGGCAGTCTGTGTAGTTGTATTAGTAATTAATGTTGATTTGACTGGCAGGAAGACCATAGTTTGAGCTCACCTTTTGAGTTGGTTGGCTCCCAGCCTGCAGTTTTCAGTGCAGGTCTTCACCCTGGAATGACTTCTCTGTGCACATGGGCAGGTTGGGTTTCACCTGGATTTGGACAGTCTGTGTGTCCACAGATAAAGAGCAGGTGTTGCTGCCTCACACACAGGTCTGGGACTGCAAGAAAGTCTGTCTGTGCATAGGGTGCAAGTTAGCACCCAAATAAAATCTATTTCTTTGCAATTGTAAAATTCAGATACTTTTCTTGAAACTTAACTTGTGCAGGCCCCATTTTGTATTTGCTGCTGTCATTGGTACTGTGTTCTTCAAACCCTTCGCAGGTCAGAAACCTTTTAAGAGGTCTCTAAGAAGTTCTGATGCCCTCAGCGAGACCAGTTCAATCAGCCACTGTGATGACCTGGAAAAGATAGAGCAGAGACCCCCGACTCTGTCCCCAGGCCAAGAGCAAGGACCTTTGGAGACAGAAAAACCAGAGGAGCAGAAGGAGGTGGCACAGGCAACAAAGACAGACACTGAGGATGTTCAAAGTGACAAATCACCACGTGACTGCCCAAAGGTAGAGGAACAAGCAAGTCAAAGATAAAATCCAGATGGTGGATTTCGGACTTTGCAGAGGGAACCCGTGCCCTGGGAGGCGGGGTATTAATGATGCATTGAAAATGTGAACAGTGCCACACACTAGTACAGTAATAACTACTGTAACTTATTAACTGGGATTTTGCACAAATATAAATTCCCCCCATGGGACCGAGATTTGTCTTATTGTACACTTGTTACAGTTGCTTTAATCCTCTACATGTCAGTGTCACCAAAGTACTAGTGAAATTCATTAAATGCTCATAAACATTTGTAAAAAACAATTGGCAGTTATCCTTCTTGTAGGAATCTAAGCATGAGAATAGTTGCTAACCAACTGATCAGCCATACACAAGATTAAGAATACAGTTGCATCTAATAATTGTTAAATGATCTTACGTTAATACACTAAAAAAAAATAATCAACTGCCAATTGTTCACCTTTTTAATAGTTAAAATTCAGTTTTGCCTCGCCTGCAGAACATCTGCTGGAGTCACATTAGCTCTGTTTTGCTGCTTTTTTACCTTCTAAAGAACATTGCCAAACAGCTGCGGTGCGGTGAGCGCTGGGGACGGACGCCTGTGCCGACAGGAGTCACCGAGCAGGGCTTTCCTTTGCCATCAGCCATTTCTCCTGCTGTTGCGTGACTTGACCCGTTCAGCTGAGGCTCTAGGTACAGTGGGGACGGAGTTAATGAGTTCTAAGCCTTTTAGAAAGAAATAGTGCCCCTGCATGCCTCAACGGCTCCCTGCTTCTCCCACTGGGAGGAATCACCAACGCACCATTCTTTTCCTTTGCACGGCATTTATGAACCAAATACTATTGAACACATTTATGTAGTGTAACTGGAGTTCTTTCTGTTGTGTATTTTTAAAGATAGTTGTAGTAAAGCTTGGAAAAAACAATACATTTGTGATGGTTTCAACACTTATTTTTTTGAATAACAGTAACTTACGGTAGAAAATGTACAGATGCAAAGAAATTATATAGGTTATTTACACTACAGCACAACTTCATAATGTCTAGGACTACCTAATGCACAAATAAGCTTTGGCTAAATCAAAAGCGAAAATTTAGAATTCTTTTCCCCCCGAATTATCTTTATCACTTTGCTGCAAATTTTCAGAGCCTTTTGTGGGAAGGAGATCTTTATAAAAGCTTTCTTTCCCCAAGATACCTGATTTTGAGAAAAACCATCCCATCCTTCTAGAACTGGATACAAGTACTGGAGTTTGCTTCATTTGGTTTTTTGAGGTTTTTTTTTCTCTCCCCCTAAAAGGTAAATGTTAACACCATAATGGCTGTAGTGGCAGCAGGGCTTGCTTTGATAATCTGCAAAATTTGGGGTTTCTGAATTGTACTGTCACCTGATTAGACTTTCAGCTTCTAGATCCTGTGGGGCTGGGATGCCATGGACAAGGTTAATTTTGCTGTTGGGGTAATTTATGTAAATCAGAGTGCAATTTTTCTAAAGTGCAAAAACAATTAAGTTGACTAGTCTTCCTCATGGGTTTCTTTGGTGCAATGAAGTATGTTAATAAGAAGTATGTTAATTTGCTGGGGATAAAGTTATCACCACAGATTAATTTTTAATGTTTTTATATTTGGAGGTGTTAAACCAGTAGTTTTGTTGGAATGAGCTTCATTCTTTAGATACTATCTGAATGTTTCAATAAAGATTCTTCAAATTATTACTCTTGAATTAAGTAAGTTATTGTTGAAGGCTACCCCTGTGTTTCAGTAAGCTTTCAGTTTGTGCAGAATCATGTTCTAAAGTACACCCCAATGTCATGACTTACCTTCTCGATCTCTCAGCACTGCTACCTTCTATCTCTGCCCATCAAATTACTGCACTGGAGCAATAGAACATAAAGAAAGCCCAATTCTTACTTCAAAGTAGCAGTGACTCCTACATAAGTCATGAGAAAAAGCAAGTTATTTCTGTCAAAATGTTTTATTTTGAAAAGCACAGGAACAATGGTATTTGTGACCAGCAATATGCATTTTACAACAAATTGCTCTTCTTGCAAGACTGTACTTCCCTAAAGCAGTTGCAGTGTTTGGTTCCAGGTTAGATCTTGTCAGAACAAACCTGTTCCCACAATCCTTCTTCATTTTTTTTGTAGATGCGAGGTTTCCTGTCAGGGAACAGGGAGCGAGATGGGAAGGGATGTTCTTTTAAAAATGTTAACGTAGATCTAATGTGGGAAACAAAGTGGGGTGGTTCGGCCAGGGGCGATGTGGAAAGATTCTGAAAAACAAGACAGTAGCGAGAGCTGCTTGACATCCAGAATACCAAGTTCTCAATTATTCTGACTTTTAATAAGATTATTTCCCACCCTCCCCAGCAGTACACTGGGAAAAGGTTTGACAGACCATACCCCTCTCTCTACTCAGCTAAAAGAAAAGAAAAAGTCAGGTTTGGGTACCTGTAAAATCTGTTCATCATCTTGTTCCAACCAGAAATCCACATGTGGGAAAGGCCTCCAGAAGTAAGGCCCAATATGTAGTTGTTCCATCTTTGGATCGTAAATGTTAGTCAGCTGTAACAACACAGGGAGCCTTCAGCATCACAAAATGCTTTCACAGCTGAGAGACAGCAAATTCACTTAATCTGGAAGGCCTTAAACTGCAGCATCTGTCTTGGACATGCTGCCAGCTCAGCACCACTTCATTCCTGTTCCATAAAGATTAACCAATTATTCTGACAAACAAGAGGTTAAACTGTAACACCACCACACTGCTGGGATTATGCCCATGGCCTGAATCTCTTTACGTAAAGTTATCCCGCAGAGAGCTGCGGGGCTGGTCGTAACAGCGCGCCAAAGAGCCCTACTGCCCAGAGAATGCTCACTCTGGCACAAGTGGTTTGATCCCCACCCTTACCCTCTGCCTCTGCTTCTGACAGAACACTACGCAAAGTATTTTTTCCTCAAACTTTTGACATTTCATTACCCTTAACTGGTCTCCTCTTCCAGTAAAAATACCCTTTTTCCCCGTGTTATTTTTTACTCACTGTTGCTCCTGTTAAAATGTGGGCTGAACGCAAATCCTCATCTGGCCCTTTTTCTGGGAAGGTTGCAGGGAAAATCTCTGCTGTTTTAACATTCACAGCTGGTAGGAAATAGAGTTTAATACAGAAACAATTAATTCCTTACAAAACACTTGTTTAAAATGACCACATCCCAAGCACAACTATGTTGCAGGAACTTTAGAACCCATCAAACACTATTCTTGTATTTCTCAGTACCGCAGACCCCTTACCCTGTGACAGCATATTTCTACTTATTTTGCTTTGCTAGCATTTCTATATTCCAGAAGAACATTTTCAGAGATACTTAAACTAATTAGAAACAGCACAGCATGAACAATGAACAGAAGGTTGAATTCTAACCCCAAAGATTAGTACAGTAGCTTGATATGACAAAATTCTAAGCACAGTTAAATGAAAAAAATCTGCTTGTATTTGTACACAGCCACTTCCGTGTGTGCATCCACCCAACTCTGGCAGCAGAAGAAAACTTCTATTTCTACCTACACCTCCCACAGCAGCGCTTCACTTTTAGAACTGGCTTTACCTAGTCATTAAAAGCAACCCATTCACTACTGGAAGCAATCCAGTTAAAAAAAAAAGCTTGAATCTTAATTTAACTCACCTATTCCATAAATGATTGGAAAGTGAATATCCTTTTCTTCTCTGTCATTCAGTTCTGTAACCAAAAAAAAGTCAAACTTGTAGTGCTTTGGATTTTTTCCTGAGCAGCATTCATTTTGGTGTTCAGGGGAGAACAGATCTGATGTTGTATAAAGATGGAAAAAAACCTAAGGAAGCCTAAAAGAAGTATGGAAAAGAAGGTACAGGCCGATAACAACGTGCTTGGGGCCTGGAGTAGGACTCTATCTCCTAACAGTAGGGCCAGCTCCAGCCAGCCATCACCCCCACTTTCTGCATGGGCAATTTACAGGAAAAAAAACACAATGCAAAACTACCATGATGCCAAGTTCCAGTCACCAACAGAACTGAAATGCAAAGATGATGGAAATTCAACATGAGCGTGGTATGAAGAAAAGGAAATTCTGTCTTCCTTTATATGACATCACACACTATGAACTAACTGAATGAGTTTATGAATTCATTCACAGCTGCAGATACGGCAGACCTAACGACCCAGCAGGCAAAGGTCTCTACGGGCCCCTCCCAAGTGCCTCGTACAATCTGCAGACACACAGCCTCTTCCCACAGGACACAGGTGGTGAAATAACCTGGTAAGAATCGGGGGGTTTCTACTACCAGTTGCATTTCAGCAGCACTTGGTGAGGAGAGAATCCTCTCTGCACTGTCCATCTGACATCACACACAACCAGCAATAAAACTAAAAATTACAAATTGTTATGAAGGACTCGTGCTGTTCTTTCTTACAGGACAGATAAAAAAAGCCATGTAAAAAGACCCCTGCACTTTGATTTCAGTGGCTAAAGAAACTTCAAAAACCAAGGAAACATTTTCTTACCTGTTACGCAGAAAGTCACCAAATGAACATCATCTGGTTGGAGGTCGAATGCTCCTACAGCAACAACGATAGCAGCAATGTATAAGACTGAATGGTGGCAAAGCAGGTGCTGTATATAGACGAGGGGGCATTATCAGTGCTGCGCACTGCAGAATAGATGGGCAGAGATACCTAACGCACTGTTCCTAGATAAGGCAACAGAGCAAAGAGCATTTTGCAGATTTGCTTCAAACTTCTATAAAGTTAAAGCCACAGCTACTAAACATAACAGTAATTTATAGAGAGTAGCCACCTGTAACTGCAAAAACATGCTAAAATAGTGTTGTGACACTTACTCCCTTTACTGACACTAATTTAGCTCTGGCATCACATCAGGTCTGCTTTCGTTCACTACACATTTAACAGCTTATATTTAAATGTATTTTCCCAAAACGTGACATATATAGTGAACAAACCCAGTCTCTCATTAGCTGTAACTTAATTCTGCTTTTCACTATCTCACACACTAGAAATAAAAAAATCCTCCCAACAATAATTTTTACCTCATCACATTAAGGTATGAAGGGAGTAGTAAATAATAAAGCCACCCACATGTATAGATGGTGATAACACTTGACCAAGATCACATTGCACCTTGGCAGCAGAGCTGCACCCCAATTCTACACATCAGAATATAAACCAGGAAGAAATTACAAGCTTAGACCCTCTACCACACACATTGGCCACGTGCAAGCCTCAGAAGACCAACCCCTCTCCACATCACATTCTCAGGTAGAAAAAAACACCCTGCAAAATTAATCCAGGTTTCTTTCCCTGAAGTGACAGGGGGCTCAGATTACAAACAAACTTCACCCAAAGCCAGTCAGAACTAATTTTTTTGGACATGAGAGTGGAAAAAACGTGAACTTACTAAGAAGCTGATTAGTAAGTTTTTGTGATAACTGCCTATCATCATTGAAACCTCCAACTAGGTGCACTTCCAGCCTAACAGAGATGGAATAACAGGAAACAGCAGTTAAAAAAACATCTCAAAGTGAATAGCTTTACAAAATAATCCCCAGCCCAAAACGCAAAGCAATCATTAGAGAAGCCTCAATTGTTACAATCACATGCGCCAAGTTGGTTTGCGTTACATCGCAAGTTACGGTGATTCCATTCTGATCACTTCAGGGATCACCCAGGAAACTGCACAAAATAAAAACTTTAAGAGGTATTACAGGCATGCAATTCTATCTAACCCAGTGCTGTCTCTGATGGTCAGCACCTCTGGTTTGGACCAAACTCAGTAACCACCTTTCAGTTCCCAAGAAGGGGTTAATTAAAAATGAAGATTTTTCGCTCCTGAGACCGCCTCACTACTATTCTGCACCATACAGCAGGGTTCTTCTCTGAAAAGTGTCTATGCAAAGACAAGTCTTGACAAATCATGAGTTTTTAGGGGCCATATCTTCTAAGTTCATTGAGGTTTTGTTCTTACCAAACTACAGGAGCAAAAGAACCCCATATCCAGAAAGAACCTTGTTTGCTAAATTCCATTTCAGAGCTTTTTTTTGTGCCCACTGTCCCATTCCCCTCCCTACTTTTTTTTTTTTTTAAATGCAGGACTTAAAAAAATCCCAGATAGATTCTCAGATTCCAAGAGAATTTACAAGACCAACAGTCTGGAAGGAAAAACAGAATATAAACCCACAAACAGTTGTTTGGAAAATTTCTGCACATCTGAAATGGCAGTTAACCTGAAAACAGTAAGCACAAAACCTCACAATGGCATTTTACAGAGACAGTATTCAGAACAGAACCATGCTTTAAACCACTGCTAAAAATACCCCCAAAACCATCAAAGAAATCATTTTCACTTCACACGTGGTTCTTGATCAAGAGATATTTCCTGCACAATTACCTTGTCTGAACCCTGTAAAATCACATAAAATTTCCGCACCTTACAAACTGCAGTAACCTTTGTGACAAACAGTACAGAAGAAATAAGAGCAGAGCTGACCTGCCATATCCGGTGGTGTCAGAGAAAGATTTTACTGAACTCATGATGAGCGACACCTCAGCTTCTGTGTCTGATCCGTCGCAGTGTGTCAAACAGGTAGCTCCACTGCCTGAAGACGACAATTAAAGACATTGTCGGAGGCTGTTACATTACCATAATTTAATAAACTTATAAGAGTTAACACTACTATACTACGGTAGTGTAAGAGCTATATCCACCACCACCCGACTTCCTCTCAGGACAGCAGCCTCCAGCAGAAGGTATGGGCTGACTGAATGAGACAACAACCTCTTTGTGTGCCCCATTATAAAATCACCAGAACTCACGTGAAGGGTAAGAGTGTCCTCTTAACCAGGACCAGGCAACATCTCTAATGTCAGAAATCCAGGCGCAGAGCAAGGATATTTCCACAAACTCCCCCTGTTACCCACCAAGCCCTGCAGGCCCAAACTGCTGAACACAGCCAACATCTGCCAGTGCCACCACCCACTGGCCATGGGAGGAGATCAAATTTAGCATCTGCTCATTGAGCAACCACAACACAGAACCTCTCACACCAAACATACCAACTCTTCAAACAAGTAATTTAGTTAAAATAGCATGTGACTTTTTGAGATTCAAGTTTATATAAACATAATTGCAGTTTATTTTATTAATGCAGCATAAACCAATACTAATTCATTACTTCAGGGGTACAGGTTTTGCTCTGAACATCCTTTAAAGGTAGGTACCTGTGTGTCGGAGCACAACTATGTGGCAGGTAGTCGCATCATCTGATCCAAGAATGGAAACAGAACCTATTTAAAAGGACAGGAACATTGTAAGAACTCAGCTCTCCTAACCACTACTGCAGTAGATGAAAAAAATGTTTATGTTCCTGCATACCATCTTTAGGGGTAGTCACTGCAAACTCTCTCTGCTGGACATACAAAAGACCTTTGGGTTCCACAATTCGAGCAGGCTGACTTCTCAGAAGTTTTGCCTTTTCCTAAAGATAAATGATAATAGAGACTACAGTGGCTGAATTCTCAGGTGTATCCATTACTTGATAGAAACATCACCTCTGAAAAGCAAAGGGATTCAGGTCAGAAAGAAACATACATATTTTGCATTATGGAGTATTGTGAATTTTGAGAATTTTTTGCTTTCCTACCACTGATCTAGTGAATCATTAAATCCCACTGCATCATTGACACACAACTCCCCTTTCTCTGCTTTACAGACGATAAAATAGAGATACAACAAATACCAATAGGACTCGGCAAAGATGACACTAGACAATACCAGAGCTGATCTTGGAAGTTTAGTCAGGACAAGAAACTTTTGAAATGTAGAATTTTCAGTCTCTACTGCCACAATCCAGCATGTTTAGTTAGCACATAGGAAAATACCGCTATTTATTAGCTTGCTTAGTGCATGGAAAACCTGGATTCCTGGGCTGTGACGGCTGCAGTGCTCTGCCACAGACCTGCAGGGCAGGCAGCAAATTTCCATCCTGTGGCTATAAACACACTTCACAGTTTTATCAAATTCGCACTGGTTTTCTGCAGAAACTCAGTTTCTATAAAGCGTGTTCTGATGAGAACCCTTCCAGAGCAGCTCTGCTCAGCAGTTCCTGGCTGACAGCCCGCCGTTAGGATTACAACATTTATATGCTGAAAGTGAGATTAATACCTTCCTAAAAGTTATTATCGTGACTTTTATCGCTAGTTTTTGTTATTTCGCACAGAAAGGGACAGCCCGGCCCGGCCGACGCACCCACCCTCGGGAAGGCGGCGGCGGCCGCGGAGCTCACACACCGACCGGCCGCTCTCCGCCTCAGGCCAATTACCGTTAATCACCTCCAGGGACGCCGATTTTACTAATTTTCAGTCAAACCGTGTATTTTCCATGTCACAGGGCGGGCAATGCGGCGGTGCCGGGCCGCCCCAAGCCGAGTTACCTCAGCCCCGGGCCGCCCCAAGCTGGGTTACCTCAGCCCGAGGCCGCCCCTGCACGCGCCGCCTCAGCCCGGGGCCGCCCCTGCACGCGCCGCCTCAGGGGCCGCCACCTCAGCCCGGGGCCACCCCGCTCCCCCACCCGTTTCTCCCGGCCGAGGCAGCGGGTTCTCCCGCGGGAACCCTCACCCCGCTGCTCCCCGGCCGCACGGCGCCCCCGGGCAGGGCGGGCCCCGCCGCCGAGCCCCTTCGCGCCACCGCCGCCTCACCTCGAGGTGTGGGTAGGCGCGGATCATGTCCCCCGTGGGCCGGTCCGGGTCGACCCGCTCACCGTTAATGAGTAGCGGCATCTCGGGGAGCGGCCCAGGCCCGCCGGCGGCTCCGCTCTTCCTCCCGAGGGCCGGGGCGGGCGTCGCCGCGCCGCGCGGGGCTCTGGGAAACCGCGGCGGCGGGAGGTGGCGGGGGAGCGGCGGTGGCCGGGAGCCGGGGCTCGGCGGGAGGGAAGGGCCGGGCCGGGGCGAGCTGGGGACACGGCCCCGGCCCCACAGCGGTCGCTGCCCGCCAGAGAACATGCCCGGTCATGTCACCATGTCAGCACGTAACACGGTAACTCTGCAGCAATCCCTTGCGACATCCACAAGTTACTGTAATAACCATCATCAAGTCAGAAATTTACAAATAAACCAACACCGCTATCCCCCCGCCCCAGCAGCCACAGGACTGAATTTTCAGACAATCTGCCAAAGACGCCAGTTTTTCCTTTGAGACCAGGGATTTTCCCTCCAGGTGGTGGTGGATGCCCAGCGAGAGCAGCCATGGCAGCAGCGGTCAGAGGGGACAGCCAGGGCACCAGGGCTGCTCACAACACACAGCTGTACCCCAGCTTTACCTTTCCAACCACACTTTCAGTGAAGTAAGCAGTTACAGCACGTACTGTCTTCAAAAGATACAGTGTATTTCTGAGGTAAGGCAAGATTTCCACCTCCAACTCAGCACTCCCTCCCGCCAGTGTTTACAGGACAAAGTCTCTAGCAGAACACCAGGACCTCTGCCACTGCACCAATCAAGCCACAACTGTTACAGAAGAGATTACAGAAGAAGATTCCCTAATTGAATCTTATTTTAGCAAGTCTCTTCGGTATATGGTGGACATTATGTACCTGGTATTACAATTTGGAAAGTTTTCCAAAGCCTCATTTTGTAAGAAATGACTGATTACGTTGCTAGAGACATAACAGTGAAAAACAAGAAAAAGGCAGCTTTCAAAGGAAATTTTCCTTGCTGTTGATGTGAGAAGAGTTCTTCTATGCCAGGAGAGAATGCAATTATTTCAGATGGAAATCTACTGTTTATTGCTCAGGACTGATGGTTAAAAGCACTAGAAACAAAAACCGTGCCAGTTTATCCAGAGATGAACAGATCCACTAATGTATTTTGCAGTACCATCCCTAAAGCACATTTTTGCAGTTTGTCAGAACAAACCTACAGACTACACAGAGAGATACTTAGTTACAGAGATGTGTTTTTTCAAAGGTTTAAGAATTGCACTGTTTGCATCAGGCTTTATTGGCTCTGAATAAAAACGTTGCCTTGAAAGCCTCCAAGTTCAGATTCTAAAAGAAGGGCAATTAGAGTTTAGTCTCAAACGCATAAAATTTTCAACTAAGTATTACACAAATAACATTTATTTTTTCCACTGTTTATATTCTTACTTAAATCTAAAAGCCAGCAATCATGAAAGGACGACAAGAAACCTCTGCAGAGAAACTCTAGACTGACACATTGACAACACAAGGACACCAGTGACACCATCACTTCCTTTCTACACGGGAAGATTTTGGTTTGTATTTTCAGCACTCACGTATAAACTTCAAACCCTGAAAATAAATACCTGTCTCCGAGTGCTTCATAAGCACCCCAAAGACAACTACCTACAGATCATACATTCAGCTACTCCATCATTTTCAGCACTTCCAACAATCGACACTTTTCCGAGCCTGAACTTTCATAGCTGGGAACGCTGTGTGTCAGCTACAGGTTTAAGGAGCGATAATGCTTATCATTCGAATATACTTTCCACTACCAAGTGGCTTTACCAGACATTGTTCTCCAGACAGGAAAAGCTTATGAGATACCTGCACAAAAATCACTGTCAGACTTGATTCATGGCTTCCTGTGGTGGGATCATACCATTACCCTGAAAACAACTCAAAAACAGTCACCAGAGTCCAGTTTGAATACTGACAATGGAATTCTGGTCCCCATACAAATCAGTAGGAAGAAAGACCAGAACTTCACCCCTGATATATAAAACCTTGTAGAGAAGTATTAGTAAACAAAGGCTTTTAAGAGTCAGGAAAAAATATTTAAAAAATCCTTGTAAGTCATAAAAACCATTTCAATGTGAAATTCGTAAAATATCACCCTATTTATTCTCTAAGCTTTTCTAGCAACATATAACTTTATTATAACATACCTGTAGAAATCTGATGATTAAGAAACAATAATTTTTCTTAAATGTAGTTACTTAAACATTTGCCAGTTTGGGAAGCTGAGCTAAAGTCTCTTTACAGAGAAAAAAATTGCACACAATTTTCAACCTTTTCACTTCTGACTCTCCACATCACTGAGGGTACGGCACGTAACAGTCCACAGGGGAGCCAATGCTGCTCACTGGGCTCCGGGTATTTGACTCATAAGAATTTGGAGCAATTCCAACTACGCCATCATTTTGAGGGGTTTCTCCTTTCAAAAAGTCATCATCTTCATCTTCAGAAGTACCCTGCATAAATTTAAAAGGATCAGTGAGGAGCAGAAAGATACTTCAGGTCTCTATTAAAGATTTGGCAGAAGTAACAAACACTGAGACCAAAAAGGGTAATTCTAAAATAAATTCTGAAATGTTACAGTAATCAAATTTGCTAACCAAACTGTTATAGGAAAGTTTATACAACACCATGAAGTATTTTCATGTGTTATCACAAGAAGGAAAGATAAACACACTGTTTGAAGGACTGAAAAATCTGACATAGGATAGATATTCTGCAAGAAGGTAAACAGACTACATAGGAGATTTAGAAGGACATAATTCAGGATTTGGGTTGTACTACAATTGTCATGACTAGTTGGAATGGTCAGAGAATTAGATGTACTCTCATTATGAAATATGGGAACTAAACCGTGGATTTCCCAGTGACATCAGTGTGTCCATACTCTGAAAGTGTTCATATCATTCACAGTGGTCTGTGCTGGCAAATTCCTCTGAAGAGGGGACAACTGTTCTCAGAGCAAGGATCGATCAACCCCTAAAGCTTCCTTATTTCAGTCACAGTTTCCCCTAAATGCTCATATCTACTAAATAAAATTAATCCTGCAATAGAAGCAGCTGATAGAGATTTGGCCAAACCAGAACTGTTTCTTGATCAGAAAAGATTACCCTTTTAATGGGTTTCTTCAGATTCTCAAGATCTTCAGCACTCAGTTCTTCCCAAAATTGATAAAAAGGATCAATGGTCTTCTTTGATCTGAAAGAAGAATTAAAACACAGTAGGAGTTAATGTATTCAGTAAAAATTTTACGGATTTCATTTTAATAATACAATATAAAATGGCATTTTGATAGCCTTCTGCAGAGTTTTACAAGCTACTCAATTAACCCCTATATAATCACCAATTAATCCCATGGAGAAATAAATCTGTTTTGCTGATACTTATAAATTACAATTGTTTGTTTGAGGAGCTCTGATACAGTCAGGTGTCCTAATTCCAAGCTGAGTATTTTTAACAGCTACACTATGCTCGCAGATAAGCATAATTTTCTTCCAAATTTTTGAAAGAATATTAATACCTTTAGTAATATTATTTATTAATATTATTACATAATTTTGTATAATTAAATACAATAGCTATATTTTGTACATGTTAAGATTATAAATTAATAATAATTTCTACTTCTAAGAAAGGTCCCTGTTCTGTGGAGAAAGATTTTTTTTGAGACATAAATATCAGAATGTTGCCTTCTAACATTTAAAAGTTATTAAAGCATCATAATGCTAGACATTTTGAAAAGCTGCAAATAATCCACTATTCATTAAAAAAGAAAGATATTTTAAATAAGCTGACATCTCCAATCAAGAACCAATACACTCAAGGTGCAAAAAAACCAAACCAAAAAACCAAAAAAAACCAACACACCACCACCACAGCTCCAACAAAACAGCATAATATTAGCCCAATACATATTTTAGAGATTGCTTAAAAACAGGGAAAACCAAAAGAAAAGTCACTGAATATATTAACTAGACCTTCCAGGAAACCAGGTCCAGCTCCTCCTTCATTGCTATATGTCACAGTGGGGGTAAATTTCAATTAAACCTTTGACAATCTGCGGTTAAAATACGCAACATGAAAGGTACTAAAGATCAGGGAAGAAAGTGAACTGTAGAAACACTGACAACTTCTTATAGTTTTAGTTCATTACTTTCTACAAGGCAGAAATGAATTGATAATTTTGAAACTATACCTTTTGAGCAGGTAGGGATCAAAGGGGAAGAAACTGTCGAGTGGATTAGTGCATGTTTGCACAAGGTCACCCCCAGTGCCACTCCGGACAACTGGTATAAACTGCCTATTGTTCCTCTCAATAATGGTGTAGCAAAACACCAACTGGTACTTCCTTTAAAAAGGTAAGAAAAAAAAAAAAAGATAAGCATTTCTAGCACACTGAAAGCAAGAATTTCAGATGGTATTAAAAGCTGAAGTTAATTTTTAATAAACATCCCTTCCATCTTGCATTTCCCAACTGATCTTAGGAGTTTTCAAGATAGTCACAAGGTAAGGAGCCTGTTCTCTTCCTCTACACTCCTAAAAACTTCAGTCTCAGGTAGAAGCACATTGGCTCCAACATTAAAAAAACAAAAACCAAAAAAAACCCCATCAGTTTCACAGGACTCCACTGAAACTGAACCAGAAATAAACTTATACCACTTCTAATATGGGCACTATCATTTAAGTTGTCTCAGGTAACACTCCATACTGTTCCTAACAACAAACCCATGTTCTAAGTACTGTGCTGCTTTTAGACACACACAAATAATCATATTAAGCTGAAACGGAGAGAAATGAATAGGTACCTGGTAATGGCAGCAAACAAGTTCACCACAGAGGGTATACAAATCTTCAGGGGGTTTAGCTGGCACATGACAATGCGCTCAAAATTTAAACTCTGCAGATATGACAGACCTTGAGAATAAGAACAGTTGACAAACATAGGTTATATACCATACAAACTGAACTTCTAAGATTTTTCAGCCTGACCAGCCTGCCCTCTGTACACCACCACAGAAGCACATCTTCTTACAGTGGCGATCTAGCCCATAGCTTCTTCAGCAGAAAAGCTACTCTAAATAATAATAACCTGCCACAGCAGACGGATCCTTCTAACACAAACGCTACACTTACATGCATATCACAGAGACTGACAGAGGCAGAGTTATCAAGACAGGTTAGTAATTGAAGCCCCTGCTAGTTTCACATAGCTAGAATTCAAACATGCTCAGTAAAAGGGGCCAGATACAAATGTTGAGAAGATATTTGCACTGTTTTGAGTACGGGGGAGTGGGGAAGCTTATTTTGGTTGGTAGCCCAAGAGGTGTACAAGCCATCTCATTTTGTTTAGAGCAAACCACCACAAACTTGCCATCAGACACTTGACTGAATTGACCGTTACAAAATACATCAACAGTTAAACTTGCAATGAATCCCGACACCATTCAAACATAATATACTCACCCTTCCTTAAGTTTCCATCCAAAAGTTGTTTATGACGGAAAATAAGCGTATAGAACACTGCCTGACATGTAGAATAAAATGGCCCGTGGAGAGCTACATCACAGTAAGCGTTAGCCCCTGTATCCTGGTTATCAATGTATTTATGCAGCCAGTTCACCAGAAGATCCAGACATGCTTTTACTGTACTATAATGGAGAAAAAAAGGGAAAAAAAAAAAGTGTAAGTAAAGCTTTCTTCTTTATCTCAGCATAAAACGAATCAACATATCAACACTGAAAACCCCAGTCAGTGACAGCACAAGATGTCAAAAGACATGAATCCATGAACGCGTGTTGCACGTGAAATGCACAGTAAGCAACTGGAATCCCAGGCTGCAGGTAGTACAGAGAGAGACGCCTCCCATGTCCAACACGGAATTCCAATATCAAGTTCAATATTAAAGTCATTGAGCCCACCCTGAACAGCATAAAAATACAGAACGTGTACACGTAAAAGAAGACATTTTCACCCATCTGTTGAAATATTTTAACCCATCTGTATTAAAATACTAGAACACTTGACTTCCCTGTCTCAGAATCTACATAAAATGCCTAACATTAGGGCATTAAAAATATCAGCTTCCGAACATCATATACACTGGATATCCATGACTCTGCCCAAAGTCAACATAACCTACCCGTGCTCAGAATTTCTTGGTAACTGAAACCTTAAACAGGAAGTCATGAATCCCAGCAATCATTACTCTGCATCCTGTAAACGCAAAACTTCCCCGGAAACTTCAAGACAATACTAAGACAGTATTGTAGAAAGGACAAACAAGACTATTGATTTAGGCTTACTGGCAAAGCAGTGGGAAGAGAAGACCAACACTGTGTGTGCATTCTGCAAATTCCGTACTTAACCTCAGCAATCATCTTAAATTATTTGGCTCTGCCCATATATCAAAACAACTTACACAACTGGAATAAATTTAGCTCTTGCCAAGAAGCTGCCAATGTAACTCCCAGCAGTCTGCCTGATCACTGAAGGATTGTTCGGATCGTGCAGTTTTTTCCAAAGATGGTCTAAAAATGCCTCAGCCAAACCCTGGAAACAAGACACAAAGAAATCATGAGCTGTAATGCTAACAACATTGTTTAACTGAAGAGCTAACACAGACAATATCTTTAAGATAGTTTTAGGGATGCTGAAGGAACTTGCTTGAGCACTGTATCTCAGGTTCAAGAATCCAACTGATTCTTGTAAGAGAGGTCTGCTGACTAAGTTCCTTCACACTACCTTAGATTCCATCTGTTTACACTTTATGGGCAACATGGGAAGACCAACCCCACAGAGAAAAACTTGAAGAAAGGAATAACAGAGAAGGAAAAGAATGCAAAGATACTAATGAATCCTGATGTTTTTTGTAAAAAAAAAAAAAAAAAAAAAAAAAAAAGAGTAAAAAAAAAAGCTGACACAAGGATGCAGAAATGACAGAAGACACTGCATTTTAAAGTTTGTACTCACCAGTTTAAAGCTACAGATGTAAAACATGAAATACTGTACATGACACGAAGCATGGGTTGGTAAAATAAGCTTGTCAAAAACAGAAACCAAATCCCGATACAAATCCTTTGTTCTGTTGATATCAAGCTTGCCTACACAACATAAAAAAGAAAACAGAACAAAATGAGCCATTTGGGGAGCTTTTTCCTGCCCTTATGCTGCAAAAGTAGCACTTGTATCTTTCTAAACCAGTAAGAAATATGTAAAGAAACCCTTGTCAAGCTGACTTTCAGGCCTATCCAACATCTGGGCTCATCTGATACCTAAAAAATATTTATAGCAATACCTTCCAGGACTTCAGTTCTACTGCTTTTAGGATGGTGTATATGGAGAATATCTGTGTGTGCACATGCACACATACGTACAAACCGGTAGACATGCAAACTTTGCAATAATGTGTTATTTCAGAAAAGCCAGATGAAAACACTAAGAAATAAATTACCTGACTTATGCAACGAAGATACAGCAAAATGGTTCCTAAATATTCTGGTTTAAATATACAAATCTAAGAAATTCAAACCCTTAATAAATGCAAGTGTACCTTTCTTTCAGTTTTTTTTCCTATAGCACAAAGCTTTGCTGTATCAATTCCAACTAAGTGACATGGCTGGTTGTTTTAATCTACTTACAGTCCCTGTGATGTTGAAAGGATCCATAATTCTAATACAAAAAGCAATGCAGATGATAAAACACTGTAGTTAGCATTTCTAATCCCCTAAGTTTTGCAGCACAATGAAAAAACAAAACTCTATTTACCCTTATACCCTGTAATGCCACAGTTTGGATATAGTGCCATATTTATCTAATCAGAGTGTCTCCAACTGAAGACTAAACCTCTAAAACCATAAACCTTTGCATCCTCTGCCAATAACACTGGGCAGAGGCAGGAGGAATGCAGACTACAGCCTGCTGATGGCAGAATTCTGTCACTAAAGGGTGAAGCTCTATCCTGCAGCAACAGAAAGCAAGAACTCATCTTAGGTTTTTCTTACTTGTTAACAAAACAAAAAACTTGGTTATAGGTCAAGTGTTCTTACCATCCACGTGGCAAACATCTTTAATATAGGAAAACAGGATGGTCATCAAAATATCAAGGCGCTCTGCAAGTGGATGGGCCATTCTTTCACTACTGGAAGAAACAACTTTGTTTCCTTTTCTTTCTTCATCTTCCTCCTGGTAGATAAAATGGTGGTCATGTAGCTTTTATATGCAGAACATCATAAAGACAGTAATTATAGGAAAAGTGAAACTAAATTTATCTTTCAGTGATATGCTAAAGTTTTGTCGTTTTTTTTTGAAAAACAAACAAACAACTATCTAATTGCACAGCTTAATGTAAGCAAATTTTTGTAAACTAAGCCAACTACCATGAATTCATCAGTTAGCTTTATGTATAGCTGCTTGTACTTTTATATAATGAAAATGATTCACTGCATGTACGCTGGGTATTTACATGAATAAAGTCAACACCCGGAGAACACACTAATCATTTGTTCAGGTTTCAAGAGCTGTGTGCAATGCAGTAACAACAAAGCAATAATGTATTCCTAACGACAAAATAATAATGCATTCCTACACTGTCTTAGCTCATAGCCACCTCAAAAGTGAAAATTTTACTAAAAAAACAACTTCTAGTAGAACAAGATAGCAAACCATGTCAAAGAGTCCCTCCTCCGTAGATTTTTCCTCATGATCAGAGTTATTAGCAGCTTCTTCAGCATCTTCAATATCTTGCTGTGGAGTACTAACCTACAGTTGCAAACAAGAAATTAATTTTTCTTAGACCATGACAATAATATGAAACCTTTTTTTATTATTTATGTAAGAAATGACAACATGAATAATTTCCAGAATAGATTTTGTCTTTGACTAAATAAACATTTTAAAAGGAAATGTAACTGCCTGAAACTTTACGTCCAGAATATAAGCTTTCCCCTACCGTTATATGCTGAGGTTCTCCAAAATAAAAAGACTTGGTCATTTTCAATCCTACCCTCCCCATCTTTATTAAGACTGTAAATCCTTTTACTTCAAAGGGATAATAAAACAGACCAACCACACAAAGAGAAGCACATTCTATGCACATTAGCACTGATCACCATGAAATAGTTATTCTGATTCTGGCACAGAGATCCCATGCAGGGTGTGACAGTACACATCATACAGTCACCCTCAGGGGTGCGAACGTTGTAAGGCTGGGAATGGAGTGTAAATTTGGTTGGTTTTACACTCAGGATCATAAGCACTACTGCAACATATTTTCTGTTGAGCTTAACACTGAAGCATATTTCATTTCCCACGCTGTGCATTTTAACAACAAGCTTCCTTAAAACGTGATACAGAACAAACTTACATCCAACTTTAACAGCTTTTCAATAATAAGCTCCAGAATTTGAAGCCTCAGAGTTGGAAGGTACACTGTAACTCGGAGAAGATTGTGAACATAACATTCCTGTAACACAAAATTAATTGTTATCTATAATAATGTTAACAGAAAGTATAATTTCTGCCAAAGACTTTCAGAAAACAAGTTTCTTAACGTGTTATCTAAAGAGCCAGAAATATGTTTAAACAAACTGTATTCAATCTATAATAAGTTAATGTATAAGCCACACATGAACTTTCAATTGTTAAGCTGTGTTGTCATTACCTTCTTAATCTACTATTTCCATGCAAAATTTTCCAACTACATCTAGACAGAATGAATATAAATATCCTATAAGAAAAGTTATTAATTCCCATAGGAGTTAATGTTTAAATTTCTCTACAAAAATTAAAACAACAAAGCATATTCCTCGCTACATCTAGAACCAGCTCTAGCAGAATTGTTTAAAGTGAGAGCGAATACATCTTTACTTCAGGTTATTATAATACGTCAACAATTCTAAATTCCAGAGAGAAGCCTCCTCAGAGTCATTCTGATTGTAAATCAAACCAGTTAACAGGCAATTTCTGCAGAGTGCCCATGTGCCCAAGTCTACACACATGTACAAAAGACAACGCTGCAACTTTCATATAGCAAAACTGTCAAGTCAATACATAAAAGTCAGTAAAGTGCCACATTTAAGAACACCATAGTCTCTTTGTGAATATGCATTATAACACAACCTTTAATTACATGAGCACATATGATTTTTCCACAGGCCATCTGGCTCGCTCAGTACATAAAATGGATAGAACTAGTTTAATGAGAATGTATAAATTGGAAATATTTAACAACAATGCATGGACCGTATTTTTATTACACTTTAAACTTTGCCCTGATAACAGAGTTAGGAAGTTTTTCACAACTCGCTAAATAAATAAATAAAAATTCTTCTCCTAACACCATGCAAAAGCTATTATACCCTTCATTTTACAAATAGAGAGCTGATGCCCAAAGTTATTTGGACTTAAAAAAAAAGAAAAAAAAAAAACAAAACCAACCAAAAACTAGCAAGGTATACAAAGAACTCCAGGGTTTTTTTCAGTACTTGATCAGTTTGAAACACAGCTCCACCTGAACTTGGCTGGTGGAGGAGGGCTCTGCCTTTCTGTAAAATAAAGTGCCAACACATCAAGTTGGAACAAGTAAATACAAAGATCACACAAGAGCTGTAACCTGTCAAAAGTTTCCAGCTTGTTTTTCACCACACGTGAGCACTCTAACAAAGATGTAATAAAACAACACCCTACACTACTGGCAACTTGAATTTCACTTAGAATGTCCATTGCTTTCTGCCTCTTATCAAATCCTCTCTTCTTCTGATAAATACTTTCCAGTTTTAACAACAAATGAGACAGGTATCCTACCGTCTCCTTACTATACAACCCTGAGATTCATCGGCAAAGAGGTCCATCTTGTGCATTGATTAAGAAAGCAATCCTGTGGAAAAGATATGCAGTTATGTCATTAAAGACTAGCATAATGCTTATGCACAAGAAACTTCAGTATGCTTGGACAACCTTACACTAAACAGACATACCCATATATATAAATACATGTGTGTGCATACATATATATATATAAAAACAAGAATCTTAAACAATATATTCAAAAATCTGCATTCAATGGCACCAAATCAGTTGTCAATACTATAGAGTACATCTACACATTAAAAAAAAAAAAAGAAGTGAAAAAATAAACAAAAACATTCACAAGTCTTACCAGAGTTCTTTCTGATTTATTAATGAAAGGAAAGTTTTCCACAAGTATCGGCATGAGAAATTGTGGTGTCCTACAATAAAAAAACAAACACGAAACCAAACAAATGAAAAAAATCCTAAGTTACAGGTTATTAACCACAAGAGCAAATACTGAGGCTCCAGCACTCTAGAGATAGACTGGAATAAGTTTATTTCACAGTAACTTTATTTTAAGTTAAGTAATCTGGTTTTGCAAGGATCACCAAACAGATAATAAGTGGCACACTTCCACGTAGACTTGTTAAAAGCCACTTCAAATACACTGCACACAACTTTTCCTCCTCCCTATTCCCATTAACAGGACTTCCAGCTGCTGATTATTACGGAAATTTCATAATGATTGGATACAACAGTCCAACAGCTAGTGGATATTAGGAAAAATCATGCAATGGAACTAAGTACTATACTTCAAATTAAGAGGAAAAAAAAAAGGAATTAATCAGTTCACAAGCTTTAAATCTACAAGCAAAGGACGTACTAAACCACAGGATTATATACTTACGAAGGAACATATCTTGCAACAGTTTGCAATGCTCTGTGGCATGTATTAAAGTTCTCAGAAATGTCTAGAGAAAGAAAAAAAGTACTGTTATGCATTTCCTTATAGAAAACTAAATCAGGAACCAGAAAAACCAGTTCATATCAACTAGACATTTTAAAAAATCACAAATAAATTGCTTTTGCAGAAATGTTGGGTTGTTGAATTTTTTTTTGAGGGGGAGGTGTTTTGATTTTGTTTGTTTGTTTTTAAGTTGAACTGCCTTACTACCAAAATAAGTGTGAAAAATAATTAGTGGCCTCACAATCAACATACGCTGAACGTGCTGCCAGCCCCAAGGCCAGATACTGTTTTTATACTCTCTCATACTGAACGCTAAACTTGGAAATCCAAAATTTACCCCACAATACACAAACATTCAGAAGATATGTCAAATCCAAGTCTGTAACTAGACAAAATCAATTAAAAAATCATGTCTCATTTTCACAGGAGTCCAACAGCCAGCTAATCAGGCTTCTCTAGCAGGCTTTTTTTTATATTCAGACACTGTCACAATTGAACAGGAGAATAGTTGGGTCATCACAAGCAGAACTGAAGTTTATTCCAGCATTCAAGATAAGAAAACATGAAATTCTTGAAAAACATTTAGCTATCTGTCTGCCTTATCAACTAACACATTAATTATGCAGCATTTCTGTTATAAATATCAATTGTATTTGAGCTTACGCAGGCAGACAAACAAAAAAAAGACTCAAGAATCCCCCAAACTACCTAGTTTTATTGAGGTAAATAAAATGGAAAACAAATAACTCCTAACTTTTCTTTGGCTTTGAAACAATCTAGGACTGGGCATGTCTTCTGATGAATTCAGTCTTATTCCTGCAGATACTGCAGGATATCCTGCAGGATACCAACAGGAATGTTTTGAAAGTAACAAGGAGCAGGTCACCACACCATTGATTCAAGTACAAGAAATTTTTTGACTTGGGAGTTTAACGATGTACTATTTCTTCGTGTTTTACACTAGTTCAGCTAAATTAATTTTGTGAAAAGGGAGCAACATGCACTGTATTCTTCTTTAGAAAAGGTATTACAGCAGCATATGTAAGCCGTGCTTCCTTTATACTCACTTTCATCATCATCATCAGAATCTGAAATATCCACATCATCTTCTCTGATGGTTATTCGAGCTAGCAAAAAGTGAGATTACATCAAAATTGTACAAATCTTACAGGTAACGGTTTCAATGCCAAATAAAACACACTGGACAACAGTCTTGATCAGGACTAAAGCATCAAAATTATCCACAGGACTTTCTAAAATAAGCAGAAGCTCATCAAAAAGACTGTTTTAATCACAGAACTGGGAAGTTCTTGAGAACATGATCCTCACTACAGCTTTTGTTTTACAGTAATAACAGCATTATACAGTTTATCCCTTTCCAGGACATCTCTATAAATGGGGCCTGTATTAGCTACTAAAATGTGTCTTCTAAAAATCTAGGTACAGAAAACTATCTATCACAATTCAGCTATTCAAGTTAAGAAAGTAATCAACAGGGAAAAAAACCAAAAAACTCAACCCAATAATTAATTGTGTCACTCATTATATTTATACAGAATTAATCTAGGAAAGACACTTTGATAAGCAAACAAAGACAAGTAATAGAGAAGTAACTTACGGGGGACAAACTGTGACACAATCATCCGGAGGCATGGCCTAAGATGGACAGTTTGTGCTGACACTAGATTGCCAAGAAAACCCAGATATTCTTCCACTACCTCTCGACTTCTTCTCAACCATGGCAGCTTCTACAAGTGAGCAAAGAGCAAGATGTCAAAGAAAGACATTTTGAGTAATAAACTCTTAATCTTCCCACATAACAAACAGATATTTACCAGCAAAATGCTGACCAGTTGATCAAGCTCTTTGGTCAAATACACAACAGAAGCTCGAAATTCATGCAGCCAATTAATGAGCTGGGCATCCTTAAAATAAGCAGAAAAAAAAATAGATAACTATTCCAATAAACAGTATTACTTACTACTAGAAAATAACAAAATCCTTAAAAGCCAAAGATTAAGACTATAACCAGATTTTCACATTAGCATGCAAGGAGTTTCTTTAAGTTTGTGTCCTCACCAATATAAGTTCTCAAATGCAAGAATAAATGCATGCCAACTCCGAAACCAACAGCCTGACTGGAAAACTTAATTACAGGCTGAGCAAGGCATGCAAACCTCACTCATACAGAACATATTTAAAAGAAGTGACATTTAATCTTAATTTTCTTTTCTTTATGCTCTAGTTTAAGCAGAAAGGACATTCAAGTATTGAAATAAGAGAGATACTGAAACAACAGCAAATCTACACAGAAAATCTTACACTGATTTTGCCTGTACACTCTGAAAGGCCTGCTAAGAACAAAGTATTTTACAAAATGTCATTTTTAAAGAGAAAAGGAACTTCATATAGCATTGTGTTTTCTGCAGCATTCTTCTCACAGCTTTTTTGCTATAAAAAGAAAAAAAAAAGACAACAAGTGCAGTGGGTACTCACAGCTATATAGAAGAGCCATGAAACAATATTTCTGGGTATAACTACTAAATGCACATCTATCTTACTGCATAATTAAACAATTGTTGTTGACATGAGAAGGTAAAAATTCATGCAATTTAAAGGCTGTCAAAGTCAGAAACCACAGTCTGATCTACAGAAGTATCTGCAAAACCAAGCATCAGTGACAAAGAAATATGGTATCTGGAACAAAGCCAGACCCTGCCACAAAACAAAAAGTTTCTCACTCTAGAGCAGAGTCAGAGACATCATTTATCAAGATCCTGCATAGAAGATATATACATGCATATAGACAGACAACTGATGGGGTTTTTTGTTTGGTTGTTTTTTTTCATTTGGAGTTTTAATTCTAATAGCTTTTTGCTTTGTGGAAACTGTTAAATGCAGGTAAATGTTTTAAGCAAAGGATCTGGGTAAGCATCAGAATGGTTTGCCTGATGATTCTACTCAGACAGGCGAACTTTAAATCATCAGACCAAAACTCTTACCTTTATGTCTGGATCTGACAGCTGATGCTTTAACAACTCAAAATCTGTGGTCTCACCCTAGCAGAGAAAAGAAAAAATAAGTAAATAACACACTTTTTTTTCCCCCCAGAAAAAAATACAGATTTCATCAACGAATCTGAGCAACTTAATATTGCTGAACAGCAGCACGAATAACACCAATGCGAAAGCTCAGGGAAGGCTGGATCAGCAGGAACAGAGTGCCATCCCTGACAGACACCTGAGGCCGCTGGGTCCTTTCCAGCCGCTCTCCCTGCGATCACTTTCCGCCCTCCTCCGTGTGCCAGGCTTCGCATCCAGCCAGGGTGTCTCTCAGGTTGACTCACAGGGGAGATCTTTTCCCTTGCACCGCAATACCGCCTGGCACAAGCCTGCAGCTCTCCAGCCGCCCTCAGTTTTTTCCCTCAGCCTTCAGACGCGGTCTTGTGCAAGACCAAGGCAGGGAATCACCCCCCCCGAGCCCCGGCGCCCGGCAGCGCACGCAGCCTGGCAGAAAGGGAGCCGCCCGCCGACAGCCGCCACTCACCTTCTCGTACTTCAGCAAGATGTCCGTCAGAGTCCCCCCGAACCGCACCGTCTTCCTGGGCGGGGAGCTGATGAACTCGTCCCCTCCCAGCATGGTGGCGGACCCCTCACCTGAGGGAAGGCGGAGACGCGTGAGCACCCGCGGGCCTCCCCTCGCCCTCGACCGCTCTCCCTCAGGGGCCCGGCCCGCCCAGGGGGGACCCCACCGGCCGCCGACGCCCCTCTCCTCAGCGGACGGGCAGAACCGCCCCCCCCGCGACCCCCCGCCGCTATCCCGCCTTGCCTTGCGGTGGCGGCAGCGCGCGCCCCGCTAGCGGGGCAGGCGGCGCCACGCGCCGCGCCCCTCGCACGGTGCCTGCCCGCGCCACCACATGCCGCAGCCGGGCGGAAAGAGCGCCGTCCCCGCCGGAAACGGGGAGGGCCCCGCCCCTCGGGCCATAGAGAGGAGGCGGCTGGAAGGGCCGGCGCCGCTCTAGGCCCGCCGTCGGTGATGCGGGAGGACCGAGGGAGGCGGAGAGGGGCGGTGGTTTGGGGGTTATTTGAAACACACGCCGAGCGGCTGCGTGAATGGGGGTAGCAGCTTGGAGAGCCTGTAACTCCAAAGGAACTAAACGCTAAATGCGGAGAAGCCTTCGACAACTTTTAGAGCAACCCGGGTAGGTATAAATGGAAACATCGATTTTTCCCTTCTTTTTTTAATGCAGTTGAGCACATAACGCTCCCGCCTGCAGCCCTCAGACGCCGGTCCCGGCGGCACACGGCAGGGGGTGCCCCCAGCCCCCGGCACCACCCCAGTGGTCCCGCCCCCAGGAGTCAAGACCAACAGATTTTTTTGGAGAATTTACTCATAATTTATTTTCTCCCTGGAAGAGATGTAACCACATAAGAAAAGTAACCCATATATACCCGTTAGAACTGTCTTTAGATACAGCCCACATCTAAAGCGTCTAACATGAGCATTTGGTCCTTCTATGCAGCTACAAGTTTGGGGTTTGGCTTTTTCCCTTTAGTGGGATATAGGACACGGGTTCAAGCAAGTTGGAAGGCTTAACCAGCTACAAAAAAACCTCTTGTATGATCACACTCCTATAAGCAGAGTGGTTCATTGCAGTTTGGGCTGTGTTTTCAGATGGCGTGCATGGGACTGTCGTTTATTCCTAAAAGAATCCCAGGGTTAGATGCAAACCCCACGCTCCTTTGGCCACACCGGCCTGAACCTCTGCCAGCGCTTCCTTCCCAGCACCGGGGCTAAAGCTCTTTGGATGGACCTTGCGCTGAGCTACCGCTGATAAAGGTACCTGGAGACTAAAATAGCATTAAATGTTTGTTAATGTTTAACTGCCAATAATTCAGTGGCCAGTCTCTATTTGGTACTAAGCCTTCCTCATTTAGAAGGCAAACAGACGGCATGGAATGGTAACTGGTTTACATTTTCCAAAGCACAGGATCAAAGCGTACAGTAGCTATTGTTGCCCCTCGGTAAGTGCTTTTCATCTCATTGTTTAGACACACCATACTTGTAACATTTTAGTGCTTTTCTGTGCTTAATGTCCTCCTTTACTGATGTGTCAGTTCCTATATTTAATTTTTGAAACATACATACTGTTCATAATTGTGAACATCTGAATCCCATGCAATTTTTGAGTAAAGTTGCAACAGCCAACAACATTCTAGCTCCCATCTTATGCAACAACTGTTAAGCATTGATACTGGATTTAAATCAATCACACTGTCATCTACAGTGAATGCAAAGCCCTGCTCAAATCACTCCAGTAATTATGATTGCAACACCAGATCAGAACAAAATTTTCACCCGACTAAGTATGTGAATGGCTGCACACAAAAGTTTTTGCCTAATTTACAGCTGCTACTAATCATTCCACTTACTAAACATTACATTTCACAATTCAGTTTACAAGTGAAACAATGGAGAATCAGAAAAAACAAGTTCAGACCAATTAAACGAAAAAGATTCTTGCAAATGACACTGAAAGGGTGATCTCTAGGTTTCAGGGGAGGAGTTTGTTTGGCTTTTTTTTTTTTTTAATCAAACCATTGTAACAACACGGTGGTGTCACATTCCAGTTCCTCAAGAAGGAGGAAACAATTGTACATGCCTCCTAAAAATGGCACTTAGTGAAGAAGAAATTACTTTACAGACCTTCAAGTTTAGTGCTCGACTAACCTTGTTGAAAAACTGAGAGCATTCAGAAAATATATTAAATTAGAATATGTGTAGAAAAGTAAGAAGTTATTCCAGTAGTTTGCAAGAGAACATTACAAACACATTTCAAGAGTTCACAAGGAAGTACAGCCACAGTATTCTTAGCAAACATTTTCTTTAAATCCACCTCTAGCATTCCATAAGGTGTGGCATAAAAACAACTGTACATCAGAATTTTAAGACCTACCCATATTTGCTAATGGTGGGCTCAAACTCCTAGTGTCAGTTCAAAAACAGGAAATCACAAAGAATTTCTCTACACAATAATTTTAGGTATCATTAACTTTAATATAAATCTTTTCTCAGGTGCTACTTCTCAGTTACATCGAAATGTAATTTTTTTAATATTTTATAAAATATCGGAGTATTTGTTAATCAACAGGGTTTTTTTTTTGGTGGTGTCCCCACCCTCCACCAATGCTTCAGCATTAAGAAAATAATTCCCAACATCATTGGACTAAGAATGCCTCTTTCTTAGAATCATCATACTACATCATTTCCAACTATAAAAAATGATGAAAATTTATAACAGTCACTGTAAATTGGGTATTTACACTATAAACAACTTTTACTACATTTGCAACCTTGCATCAGTAGTTTACAATAGATATTTTAAAAGCACCCTTACAAACAAAAGTATTGCACTGACATCATAAAAATTCACAGTAAGTTTAACTTCCAGACCTTGGTAAAACAGTGCAAGAGCTTTTCATCGTGCAAGAGCTTTTTATCAAAACATTCCCAGGTTATTAAAAATAAAAATTCAGAAAAATCCATATTAGACGCTGCAGTGAGTTTTCTGTGAATCAGCTTTGTTTCTTTTTTAGTTCTCACTTCTTAAGAGATACAGTTTATGTTTTGAAATGGTGAAAAAAACCACAAAAACCTTCCCGGTCCAACACTGAAATAGGTGCATTTGGCAGAGATATGGCTCTATGTGTCCATTTTATACAGAGTCCACAATGGTTGCAGTGAACATTCCATAATGAGAGAATCCTATTGCATTGAGTAGGGAATTCTCTTTCCATAATTTGTAGCACTTCCCCCACTTTTAGAGGCAGTATCTTCGACAGTCTTGTCTTCAACAGATCCTGAAGATAATACATTAACAAAAGGTTACTCCAAACAAGTTTTAGAACAAATAGTCATATAAAACTCTAAACTGTCATTTGAAGTAAGTCTTAAAAGTATTTTTCCTCAGGTTTAACAGCCAATTGGGACTCAAATGAAAGACCCATTAAGTCAACAGCCCATCTCCAATGGTGACCAAACGTGGATGCCTCAATATAAGCATAAGAATACAGCGTGCAAGTAGTATCTCCTCAGGATATTATCTCAGTTGCCACTTACTGCCTCAGGTCTTCCAGAACCAAACATATTATATCTTTCCGTCTCTCCTGTTGTTTCCTCTGGCTTTTTGAATCAGTAAATTTTTATCCGTCGCACTGTCCCATGTCAAATGATCCCACACTTCAGCTATATAGCTCACAACAACTCGTTGGTTCCTGCGTTGTCTTGGGAAAGCCATTCCCTACGTACCTTTTCCTACCACTTATGGCTCTATAAGCCTCTAGAATATTTTAGACTCTGCATCTTTTTTTCAGGCTCAAGGACCCTAACCTATTTGTTATTCCTTTTATAGATTTCATTCCAGATCTTGAGGATTCTTACCCTTCTCATTCACTTCTACTATAAAATAGGAAATTGGAACAGTATCCAGTATTCCATGAATAACTTCAATAAGTTATTAATGGCAAGAACCAGAAAATTATCGAAATGACAAAAGCACAGAAATAGTTTATGTGAAGAACAAACTTCCTTGATAAGGCAACAGTTAATTTTCCAAACACTTGCACTTTTTTTTTTTTTTTTTAAAATAGGAAAAATCTGAAGTTAATGGCTCAGGAAACTTTTCTAATGGCCAGTAGGGTGTTGGGTTTCTTTTCTGGTGTGGCTTTTTTTTTGTGGTGGTGGTGTTTTTTTTTTCCCCTCCTCTCTCTTGACAATATCTGCCCAAACATGTTTAACCCGTTTGGTTAAGTTCATAAGTATTTCCAGCTGGGGAGAGGGTTTTGTCTATCAGGAAGGATGATCTGATTCAGACAGTTGTTTTACGAGAAGATATATAAAGTACTTCAGACAAACTTACTTCAAAAGGGAACACTGAATTATCTTTGGAGGTGCAACAATTTGCTACCCTTTATTCTACCTTGAAAGTTAAAATCATGAAGTTTATGTTACAGCGTGTAACAATTACGATGTATACACTCCCTCTGTTTTGGTTTCTTCTGTGTTTACTGTCACATTAGAAGCTACTGTTTACTTGGGAGAACTTGTAATAAAGCACTCTATATATCAGTCTCTACAGGAAATAATAAACCATAGATCATTTCTAATTAAAATCAGTAACAAGACTTGAAATATTTAAAAATAATGGGTAACTTTCAGTACCAGAAGTCCATTACAACAAAATGCACATCTATGTACACGTATTTAAAGTAGGACCATCTACAGAGATGGCACATTATTTACTGAACTCAATATCTATAATTGCCTAACCTTTTTCATCTAACGATTATGGCATAGTCATTTACAAAGATAATTTCTTCCCTGTAAATATTGAACTCTGACAATTCTATTTAAGAAAAAAATGTCTAAAAGGAGGAGGACTTATTTTCAACAGCCCATTTTCTAATTGCAGATATAGTTAATAATAAACTAAATAACAGTAACAAATCTTTTAAAGTTCTGTTGCTGCTTTTCTTTTCCACCTCCTACAAGTTTTCTACTAAGCAATAGTTATCTATATTCTATGTCCCTACTGTTAGAACTTCCTCTGAAGAAAATTCTGTGGCTTTCAGGAACAACAGTTTACAACAAAGTTCATGTGAAAATCGTCAAGAGTAGCTTCAAGATTTAGTTTCAAGGAGCAGCAGAAAAAGCTGACCTTGTACACAGTGAATCAGAACTGCAAGACGTTCAGAATTCTCAAGCAGTTCAGACAGCAGAAAATTGTTTTTACAGTTCCTTCAGAAAAGGATTTTACATACAGAAGTGAAAGCCTGACTTTTTTCTTTCCATTTTCAAAGCATTGAGCATGCTTTTCTTCCTGAATAAACATGGCATATTAATGAACGCAGCGGGGATACTTTGCAAGGCTTGATGACCTTCAACGATGTTTCAAAGCTGGACATGGACGCTTTCTTTGCACACTGGATAGTAGCACATCTTTTTCAGATGACTGAGGTTCAAGACAAGTTATTTAACTATTGATTGCATATACGAGTTCCAAACTAGTAGCTACCACTCTGCCCCTAAGCATTTCACTTTTTTTATTGTTGCTCTTGAAGAAAGAAGCATTTCATGTTGCTAAAGAGGAAGCTTCCCCTCACAAGGGCTCATGTGGGTCGTGGTTAATGGCTATTTCATTACCCTGCACTTAACTTTTGGTGATGTTTAGAGTTAGTCAGGACCAGTTCAGAACCACAGGGCTCCTATGCTTGCAGTAAGCTCTCAGCATGCCAACTCCATCACGCTCTGGCGTGCTTGACTCCAGCTGGCCTTTTCCATTCCGAGACGGCTACAGGAAGTATCTGCCCTGCCTGATCAAATTTGTGCTGTGTCTCTCACTCGATTTCTGTTATTGCCTAAATTGAGAAAGATTCCCCACAACTTTTTTTTTTTTTTTAACTGTCAGCTGTGAGCAAGTGGTTTAACACAAGTTTTTAACTGACTCTCAGTTAAGAGACTTCTCCCAAGTTCCCGACAAACTTAAGGTTCCCCCTCCCGCCCACAATTTCCCTTTCCCTGAGCCCTCTCCCTGGAGGCTGGCCCCGGGACGGCTCTCCCCGGTTCTCACCTGCCGGAGTCGGCGGGGCGGCCCCGCGGGCCCCGGGGGCGCTGCAGCTCCAGGTCGGCGGAGGCGGGGGCGCGGGATCGCGATGCGGGAGCAAAGGCGGAGGAGAGGCGGAGGCTGAGGCCGTGCACCAGCCCCCGCAGCAGGCTATCCCCGCCACCCTTGGGCAGCGCCAGCCCCACGTCGTCGCGCAGCTCCTCCGGCGGCACCTCCAGGTTGCCGGCGTACCAGAACACCCACCAGATGAGGCTGAGGAAGATGCCGATGCCTCCCGCGTAGATGAGCAGGTCGGAGAAGAAGACGTCGGCGAACACGCCGGCCAGCAGCACCGCCAGGCCCAGAGCGTCGAAGGCCAGCGCCAGCCAGAAGGCGGCCACGCAGCGGCCCAGCCCGCCAGGGGCCGCCATCGCGGGCCGGGGTTGGGGGGGGGAAGCAGCGCCGCCGCCGCCGCCTCCTCGGGCCGCCCGCACCTGAGGGGAAGGCGGGGCGCGGCCGGAGGGCGGGGCCGCACCTGAGGGGGACATCCGGGCCACGCCCCGCCGCTCGCACCTGCGCGCGGGGCCACGCCCCAGCGGCCGCTGAGGTGGAAGGCGGGAAGGCCGCCGCCATCAGGGCGGCCACCGCCCTCCGCTTCTCTTGGGCTGCTCCTTTTCGCCGAGGCCCGGTTCCTATCGCCGGCCTCTCCACGCCAGCGGCGCCCCCCGATAAGCACCTTCCTCCTGCCTCTGCCTCGTCGAGGCGGTTGACGCAGCCGGTGCTTCTCCCCTTCGTGAGAGAAGAGCAGGAGCTGAAGAGTGGTCTGTGGTGGCTGTCGGCATTTTGGAGCCGAGGCATCCCCTACAAGGGGTGGTCGCTGCCCTTTCCTTGTGCAGGTGAGCGTGAGGCAGACACAGCTGGACCCATTAAGTGTTTCCAGTTGGGGCAGTGTCACCTTGTGAAGGGGGGTGAGGCCTCTGCCTGCGTTTGCTCAGACACCCTAGAAGGGAGTCACTTCAAAAAAAGACGGTCTTGAGACGCACGTACCTGTTGCAGAGCTCCACACTTGCAAGAGGTGGCAGCCATTAGTAGGCAGCAGGTTTGCAGGGCTGTTATAACGTGCATCTGCAAATAGATTAACATAATAGGCAAGATACATATTTCAGTTCACTCTTGTGTCAATTAATGACCTGGTACCTATCTTTTAACACTCCTAAGTCCTCAAGTACAAAAACTATATTCAGCTGTAGGCTCTCGCAGATACTCTCATGAGGCTCTCACATCTAACGGTTTGTTTAATGATGGGTAAACCACACTTCCAGTAACTAGAAATATCAAGCCAAGGGCAAGTCTGACAGGCCTAAGAGCATATGCAGCTTCCACGTGTTTGTGGAAGTACAGTGTGCCAAGAACTACGCCACTGAGGAAGACTATTCCTCCAATGACAATGAGTGCTATTGCTGTACTGTAGGACTGCAGACTCAATTCCTATCATAACACTCACTTATCATTGCTCCCTGCTGAACACTGAGAATCAAGACTAGGTAAAGCCTCTTCATTAGTTACTGACATTATTCTATAAAAAGACATCCTTGGGAAATGACAAGCTGAAATCCTCTTAAAAAGAAAGAAGTTAAAATCATTCTAAGTACTTCAACAATAAAATGTTTCACTTTGAGACATAATACCACTTCTGTCTTTAGAAGAATTATGGTACCAAAAAAGCCTATACTGCTATCCTTTCTGATTATTTTAAAGTATCTTTTGGATTTTAAAGTCTAAACTTAACTTCAGTAAAACATCTATGGTTGTATTTCTGCCTCACATTATGGTGTTAAATAACCTTCTAACTTCTGTCCCTCTCAAAAGTGTAAGATAAAGATGATAATGTATCAGTTATCCAAGTTTGAGTGAGTTCATATATCTTAGTCTACAGGGGGTTATTCCATTAGAATCAGACCAGCTTTTAGAAGTCAAGCTAATTTTAGGATTTCATGCTTATCCAGATGGCAGTAGGAATTCTAATAATCATATACAACCCTAAAAGAAATAATCATGACCATTTTGCTTAATCTGAAGATTGTTAGAGTGAGAAAGCAGATCTAATTACAACAGAATAACAAATACCAAGGGAATTTTAAACAGAAATCAGTATTAATAGTCTTAACTTGGTTTCTTTGGAAAAAGAGCTATTTAAGTCATAGTTCTAGCCCTGTGGTGTTCTTATTGTGTGCACCAAACTTACCTCCCCCTAGAGCCTAAGATGTAATTAACTCCTACAAAATCAGTTTGTGAACAAGGTTATCTTCTCTGCATTCCTCCTGCCAAGACTTTGCTTTGATAATATTCAGATATTTGCTTTATTATTAGCTGTTATTCTTCCCAGTAATGCTGAATTTAAGGGCTAATCTGAAAGTGTAAGTTACTTTATCACCCTCATGCTACCAAACCTGCACAAATACAGTGATTTCTATAAGCATGGCAGAAGGCTTACAGACTAACTACAGGCATAAATTAGTCTATGTTTTTTTCTAGATAGATGATATTTTTCTTTATTTATCTGTCCATGGAAATTGTTTTTTTCAGCAAGAGGTCAATATCGTTCAAAACATGACACTGCTGAAGTTACTAACACAATAAATTTATCTCCATTTGATTAAAAAAAAAGCACCCAGCCATATAAATCAGAGTAAAAGTTAAGGTAGTTTTTAAAGTTTTTCCTCTTTTACAAAAAGAATAGTTCAGCAAGCTTCTTTTGGGAGGAAAACAAAGCATTTTGGCTTCAGTTGAGTAATAGGTTACAAGGTAGCTGCACTGAGTTGTTTCACCGTAGTTTTAGTTTCTAATACTTACTGCAGTCTTTTGAAAGACTTGCTTCCTGACTTAAGTTTATATTTGTGAGGAACATCAGTTAGTTCCCACTTTAATACAAACACGGAGAACAAATGAGCAATATAGAATAAATTCTAGCCAAAACCACCACATTGTGTGCTACTAGGGAAAATATTTCAGTTGTATCCTTATTTTAAACCTTTCAAATAAAAGCAAAGACTCCTTGCAGAAGCCTGTCCTTAATCTAATTAAGACCTAAGGTTTAACTCTTGCAGAAAATTTTAATAATAAAACAAAACACCTTTTTTTAAAATAATAATGTTGATATTTTGAAAGTTACCAACTTCCTCTTCCCTTCTAGCCTGCATAAAGCCGCTGTACTTTCAGTACTGCTAAAAAGGACATGAACTCGCATGCATTAATGATACACACACACACACATACACAAAAGTTATTACCCCGTCTCCACAATGCAAGGATACACGAGCCATGTAAAGAAAGCACTGTTTGTTATTTTTTGAGGTGTTTCAAGAGGTTAGACATCTCTTGTCAATTCCACATTTTAAAATATATAATATTATTATTCTACACTCTTAATACATAAAAAATTAACAGATACATTTTTCTATTAAAAACCCCAGAACCTTAGCCAAGGACAAATAGGCCTTGAAAGCATTGTGTAAGCATTAACCAAAGCCCCTTTTCTAAATTCAAAGTTATGGGGTTTCTGACAGAACTTGTGGTCATGCAGATTTATTATAAGACTGATAATTTTACTAGCCATATCATAAATGGTTCATTCCTCCATTATTTCCACCTTCAATTTTTAAATAAAATAAAGATTGCAAGGTCAAGGATATAGTACCTTCAATAATTATTCTGCTGTCTATTAAACCTTTCACCTTCTATTTCTAAAGTCAGTCAGAATAAATACCACAGAAACAAAAATGGTTGGTCTCCAAGAATTTATACACAAACATACCAGATTTGCTTTAGTCTCTTGATGGTTATCTCCAGAAACATCCTTACAAAGGCTCAGATGTGACTACTGCACACCAGCCATTCACATAAGACTGAACTTCATACTCACCCATGTGCCTTGGAGAGCTAAACCAGCTCAGCCCTCAGGGAGGTGTTTTCTGTCTTAGCTGCTTCTGCCAGTGCAGAAAGTTCAGTTCTCTTTGTTACAAGAGCATTCGTACTAAGGAAGTGAAGTGGTGATTTGGTGCTTAGAGCTTGCCGGTTGAAAGTAGTTAATTGGAAACAATTGTGCCTCACACCTGATTTGATTCTGCAATGCATCAGCAATAGGCACACTTTCAACTTGAATGAATGTTAGTTTTTCATATTTCCTCCTTTCTTGATTAGCAAAGTGACAGGTTTTCCCGGGGCTCTTAAGCAAGAAAAACATTACTAAGAAATAGTTTCCTAAATAAACATAGCAAATTTAACTCTGTTAAACACAGAACTTTGTAAACAAGTTAAACACTGATCTTCAATACATACAGTCTGCTGAGCAGCTGAGAAATATTACCTTCCTGCAACAATGGTAACTTACCCCTCCTGCACAAAGGTGACTACTGCAAACGTCACCAAGTGAATATCTGCAATAGCTACATCAAATTGTTACTCACTGATTTTCTGAATTCTAAATATATATATATTTTAATAAAAGAATACATTATTTATAGAGAGAATGAAAATCACATCAGCAGTTTTACATCTTATTTAACTGTCAGAATCCCAGATAGTAAGCAATATAAAAGGAACAAATTCTGCTATATACTATATGTATATATATGTATGTACACTTTTCCCCCAATGTTAGTTTGTAGCTGTGTCGATCGGTTGCTTTACCTGTCTTACCTGGCTGTATGAATTCCAGTGCTGCTACCAAAGTAAAGGCAAGACTAACCTCTGCAGTCCCAACATAGATTGGCTCGAGGTGCTGCAGAATTTCAAGGCGGTACTTGTTAATATCTTCAGTGTGAAGGATGTGATTTTCCAGCACCTAGAAGCTAGTACGGTTCACTAGGAATTACTCATACAGAAGTTAATGGTCTTCATTTCATAATTTTCTGCACATCTACAAATTAAGAAACATTTTTAACATGAATGATTAAATACAAAAGCACATTTCCAGAAAGGAGAGTTCTGTATCTATCCTCTTACTTCTCTATTACAACAGTGAAATAGTATTTTGCAGCCCAGACTAGGAAGTGATGCTTTCTGACAAGATTGAATCTTTTTGTTAGTATGAGTCTAATGGGGATCATTGAGTCACACTTGCTTTTTTGGCTCTGATTATTTTGTTTCTTGATTAAAAAATGTTTCTGGTACTAGAACAAGAGGTCATGGGTTACAGAATGTTGACACCATGGATCAATCAGAATTTTCTCATATTCTTTAGTGTTTCTTTTACCACTTTTTATTTAGAGCCCACTTTCTAGGTAGCAAATCTACCAATGTCCTAAATAGGAGATGGGATGGGTTTTTTTGAACTCTGCAAATTAAACTGGTTACATACTGTTTGATTACTGTTCTTGTCTCTTATGACTTTTTCCTATCTGGATAGGAAAACACTGCAAAAAAAGATTTTTACCACTAGGATTTTTTATCACAAATCTGCCTTGTATTCTCACTCTGAGAAGGATGTGAATCAATCATACAGAGAGCAACCATTTGGTTATTCTGTAAAATTTCAAATATATAAACTTTCAGTTCTGCCGTGTATATTTTTGATGCCTTTATGGAACCAGTTAACCTACTGGCACACCTGAAATTCATACAGACTTTGGTGTTTTTCAGATGGAAGAGACAATAGGATTGCGACCAGCATGCAGCGATACCCTCAATTGTTCCAGCAGTAGAAATAAAGCCCAAAAGTGAAGGTAAGGAGATTTTGCTTGACGTCATAAAGTACAAATGGTCAAAGCACACAGTAAGTAAAAAAAGTAAGAGCTTTTTCTTTTTTTTAAACATACAAATGCCCTAGGTAAAAATAGCTAACACATACATTGTTTGGCTTGTTATCAGGCTAAATTAAATATCTGAAATAGGATCAATAGCTGTCAGCCTGTTTTCACTATACTGAACATTTTAAGAAAAAATGGTAGCAGCTATTTCACATTATAAATCACATGTTAAATAGATTGCTGCTCTTGGTATGCATGCTTCTTGCTTCAGCCCTTGTCTGTTCCAGTATTAAGGTATGCTTTAGGAAGATGCAACATTTCTCAGCTTCTTTTCTGGAGTAGCACCCTCCCTGCCCTTTGACACTTAAAAGAATTTGAGTGCTTTCTCTTTTGGTCAGGAAGCGATAAAAGGTGAGAAATAGAGCCTATTAAGATGGTGAGTTTGTTTGTTCCAGCTCATCAGTGAGAAGGAAACAAATGAATCATTACAGGTCTCTGAAAAAAGCTCTTGGGATCAGATTTTCTTAAGAAGGTATTTTACTTCATCAGTATATTTGTTTACTAAAAAGACACCACTGAATAACTACATAAAACGCGTTACAACAGACAACATTCATGCTGACTGTGGCTTGCGCACTTTCTTAGGTGCTTGCTTTGGTGTTTTTGAAGACTTCTTGGCTGACTGTATTGATTTCCCAGCTTTAGGTGTTGCAAAAGACTTTGCTTCAGGCTTTTTGGGAGTCTTTTTCATCTCTTTTTCTTTTATTGCTTCTTTTGGCATGCTGAGTTGCTTGGCTTTTTTCTGTTTCAGTGATGTCTGCAAGTCTGCAAGCTCTTCTGTAACTTGAAGTTTTGGTTTTGGAGTCTCCAGAGCTAGAGGTTGTTTCTTTCTCTTACCGTGGGGTGTTTTAGTTTTCTTGCCCAGGTTGTCATCTTTTTCTGGACGTGCTGCCATTTTCTGTATTTAAGACACATAAAAAAATTACCCTTCCACCTAAGAAACATCCCTCCTGTTTTTCAAGAAGAATACTCTATGAAAAACATATATGACAAATATTTTCTATTGATTCAACTCTGCTCTAGCCCAAATAACCTGTTCTCATTTCAGTCTGGAAGCAGAAGATTAAACACAGAACTAAATAATGGAAATAATGAAAAATAACAAAGCAGTAATAAAGTAAATAGACAACAAATGCAATGATCCTCTTGGCCAGTGAAGTCACTGACCTCTGCTGGCAGAGCTTTAAACCACAGTCCTTTTCTTGCCACATTTCCAGGCTTAATAGAGGGAATACAGATCAGCTCTATTTGAAGTCCAGCTGCAGACACACAAACTGACTGCACTCCTATCTGTGCACTAGGCCTGGTATTCCCTAGAATTCATCACATATTCACAAAAAGCCCTCAGAGAAAGCTGTTGTCAGTAGAACCATTCATACAACACAACTCTAACTGTATCTATCCCAGGTCTCTGGAAACAGGTCTCTGGCAAACACATCATGAGCTAATCCAGACCTGTTGCAGAAAAGCAGTTTGAAGCAACCTATATAAGTTTTTCTGATAACTTCAGTTTGGGCAAAAGTGCATCATTAAGAGTTTAATTTATAAGTGGTGTTGTTTTATTCATCCAAATATTTTTCCTAGATATTTGTTAAACGTGTTATCAGTCTGGTTGTTTTGTAACAAGGTTAATGACATGATTCACAGCATCCCTAATACTGACAACAATAAGTCCATACAGCATTTCATGCAAGCTGCTAGCTCTCAATTTATATTACGTGATTGTTAATGTTGTATATCACTATCCTAGAGAACATTATTTGTTTTTCCTCAAGTTTTGCACTCCAGGCAGGAAATGATACATTAAAATTTAAATTATTTTGAATTAAAAATTTTATGATTCACTTGATTAAGTATTAAAAGCTGCTTCTCAATCATTTACCCTTTCTTCTGACTTCAGGCTTGTTACTCGACCCAGGCAAAATTGCTGCTATTTTCAGAAAAATACATAAAAGGACAATAACCACTGGTTTCCTCTGTCTGTAAGAGGGGTCAACTAAGAAATAAGTAAACCCTCAAAACATAACAACAACAAAAAAAACTAAATAAAAAAACCCCAAACAAACAAAAAAAACCACACACAAAAAACCCAAACCAAAATCTCCTCAAGGCACCTCCCCTCACACTCAGCTCTTGGTTTCATGATATATTAAAAAAAAACAATCCAGTTCACTTGAAGTGTGTTAATACACACTCTTCCCTAATTTAAACAGTTCAAAATCTTAAAATTTAACTGAAATGTGAGCTTCTCAATATTATTCAACAATTACCTCCAGCTCAGCTAAGATGGTTGTTTGCATAGGCACCAGTTGTGGAATTTCTTCATCATCATCATGATCACCTGCTTCTTGGACAGCTTCTACCTTTTCTTTTATTGCAAGCTCCTTGGTAGCAGCACCCGCATCATTTTCAGTTGTTGAAGTGACTTGACTTGAATTCTTTTTTTTAGCTGACTTCTTTGGTTTCTTCTTCTTTTCCTTCTAGAATTAATTGGAAGTACATCTCAGGCAAACCCCCATAACAGTTCTAAATGTATAATAACTGTTTCAATATGGTGAAAAATAAGAGAGTCTAGCAACGTTAATTTAAATATTGTTGTTTAATACACCTGGACTGGTCAACCGTATGTAAAATATGAAAAAATGCATTACTTTCAGAAGTTTATTATTGTTTACTTATGAGCTGTTTATTATAATGTCCAGATACAGTCTTTAAGTTGAATACATATGCTCCAAATTTATTTTAGACAAAACAAGCAGAAGTCAGTGCAAAGGAATAGCTAATATTTTTCTATTTCTTAAAAAAACAGGTGAGCTTCCCCTCGTATATACAAGTATATAAACTTGTGAATTATTCAGATGCCACTGATTAGCAAATAAATAACGGATGAATAGTCTGTATCTGTGTATGTTAATTAATGTATTTTCAGAGGGCAAATGTGAATAAACAATACAAGCAAGTGTTTTAAGAATGAATCTCAGTTGTCTAGAGTTTAGGACTAGAAATGCTTAACTTATTTCCAGTTATCAGGGAGTTTCCATAATTTTGTTAGAATTACTGAATATTTGAAGGGCTCAGAGTCAGGAGCACCTAAACCATTTGTAGCCATAAATGCCTGGGATCAACTGCTAAAACATTTTTACCCAACACATCAGATACTATAGTGCATGAAAGGAAGGCAAAGAACTAGTCATTCTAATTTGGTTTTATGGAAAGTTTGAAGAATTCTTTTTTTTTTTACCTTTACTTGCTTTTTTACTTCCTTTTTTTTGAGAGATGGCTGGCTGTCAAGCTCATCCAAGTTGGAGATATTTGCAGTAAAAATTGGAAGTGCAACTGATTTAAGTGTTTTGAGGTGAAGAATCTTCACATTTTTCCAATTCTGCAACAACAAAAACAGTACGTTATGTAAAAATAACACGGCTGAATTACGAACTGGCTCGGCTTTAGCACAGTCAATCAGCAGTACCTTTGGTAACTTCTTAGCAATCACCTCAGCTGCTGCCATGATATTATCTAGTATCTCATCGGCTTTCATTCCAGTGTGACCTACACGTGCTGTACTGAAAGGACAAAAGAGTAATATTTATATGTGGGCAAATAAACATATGTCAAGTTACTTGTTCTTAAGCATACCCAGAAATTAAAAAAAGCCCACTTATCTGCAATTATCTTCACTTTCATAAAGTCTTTTGTAATAACAGTCAGAATAAATTTACCTGGATTAATCTTTCCATATTTGGATATGCAACTTCTGCCTTATATTACTAAGCCTATTACCAATTTAGATAAATCTTAGATGCACAATAAATGAAAAAAAGTTTTACAAGAACAGATTTACAAGAACTAATTTAACAGAAACATTTTTCTATGATTGTATGTGCTGTTTGACAGCGACTGTTGCCTAGAAACTCCTTACATATAAGGAAAAAGAGACGAAAAGTAAAACTTTACAGTAAAACTTCTCAATAAGTAGAACTACTGATTTCTTCATATGGGTTAAGGTTCAAAATGGCCCATATCTGGAATGCTGAACCTTAATCTCTTCTATTCACATATTAATGGAATAAAAGTAACTCATTTAAAATTCCTACAGTTAAGGTACAACCGTCCTTCAAGCGAAGTATTAATCTCCTCATACTTACTAACAGCACCCTTTGTTGGTAACTGGGAGTGTAGTCCCCTGGATATGTTTTTGTAGTTCCTTAGCAAGATTTCTGGCTTTCAGGTTTACAGATAAAGGTACCCTAAAAAAGAAAGGAGGGAAATTTAAAAAAAAAAGTTACAAAAAAACCCTAAACCAAACAAGCCAAACCAAAACCCAACCCCCTCCAAAAAACCCCAACAAACCAAAACTTTACTAAGAATAATCCAGTGTTAAAAAAGCTAATGCAAAATGGATACACAGAATTTAAAGACCTACTTTTTCCTCTCATAAAAGTGTTTTCCTAGATGTGAGGGCAAGAGCCTTCTAATTCGGTCATCAGACAGAAAGAGATCAAATCTGTTCAGGAGGCGACGCTTTGCTTCAAATAGTTTATACTCTTTTTTGAGGGTTTTATACGAGATGACCTGCAATGCAAGTAACAGTTTAGTCCCCACTGCTGAAAACACAGCCTAGAACACTTCTGAGAACTGCACAGAATTAATTTGAGTAACTGGTAGTCCATCATGGTGCGTTATTTTAGAATGCCGAAGACAATCCATAGAAAAAGGGAACAGTACTTTTTGATTTAAGAATGAAACAATATAGACCTCCTGCATGGTAACTCTGAATCACCAAACAGAACTTGAATACATGGTAACATCTAAATCAAGGTTAAATACAGCAATCAAATTATTTTCTATTTGTATTACTTGTAGCATAAACAATCCAAAGAACTCAAATATTCTTTTACATTGTGAGATTTTCCAGTTGCTTACTCAAACTAAATATTGAGTGTTTGTCTAGGAGTTACATCTGATTGCCAGAGATCCTGTTTCAAATTGAAGAAATTATTCTGAGTAAATTTTGAAGTTTAGAAAAACTACAGTTTGAATAGCCAGAAAAATCTTACTAGAGAACATTAGCTCAGAACAATTGAGACTGGAATATTAAATAGCAGAAAACAACTTTCCCTTTCCATTGGTACAAGAGGAAAGAAATGTCAGTACTGTACTGCACCACCACATATCTCTCTTACCTGGCTAATACCTTTAATCCCATTCTGGATTAAGAGTTTCTTGTACAGATTTTCAGTCTGTTCCGCTGATAAATTTGGTTCATCCTTTGTGAAGAGGCAAACCTCAGCTGTGTCTGGTCGAATGCCATGGGGCAGTGGTCTACAATGAGAATACGGGACGGACAGGGAACATTAGGAGGATGCTTCTTCCAGAATGAGGTCTACACTGCCTGCAGAGATCACTACCCTTTAACGAGCACCACAGGACAGCTATGTATCTAGACTGTGATCATTGTTAACTACTAGATGTCCTTGCCAGAACCCCTGCTTTTTGAAGCACACAGAGTTGTAACAGTTAAACAATCACATGGCACGGCTCCAGTCAGATACACCGCTGAACCCATCTGTCCTGCCAGGAGCTGCTACCATGCAGGTCCTGGGAGGAGAACAACCATCCATGCTCTTCTCTTTACACCACAGCTGCACCCAGACAACAGACAAGTCTTTGTAGTACTGAGGCCCAGATAAACAGATGTAAACATTCTCAGTGTGGTGTGTTGTGACAGCTTAAATGAAAACTTGTCATTCAGTTTTGGGTATCACAAGAAAGAAGCTGGAGTATTTCAAATTATTTGGTGGTGGGTTAAGACAAAGGGGAAGCTGATTCCTCGAGCTTCAGGGCTGAAAGGCACGTACCTTGTGAGTGGCACCCCCCAACCCCAGCGCTGTCCGTGCGCACGGAGCGGGCACAGCCGAGCACCGGCGGCACCGGGAGCGGGGCAGGGCAGCGCTCCGCCCCGACGGCTCCCGCTCCCGGCACGGCACGGCACGGCGGCCGCCAAACCTCCTCCGCTCAGAATCCAACAAGTGCTCTTCTCCGAGCCAAAGGACAAGAGCCACCGCGGTAACTACGAGGCCGAGGATGAATTTCTTACATTTTGATGACCTGTGCCACCCCCGGGACCTTCCAGACCGTCACCAGCAGCTGGATGCTCTCGCCCTCGTTGAGGAGCTGCGCGCTTCCCTTGGCCTTGCTTCTGGCGAACGCCAGCAGGGCCTCCACCGCCTTCTTCACCTGCAACGGCACCGCCGCGGCCGCAGTTAAAGCCGGGGCCGCTCTCGGCCCGTCCCGTCCCGCCCCGTCCCGTCCCCTCCCGCCGCCCGCCGTACCTGGGCACGCTCCAGCTGCTCCGGGCCCCCCGCCATGGCTCCGCCGGCACCACGTGCGGCCGCCGCGCCTGCGCACAGCCGCCTTCCGGGGCACGGCGGAGCACCTCCGGGGCGGGCCGGGGGGATGCACCGCCCTCGGCCTGAAGGGACGTGCGAGGTCCCTCCCTCCAGCCTGCCCCAGAGGCGGGCCGGTCCCGGGGAGCAGGCCGTTCAAGGCTGCGTGCTGCCGGGGCGTCCCGGTCTCCAGGCAGAGTGGCAGCGCTCCCTGTCCTACAGTGAAAACACGGGGTTTGTCGCACTCGCCTTGACCTATTGATGGTGCTGTATTGGTTCAACCCGGGATGTTGCTGGACACTTTTGCCTCTCGGGAAGGTGTTTAGGTGGCTGTGTTTAGCTTGCTGTGACCCAGGTCCTTTCCAGCAGAGCTGCTCCGCAGTTTGTTATTCCCCCGCTCCTTCCCAAATGCAGATTTCCGTATTTGTTGAATATGGAAAGCTTTGTGTTGCCCAATCCCTCCAGCCCGTCTAGGTCTCACTATATATGAGCCCTGCTCTCGAGGGCACTGATTGGTCCTCAGGTCTGACGTCATCTGCAACCCTGGTGTGACCATGCTTCCGATCACTGATGGAGATACTGAGTAGCACATGTCTGAGGATAAATCCCAGTACTCCTCTGTTTGTTATTGGCCTTCAGGTAGAGTACAAGCCATCACCTCTGCCCTCAGAGCCCCATTGTCCGACCAGCTGTTCGCCATCTGGTTGGCCACACACCCAGACCAGAATGTCTAGGATACAAGGAGATTGTGGGAAACTGTTGAAAGTTGTGCTAAAGCTGAGGAGAATGCCATCCACTTGTTTCCTCTCATCTGCAAATCTAGTCATTTTTTCATAGAAAGTAATCAGATTGGTCAAGATGATTTGTTGTTGGTCAATTCGTGCTGATTGTTCCCAGGCACCTCCTTTTTCTGCCCAAAAATGTATTCCAAGAGGACTTGTTCCACAATTTTTCCAGGGACCAAGTGAGAATGACCGGTCTGTGGCTCCCAGATCTTCCTCTTGGTGTTTTCTGAAGGTGGGGGAACAGTTGCTTTTCTCCAGTCATTGCTGAGTGTCCCTTAATTTCCGTTTAAAGATGACAGCATCTTGCTCTGACTTCACCCAGCTCTCAGGATCCTTGAATGTAGCCCAACTGGACCTGAAATCACTTGCCCCACTCAGCAACCATCCCACATGTCCTTGTTTGGCCTTTTGCTGCTGCTGTCGCAGTGGAAGGTCTTGTTGCCCTTGACATGCTGGCCTGTTTCAATTGTAGGTGAGCTTTTATTCTAAGACAATCCCTATATGCTTGAGTAATGTTTCTAGATTCCTTCTTTGCAGCCTATCCCTGATTTTACCTCCTGTATTTCTGTCTTTTTGCACTGGAGTGCTGTCATAAGTTCCCTGTTTAACCAAGCCAGTCTCCTGACAGATGTACTTGTTTTCCTGAGTATTGGGAAGGATTGTTTTTATCATTGGAGGAGCTTGTCCTTAAAGACCTGTTGACAGCTTTCCTGAGCTCCTTTGCCCTTCAGAGCTGCCTCCCATGGGATCCTGCCTACTGATTCTCTGAATAAACCAGTTTCTCTCCTGAAGTCCAGGGGCTGTGCTCTGCCACACGTCTTCCTCACACCCCTCAGCATCTTGAGCTCCACTATTTCCAGCTCACTACAGTTAAGGTTACCACTGATTATCACATGCCAAAACATTTCTTCCTTATGTATGAATAGTAAAAGCAGAACTGCTGCATCTCCGTTTCCATTTAGAAATGCATCGACTGACTACACAGAAGTAGCTGAATTGTGGGATGCTTATTCCATCCAGTTCCACACTGGGTAAGTGCATTGTTTTGAGATCGTATCTAGGCCTCTTTTGGCCTCATTCTCACAGTGCTGTGTGTGCCCTGGCAACTTTGGGCTGTTTGCATTCATCACACAGGTAAACTGCTACCTGGATAATGCAGCTATGCATAACTAGGGGTTAAATACACGTGAAATTAGGAGGTTTAGTCATTCACTCTTCTTTAGACTTTTTTCTTGCTCTTTGCCTTTCTAGTTATGGCTTTATTCCTTCTTATCATATGTCTTCCAATAAAATTTGTTGCTCTGTCTATGTGCCAGTACAAAGAGAAAGGAATTAAAATAGTCTCTTGGCAAGCTGCTTTTTGTAATGATTTATGTTTTCATTCTGCTGGAATAGTTGGTATCTTCAAGACTTCCCCAGACTTAGGAAAGAACTGCATGGTCACATACTGGCATTAAAGAGGGAAAAAAAAAACCAAACCCTCGGAAAATGGAATTCTTAATTTTCTATTGTGTGATTTGTCCACATGAACAAAATAAAGGAAACTGGCTGAGAAAGAGAAGCTATCCTTTGTTGCCATGTAGTCGTATGAAGTATTGACTAGAGAAATTACTGAAAGGTTAGGAACATGCAGAGCAGCCAAACAGGGCAGACTCATTAAAATCTCTTCAGCAGTGGTAGAACATATGCATATGATATTAGTCCTGGTGTTTTATAATCTGATAATTGTATTAGCCTTGCTCCTATGTCTGTATTGGCTTTGCATATTTTAGAGCAGCCATGTTTTAATAAGACATCAACATATTAGTGTGTCATGTTAAAACAGAACAGAAAAAGTCAGATGACTGGGACATCTCTGAATAAGCCAGGCTAGTCTTGTAAGATATGATTGAACAGTATGTTTGAAGCCTGACTGTACTGGGTCAGCATAGCATTAACAGGATAAAACTAAAGAGACTATTATTAGTGACTCAAATTCAAATTTTTCACGTATTAGTCTTATCCAAGTACATTTTTCTGCAACATTTTAAGTCTGACGAGACTAAATTTTATTAGATGTGATTTCACTGACTTAGTATGATCATTTTCTCTTGAAATGTGTTTGACATAGCTAATAGAGCTATCTTGGAAAAATAAGTTAATCTCTGGATATTTCAGCTTAATACAGCATGTGATGAATATAGAGTGTGTTTTTAATTTAGCAAGCTCACAAATAATAGCTATTCTTACAAGGGAAATTAGGTTTGTTACCTTTATCAGTGTTACAGCTGTACATTAAGCATATTCCACTGTAGCTCTTAATTTAACCTTGTCAGATGATGAAAGTACGTATTTTTCCTTGAGCCATTTATCACACTTATTTAAATGCTAAGATTTAAAATTACAGAATTGCAAGCCATTCTACCTCATTACTTATTTAGGAGGATGTTTCTATATATCCCTAATTTTATACTTCCTCCTAGCAAAAGGGATGTACAAGTAGCAATTGCTTCTGCTGTAAACAGGTCTCTGAGGTTTAAGATTATTCCCTTAGTGTACATCCCAAAAGCTCCAGTACCAGCCTTATGTTCCTCCAGATTATTTCATGTAAAAATCCCAGGTCTCTGGAAGGATACTTCTCATAAGAACAGTACCAAAAAGAATATGCAGAAATTAAAACAGGAGTAAGTCGTTCCTTACAAAAGGGATCTCAGAAGAGAATCTCCTGGCTAGATCTGGAGTTCAAGCGCTATTTTTCTTTAGATTGTATTCCTTTGCAATCCTAGAGTAAGCCTCTAGCTATAATCTAATTAACTGCTTACAGTGCAAGTTATTCACTTATTCAAAGACTACTTTCTAAGAAGCACAGAGGCACCTGTCTTTGTGACACAAGCTGCAAAGTTTTCTTTTCCTTTGCCTATCATCAGTTCCACAGGCTTAGCAGATGACAGTCTCAAGTAACTTTTTTTTCATCCAACAGTTAGTCTGTCATGTCTCTTATCTCTCTTATTCAGAAATATGTGGACTTTTTTAGGTCTATGTAACTGAGGGGAGATATGGAAAAATCCAATGTATGTTGGAAGTTTAGACTTTTTTGGGAAGGAAAGCCAGTGAAACAAAATGTATTATTAAAAGTTCCATATACACACACCAGATTTGAGGTTTGTTAGCATAAATTTCCATTTTATATTAAGACTAGACTCCTTTCTAGCATTTCTTCAGAGGAAAAGAAGTATTTTGTCAGGTTTGTAGTGCGTTAAAATAAACACAAGGAAAGAAACAGGTTCACGATATAAAATCTTCAGTAGTAACTCCAGTTTTGTTGGTATATTTTTCTTTACCAAATCCTCTATAGGGTATACAAAAACAGCAGAATAAGTAAGAGCCTTTAAGTATCAGTTCAGGAAGAAAACAGTCTTATCTGGAGTACATTTCATCTGCTTTAACATCATCATTTAAACAGTCTGCATTAAGAACCAAAAGCCAGAATAATACAGAATCAAATACTTGGGACATTGAAACAATCTTTTTTTCTTAGGTAATATTCAATAATAAACACTTATAAAAACACATTTCTCATAATTAACAGTTTTTAACATATGGACTGGTGCCATAAGTAGTCCGAAACAGAGGTTCTTCACTGAGCAATTTTCGCTGGGCTTTTATGCCACTGAAAAAAAAAATATCTGGAGAGGGGCATAAAATTCATGACCAGCAAATATCCCCATGGATAAACCTCCTTAAAGCAGCCATTTTTCTTACAACACTATTACACCATCACCAATAGCTTGTTGTTCAAGAATACAATTTAGTACCAGAATAAATGTCTCAGGAAACGGTGCCATCATGTTTGCGTATCAGTTCCTGATTGTCTGCAGAGATGACTAAGGTAGCTGGAATGGTTTCAAGTAGGCAGTTGATGGCAATTTACTCAACTGTTTGGTGTACCCATTCCTCCATTGAGTGTGCTTTACTTCTTGTAACTTGCAGAAACAATTATTTTCCTGTTGCAAAATAATTAGTACTGCTGCACATTTGGATTTCTTTTTTTTTTTTTTTTTACATTTAATTATTGTTACATATACCAAAAGCTTTCAGTTCAAGGACATACAAGGTTTTAATTTATAGAATTATAATTTATGGGGTTTTAAGTTACATCATGGCTATACACTTAAGCCATACCTACACTAAAAACTTTGGCCAACAATCAGGGAGAGGTGATCCTCATTGATACTGCACTGCACATACAGAATGCTGTAAATGTCATTATAGTGGAGGGGGGGGAACCTCCAAATCCCTCCTTTCTGCAGAACATGCTCAGGGTGTTGGTGGTGTGAGTTACATCCACACCAGGACCCAGGAATACTCTGCCGGTATCGCACACTAACAGTTACACTGGCAGTGCTCCTGGGGTTCCTGTAGCTTCAATCCAACTTCTATTTCTTCTTTTTCCTTTTTTTTTTTTTTTCTCCTTTTCCTTCAACTGTTGTGGTTGCACAGCTCCTTTATTTTTTTCCATCTTCAAAGCAACACACCACATGTTTTCACAAAAGGAAGTATTCAAAATGGTCATTTAAAAAAGTTTATTACATCAGTGAATCAGCAAATAGTATTTATTTCAAACAAAGCCACATTATCTTTTTTCTTCTTTCATCTAGATTTAGCTGTACTCAGTAGTAAAAATGAGACTATAAAATGTAGAATGGAGATGAAATGAAAAAGTTGAGATGTAATCTCAGGACTCTTCAAGTATAATGTACTTTCAGCACTTCTACCTAAAATGCAGCCAATTTGTGTAGATTTATGCCTTACAGTTTCAAATCAGTATGTTTTCTATACAATGCAAATATTTTATACCCAAATAAAAACCTCCTACAGGTTAGCAATATCTTTAATTGTATAATGTAGATTCTGTTAATGAACTTTAAATAATTTAGCCTCCCTTTACAGACACGGTGACATTAACTGGATTTATGGAAATGGCAATCAAATGCACTAAATGGGATGAGTAATGGAAATGCTAAGACTGGTATTTCAACCCACCAGACAATTTTTCTGTTTAATAATAAACACTCAGTCCAGCCTACAAATAATGAATTTTTAGAATCCCTCATTAAGTTTGCTCAAAAGTGGAAAAATTTTACTGGAGCATTATGTAGTCTTGAGATGCATTTAAATTCTTTAAAAAACATTTTAAAATAAGTTTAACAATTTAGGGAATCTAAATGTAAGTATTCTCCAATGGTCTTTGCACATTTCAAATCCATGCGCTTACTTCAAGAAAGCAGTCAGGTATGTGGAAATCTTAAATCAATCCACAATATGAACAAGATTGTAAGTTTCCTTGGCTTTAATTTCTTCATTAGTTTAAGATCCAAGGAACTGTGGGGTTTGTTCACTTGGTAGGAAAAAAAAAAGTTACTTTTAAACTCTGATTTATCAAAAAAATAAAAGCCCAGAGATTTGCAGACATAATAAAATTTATTTAAATTCCATGCATTACGGTAGCTACAAGTGTAGTCATATGAAACTGAAGGACAATAACTTCTTCTGTCCATACAATGTAGCTGTAAGTGAAATGAATGGGAGTTCCACAGTTACAAAGAAACAAACAAAACAAAAAAAAAAACCAAAAAAGGTAAACCTGTTTCAGTTTTGAGTCATCTGTGAATTCAGATACAGTCACTAGACTGTAAACTTTTGGGGGAGGAGATGGGCTTGCCACAATTGTACAACTGAAAACGTTTAGCTTAAGACATTCTGAAGAAGCTCTGAAGATACTTTTTAATAGTTACTACTAATACCTCTGGGAAATGAAAAAAAACATCCATTAGCCTTCATCCTAATTGTTAGAATCAGGATAGCAATTGTAGACAGTCCATTTTCAAAGTGCAGCTAAATAGGGTTTTATTACGCAGCTCCTTCAAGTTGTACTGAGTAAGCTTTATTTGGAACCAGTTTTGCTTTAATTTCTCAAGAAAAACTTCACTGGTCCTCATAAGCTTACATTGCTTTTTGATATGCAAAAATTTACAGACTGTGCTTGATTCTGACCCTCCCATATTTCAGTATGTGCAAACTCTTCGGGATTTAAATAAGTCTTTCTCCCTCTCAGTTCAGACTGATCTTTAAAACAGCAAGGATTATCCAGCCCTCTAAATTAAAGACAGGGTGAACTGAGTAACTTATATAACTGGCACTTTTTAATTGGCCCAGTTCTCCCACAAAATGCAGCTCTTATAAATACTAATAGGCACTATTGCCACAAATTCTCTTATTTTTGCAAGTTTCACTGATTTACTGGTTGTTAGCATTTTCTGCAGTTAAGAATTTAATAATGCTGAATTTTTATAAAGTCACAATATGTAGTTCTAACCTTCAAAATTGACTTACTGTGTCTAGTAATGAAGTTAAGTCATCCTAAATTTGTCAAAGATATTAACAAATGTAAAGCTAATGAAGGTGCCACATTTGCATGAATGTTTTTTAATTTTAAGAATGCATTCAACAAAGGGAAGGGGCAAACCTAATTATTTTAATACAAACTTGGTTGAGTGCCCAATTGCCTCATTTAAAACTGTGTGTGTGGGGAGGCTGAGGAGTTTAGAAAAGTCCAAGTAACCAAATACCTAGGTTACTGGAAAGTTAAAAAGCTAATGCAACTGCGTTACATCTGGATAAAAAACATTATTCAAAAGCAATTCAAATACCGAAAAAGATTTCAAATTGAATAGTTTATTAACATGGTAGTCATCTTTGTAACATGTGCACACACACTCGCACACTCTGAATGATCTGCCTGGAAAAAAGAGGTCTTAATATATATGCTGGGGGAAATTAAACATTAAAAATCCTTTAGATTTTCATAATTATAGGCAATTATGTCCACATCACTTACAAAGCTATTGCCGAATCTTTCCAAGGAAGCAGAATTTGGGAGAAAAAAAAAATTCTTTTTGGGAAAATTCAACAGTGGCATAGCAGAGCTCTCAATATGAGAAAGCTGACATAATGTGGACCTTTGCTGTGAAATTTGTCTTTGCAAAATATGGGGAGAAGTTTATCAATGGGCAGAAAATAAGAAGGCGGTGTGAAGTAGGCTTTTGCAGAGTCGATTTTCCTCACAGTATTGTGCGGGGGTCATTGAGAAAAACGCTTAGTCCTTCTCTGGAACCAGTTTCAGAACTTTTCCAATTGCAATGGTCTTACCTAAACCAAGGAGATAAACAGTACAGTCACATATATTGTTAATAGAATGTGTAAGTCTCTAAGAACATGAAAACTTCTCCCAAAAATACAGGCTCTCCAAAGTTCTAGAAATGATGCAGAGAATCAACTGTTGTGTTGTAGAATGGAATCACCAGTGTATTTTAAAAGTACAAAAAAATCGTAAAAATAGTCTGACTGCTGTTCTCACAGCAAAGAATACAACGTGGGTTGTGGAAAGCCTGTTTTACATTCATCCAAGGAGAAGGCAAGGCAGAATCATTCTACTAGATATGTTCACTGCTTTTAAAGATAATTTATTTTAAATACGTCCCACAAATCTATGAGTTTTACCAGGGTGAGCATGAGTTAAAGCCCAACATATAAATCCACTAACTTTAAATAGAGAAACTATGGTATTCATACTGTAGGTGGACATTCCAGGATACATTAAGAAAACAGTGCTAGCAATTTTTCAAATTCAACCTTTTGTTTCACAGCACACATTTCTGTACATTATTCCTCTAAAATAAAGCACTTTTTGTTAGTAGCCAGAACTCTGCACAATGGCAACAATTTGCTTAGATTTACTTTTCCATTGTTACCCAGATAGTGATTTCCACCAGACACCAGCATTTTAATACCTCATAGCCATGCATCACCTCCTCTTTCAAATAACTGCATTTTTGCAGCAGTAGCTGTTGATGAAGCAGTCTTACCCTCATCTCTTAAGGTAAAGCGACCCATCTGAGGGAAATCTTTGAATGTCTCAAGGCAGATAGTTCCTGCTGTCCTTAAACGGGCAATGCATACTTGATCTTGTTTCACAAAACGGGGCCGTGTCTTACTTTTGTCTCCTGTTTTTTTGTCTACCAAGCAGATTAAGGCCTGTATAAGAAAAAAAATAAAATAATAACTGTGAGTGCCAACATAAAGATTATTTTGTCTTTACAGACAAAACTGAAGTGGTCTATGAAAGAAAGTACTTGGAAATACATTAAAAAAAACCTTCTAAGATTTAGTGCATAATAGAGTCAATCATGACTTACCACACTTCTCAGAAAGCTTATGCTAACAGCTACAGCCATTTTGGTTATGGTCTGGCACTGACCAAAGATCCCATTCACGGCTGGAGCTTTGTTGCATTAGTTGCTCTATAGATGCACGTCATGACAGAGCTCCTTACCCAACAGGTGGATTGTCTATATTCACATCACAACTTAAAAGGACACTTACTGTTATCTCAACTTCTTCAATACAGGTGTGGATGTGCAGCACAGCATTATAACCTGGGCAGATAATGGATTTGTGCTCAATTATCACTATCTGTAAAACAATTAAAAATAAGTGCATTTTTCCTTATTTTCATTATAAAGAGCAGAGAATAAACAAATACAGAACTATATTAAGAAGTATAGTTGAACAATACTCACGTAACAAATTTTGTGAAAGTAACAAAATTTATAACCGTGAAAGCATAAAATTGAAGAATTGGCATGATAATATCTTGCTTTCATGATTGTAGGTAATTAAAACATTCATTGAGAAGTTACATTTAAAACAAATTATTTTAAAAACCCAAATTAATAATGTCAGTCTTAGGTATCTATGTTATTGTCAATTTAGAGATACGATAGCAGATAAGAAATCTGAACTGAAACTTCAAACTACTGAAATTTAGATTGGGTGAAGCACAAGCAAAATATTTCAATGCTTTTTACCCATCTATACAGCAATTAAATGCCAGTTAATTCTACCTGGGCATCAAACGTGCGTCCAGAATGACACAGGTTGTTGGGATCACAGAGAATAAACCCTGGAAGGATCTCTTCCTCTTCAATTCCCTTCAGTCTGATCTTTAGATTTTCACCTGGGGCTACTGAATCAGTTTCTACATCGTCAGAAAGGATTCCAAGAACTTCCACATTGTGCTTAAAGAAAGCAAAAATGCATTTTTCTATTGAGAATATTCTAGTCTGGTACAAAATAATTTTAATACAACAAGATTTCAATAAATAACTCCATTACAGTTTAAATTCATTATATTTGGTTCTGCAAGCTTCAGAACATTTAGAATATTTAAATTATGACTTACCAATATTTAAAATAGCATAGTTAATCAAATATGTTTTAAGATAATTCTATAGTATATATTCAATGGAAAGCACACTTCAAAAATATCCACTATTTCTCAAAGTGAAATGAGTTTAAAAGTTATGGAGAGATGAGAAATACAAAGGATGTAAATTATCTACAAAAAGTGCAAAAGCCACATTGTTGTACAGAGTCATTACATTCAAAATACAACAGTCTGAATATTAACAGAATCCAGGAAGCCCTAGAATCCCAAAATCCTACAAGACCTCCTGGAGAAGAGGATAAAAAATACCAAAGGTATATTAATGAACACTCTCCAAGCAAACACCAAAATATATTTCCTAATGTTCCTGTACGTTGTAACCTCTCTTCTGAATTTTCTATCTATGCAGTACTAGATACCAACAGAAAATAAATACTGGAAAGGCAAGGAAGTTAAAATAAAAAAAAAAAAAGATTAGTTTCAGAAAGTGATCTATTGTTCTGACTTCCTGAAATTTTAATTCAATCCTCATTAACTGTCCAAGTAATAGGAAAAAAAAAAAAAAAAAGGAGTTTGTCATCAAAAGCACTGGCTCTTTACTGAATACATTTAAAAGCCATTTACAATTTATTAATTTCTCCTAATCAATCCCAAGATAACATGGGTGTCAGATGTGTGTCAAGGAGTTTTATAAAAAGCCACTGTCTGTTAAATTACCTTAAAAGCAGAAAACCAACCCAAGTTCTGAATGGTAAGGAAGTATACACACACACACACACCTTGCCCTGGTAACATCACCCAGGTAAAACATGAAAGCTTAGTTGCATTCAACTGAGCAATAGAAATTTTTCTGATTTAAAGTTATAAATATCTTTAAGAATCAAGCTCCTTTTTATGGTAGTAACATTTTTTAATATCTAAACCTTACCATACCTTGTTTGGCATCATCACAAGCTGTTGTCCTTTGCAAATAGAGCCCGACTCCAGCTTCCCAAGGACCACAGTGCCCATATCCTCCACAAAAAAAAAATAATAATTACATAAAAATGTAAAACATTTTTCTAAAGAGTCTGCTCTAGTTATGACTTAATTCTAAGCATGATTACATAATCCTATGAAGTAATTTAGCACCACTAAACTGTTCTCATGAAAGATTACAGATTAAGCATCTCATAATGCCAAAATAATTTACTTCCCCTCCCCACCTCTATTCTACAGTTGGAAATGTAAACATATCAAAGGAAAAAAAAAAAGATACCCTCTAAAAATAGTCCTTTTACTGCTTTGATGACAGTCAACTTATACTTCCAACCCTATTATTTTAATTTGTACCTTATATTTATCCACAATTGGCAGCCTGATTGGTCCATCAACTGAACGGTTGAAGTTTGGCAAATTATCCAGGTATGGAATAAATGGTAATCCACTAAAAGAGCAGAAAGTACATTTTTCAATTTTGTGAGCACAGTTCTATTTAACAATTACTCAGAATGGATAAATGCAGTCCAACAAAAGGAATGATTTTCATTCTATCATCATTAAGAACAATGACCTCTAAGACAGTTAAATCTATCATAACTTCCCATCATTAGCGTGCACTTCACGCACAAGTTATGTTACAGTCATATTTTATACAAATTAATTATTCCTTTGAGAATCTTGCTAGATGTGTAACATGTTTTGGAAATACAAAACTGTAAGCTAGGTCCAAACATGATTTTCATTAATCTGTTTTAACTGCCATGAACGATACTGGAAAACATGACACCCAGTGAGAGAAATGACATGTCACTAATTATAATACAGCTTCAAGCAAAGTGTTCACATCAAACAATTACTCGTTCTAGCAACATGTCAACTGCAACATCACTGGAAAATTCAAGGGCTAGTATGGCACTCAAACTTGCAAAGCTAAAGAATACTGCTATTACAGAATCTGCTAACTTGAATTGCCAGTTAGCAAATGCTTTTATTTGGCTCATTGCACGGCTGTGTTCTTGTTGCCCTACAATACAATCGTCGTATTTCCTCAAGCACTTTAGAACACAGCTGCAATACACCATGCTACGCTTCTTCCAAGCTGCACTGTAACATCTACTTTTATTGAAATATAGCAAATATACAAACTTGTTCAATTTAAGATACGTACATATACCAAGGACAGAATTCTGACTGTTCTTTAAGGTTTGCTCCAGTCAGTCCTGAGCAGGGCATGAAATGAATATCCTTTTTGGGATTGAAGCCAACTTTCTTCAAAAATGGCACCAGTTTCTCTTTACATTCCTCATATCTATTAAAATGACAAGCAGATCAAGATAAGCTTCAATTATTCCAGCATAACATAATACTGTGCTTTAAAGAAAACACAACAAAACAAACACCAACAAGAAAACCAGACATTTAATTTTCGTCAATGAAGTTATTCTGTGAGCAGCAAGCAAACCTAACAAAACTTAGTGGCCTACTTGCATCTTCTGCCAAGTCTTCCAGCACAACTTGGTATTGTTTATTCCCCCTCATTCCTCTGCTCCATAAAGCATCATCAGTTCTCCCCATATCCCTCAATCACTGGGCTGGGTTAGCAGCAGCACATGCTATTTCTGCTTTTAAGCAGGAGATCCAGGCCAAGATAACGGGACAGACCAAGCAGACAGTTACTGAGGTCATGCTGCAGGCTTTCACTTTAGTGGTGGCTTGGTCTTCTCTAATCTCCTACATAATTCCCTAAGACTTAATCCTATTTATTTCTATCACATTTCTTCCCCTGAGTCAGTTTCAGCTGAATTCAACAGTGTCAGAAGGTTGGGAAAGGCCCAAGACAACACAACTGGGCAGGCCTTATTCTCTTAGCGAACGAGGCTGATGTTGTACGGTTGCATAGTCCCTCATAGCTTTCCACAAAAACTTTCGTGATTCTTGACACCAAGTTCTCTAACAACTCTTACTACACTGTAGAAGCAAACTGTATCCAGTCATTAAACAAGTATCTCTAGGGAAGGACTAAGTTATACTTTTTAGCATTCAGCTTAAAGGGGTGAGAAGAAAGATGCAATAGAAGCCATAAAAAGACCTAAGTTTTGACAAATTAGGAAAATTAAAACTCTTCAGTAACATTTCAGTTTAAGGTAGAAAATAACTTAGTCGGTTTTATTAGTTACTTAAATATTACATATTGACTTCCTAGTTATTTTCATCTGGCCTGTATCACTGCAAGATTCCTTCCCTCCCCCCTTCTCAGACTGCGATCAGAAACCATTTTAAAACAATATTTGCTTATTTGATTCAGCTTATCATAAAAGAACAACTCCAAATAATACAGGGTGAACAGGATAATGCTGTTCTCACCAAATCTAAGCCAGGAGTTTAGCAAAAACATGGCCAAGCAATCAAGAATCTGGCAAACTAAACTACTGAAAACAGAGTCAATTCCTTTTAGGTTCAATAGAAAGTTTCCAAGTCAACAATTAAACTCTGTTAGAATGCATGATTTGTTAAATATGGCTGCACAGATCCAAACAGTTGAAGTCGATGTTTTTAAGTAGTGCAGAACATCAAGCTTAGTTGGGAGGCACTGTCCTAGGCACTATGCTGCTGTTTTCCCCACAGTTTGATAACCTCTATCTTTAGCCCACCATTCTTTCAGCAAAAATGGGATGCAAGAATTACTTACTGAAATAAAATAATTCCTATCTTTTAATGATTTTTTTAAAAATGAAGATTTTTTGGTAATATTAAACTCACCTTTCATTACTCCAGTTCACAGTTGGATCATCCATTTTATTAATAAGAACTATTAAATGTTTTACACCTGCTGTTTTTGCTAACATGGCATGTTCTCTTGTTTGTCCACCTTTCTCAAATCCAGTTTCAAACTCTCCTTTTCTTGCAGAAATAACCTAATTAAAAATACACATTTTAATAAAAGTTCTACAATTCTCGCAACAGAAGAACTGACAATGGATAATCCTGCCTTATTCAAAAATAACTTGGGGTAATCAACTGGTAAAAGCTTTCAAAACACACTGGTATATCTTCAATATTATGCATTAGTTTCTGCACTGACATATAAAAATCACACAACACCCGTGGACAATTTTATGAAGTTCTTAATTTACAGCAAAACCCACTCAAATTGGCAGACTTAATATTTAAAAATTTTGACCACTGTAACTAATCAAGAGTAAATAAGCAAACAAAAAATGAAAATTAAAAGCTTAATTCCACAGTATATTCTAAATAAAAGAATCTGATTTGTCCTTACCAGCACAGCAAGATCAGCTTGAGAAGCCCCACCAATCATATTTGGAACAAAGCTCTTATGTCCAGGAGCATCTAAAATAGTGAAGTGTTTCTTCTCAGTTTCAAAATAGGCACGACCCACTTCTACTGTTTTACCTTTGTCTCGTTCTTCTTGATTTGTGTCTAAGGCCCATGACAGGTACCTAAAAAAAAAAAACCACACCCAAATATTCCATTTTTGTATTAATTTTTACTAAATTTATGTATGATGATTTGATAAAGTGACAATTTTTTTTCTGCTCAACTATTCTAACCCCCTTAGCATTACTGAACTTAAACATTTCTAAGACTTATCGTGACTCCTTATTGAATGTTTTGTGTATATAGAGTGAGCTGTAGGGCGCAGTGCTAGCTTTCCCTCACACACCTAGAAGGATGCAATTCTAAAAAAGTATCTTAAATTACTAAGTTCTCCAGGCATGATCTAGCCCCCTTTAAGCTTTGCCTCAGTTTGAAAAACACCCCTGGATCAAACGGAAAACAATTCCCCTCTCTCAGCATAATTTATTAAAAAATTAGTTCCAGTATGCGCATATTCATATTATGAGATCTATTATTATTAGCTGTAATTTATTGGCACATATTAAACATAAGTGGGCTATAGACACCACCTTTATTCTCCCCATCTTCGATACTTTGATCGTATCTCCTAATTATATGTTAGCCCATTAGCCATTGACAAACAAGTTAGATCTAAGCTAGACAGATGAACTGAAATTTAAAAAAAAAGATTATTTAGCTCATTCAGACTTTGGTGAACAGAAAAGAGAAAAAAAATCGACACTCGGTAAAGAGAAGAAAAGTAGTAATACATAAATTGAACTGGCTTAACATACCAATATTTTTCACCATTAACAGCAGCTTAGAAAGATCTTTAGCTTTTCTTTTGTATTGACTGGATCATGTCTGAAGAGACACTGCTAACTCAGCTGACCAGCGATCAGGGATTATTAAACACAAAGATGTCCTTTCCAGCTCAAGAGGTTCCCTGAGTCAGAGAAAGCACTAGACATTGGGAATGATGGATATATAATCACAGTCTTCCCCAGGCAGTAACCATTTGTCACTCATCAAGATCTAAATACTAAATGTCTTTTGATTTGTACCAGTATGTGTGTTGCATGCATTGTAATTTTCACCATGACCTGTGTTTCTGGAAGATTTCAGCCAAGCTGAAGGTCAGGTTTTACTCCGCTAACATGAGTCAAGCAGGAATCTATGTGTGGTAGCCAGATGGGATGTCCCTTTTGCACATAGAGGGGTTTTCAGGGAAAGATGCATTTCTGACTGCAGTGTCAACTCCGCACTACAATACAGAATTTTCTCAATCACAAAAACTGCTGAAACTTCAAGACTCAATATACGAAGTGAGCTGACAGGGTCTTTGATAATGACACAGAGGTACATCATACTTTCTACTGTATACCATGACATATGTTAAATAATAAAAATAGCATTCAAAGAGGCACTTCCTGCAACTCTCCCTCTAAAAGAGGAGGAGGAAATCTGTCTTTTGAGGTGTTCAGAGTTTTTGAGGATGGTCCCAAAATATTTAATAACTGTGGTTAACTCCCAACAGGGGGATGATAAAAAGAACGTATGTCACCCTTTCTGTTCTCCCCTCTCACACATCATACAATTAGTTCAGGTCAATGCCCATCCCTTGAGTGCTCCATTGCTGCTCTATCCCTAAGGAAGTCTATAGCTACTTCTTTTCCAGAGCCCTTTGAAACCCTATTTTCCTCCACCTGACCTAAAAATGGAAAGCTTCTAAAAGGAAAACCAATTTTCCAGGAGTTGTTCGAAGGAGATAGCATGCTGCTATATCTGCTATAAATATACACACATGCGCAAAACCAAAAGCCAACCAAATGAAATACACCACCAACAAAACCCAACATAAACAAGAGGCCCCCCCAAAAAATCCACACATAACAGCAGCATCTTCTTGCCTGGAGGAAACTTAAAAACTGTGGACCCTATCTTATATCTCATTTTTATATGAATAATCGTTACAGCCAAAACTATTCACTTGCTCTCTTCCCATGCCTGCCAAACTGAGAGCTTTGGTCTCTCTCCCTGAGATACCTCTCTGCTGTTTACTGGTGAAAAGACAAACAGATAGAATGACCCCAAGAGCTGCCCGAGAGAAGCGTCTGCCTTGTATTCCTCTTTACCAGACAACTAGGCTTACCAAAGCATCGGAATGTAAAGCACTGATCTACTACAAAAAAAAAAATGTGAACTGCATTGTTTCATATAGTTTTAGTTAAAGAAATATTGGAGGAGAACAAGAGATTCCTCTCCCCACACTCAAAACCCATTCCAGCAGGAAGCCAGTGCTACAGAGCCAGAGACTAAAAATCAGTTTCCCATTTTCATCACAGTGCAAAGAGAAAAGCATGCTACTATCTTCAATAAGTTCATACCATGTTTCTCTGTTTTTTTCTTTAGCTTCTCTTTCATATTTTTCAAGTGTTCTTTTGTCAACCATTCCTGTCAAATACCTAAGAAGAAGGGGGAGAAAAAAAAAATGCAGTTTTACATAAGCAGAAACATAGTTCCAAATAGTTAGATACTTATACAATCCCTAGAGATTATTTTGGAAAACTGGAACAGTCTGATGAGAGCAGCAGTGAAATTTTTTCTCCACAAAACACCATATCATTATCTAATATGTAAAAGTACACCAGTACCACTTTCGCAGAAGGATGAGGAATATCTTTTTTTAAACCTAATTGTAAAATGTTCTGCAAATTTGAAAAGGAACTACCTCTGTTAAGTCCATTTCTGACACTAATCCAATATTTCAAAATTAAGTAAAATTGTGATAGAATATTCCACAAAACCCCTCCACATTTCTGAAATGTAAAGAAAAATATTTTTTATTTCAGTCTTCTCAGATAGAACAAGGAAGCTGATACTTTAAGAGAGATCTTTCAGTTATTAAGAGGTGAGTACAGTTTTATTATATTAAAACTTTCACACTTTTACGCTCAGATATTTCCACCTGATTGAGTTAACAGAAATCTACTTGGTTTATAAGGAAAATTAATTGTAACAGTAAATAAAGGGTTAATGAAAAAGTTGGTACAAGCATATTTTTTTTTTCCTTACAACAAAGGGATATTCTGCAAAAATGAAAGACCACAAAAAGCTTTAGGAACATAACACATTGTTAGGAGTGTTAAGAATAGGCATCCCCTTGTACAAGGAGAACACTCAGACACTTCAGATTATAAAATGCTAATTTGCTCTAGTATGAACTACAAGGTTAAATGTAGCATGACAATTCCAACATTCCAGTTTGGTCAAAACAAAACAAGACGAAAATGCCAAGACAAAGACCTCCCACTTTTGCTGAGAATATTATTTTAAAATCTTAGAAATACTTTGCATCAGTGGGATAGCATTTAATTCTTCACATACTGCTTTCCACTTCTTGGTTTAGTTTTTTTTTAAGAAATCATAAGATCTAGCTGCATTTATTTACTTTTGTCTCATAAAAATATTGCAGTCTCTAGAAACTGTTTCTAAAATAGACTTAGAAGTTTAACTATTATAATGTCACATTTTGAAATCAAATTATGCCAGACAATGTTAGCACCAGGGAATAAGGCTATTCTTTTTTTTTTTTTTATCTTCACAAAAAGGACAACGTTTAACAAAGGGTAAAAAGTGGTTTCAAACAGCATTCTAAAATGATGACGAAAAACAGAGTCATGTTCTGAGAAAAGGATTCTGGTTTTCTTTAATTTAATAATGCATATTTTTGCATATTTGTTTCCACTAAGTAAGTGAAACTCCTGTAGTGGTAAGATTAGATCTGCTGGAATTATGGAATTCCAAAGACAGCAACTAAGTTGACAGGGAACAAAAAAATTTTATTATAATAAAAATAGATTAATATTTTTAAAGCCATACAGAAAATATTACTCATTTTACTTAGCGTATTTTTAACTAACAAGAAAGAACAGGATATCTACAAATTTTATTTAAGAGTTTCCTTACATTATTTGTCCTCCAATAGTTGACTTGCCAGCATCTAAAAAAAAAAGTCATTCACAATTTAAAAGAAAATCATAGAAAAAGAAGAAAATGATGAACAAGGTAATCTAATTTATTTCCAAAGACATATTTTTTAATTGTAATCTAAGTTTCTTAAACATCACCCACCTTCCATTGTTTCCACAACAATTCATTGTCAATTCAATTACAATGAATTTGGAAAACTACGTTTTCATACATATGAACTTGGCATTATCCATAACAAAAAACCACCCAACAAGCAGTGACCCAGAAAAAGTGTGGGTTAAGAGTGTGGGAAGCTCTTGCAAAATCCCTTTCCCTGCGTCCTTTCTACCTTGTCTTTAACTTCTGTAGGCTGCTCTTCAGTGTTGGATATACCTCTGCCCACTGCCTCTTTACTTTGTGTGACTCCATTTTTAATTTACCTGAGGTCTAAGCTACAGCATTTGTAAGGTGGTAAGAGACTGTACAAATGAAAATACAGAATTTGCTGTAAAACTCATAATTCAAAAATTCTTCTGTACCTCTGACACTTAAGATGTTTCTGAAGCTTGTTGAACTTATTATTGGGACATTTTGCTATAAATGCTTCTTTTAACCCTGCATTATGTTCATCTATTGTTTATAGCTCTACAATTCTTATTTTTTTGAAGAATAATGTTTTAATTTAATAACACTTAATAAGAACCCTCTGAAAATATTTGAAACAATTGGAAAAGGAGCTTTCCAATGTTGTTCTTTGGATCATAAACACAGATATGTCACTTTAGCACTCAACAGAGCAGGTACTTGAGAAATCACGAGCACAGACACTGTTGTGTCCAAGGGAACACAAACACTCTATCCTTACTATTCTTCCCTGAAAGAGCTTCTTTAAATTTTTTAATTTTTCCAGAGCAGCTTCATTAGGATGAATGCTCCTATTAACCTCAAGACACGATGAACACATACATCCCTACGAAGAACAGGATTAATTTCTAATTGTCCAAGTTCAAGATAATACAAAACACAAATATCCAATTACTTTACATTGACTTACAACTTACCTACGTGCCCAATGAATACTACATTTACATGCTCTTTTTTAGGAGCGCCTGGTGGTGCTACAACAGATTTCGGTTTTGGTATTTCTTCCTCCTCTTCCATCATTTCCTGAGCGCTTTCTTCAGAAGGCCCTGCATCCCCTGTGGGACCACCTCCTAGCTCTGCTTCACTTGTTTCTTCTTTGTGGTCCCATGACTCTTCTGGAGACATTTCTGTCTCTCCATTTTCCACTAAAAATTAACCAGTTAGATGGTTATTCAAGTAGATAATGAAATTAAAAGCAATGACTACAGAGAAAAGCCCCCACCCCAAGATGCAATCAAAGGACTTTATATAGGAAGCCATTAACCGACTGGGTAGTTGAAGTGGGCAACTGCCTCTCTTTTTGGAAATGATTATTTCCAGGAGCTTTCAAACTAGCTTGTGCTGACATCAGAAAACTATGATTCACAGGGATTAAGAGACTTCTGTTTTAACAGGGCAACAATTTTACAAGGAAAAAACAAATCTGAAGATGCACTCAAACCATCAAACTGGTTTGAATCCAGACAGAATACGCTACCATACGTTTGAAAGGAAAAGGGGAGCAATAATGGTTTAAGTTCTCTCAAAAGCCACATAAATACAAGGAGAAAGATACAATTTCCATGTTCTGATTGCTTGTATTACTGACCACTTTAACACTTTTGTAATCACCATTTCACAGACATTAATGGGATTGTTTGTAATACTTAATTATTTTTTAATAAAGCACTGATGCTTTTCCAGTGTCCAAGTAATCCAATTGCACCTGTCAATGCATACTAGTGTTGAATTACCTCTTTCCCAATCTAAGTGTAGAGACGTGACAAAAATTAGCGAGGACCAAAAATGCAAAGGCTCAACAAGGTATTCTTCAATTTTATTTGCAATGATTCAGCAAAAGCACTATAGTAGTATTTTATAGCACTATCATAGTGAAATGGAACAATTCTCATCTTACCAACAGATTCTGAAATTTCCATGTTAACAGCAGCATTTGAACCTAGGGAAAAAAAAAAAAGGAATCATTAAGGACACATATTTACCATGATAGTATCAAGAACAAAGAAAAACAGGGTGACTAAATTAATTAAAGGATAGTTCAGATGTTTGGGCACTTGCCAATGTTATATTTACCGTGATAGTATCAAGAACAAAGAAAAACAGGGTGACTAAATTAATTAAAGGATAGTTCAGATGTTTGGGCACTTGCCAATGTTATTTAATATACAGATTCAATTTTAAAAATCCTGCTTCATGCAAGCTTTATGACCTTCAATAAACCATTTGATCTTCACATGCCTTGCTCGGTTGGCTATAAAATTGTAAATAACCACAGATAACCACACTGCCTTACAACAGCAGTATGAGGACCAAGAGAAGGAAGACTGAAAAAGGTTCAGAGATTTTTATAAAGGAAATTCTTTGCAATACGTTTTTAAAAATCAGGTTTAATGGAACTGCATTTTATAGTGTCAGAACACAAAAAGAATTACCTTCACAAGAGGCTGTCTGCTCCTCTAGAGAAGTCTCTACAGGTGCACCTGTAGAGAAAAAAAGTTCAACTTCTAAAAATGTGTTGATGTAACCAATTTCCACAGCTGGCAAAAAGTCTCCCAACTTTATTGCAAGAAGTGTATTTAAGAAAAAAAACACGCTCCCCACCCCCCCAGTACTAAATATAGCCTCCAAGCACAAATACAGAACACTGCCTGAAAGTTGTGAAAATAATACAGCAGTTCTAAAAACAATTCCATTACCTCCACACATAGAAAGATACACTTAAATCAAGTTTTAAAGGAAGCAATTTTCCTATACAAAGTATTTTACCTGTTCATCCTTTTTGTACATGTTCGCTATTTTAAGTGTTAATATCTAACTGGTGTTTAAAAATGTCAAACCAGTTTCATTGTATCCAAAGAAACAAAGCGTGTGTGGTGTCACAACTGTAGGGAAAGGTTCTGCCAGCTTCAGCTGACAGGCACACCTAACAATGCCACTGCGCTTCCATGTCACATAAGCATGAATTAGAAAACTGAAACAAGCTATTAAGAATAAATTTTTAAGATCTACTGTAGTTATTAGGGCCGAGAGGTGATAAACTCATTCATATGCCTGGTAAATTTGCTGGTCCTCTAAAACACCATAATATAGTCCTATTATCATAGAATGGTTAGAGTTGGAAGGGACCTTAGAGATCATTGAGTTCCAACCCCCTGCCATGGGCCGGGACACCTCTCACTAGAGCAGGTTGCTCAAAGCCCCATCCAGCCTGGCCTTGAGGACGATCGGAGAACAATCTCACCAGTTGCGGATATCAAAGTCACAAGTGTGTTTTCTGGATAGATCACAACCTTCTCATGCACTAAACCACGGCACTAAGCTACATGCTGAGCTATAACTGATTTTTAAACCTACTAAGAGTGACATGTTGCAATTAACAATTACACCACTTGATGTTTCAGGACACTATTCCACATGATCAAGAGGCCTTCTAGAATGATCTCTAAAACCTTAACCTATTTAGTTTTCTCTTGGTAAAAATTCAACCTCATAATTCTTTGAAACAAGTTCACCATCTTATTTTTTTTCAGCCACATACCAAACTCGTACCCTCCATTTAGCTGTACTCCAGCTCTCCTTCAATCCCATTACAAAACCACAGATATTACAGCATTACTTGCTCCGTATGCATGATGGGACCTAAAGATGAAACAAATCCCCTCAAAAGAACAAAAACATCGAGAGAAGGACCTGATTCTAAGCCTCTTTGCTTTGGCGCTGTTTGCGTATGTGCTGCAGACTCCTATAAACTGGAGCAGCGCTGCAAAGGCTGGAGGAGGGCCAGGGGACAGGGCTTGCGGGAGGGGGAATGTGGGTCAGACACAACACCCGGTGACCAGCGGCAAACGGAGGGGGCTCAGCGAGGCAGGAGAGGAAACTGCTCCGAGCCAGGCTCCCCGCGCTCCCCGGCCATGTCATGTAAGGTCTGCACTCCAGAAAAACTTTAGCAGAGTGATGCAATATAGTAAGGATACGAACAGAATACCTTGAGATTCCTTGTGAGGAATGATATATTACTCCCATTTGAGAGCTGGAAAACACTCAAATCAGCCCATTTATGAGCGTGGTAAGCAGGTGATGCAGCATCTGGGCATGAACCTAAAGCCCTGGTTTTGTAACGCATCAGAAGATTGCTGGTTCCTTCACACATACTATGGTTGGGATGCATAAATATTTTCATTACCAGATCATTTCAACAAGCTTTTGATTTCACTCCTGAAGTTTATCCATAATGAAAAATGTATTAAGTGACAGTATTTATGCGCTTGCTGTGGAAAGGAAGCTCTACAAGTGGTTCAAGAATTGTTTAATTCCTTGGAAATACACTGTTGATCAACAACATTCAGAACAACTCAGGTTTAACTTCTTGGTCTGTAATACAGCAGGTACATCAACAGGAAAAAGAAGTTTCTTCACAAAAAACAGAGAGCAGGTAGGAAATTCTTAACTTAAAAAGGTCCATCTGTTAAATTCTGTATAAGTCTAGCACACAAGAGAATCAATAGGACAGTTTGTGTACGGATCCTGAACAGTGCTAATGCCACACAGTCAAGGGGCATCAGACACTCAGTTGTGGCCACAGACACTTATGAAATTCTGATCACTTTGGTACACAACAGCCAGACATCCTTTGAAAGAGGACACTCAATGACACAAAATATATGCTGTTCCTTCAAAGCAGGAAAGGATTACAAACTGCCCTCTAAAAAAGCTCATCATAAAAAAAACAAGTAAGAAATAAATAAAGAATACTAATTTCAGAAAGAACAAGCTTTAAGCGATAAAAATAAATACCCCCCCCCCAAGTAATTGAGTAATTGTTTACTTCTGATAAACAATTTCAGGCTCTGCCAGGTTATTTCAGGCACTGGTATATTGCAAACAAAAATACAAGAGAAAAGTCTGACTTTAAAGGGTCAGATTTATCATTTGCTCTATGTGGAAATGAACAGATTGCCTGAAATGCACCTTAAGACAATCACCTGAAAAGAAGGATGCAGTCCCACTGCTTCTCAGACCCTGGGCTTGCTGCATTTTGCTCTTTGTCATCTCTTATCTCGTATCAGCCCCAGTGCACATGTAACTATTGAAACTCCACAATGGGAGCTGGTCTGACCAAAAACTGCACTAGCAAAGAACCTACCAGCTTTGGGGTGGATGAGCACCCTGCAGCCACGTGTAAGCTGGGTGGGAGGGCACTAGTAGTGCCATGACAGAGAGGACAGAAAGGCAATCTCAAGAATTTCAAGGAAAAAACACTTTACCTTTAAACTCCAGTTCTGAGACACCTCGGGAATCTTTGGAGAGCATAAAAAGGAAATGACAATTCTGGATCTAGTCGAGATAGGCTTACTACTTAGGACTCCATACTGGACTAGGACACGAGAAGAAGTCCAAATTCCACACTGTCCCTCTGGCATAATGTTTGGACAGATCCAGTGAACTGAAGTAACCTTTCTTCTTTTGCCCATGAGATAAAGACAGTCATTGTAACAAAATACCTTTAAAGCTGAGGGAAACTGAAAAAGGTCCTAAGTAGTCCTTGTAACTTATCCTGATCTCTCCAGAATATTGAAGTAGATATGTAAAGTTTTTCATTTTGTATTTGCTGGAAGTCAGGAAAGTAACTAATAACATTTATGGTTAACAGAGTTTACTATTATTATAAAAACATCACACACAAATTAGAAAAATGGGTAACATTTTTCAAGTTCAGCATGAAAATTCTAGATCCTCACCTGTGAAAATCATTCAGATAGTAGTCCTGTCATATGAGAGGGATTCAAAACGTAGTCTGTATGAAATCTGGTTTTTGAAGTCAGAACATGTCTTAAATGATGCCAAATCTTTAAATAAAGCTTCAAATTGTTGGATTTGTATGCAATAAACAATTAGATTTTATGTAGCACCCTCCATACTCCGTCTCTCCTCAAACCAAAAGTCAAGAACTATTGTTGCAACCTTATTCACTGAACCACATGAAATGAACAGTTTATCTTTAGTCCTCTTGAACATCAGAGGCCTGGGACATTTGGGGAATATCTTTGTTGTGAACACCAAAGGCAAAAATGGATACACATGCTGCATTTATCTACTGGTAGACCATCAGACAAGGACATGTAATATAAAGTCTCGTCTGAATAAGGTAAAAATTATTTTTCTTAGTTTTTTTTTCTTAATATAAAATTCACTGGAGGAGTACACACGCTGCCAAGAGTCCAAAACTGCACAACTTCTGAAACATTGTGATTGATCTCTTTAAAATACAGCTAATGTCCTAAAGAAATACTGCAAGGATTCACTCTGCTTGTTTCATTCACACTGCATTCTACCCCAACTGATGAGCTGCTTGTGTATTACATCAAGTTTTGTACTTGCCTGCATTTCTGTTCTTCAATAACCAAAGCTGCACAGGTAGAACAAATTCAAAGTTACCACTCAACTTCTGAAAATATTGTTTTAAAACAATTTGAGGCAGAAACTTCACAGCATTAACAGTTTAGAATGCTTGTACAGAAACAATAGAAAACTGCTCTATAATGAAATTTGTATTAGAATGAAGCAAGATTTTCATCTGTAGAACAGTATAGGTGGTAAACTGGCAATCAGTATTAGAACAACTGCAGTTAAAATACAGTATTAAAGTCAAACTCAAGTGTAATGACATCTTTATGTAAAGGGCAGTATTTCCCAGATGTACTGAATAAGCGGAGAGAAGTCTCCACACAAGCAGATACTGCTCAGTGGATACTGGGAACTCCTCATCAGCAGTCACCTGAGCCACAATGCAAATGCCGTTACAGAACTGATGAGAGGCCGTAATTTGCAATTTGTTGCTGTGCACAGCAGCACCCCAGCCTGCGCCGCTGCCGGAGTGATAAAAACCTAGACAGTGCTGGAACCTGACAACTGAGCTACACTATGGGATTAACAAAACTGTTTGCACAACAGCGCATAGAGAGAGATTAAAAAAAAAAGAAATAAATAGGCAAATTCAGTTTGAAAGAAGTATCTTATCTACAAAAATTTTGCACTGCCTGTACAGTGAGTTTGTTGTTACTCCTCCAACCAATAGAGGCATCAAGTTGCTTCACAGGAATTCCTGGAAGGCTGAAGAGTGAAGAAATGCATGACATCCAGTTTAGGATTCTCATCATCTTTTAGTACGTGTGATTTGAATACCTGAGTTCAGTACACATTTAACACAAGTCACATAGTCTCAACAGTTTTCATTAATTACATAATAGACATTTACCCCATACTTTTTAAAAAAAGAAAGCATAAAGGGTACATACACCAGAGTAAAAAAAAAAAAAAAAGGTCAGAGTCAAATACACAGAGCATGAGAATCTGAATTAAAAATACCAAACCCCAAGATTCTTAGTTAACACCCCCCCCCCCAAAAAAAACCTTCAAGCAATAATAAGTTCTAGGGCTAAACAAAGTATTTCATATTTAATATTTTAAAATATACAGACAGAAAAGGCTTTCAGACATTCATTGTAATTAAGGCAGTTGTTTTATAAAATTAACTTAAACCCAAAATGGATTTTATTCTTGTCTCTGCCCTGCTTCATAGCCCATGCCCTTGCTTTACCAATGGACACAGAGATGTATGCTCAGTTTCTAAAATACACCACTGTAAGAGCAGCTTTAATAGTTTTAACATGACTTTGTAAAATTAGCAAAAAAAAAAAAAGCTCTAGCTTTGTATTTATAGGATTCACTACAAGTTAGCTTAGTAAGAGATCCACCTTTTTCCTTCCCCAGTGAGGACACACCTTACATTTATCTTATCTAAAACTGACATGCTGCTTCACAACTAAGTCTAAGAAAGCTTATGGGGATTTTCAGAGAACACAGCGAAAACCCCATTTCCTTAAGGCCAAGTATTTGTACTTGGGTGATAACTTGATTTTTGAGACAGATAACCAGGAAATCAAGCTCTGTATTAGAACAGTTAAGGATTCCACTCTCTAACAAAGATCTCTCAGCACCCAGTAGAAATAAAAATTTTAAACCAAACCAAACCTAAGCACCCCATGGATTTTTTAGCAGGTTAAGCTCAGGATCTTAACATTTACACATATAAGAGCACAATTTACACATAAAATCTCAGACTGATCTAGAGAACACATTTTTAATATTGTGTCACCAGTTCTAAACCAACTTTTGTACTCAAATTCAATCAGTGTAATTTTCATATAGACTTCTTCAAAACAGTCATAAAGGTCACTGATAGAATTTTGTCTGCTTTATTCCTTCATAATGAAAAATAGAAATAAAAACAACTTTCTAGCTTAGCTTCATACAATCAGCCTCTTCTCTCGCATGTTTCTCATCACAAAACAGGAGAGAAATCCCAAAATTCCGAAAGTGGAATTGTAAAACCAGATTGCTAATAGAATCCAAGAATTATCTCAAATTATTTGTGTGTTCATTTTGACAGAACAATCAAGTTTTAAGATAACATCACGCTTTCAAATACATTAAATCAGCAGTCCAAACCAGGGTGCTAAACACATGGTCAACAGACTGCACATAGACGGCAGGACAGTTCATCTAGTCCACTGCCAGCTCCCAGTGGGCTGTCTTTTATTGGAGTCATGCAAAGGCCACATGCGTGATGAATTATTCTATCAGGAGCAACACAATCCTGGCTGCCTTCCTGGGGACAGCTCAGATGTAGACAAAGGACATCTGTGTAATACATTGGCACCTTGACTGCATCACACAGGTATATTATATCTGATCATCTGGCAAGTTGGTGCCAAGACATACCGCTTTTCTCCGCACTGACCATTTTAAAGAGGTTGTGCAGCTCACCTATCTAGAAAAGCTGATACAGAAGAACACTGCTCTATATAGTAAAGTGATGACTCGAGGATTTTTTCGATAATAAGGCTTTGTACCATATACTGCCATTCACAATATGACACTCACTTGCTGTCATGTAAGCACTTCAAGTTTACAGTTCTGAAGTATTAAGAGCAGCATTATCAACACCTTACTTGTGAGGGAATCATCAACATATGGGTATTCAAATGTTGACATGAGCAAACCATGTAATCCTTTAATATGATAGCTTCTTGAATGGGGACTACCACGAACAAAACTTTCTTTACAAGCGCGCATGGTAAATGAAGTTTCTTGAGGACTGAATTGTTGAATAGTTTTAAAGTACAGAATATGGTGTAAAATAAGAGATGACCAGTTTTGGGGAACCCGATAATGCAGATAACTCATCATCTTACTCTGGAAACTCCTTTTGTTTCTGATCGGGGGAGGGAGGAGAATATATGGGTGTCCCAGCTACCTACGAGGTCAAGAAAAATGAGGGCAGGGAAAACCATAAAGATAGATGCTAAATCCATTTATTTACAGCATTTGAAAGATGAGGACATCCAGCTGCTTGAACTTAAAAGAGACTACTGCAGGCGAGTGAGGATATTTAGGGGACTGAATCTTAAGCCAGATGTTTGCTTGGGTCAAGACTAGGTGCAAGTTATCTAAACTGCAATCTTAACAAATATGATCAGTAATTCACTTGAAGTAGTCAAGAGAGCTCCTAAATGAAGCAGTAGCACTAATACCACCAAAATGACAAATGCTATCTTTCCTTACACTAGCTGGTAGGTATCACACACTTTTTGTTCTTGTTACTTTTGTACTCATGACAGCTTTTTCTTACCACAACCACTGCATACTTCAAATGATCAAACAATTCAGACTGGAAGGGGCCCCAGGAAGTTCCCTGGTTCAGTCTCCCGCTCCAAGCAAAGTCAACAGTGAATACTTAAAAATTACTTCTAAAAAAGATGAAAAACTAATGTAAAATACAGTAAAGCCCATACAAGGAAGCTGTGATCAATTTCACCAAGAATCCTGTGAATATTCAGAACTATGACAAAAATTGCATCACAAGAATACAGGTTGATGCTGCATTTTCAGAAGTTTTTCACTTTTCTTAAACCTGAGGTCCAATCAAAACTTAGATAATAGAAATCTTACCAATTTGGTGGTGGTGTGTTTAACCATACCCTTACACCTCCAAACCATGTCTTGATACAGAAACAAGCAAAAAGCCACCCAAATACAATTACATGCTACAGAACAGTCAAGGTGCAGTTGTGATTAAGAATGTTTAGAGGCCCTAACACAACCTACTGTCATTTTACTATCACACCTTGCCTTAGTTTAGTGGAGTTTGCTAGTCCAGCAACTGCCATCTACAGTAAGCTTCCCTAGAAGCACAACTCATTCATGACACACTCGACACGCTCGCTGGCAGGAACTGCAGCACAGCGATGTCTGTTGCAGACAGAAAATCAAGAAGTCTCTATTTCACATTTCCCATAGAATCCAATAAAGAGATTTTAAGCAAATGAGTTCGATTTGGACACAATTTGATAAAAGCAAGTTCTTGCAGCTACAGCACTTGGAGCATGCTGGCTTTAATCTGTTCCTTAGGTTCCAAAATTTAAATAACACATGCTTTTTGCATATAATCAAATGATAATTTAATTTCAAACTAATTCTGAAACTATCTGCAAACTATATTAGTGGTAAACATAGGTCAGGTATTCTCCCAAACATACAATTTGCAATCAAAAGAAAACATGCATAAAACAGAAGTTTTAATGTAAACTACTTGGACTGTGGGTCTCTGGAGTTTCCCAGTTTTAGAAAGTTAACACCTTGTTCCCTAAATGGCTTCTGTGAGCATTATTTCAGTGCTCTAAACATAAGTGATGGGAACTTTACACAACTTACTAAAAACATGAAGGTAACATGCATAAAAGGTAACACTATCATACCCTACAACCACACAATGGAGACCAATTCTGTGCAATCTGCTACCACACATTTATCCTGACCTGCAATTTGAATTACTAAGGAATTGTGACTTCAACAAAACCTCACCAACAGAAAGTTCCAAGAAGAAAAGTGTTACTAGAACTTAATTTTAGGCCACAAGTTCTGAAACTGACACCAAGCTTTTTATATTCTTCCTAAGAATCAAGATTAATTTAGTGTTTTCCCAGTACAAACCAGTATTTGCATAGACTTCAATACAGACGATAAACAGAAATATTTTCTTCTTTCCAATGTAACGAAGAATGAGTGCCATGGAACACCTAATTCCCTATGGGAGCAAAAGCAAACTGGGTTGCTGAAAAAGTAACCTATTCAGCACCATTGTCTAATCACATGTTGTTCTGACTTATTTCCAGAGCAAGCTCCACCTAGTTCTTCTAGCCAGGAAAGTAGTTGTCACCTTATACGAACATCTGCAAGGACAAGACTGTCAATTATTTTCTGTAACCGAGTACAGCAGACCTGGGAAAGTACATAACAAGTATAGGATTCCAGTTGAGAAAGAAACTGGGTTTGGGGTATTTTTTTTTTCACTTTTTTTTAACTGCAAACTTTTGTTTGCTTAATTTTAGGCACATCCAAATTAATTATAGTAACTCGAAATTCTAAACTTTAAAGAAGATACAGAAGCAAGATGAATTCAAACCAGGTAGATTATAGCACTATGTAGGAAATTTACTCAGCAACTAAGATGGAAAGAAAAGCTATGGTAATCACTCCAGGAGAGCAGGAAACCTTCGGTAAAGTCATCTCCAGTCTCTGGAAAGACAAAGATCATCATAGGCCTCAGAAGCAGCAAGAGTGGAGAAAAGGAAAGGATGAGGAAATAAATATAATGAGCAGGTGAGAAAATGTAGTTTAAATTCTACCAAAAGAATATCAAATACAGGAAGCCTTAGCAGAAACCTTACAAAAGTAGCTAGGAATAAAAAACAAAGTTACTTTAATAACATTCAGAACTCCAAGAAAGCATTGGGCCACAGTATTACATAGTTGAAGAAAAAAAAAAAAGTTAGATTCAGGTTGCAATGGCTGAAAAACACACTAGAATGAATGGATTCTGAACATTATTCTGACCATATTCCATATTCAGCCTCAAGATACCTACTATACCTTTACACCTGTGAACCTTAACATATAGATTTATTCTAAATCAAATCCAAGAGTCTGCCCATGGCTTCTTGGAAGTATATTTTAATGCACTCACATGTTACCTGCCCACCCAGCATGAGCTACAGTTTCTGAAAAAAAAATATCAGAAGTGCTGAACGGCTGTAGAGGACACAATCCAACAGCTGCTCTCACAGAAAAATGGGTTAATATTCTGCTATGAAAAAATTTAAAGCTTCATACATAAAAGTTACAGATTTTAGCTGCTAACATCTGATAGCTTTAAATACTAGGGAGAGCAAGACTAATTAATATATTAAATCAAAACACAATAAATAATAAGCCACAATCAACAGGAAATCGTGACAAACATAATGTAACAAGTAGTCACTTTAGTGAAATTAAATTACTAGAATCAATATCTGAAATACTAGCTTGTTTCATATTGTACCAATAGGCACACAGAAAATTACAGAAAAAACCAGGAAGGTGTTAAACTATCATACTCAATCGGGTGTCAAACTCCTTAGCTGCAGGAGCGACATTAAAACACTACCACGTCTGACGTTTGGAGCTGGAAATTATAAAGTAGCTCTCCTTTAATTTGCCCTATGCAAAGTAAATCTAGTATAAACATCGGTTAGGTACACAAAGATCCTTTGAAATTAAAAGCAGGGTAAATTTCAAGTCATTCCATTGACTGAGGCCAGCTGGACAAACCTCCCTTCCTTACTGAACCTTTATCAGCATTATATTAGGAAAAAATAACTACTTGATATAATCTTCAAAAAGACATTTAAGATACACCGAAGCCCTGCCGGCTGAAGCCGTGCTGTTCTCCCCAGCAACGCTAAATCCATTACCACCCAAATCCCCGACAACTTCTCTAGCGCTTTAGGAAGAAGAGAGCTACGTGGTTTCCTCTCGTCATGGGCGACACTTTCCGAGCAAAGCTACCGGGGAACGGCACACAGGACCCCCGCAGCCCCCCTGCCCCTCCAGCCCCACACCTGCACCACGGCTTGGCCTCCCGTAGAGCCC